>NW_026060958.1:1828800-2438400 GCF_929443795.1 Astur gentilis | reverse complement strand
GCTCTGCCGAGGACGAGAGCCATGAGATGTTCCTCCTCTAGGCAAGCCGGGGTCCAAATCCTGTTGTGCCTGTGAATAGGCTGCAGGGGGACGGTGAAGACCAGCAACAGCTTTCAGGGCTGCCACCTTCCGTGTGGGACAATGAGCCAGTCTTGTGCCTTTATGGAAACAGGCCCTGCGAGGACGAGAGCCATGAGATGTTCCTCCTCTGGGCAAGCCCGGGTCCCAGATCCTGTTGTGCCTGTGAATAGGCTGCAGGGGGACGGTGAAGACCAGCAACAGCTTTCACGGCTGCCATCTTCACTGTGGGACAAGGAGCCGGACGTGTGCCTTTCTGGAAACAGGCCCTGCCGAGGACGAGAGCCATGAGATGTTCCTCCTCTGGGCAAGCCCGGGTCCCAGATCCTGTTGTGCCTGTGAATAGGCTGCAGGGGGACGGTGAAGACCAGCAACAGCTTTCAGGGCTGCCACCTTCCGTGTGGGACAAGGAGCTGGACGTGTGCCTTTTCGGAAACAAGCTCTGCCGAGGACGAGAGCCATGAGATGTTCCTCCTCTGGGCAAGCCCGGGTCCCAGATCCTGTTGTGCCTGTGAACAGGCTGCAGGGGGACGGTGAAGACCAGCAACAGCTTCCAGGGCTGTCACCTTCCGTGTGGGACAAGGAGCTGGACGTGTGCCTTTTCGGAAACAAGCTCTGCCGAGGACGAGAGCCATGAGATGTTCCTCCTCTGGGCAAGCCCGGGTCCCAGATCCTGTTGTGCCTGTGAACAGGCTGCAGGGGGACAGTGAAGACCAGCAACAGCTTTCAGGGCTGCCACCTTCCGTGTGGGACAAGGAGCCGGATGTGTGCCTTTTCGGAAACAGGCTCTGCCGAGGACGAGAGCCATGAGATGTTCCTCCTCTGGGCAAGCCCGCATCCAAATCCTGTTGTGCCTGTGAATAGGCTGCAGGGGGACGGTGAAGACCAGCAACAGCTTTCACGGCTGCCACATTCCGTGTGGGACAAGGAGCCGGACGTGTGCGTTTTCGGAAACAGGCTCTGCCGAGGACGAGAGCCATGAGATGTTCCTCCTCTGGGCAAGCCGGGGTCCAAATCCTGTTGTGCCTGTGAATAGGCTGCAGGGGGACGGTGAAGACCAGCAACAGCTTTCAGGGCTGCCACCTTCCATGTGGGACAAGGAGCCGGACGTGTCTTTCTGGATACAGGCCCTGCCGAGGACGAGAGCCATGAGATGTTCCTCCTCTGGGCAAGCCCGGGTCCCAGATCCTGTTGTGCCTGTGAATAGGATGCAGGGGGACGGTGAAGACCAGCAACAGCTTTCAGGGCTGCCACCTTCCGTGTGGGACAATGAGCCGGATGAGTGCCTTTTCGGAAACAGGCTCTGCCGAGGACGAGAGCCATGAGATGTTCCTCCTCTGGGCAAGCCCGGGTCCCAGATCCTGTTGTGCCTGTGAATAGGCTGCAGGGGGACGGTGAAGACCAGCAACAGCTTTCAGGGCTGCCACCTTCCGTGTGGGACAATGAGCCGGACGTGTGCCTTTCTGGAAACAGGCCCTGCCGAGGACGAGAGCCATGAGATGTTCCTCCTCTGGCCAAGCCCGGGTCCCAGATCCTGTTGTGCCTGTGAATAGGCTGCAGGGGGACGGTGAAGACCAGCAACAGCTTTCAGGGCTGCCACCTTCCGTGTGGGACAAGGAGCCGGACGTGTGCCTTTTCGGAATCAGGCTCTGCCGAGGACGAGAGCCATGAGATGTTCCTCCTCTGGGCAAGCCCGGGTCCTGAATCCTGTTGTGCCTGTGAATAGGCTGCAGGGGGACGGTGAAGACCAGCAACAGCTTTCCGGGCTGCCACCTTCCGTGTGGGACAAGGAGCCGGATGAGTGCCTTTCTGGATACAGGCCCTGCCGAGGACGAGAGCCATGAGATGTTCCTCCTCTGGGCAAGCCCGGGTCCCAGATCCTGTTGTGCCTGTGAATAGGCTGCAGGGGGACGGTGAAGACCAGCAACAGCTTTCAGGGCTGCCACCTTCCGTGTGGGACAAGGAGCCGGATGAGTGCCTTTTCGGAGTCAGGCTCTGCCGAGGACGAGAGCCATGAGATGTTCCTCCTCTGGCCAAGCCCGCGTCCCAGATCCTGTTGTGCCTGTGAATAGGCTGCAGGGCGACGGTGAAGACCAGCAATAGCTTTCACGGCTGCCACCTTCACTGTGGGACAAGGAGCCGGACGTGTGCCTTTCTGGAAACAGGCCGTGCCGAGGACGAGAGCCATGAGATGTTCCTCCTCTGGGCAAGCCCGGGTCCCAGATCCTGTTGTGCCTGTGAATAGGCTGCAGGGCGACGGTGAAGACCAGCAACAGCTTTCAGGGCTGCCACCTTCCGTGTGGGACAAGGAGCCGGACGTGTGCCTTTTCGGAGTCAGGCTCTGCCGAGGACGAGAGCCATGAGATGTTCCTCCTCTGGGCAAGCCCGGGTCCCAGATCCTGTTGTGCCTGTGAATAGGCTGCAGGGGGACGGTGAAGACCAGCAACAGCTTTCACGGCTGCCACCTTCACTGTGGGACCAGGAGCCGGACGTGTGCCTTTCTGGAAACAGGCCGTGCCGAGGACGAGAGCCATGAGATGTTCCTCCTCTGGGCAAGCCCGGGTCCCAGAACCTGTTGTGCCTGTGAATAGGCTACAGGGGGACGGTGAAGACCAGCAACAGCTTTCAGGGCTGCCACCTTCCGTGTGGGACAAGGAGCCGGACGTGTCTTTCTGGATACAGGCCCTGCCGAGGACGAGAGCCATGAGATGTCCTTCTCTGGGCAAGCCCGGGTCCCAGATCCTGTTGTGCCTGTGAATAGGCTGCAGGGGGACGGTGAAGACCAGCAACAGCTTTCAGGGCTGCCACCTTCCGTGTGGGACAAGGAGCCGGATGAGTGCCTTTTCGGAGTCAGGCTCTGCCGAGGACGAGAGCCATGAGATGTTCCTCCTCTGGGCAAGCCCGGGTCCCAGATCCTGTTGTGCCTGTGAATAGTCTGCAGGGGGACGGTGAAGACCAGCAACAGCTTTCAGGGCTGCCACCTTCCGTGTGGGACAAGGAGCCGGATGTGTGCCTTTTCGGAAACAGGCTCTGCCGAGGACGAGAGCCATGAGATGTTCCTCCTCTGGGCAAGCCCGGGTCCTGAATCCTGTTGTGCCTGTGAATAGGCTGCAGGGGGACGGTGAAGACCAGCAACAGCTTCCAGGGCTGCCACCTTCCGTGTGGGACAAGGAGCCGCACGTGTGCCTTTTCGGAAACAAGCTCTGCCGAGGACGAGAGCCATGAGATGTTCCTCCTCTGGGCAAGCCCGGGTCCCAGATCCTGTTGTGCCTGTGAATAGGCTGCAGGGGGACGGTGAACACCAGCAACAGCTTTCACGGCTGCCACCTTCCGTGTGGGACAAGGAGCCGGACGTGTGCCTTTCTGGAAACAGGCCGTGCCGAGGACGAGAGCCATGAGATGTTCCTCCTCTGGGCAAGCCCGGGTCCCAGATCCTGTTGTGCCTGTGAATAGGCTGCAGGGGGACGGTGAAGACCAGCAACAGCTTTCAGGGCTGCCACCTTCCGTGTGGGACAAGGAGCCGGACGTGTGCCTTTTCGGAATCAGGCTCTGCCGAGGACGAGAGCCATGAGATGTTCCTCCTCTGGGCAAGCCGGGGTCCAAATCCTGTTGTGCCTGTGAATAGGCTGCAGGGGGACGGTGAAGACCAGCAACAGCTTTCAGGGCTGCCACCTTCCGTGTGGGACAATGAGCCAGTCTTGTGCCTTTATGGAAACAGGCCCTGCGAGGACGAGAGCCATGAGATGTTCCTCCTCTGGGCAAGCCCGGGTCCCAGATCCTGTTGTGCCTGTGAATAGGCTGCAGGGGGACGGTGAAGACCAGCAACAGCTTTCACGGCTGCCATCTTCACTGTGGGACAAGGAGCCGGACGTGTGCCTTTCTGGAAACAGGCCCTGCCGAGGACGAGAGCCATGAGATGTTCCTCCTCTGGGCAAGCCCGGGTCCTGAATCCTGTTGTGCCTGTGAATAGGCTGCAGGGGGACGGTGAAGACCAGCAACAGCTTTCAGGGCTGCCACCTTCCGTGTGGGACAAGGAGCTGGACGTGTGCCTTTTCGGAAACAAGCTCTGCCGAGGACGAGAGCCATGAGATGTTCCTCCTCTGGGCAAGCCCGGGTCCCAGATCCTGTTGTGCCTGTGAACAGGCTGCAGGGGGACGGTGAAGACCAGCAACAGCTTCCAGGGCTGTCACCTTCCGTGTGGGACAAGGAGCTGGACGTGTGCCTTTTCGGAAACAAGCTCTGCCGAGGACGAGAGCCATGAGATGTTCCTCCTCTGGGCAAGCCCGGGTCCCAGATCCTGTTGTGCCTGTGAACAGGCTGCAGGGGGACAGTGAAGACCAGCAACAGCTTTCAGGGCTGCCACCTTCCGTGTGGGACAAGGAGCCGGATGTGTGCCTTTTCGGAAACAGGCTCTGCCGAGGACGAGAGCCATGAGATGTTCCTCCTCTGGGCAAGCCCGCATCCAAATCCTGTTGTGCCTGTGAATAGGCTGCAGGGGGACGGTGAAGACCAGCAACAGCTTTCACGGCTGCCACATTCCGTGTGGGACAAGGAGCCGGACGTGTGCGTTTTCGGAAACAGGCTCTGCCGAGGACGAGAGCCATGAGATGTTCCTCCTCTGGGCAAGCCGGGGTCCAAATCCTGTTGTGCCTGTGAATAGGCTGCAGGGGGACGGTGAAGACCAGCAACAGCTTTCAGGGCTGCCACCTTCCATGTGGGACAAGGAGCCGGACGTGTCTTTCTGGATACAGGCCCTGCCGAGGACGAGAGCCATGAGATGTTCCTCCTCTGGGCAAGCCCGGGTCCCAGATCCTGTTGTGCCTGTGAATAGGATGCAGGGGGACGGTGAAGACCAGCAACAGCTTTCAGGGCTGCCACCTTCCGTGTGGGACAATGAGCCGGATGAGTGCCTTTTCGGAAACAGGCTCTGCCGAGGACGAGAGCCATGAGATGTTCCTCCTCTGGGCAAGCCCGGGTCCCAGATCCTGTTGTGCCTGTGAATAGGCTGCAGGGGGACGGTGAAGACCAGCAACAGCTTTCAGGGCTGCCACCTTCCGTGTGGGACAAGGAGCCGGACGTGTGCCTTTTCGGAATCAGGCTCTGCCGAGGACGAGAGCCATGAGATGTTCCTCCTCTGGGCAAGCCCGGGTCCTGAATCCTGTTGTGCCTGTGAATAGGCTGCAGGGGGACGGTGAAGACCAGCAACAGCTTTCCGGGCTGCCACCTTCCGTGTGGGACAAGGAGCCGGATGAGTGCCTTTCTGGATACAGGCCCTGCCGAGGACGAGAGCCATGAGATGTTCCTCCTCTGGGCAAGCCCGGGTCCCAGATCCTGTTGTGCCTGTGAATAGGATGCAGGGGGACGGTGAAGACCAGCAACAGCTTTCAGGGCTGCCACCTTCCGTGTGGGACAATGAGCCGGATGAGTGCCTTTTCGGAAACAGGCCCTGCCGAGGACGAGAGCCATGAGATGTTCCTCCTCTGGCCAAGCCCGGGTCCCAGATCCTGTTGTGCCTGTGAATAGGCTGCAGGGGGACGGTGAAGACCAGCAACAGCTTTCAGGGCTGCCACCTTCCGTGTGGGACAAGGAGCCGGACGTGTGCCTTTTCGGAATCAGGCTCTGCCGAGGACGAGAGCCATGAGATGTTCCTCCTCTGGGCAAGCCCGGGTCCTGAATCCTGTTGTGCCTGTGAATAGGCTGCAGGGGGACGGTGAAGACCAGCAACAGCTTTCCGGGCTGCCACCTTCCGTGTGGGACAAGGAGCCGGATGAGTGCCTTTCTGGATACAGGCCCTGCCGAGGACGAGAGCCATGAGATGTTCCTCCTCTGGGCAAGCCCGGGTCCCAGATCCTGTTGTGCCTGTGAATAGGCTGCAGGGGGACGGTGAAGACCAGCAACAGCTTTCAGGGCTGCCACCTTCCGTGTGGGACAAGGAGCCGGATGAGTGCCTTTTCGGAGTCAGGCTCTGCCGAGGACGAGAGCCATGAGATGTTCCTCCTCTGGCCAAGCCCGGGTCCTGAATCCTGTTGTGCCTGTGAATAGGCTGCAGGGCGACGGTGAAGACCAGCAATAGCTTTCACGGCTGCCACCTTCACTGTGGGACAAGGAGCCGGACGTGTGCCTTTCTGGAAACAGGCCGTGCCGAGGACGAGAGCCATGAGATGTTCCTCCTCTGGGCAAGCCCGGGTCCCAGATCCTGTTGTGCCTGTGAACAGGCTGCAGGGGGACGGTGAAGACCAGCAACAGCTTTCAGGGCTGCCACCTTCCGTGTGGGACAAGGAGCTGGACGTGTGCCTTTTCGGAAACAAGCTCTGCCGAGGACGAGAGCCATGAGATGTTCCTCCTCTGGGCAAGCCCGGGTCCCAGATCCTGTTGTGCCTGTGAATAGGATGCAGGGGGACGGTGAAGACCAGCAACAGCTTTCAGGGCTGCCACCTTCCGTGTGGGACAATGAGCCGGATGAGTGCCTTTTCGGAAACAGGCTCTGCCGAGGACGAGAGCCATGAGATGTTCCTCCTCTGGGCAAGCCCGGGTCCCAGATCCTGTTGTGCCTGTGAATAGGCTGCAGGGGGACGGTGAAGACCAGCAACAGCTTTCAGGGCTGCCACCTTCCGTGTGGGACAAGGAGCCGGACGTGTGCCTTTTCGGAATCAGGCTCTGCCGAGGACGAGAGCCATGAGATGTTCCTCCTCTGGGCAAGCCCGGGTCCTGAATCCTGTTGTGCCTGTGAATAGGCTGCAGGGGGACGGTGAAGACCAGCAACAGCTTTCCGGGCTGCCACCTTCCGTGTGGGACAAGGAGCCGGATGAGTGCCTTTTCGGAAACAAGCTCTGCCGAGGACGAGAGCCATGAGATGTTCCTCCTCTGGGCAAGCCCGGGTCCCAGATCCTGTTGTGCCTGTGAATAGGCTGCAGGGGGACGGTGAACACCAGCAACAGCTTTCACGGCTGCCACCTTCCGTGTGGGACAAGGAGCCGGACGTGTGCCTTTCTGGAAACAGGCCGTGCCGAGGACGAGAGCCATGAGATGTTCCTCCTCTGGGCAAGCCCGGGTCCCAGATCCTGTTGTGCCTGTGAATAGGCTGCAGGGGGACGGTGAAGACCAGCAACAGCTTTCAGGGCTGCCACCTTCCGTGTGGGACAAGGAGCCGGACGTGTGACTTTTCGGAATCAGGCTCTGCCGAGGACGAGAGCCATGAGATGTTCCTCCTCTGGGCAAGCCGGGGTCCAAATCCTGTTGTGCCTGTGAATAGGCTGCAGGGGGACGGTGAAGACCAGCAACAGCTTTCAGGGCTGCCACCTTCCGTGTGGGACAATGAGCCAGTCTTGTGCCTTTATGGAAACAGGCCCTGCGAGGACGAGAGCCATGAGATGTTCCTCCTCTGGGCAAGCCCGGGTCCCAGATCCTGTTGTGCCTGTGAATAGGCTGCAGGGGGACGGTGAAGACCAGCAACAGCTTTCACGGCTGCCATCTTCACTGTGGGACAAGGAGCCGGACGTGTGCCTTTTCGGAAACAAGCTCTGCCGAGGACGAGAGCCATGAGATGTTCCTCCTCTGGGCAAGCCCGGGTCCCAGATCCTGTTGTGCCTGTGAACAGGCTGCAGGGGGACGGTGAAGACCAGCAACAGCTTCCAGGGCTGTCACCTTCCGTGTGGGACAAGGAGCTGGACGTGTGCCTTTTCGGAAACAAGCTCTGCCGAGGACGAGAGCCATGAGATGTTCCTCCTCTGGGCAAGCCCGGGTCCCAGATCCTGTTGTGCCTGTGAACAGGCTGCAGGGGGACAGTGAAGACCAGCAACAGCTTTCAGGGCTGCCACCTTCCGTGTGGGACAAGGAGCCGGATGTGTGCCTTTTCGGAAACAGGCTCTGCCGAGGACGAGAGCCATGAGATGTTCCTCCTCTGGGCAAGCCCGCATCCAAATCCTGTTGTGCCTGTGAATAGGCTGCAGGGGGACGGTGAAGACCAGCAACAGCTTTCACGGCTGCCACATTCCGTGTGGGACAAGGAGCCGGACGTGTGCGTTTTCGGAAACAGGCTCTGCCGAGGACGAGAGCCATGAGATGTTCCACCTCTGGGCAAGCCCGGGTCCTGAATCCTGTTGTGCCTGTGAATAGGCTGCAGGGGGACGGTGAAGACCAGCAACAGCTTTCAGGGCTGCCACCTTCCGTGTGGGACAAGGAGCCGGACGTGTGCCTTTTCGGAAACAGGCCCTGCCGAGGACGAGAGCCATGAGATGTTCCTCCTCTGGGCAAGCCCGGGTCCCAGATCCTGTTGTGCCTGTGAATAGGCTGCAGGGGGACGGTGAACACCAGCAACAGCTTTCACGGCTGCCACCTTCCGTGTGGGACAAGGAGCCGGACATGTGCGTTTTCGGAAACAGGCTCTGCCGAGGACGAGAGCCATGAGATGTTCCACCTCTGGGCAAGCCCGGGTCCTGAATCCTGTTGTGCCTGTGAATAGGCTGCAGGGGGACGGTGAAGACCAGCAACAGCTTTCACGGCTGCCACCTTCCGTGTGGGACAAGGAGCCGGACGTGTCTTTATGGAAACAGGCCGTGCCGAGGACGAGAGCCATGAGATGTTCCTCCTCTGGGCAAGCCCGGGTCCCAGATCCTGTTGTGCCTGTGAATAGGCTGCAGGGGGACGGTGAAGACCAGCAACAGCTTTCAGGGCTGCCACCTTCCGTGTGGGACAAGGAGCCGGATGAGTGCCTTTTCGGAGTCAGGCTCTGCCGAGGACGAGAGCCATGAGATGTTCCTCCTCTGGCCAAGCCCGGGTCCCAGATCCTGTTGTGCCTGTGAATAGGCTGCAGGGCGACGGTGAAGACCAGCAATAGCTTTCACGGCTGCCACCTTCACTGTGGGACAAGGAGCCGGATGTGTGCCTTTCTGGAAACAGGCCGTGCCGAGGACGAGAGCCATGAGATGTTCCTCCTCTGGGCAAGCCCGGGTCCCAGATCCTGTTGTGCCTGTGAATAGGCTGCAGGGGGACGGTGAAGACCAGCAACAGCTTTCAGGGCTGCCACCTTCCGTGTGGGACAAGGAGCCGGACGTGTGCCTTTTCGGAATCAGGCTCTGCCGAGGACGAGAGCCATGAGATGTTCCTCCTCTGGGCAAGCCCGGGTCCCAGATCCTGTTGTGCCTGTGAATAGGCTGCAGGGGGACGGTGAAGACCAGCAACAGCTTTCACGGCTGCCACCTTCACTGTGGGACCAGGAGCCGGACGTGTGCCTTTCTGGAAACAGGCCGTGCCGAGGACGAGAGCCATGAGATGTTCCTCCTCTGGGCAAGCCCGGGTCCCAGAACCTGTTGTGCCTGTGAATAGGCTACAGGGGGACGGTGAAGACCAGCAACAGCTTTCAGGGCTGCCACCTTCCGTGTGGGACAAGGAGCCGGACGTGTCTTTCTGGATACAGGCCCTGCCGAGGACGAGAGCCATGAGATGTCCTTCTCTGGGCAAGCCCGGGTCCCAGATCCTGTTGTGCCTGTGAATAGGCTGCAGGGGGACGGTGAAGACCAGCAACAGCTTTCAGGGCTGCCACCTTCCGTGTGGGACAATGAGCCGGACGTGTGCCTTTCTGGAAACAGGCCCTGCCGAGGACGAGAGCCATGAGATGTTCCTCCTCTGGGCAAGCCCGGGTCCCAGATCCTGTTGTGCCTGTGAATAGGCTGCAGGGGGACGGTGAAGACCAGCAACAGCTTTCAGGGCTGCCACCTTCCGTGTGGGACAAGGAGCCGGACGTGTGCCTTTTCGGAATCAGGCTCTGCCGAGGACGAGAGCCATGAGATGTTCCTCCTCTGGGCAAGCCCGGGTCCTGAATCCTGTTGTGCCTGTGAATAGGCTGCAGGGGGACGGTGAAGACCAGCAACAGCTTTCCGGGCTGCCACCTTCCGTGTGGGACAAGGAGCCGAATGAGTGCCTTTCTGGATACAGGCCCTGCCGAGGACGAGAGCCATGAGATGTTCCTCCTCTGGGCAAGCCCGGGTCCCAGATCCTGTTGTGCCTGTGAATAGGCTGCAGGGGGACGGTGAAGACCAGCAACAGCTTTCAGGGCTGCCACCTTCCGTGTGGGACAAGGAGCCGGACGTGTGCCTTTTCGGAATCAGGCTCTGCCGAGGACGAGAGCCATGAGATGTTCCTCCTCTGGGCAAGCCCGGGTCCCAGATCCTGTTGTGCCTGTGAATAGGCTGCAGGGGGACGGTGAAGACCAGCAACAGCTTTCACGGCTGCCACCTTCACTGTGGGACCAGGAGCCGGACGTGTGCCTTTCTGGAAACAGGCCGTGCCGAGGACGAGAGCCATGAGATGTTCCTCCTCTGGGCAAGCCCGGGTCCCAGAACCTGTTGTGCCTGTGAATAGGCTACAGGGGGACGGTGAAGACCAGCAACAGCTTTCAGGGCTGCCACCTTCCGTGTGGGACAAGGAGCCGGACGTGTCTTTCTGGATACAGGCCCTGCCGAGGACGAGAGCCATGAGATGTTCCTTCTCTGGGCAAGCCCGGGTCCCAGATCCTGTTGTGCCTGTGAATAGGCTGCAGGGGGACGGTGAAGACCAGCAACAGCTTTCAGGGCTGCCACCTTCCGTGTGGGACAAGGAGCCGGATGAGTGCCTTTTCGGAGTCAGGCTCTGCCGAGGACGAGAGCCATGAGATGTTCCTCCTCTGGGCAAGCCCGGGTCCCAGATCCTGTTGTGCCTGTGAATAGTCTGCAGGGGGACGGTGAAGACCAGCAACAGCTTTCAGGGCTGCCACCTTCCGTGTGGGACAAGGAGCCGGATGTGTGCCTTTTCGGAAACAGGCTCTGCCGAGGACGAGAGCCATGAGATGTTCCTCCTCTGGGCAAGCCCGGGTCCTGAATCCTGTTGTGCCTGTGAATAGGCTGCAGGGGGACGGTGAAGACCAGCAACAGCTTCCAGGGCTGCCACCTTCCGTGTGGGACAAGGAGCCGCACGTGTGCCTTTTCGGAAACAAGCTCTGCCGAGGACGAGAGCCATGAGATGTTCCTCCTCTGGGCAAGCCCGGGTCCCAGATCCTGTTGTGCCTGTGAATAGGCTGCAGGGCGACGGTGAAGACCAGCAATAGCTTTCAGGGCTGCCACCTTCCGTGTGGGACAAGGAGCCGGACGTGAGCCTTTCTGGAAACAGGCCGTGCCGAGGACGAGAGCCATGAGATGTTCCTCCTCTGGGCAAGCCCGGGTCCCAGATCCTGTTGTGCCTGTGAATAGGCTGCAGGGGGATGGTGAAGACCAGCAACAGCTTTCCGGGCTGCCACCTTCCGTGTGGGACAAGGAGCCGGATGTGTGCCTTTTCGGAAACAGGCTCTGCCGAGGACGAGATCCATGAGATGTTCCTCCTCTGGGCAAGCCCGGGTCCTGAATCCTGTTGTGCCTGTGAATAGGCTGCAGGGGGACGGTGAAGACCAGCAACAGCTTCCAGGGCTGCCACCTTCCGTGTGGGACAAGGAGCCGGACGTGTGCCTTTTCGGAATCAGGCCCTGCCGAGGACGAGAGCCATGAGATGTTCCTCCTCTGGGCAAGCCCGGGTCCCAGATCCTGTTGTGCCTGTGAATAGGCTGCAGGGGGACGGTGAACACCAGCAACAGCTTTCACGGCTGCCACCTTCACTGTGGGACAAGGAGCCGGACGTGTGCCTTTCTGGAAACAGGCTCTGCCGAGGACGAGAGCCATGAGATGTTCCACCTCTGGGCAAGCCCGGGTCCTGAATCCTGTTGTGCCTGTGAATAGGCTGCAGGGGGACGGTGAAGACCAGCAACAGCTTTCACGGCTGCCACCTTCCGTGTGGGACAAGGAGCCGGACGTGTCTTTCTGGATACAGGCCCTGCCGAGGACGAGAGCCATTAGATGTTCCTCCTCTGGGCAAGCCCGGGTCCCAGATCCTGTTGTGCCTGTGAATAGGCTGCAGGGGGACGGTGAAGACCAGCAACAGCTTTCATGGCTGCCACCTTCCGTGTGGGACAAGGAGCCGGACGTGTCTTTCTGGATACAGGCCCTGCCGAGGACGAGAGCCATGAGATGTTCCTCCTCTGGGCAAGCCCGGGTCCCAGATCCTGTTGTGCCTGTGAATAGGCTGCAGGGGGACGGTGAAGACCAGCAACAGCTTTCATGGCTGCCACCTTCCGTGTGGGACAAGGAGCCGGACGTGTCTTTCTGGATACAGGCCCTGCCGAGGACGAGAGCCATGAGATGTTCCTCCTCTGGGCAAGCCCGGGTCCCAGATCCTGTTGTGCCTGTGAATAGGCTGCAGGGGGACGGTGAAGACCAGCAACAGCTTTCAGGGCTGCCACCTTCCGTGTGGGACAAGGAGCCGGACGTGTGCCTTTTCGGAAACAAGCTCTGCCGAGGACGAGAGCCATGAGATGTTCCTCCTCTGGGCAAGCCCGGGTCCCAGATCCTGTTGTGCCTGTGAATAGTCTGCAGGGGGACGGTGAACACCAGCAACAGCTTTCACGGCTGCCACCTTCACTGTGGGACAAGGAGCCGGACGTGTGCCTTTCTGGAAACAGGCCCTGCCGAGGACGAGAGCCATGAGATGTTCCTCCTCTGGGCAAGCCCGGGTCCCAGATCCTGTTGTGCCTGTGAATAGGCTGCAGGGGGACGGTGAAGACCAGCAACAGCTTTCAGGGCTGCCACCTTCCGTGTGGGACAAGGAGCCGGACGTGTGCCTTTTCGGAATCAGGCTCTGCCGAGGACGAGAGCCATGAGATGTTCCACCTCTGGGCAAGCCCGGGTCCTGAATCCTGTTGTGCCTGTGAATAGGCTGCAGGGGGACGGTGAAGACCAGCAACAGCTTCCAGGGCTGCCACCTTCCGTGTGGGACAAGGAGCCGCACGTGTGCCTTTTCGGAAACAAGCTCTGCCGAGGACGAGAGCCATGAGATGTTCCTCCTCTGGGCAAGCCCGGGTCCCAGATCCTGTTGTGCCTGTGAATAGGCTGCAGGGCGACGGTGAAGACCAGCAATAGCTTTCACGGCTGCCACCTTCACTGTGGGACAAGGAGCCGGACGTGAGCCTTTCTGGAAACAGGCCCTGCCGAGGACGAGAGCCATGAGATGTTCCTCCTCTGGGCAAGCCCGCATCCAAATCCTGTTGTGCCTGTGAATAGGCTGCAGGGGGACGGTGAAGACCAGCAACAGCTTTCACGGCTGCCACATTCCGTGTGGGACAAGGAGCCGGACGTGTGCGTTTTCGGAAACAGGCTCTGCCGAGGACGAGAGCCATGAGATGTTCCTCCTCTGGGCAAGCCGGGGTCCAAATCCTGTTGTGCCTGTGAATAGGCTGCAGGGGGACGGTGAAGACCAGCAACAGCTTTCAGGGCTGCCACCTTCCATGTGGGACAAGGAGCCGGACGTGTCTTTCTGGATACAGGCCCTGCCGAGGACAAGAGCCATGAGATGTTCCTCCTCTGGGCAAGCCCGGGTCCCAGATCCTGTTGTGCCTGTGAATAGGCTGCAGGGGGACGGTGAAGACCAGCAACAGCTTTCAGGGCTGCCACCTTCCGTGTGGGACAATGAGCCGGATGAGTGCCTTTTCGGAAACAGGCTCTGCCGAGGACGAGAGCCATGAGATGTTCCTCCTCTGGGCAAGCCCGGGTCCCAGATCCTGTTGTGCCTGTGAATAGGCTGCAGGGGGACGGTGAAGACCAGCAACAGCTTTCAGGGCTGCCACCTTCCGTGTGGGACAATGAGCCGGACGTGTGCCTTTCTGGAAACAGGCCCTGCCGAGGACGAGAGCCATGAGATGTTCCTCCTCTGGCCAAGCCCGGGTCCCAGATCCTGTTGTGCCTGTGAATAGGCTGCAGGGGGACGGTGAAGACCAGCAACAGCTTTCAGGGCTGCCACCTTCCGTGTGGGACAAGGAGCCGGACGTGTGCCTTTTCGGAATCAGGCTCTGCCGAGGACGAGAGCCATGAGATGTTCCTCCTCTGGGCAAGCCCGGGTCCCAGATCCTGTTGTGCCTGTGAATAGGCTGCAGGGGGACGGTGAAGACCAGCAACAGCTTTCACGGCTGCCACCTTCACTGTGGGACCAGGAGCCGGATGTGTGCCTTTCTGGAAACAGGCCGTGCCGAGGACGAGAGCCATGAGATGTTCCTCCTCTGGGCAAGCCCGGGTCCCAGAACCTGTTGTGCCTGTGAATAGGCTACAGGGGGACGGTGAAGACCAGCAACAGCTTTCAGGGCTGCCACCTTCCGTGTGGGACAAGGAGCCGGACGTGTCTTTCTGGATACAGGCCCTGCCGAGGACGAGAGCCATGAGATGTTCCTTCTCTGGGCAAGCCCGGGTCCCAGATCCTGTTGTGCCTGTGAATAGTCTGCAGGGGGACGGTGAAGACCAGCAACAGCTTTCAGGGCTGCCACCTTCCGTGTGGGACAAGGAGCCGGATGTGTGCCTTTTCGGAAACAGGCTCTGCCGAGGACGAGAGCCATGAGATGTTCCTCCTCTGGGCAAGCCCGGGTCCTGAATCCTGTTGTGCCTGTGAATAGGCTGCAGGGGGACGGTGAAGACCAGCAACAGCTTCCAGGGCTGCCACCTTCCGTGTGGGACAAGGAGCCGCACGTGTGCCTTTTCGGAAACAAGCTCTGCCGAGGACGAGAGCCATGAGATGTTCCTCCTCTGGGCAAGCCCGGGTCCCAGATCCTGTTGTGCCTGTGAATAGGCTGCAGGGCGACGGTGAAGACCAGCAATAGCTTTCACGGCTGCCACCTTCACTGTGGGACAAGGAGCCGGACGTGAGCCTTTCTGGAAACAGGCCGTGCCGAGGACGAGAGTCATGAGATGTTCCTCCTCTGGGCAAGCCCGGGTCCCAGATCCTGTTGTGCCTGTGAATAGGCTGCAGGGGGACGGTGAAGACCAGCAACAGCTTTCAGGGCTGCCACCTTCCGTGTGGGACAAGGAGACGGATGTGTGCCTTTTCGGAAACAGGCTCTGCCGAGGACGAGATCCATGAGATGTTCCTCCTCTGGGCAAGCCCGGGTCCTGAATCCTGTTGTGCCTGTGAATAGGCTGCAGGGGGACGGTGAAGACCAGCAACAGCTTCCAGGGCTGCCACTTTCCGTGTGGGACAAGGAGCCGGACGTGTGCCTTTTCGGAATCAGGCTCTGCCGAGGACGAGAGCCATGAGATGTTCCTCCTCTGGGCAAGCCCGGGTCCTGAATCCTGTTGTGCCTGTGAATAGGCTGCAGGGGGACGGTGAAGACCAGCAACAGCTTTCAGGGCTGCCACCTTCCGTGTGGGACAAGGAGCCGGATGAGTGCCTTTCTGGATACAGGCCCTGCCGAGGACGAGAGCCATGAGATGTTCCTCCTCTGGGCAAGCCCGGGTCCCAGATCCTGTTGTGCCTGTGAATAGGCTGCAGGGGGACGGTGAAGACCAGCAACAGCTTTCAGGGCTGCCACCTTCCGTGTGGGACAAGGAGCCGGATGAGTGCCTTTTCGGAGTCAGGCTCTGCCGAGGACGAGAGCCATGAGATGTTCCTCCTCTGGCCAAGCCCGGGTCCCAGATCCTGTTGTGCCTGTGAATAGGCTGCAGGGCGACGGTGAAGACCAGCAATAGCTTTCACGGCTGCCACCTTCACTGTGGGACAAGGAGCCGGACGTGTGCCTTTCTGGAAACAGGCCGTGCCGAGGACGAGAGCCATGAGATGTTCCTCCTCTGGGCAAGCCCGGGTCCCAGATCCTGTTGTGCCTGTGAATAGGCTGCAGGGGGACGGTGAAGACCAGCAACAGCTTTCAGGGCTGCCACCTTCCGTGTGGGACAAGGAGCCGGACGTGTGCCTTTTCGGAATCAGGCTCTGCCGAGGACGAGAGCCATGAGATGTTCCTCCTCTGGGCAAGCCCGGGTCCTGAATCCTGTTGTGCCTGTGAATAGGCTGCAGGGGGACGGTGAAGACCAGCAACAGCTTCCAGGGCTGCCACCTTCCGTGTGGGACAAGGAGCCGCACGTGTGCCTTTTCGGAAACAAGCTCTGCCGAGGACGAGAGCCATGAGATGTTCCTCCTCTGGGCAAGCCCGGGTCCCAGATCCTGTTGTGCCTGTGAATAGGCTGCAGGGCGACGGTGAAGACCAGCAATAGCTTTCACGGCTGCCACCTTCACTGTGGGACAAGGAGCCGGACGTGAGCCTTTCTGGAAACAGGCCGTGCCGAGGACGAGAGTCATGAGATGTTCCTCCTCTGGGCAAGCCCGGGTCCCAGATCCTGTTGTGCCTGTGAATAGGCTGCAGGGGGATGGTGAAGACCAGCAACAGCTTTCAGGGCTGCCACCTTCCGTGTGGGACAAGGAGCCGGATGTGTGCCTTTTCGGAAACAGGCTCTGCCGAGGACGAGATCCATGAGATGTTCCTCCTCTGGGCAAGCCCGGGTCCTGAATCCTGTTGTGCCTGTGAATAGGCTGCAGGGGGACGGTGAAGACCAGCAACAGCTTCCAGGGCTGCCACTTTCCGTGTGGGACAAGGAGCCGGACGTGTGCCTTTTCGGAATCAGGCTCTGCCGAGGACGAGAGCCATGAGATGTTCCTCCTCTGGGCAAGCCCGGGTCCTGAATCCTGTTGTGCCTGTGAATAGGCTGCAGGGGGACGGTGAAGACCAGCAACAGCTTTCAGGGCTGCCACCTTCCGTGTGGGACAAGGAGCCGGATGAGTGCCTTTCTGGATACAGGCCCTGCCGAGGACGAGAGCCATGAGATGTTCCTCCTCTGGGCAAGCCCGGGTCCCAGATCCTGTTGTGCCTGTGAATAGGCTGCAGGGGGACGGTGAAGACCAGCAACAGCTTTCAGGGCTGCCACCTTCCGTGTGGGACAAGGAGCCGGATGAGTGCCTTTTCGGAGTCAGGCTCTGCCGAGGACGAGAGCCATGAGATGTTCCTCCTCTGGCCAAGCCCGGGTCCCAGATCCTGTTGTGCCTGTGAATAGGCTGCAGGGCGACGGTGAAGACCAGCAATAGCTTTCACGGCTGCCACCTTCACTGTGGGACAAGGAGCCGGACGTGTGCCTTTCTGGAAACAGGCTGTGCCGAGGACGAGAGCCATGAGATGTTCCTCCTCTGGGCAAGCCCGGGTCCCAGATCCTGTTGTGCCTGTGAATAGGCTGCAGGGGGACGGTGAAGACCAGCAACAGCTTTCAGGGCTGCCACCTTCCGTGTGGGACAAGGAGCCGGACGTGTGCCTTTTCGGAATCAGGCTCTGCCGAGGACGAGAGCCATGAGATGTTCCTCCTCTGGGCAAGCCCCGGTCCTGAATCCTGTTGTGCCTGTGAATAGGCTGCAGGGGGACGGTGAAGACCAGCAACAGCTTTCAGGGCTGCCACCTTCCGTGTGGGACAAGGAGCCGGATGTGTGCCTTTCTGGAAACAGGCCCTGCCGAGGACGAGAGCCATGAGATGTTCCTCCTCTGGGCAAGCCCGGGTCCCAGATCCTGTTGTGCCTGTGAACAGGCTGCAGGGGGACGGTGAAGACCAGCAACAGCTTTCAGGGCTGCCACCTTCCGTGTGGGACAAGGAGCCGGATGTGTGCCTTTTCGGAAACAGGCTCTGCCGAGGACGAGAGCCATGAGATGTTCCTCCTCTGGGCAAGCCCGGGTCCTGAATCCTGTTGTGCCTGTGAATAGGCAGCAGGGGGACGGTGAAGACCAGCAACAGCTTTCAGGGCTGCCACCTTCCGTGTGGGACAATGGGCCGGTCTTGTGCCTTTATGGAAACAGGCCCTGCCGAGGACGAGAGCCATGAGATGTTCCTCCTCTGGGCAAGCCCGGGTCCCAGATCCTGTTGTGCCTGTGAATAGGCTGCAGGGGGACGGTGAAGACCAGCAACAGCTTTCAGGGCTGCCACCTTCCGTGTGGGACAAGGAGCCGGACGTGTGCCTTTTCGGAAACAAGCTATGCGAGGACGAGAGCCATGAGATGTTCCTCCTCTGGGCAAGCCCGGGTCCCAGATCCTGTTGTGCCTGTGAATAGGCTGCAGGGCGACGGTGAAGACCAGCAATAGCTTTCACGGCTGCCACCTTCACTGTGGGACAAGGAGCCGGACGTGTGCCTTTCTGGAAACAGGCCGTGCCGAGGACGAGAGCCATGAGATGTTCCTCCTCTGGGCAAGCCCGGGTCCCAGATCCTGTTGTGCCTGTGAATAGGCTGCAGGGGGACGGTGAAGACCAGCAACAGCTTTCAGGGCTGCCACCTTCCGTGTGGGACAAGGAGCCGGACGTGTGCCTTTTCGGAATCAGGCTCTGCCGAGGACGAGAGCCATGAGATGTTCCTCCTCTGGGCAATGCCGGGTCCAGATCCTGTTGTGCCTGTGAATAGGCTGCAGGGGGACGGTGAAGACCAGCAACAGCTTTCAGGGCTGCCACCTTCCGTGTGGGACAAGGAGCCGGATGTGTGCCTTTCTGGAAACAGGCCCTGCCGAGGACGAGAGCCATTAGATGTTCCTCCTCTGGGCAAGCCCGGGTCCCAGATCCTGTTGTGCCTGTGAACAGGCTGCAGGGGGACGGTGAAGACCAGCAACAGCTTTCAGGGCTGCCACCTTCCGTGTGGGACAAGGAGCCGGATGTGTGCCTTTTCGGAAACAGGCTCTGCCGAGGACGAGAGCCATGAGATGTTCCTCCTCTGGGCAAGCCCGGGTCCTGAATCCTGTTGTGCCTGTGAATAGGCAGCAGGGGGACGGTGAAGACCAGCAACAGCTTTCAGGGCTGCCACCTTCCGTGTGGGACAATGGGCCGGTCTTGTGCCTTTATGGAAACAGGCCCTGCCGAGGACGAGAGCCATGAGATGTTCCTCCTCTGGGCAAGCCCGGGTCCCAGATCCTGTTGTGCCTGTGAATAGGCTGCAGGGGGACGGTGAAGACCAGCAACAGCTTTCAGGGCTGCCACCTTCCGTGTGGGACAAGTAGCCGGACGTGTGCCTTTTCGGAAACAAGCTATGCGAGGACGAGAGCCATGAGATGTTCCTCCTCTGGGCAAGCCCGGGTCCCAGATCCTGTTGTGCCTGTGAATAGGCTGCAGGGGGACGGTGAAGACCAGCAACAGCTTTCACGGCTGCCACCTTCACTGTGGGACCAGGAGCCGGACGTGTGCCTTTCTGGAAACAGGCCGTGCCGAGGACGAGAGCCATGAGATGTTCCTCCTCTGGGCAAGCCCGGGTCCCAGAACCTGTTGTGCCTGTGAATAGGCTACAGGGGGACGGTGAAGACCAGCAACAGCTTTCAGGGCTGCCACTTTCCGTGTGGGACAAGGAGCCGGACGTGTCTTTCTGGATACAGGCCCTGCCGAGGACGAGAGCCATGAGATGTTCCTTCTCTGGGCAAGCCCGGGTCCCAGATCCTGTTGTGCCTGTGAATAGGCTGCAGGGGGACGGTGAAGACCAGCAACAGCTTTCAGGGCTGCCACCTTCCGTGTGGGACAAGGAGCCGGATGAGTGCCTTTTCGGAGTCAGGCTCTGCCGAGGACGAGAGCCATGAGATGTTCCTCCTCTGGGCAAGCCCGGGTCCTGAATCCTGTTGTGCCTGTGAATAGGCTGCAGGGGGACGGTGAAGACCAGCAACAGCTTCCAGGGCTGCCACCTTCCGTGTGGGACAAGGAGCCGGACGTGTGCCTTTTCGGAAACAAGCTCTGCCGAGGACGAGAGCCATGAGATGTTCCTCCTCTGGGCAAGCCCGGGTCCCAGATCCTGTTGTGCCTGTGAATAGGCTGCAGGGCGACGGTGAAGACCAGCAATAGCTTTCACGGCTGCCACCTTCCGAGTGGGACAAGGAACCGGACGTGTGCCTTTTCGGAAACAAGCTATGCGAGGACGAGAGCCATGAGATGTTCCTCCTCTGGGCAAGCCCGGGTCCCAGATCCTGTTGTGCCTGTGAATAGGCTGCAGGGGGACGGTGAAGACCAGCAACAGCTTTCAGGGCTGCCACCTTCCGTGTGGGACAAGGAGCCGGACGTGTCTTTCTGGATACAGGCCCTGCCGAGGACGAGAGCCATGAGATGTTCCTTCTCTGGGCAAGCCCGGGTCCCAGATCCTGTTGTGCCTGTGAATAGGCTGCAGGGGGACGGTGAAGACCAGCAACAGCTTTCAGGGCTGCCACCTTCCGTGTGGGACAAGGAGCCGGATGAGTGCCTTTTCGGAGTCAGGCTCTGCCGAGGACGAGAGCCATGAGATGTTCCTCCTCTGGGCAAGCCCGGGTCCTGAATCCTGTTGTGCCTGTGAATAGGCTGCAGGGGGACGGTGAAGACCAGCAACAGCTTCCAGGGCTGCCACCTTCCGTGTGGGACAAGGAGCCGGACGTGTGCCTTTTCGGAAACAAGCTCTGCCGAGGACGAGAGCCATGAGATGTTCCTCCTCTGGGCAAGCCCGGGTCCCAGATCCTGTTGTGCCTGTGAATAGGCTGCAGGGCGACGGTGAAGACCAGCAATAGCTTTCACGGCTGCCACCTTCCGTGTGGGACAAGGAGCCGGATGTGTGCCTTTCTGGAAACAGGCCCTGCCGAGGACGAGAGCCATTAGATGTTCCTCCTCTGGGCAAGCCCGGGTCCCAGATCCTGTTGTGCCTGTGAACAGGCTGCAGGGGGACGGTGAAGACCAGCAACAGCTTTCAGGGCTGCCACCTTCCGTGTGGGACAAGGAGCCGGATGTGTGCCTTTTCGGAAACAGGCTCTGCCGAGGACGAGAGCAATGAGATGTTCCTCCTCTGGGCAAGCCCGGGTCCTGAATCCTGTTGTGCCTGTGAATAGGCAGCAGGGGGACGGTGAAGACCAGCAACAGCTTTCAGGGCTGCCACCTTCCGTGTGGGACAATGGGCCGGTCTTGTGCCTTTATGGAAACAGGCCCTGCCGAGGACGAGAGCCATGAGATGTTCCTCCTCTGGGCAAGCCCGGGTCCCAGATCCTGTTGTGCCTGTGAATAGGCTGCAGGGGGACGGTGAAGACCAGCAACAGCTTTCAGGGCTGCCACCTTCCTTGTGGGACAAGGAGCCGGACGTGTGCCTTTTCGGAAACAAGCTATGCGAGGACGAGAGCCATGAGATGTTCCTCCTCTGGGCAAGCCCGGGTCCCAGATCCTGTTGTGCCTGTGAATAGGCTGCAGGGGGACGGTGAAGACCAGCAACAGCTTTCACGGCTGCCACCTTCACTGTGGGACCAGGAGCCGGACGTGTGCCTTTCTGGAAACAGGCCATGCCGAGGACGAGAGCCATGAGATGTTCCTCCTCTGGGCAAGCCCGGGTCCCAGAACCTGTTGTGCCTGTGAATAGGCTACAGGGGGACGGTGAAGACCAGCAACAGCTTTCAGGGCTGCCACCTTCCGTGTGGGACAAGGAGCCGGTCTTGTGCCTTTCTGGAAACAGGCCCTGCCGAGGACGAGAGCCATGAGATGTTCCTTCTCTGGGCAAGCCCGGGTCCCAGATCCTGTTGTGCCTGTGAATAGGCTGCAGGGGGACGGTGAAGACCAGCAACAGCTTTCAGGGCTGCCACCTTCCGTGTGGGACAAGGAGCCGGATGAGTGCCTTTTCGGAGTCAGGCTCTGCCGAGGACGAGAGCCATGAGATGTTCCTCCTCTGGGCAAGCCCGGGTCCTGAATCCTGTTGTGCCTGTGAATAGGCTGCAGGGGGACGGTGAAGACCAGCAACAGCTTCCAGGGCTGCCACCTTCCGTGTGGGACAAGGAGCCGGACGTGTGCCTTTTCGGAAACAAGCTCTGCCGAGGACGAGAGCCATGAGATGTTCCTCCTCTGGGCAAGCCCGGGTCCCAGATCCTGTTGTGCCTGTGAATAGGCTGCAGGGCGACGGTGAAGACCAGCAATAGCTTTCACGGCTGCCACCTTCACTGTGGGACAAGGAGCCGGACGTGAGCCTTTCTGGAAACAGGCCGTGCCGAGGACGAGAGCCATGAGATGTTCCTCCTCTGGGCAAGCCCGGGTCCCAGATCCTGTTGTGCCTGTGAATAGGCTGCAGGGGGACGGTGAAGACCAGCAACAGCTTTCAGGGCTGCCACCTTCCTTGTGGGACAAGGAGACGGACGTGTGCCTTTTCGGAATCAGGCTCTGCCGAGGACGAGAGCCATGAGATGTTCCTCCTCTGGGCAAGCCCGGGTCCAAATCCTGTTGTGCCTGTGAATAGGCTGCAGGGGGACGGTGAAGACCAGCAACAGCTTTCAGGGCTGCCACCTTCCGTGTGGGACAAGGAGCCGGATGTGTGCCTTTCTGGAAACAGGCCCTGCCGAGGACGAGAGCCATGAGATGTTCCTCCTCTGGGCAAGCCCGGGTCCCAGATCCTGTTGTGCCTGTGAATAGGCTGCAGGGGGACGGTGAAGACCAGCAACAGCTTTCAGGGCTGCCACCTTCCGTGTGGTACAAGGAGCCGGATGTGTGCCTTTTCGGAAACAGGCTCTGCCGAGGACGAGAACCATGAGATGTTCCTCCTCTGGGCAAGCCCGGGTCCTGAATCCTGTTGTGCCTGTGAATAGGCTGCAGGGGGACGGTGAAGACCAGCAACAGCTTTCAGGGCTGCCACCTTCCGTGTGGGACAATGAGCCGGTCTTGTGCCTTTATGGAAACAGGCCCTGCCGAGGACGAGAGCCATGAGATGTTCCTCCTCTGGGCAAGCCCGGGTCCCAGATCCTGTTGTGCCTGTGAATAGGCTGCAGGGGGACGGTGAAGACCAGCAAAAGCTTTCAGGGCTGCCACCTTCCGTGTGGGACAAGGAGCCGGACGTGTGCCTTTTCGGAAACAAGCTCTGCGAGGACGAGAGCCATGAGATGTTCCTCCTCTGGGCAAGCCCGGGTCCCAGATCCTGTTGTGCCTGTGAATAGGCTGCAGGGGGACGGTGAAGACCAGCAACAGCTTTCAGGGCTGCCACCTTCCGTGTGGGACAAGGAGCCGGATGAGTGCCTTTTCGGAAACAGGCTCTGCCGAGGACGAGAGCCATGAGATGTTCCTCCTCTGGGCAAGCCCGGGTCCCAGATCCTGTTGTGCCTGTGAATAGGCTGCAGGGGGACGGTGAAGACCAGCAACAGCTTTCAGGGCTGCCACCTTCGTGTGGGACAAGGAGCCGGTCTTGTGCCTTTATGGAAACAGGCCCTGCCGAGGACGAGAGCCATGAGATGTTCCTCCTCTGGGCAAGGCCGGGTCCCAGATCCTGTTGTGCCTGTGAATAGGCTGCAGGGGGACGGTGAAGACCAGCAACAGCTTTCACGGCTGCCACCTTCACTGTGGGACAAGGAGCCGGACGTGTGCCTTTCTGGAAACAGGCCCTGCCGAGGACGAGAGCCATGAGATGTTCCTCCTCTGGGCAAGCCCGGGTCCTGAATCCTGTTGTGCCTGTGAATAGGCTGCAGGGGGACGGTGAAGACCAGCAACAGCTTTCACGGCTGCCACCTTCACTGTGGGACAAGGAGCCGGACGTGTGCGTTTTCGGAAACAGGCTCTGCCGAGGACGAGAGCCATGAGATGTTCCACCTCTGGGAAAGCCCGGGTCCTGAATCCTGTTGTGCCTGTGAATAGGCTGCAGGGGGACGGTGAAGACCAGCAACAGCTTTCACGGCTGCCACCTTCCGTGTGGGACAAGGAGCCGGACGTGTCTTTCTGGATACAGGCCCTGCCGAGGACGAGAGCCATGAGATGTTCCTCCTCTGGGCAAGCCCGGGTCCCAGATCCTGTTGTGCCTGTGAATAGGCTGCAGGGGGACGGTGAAGACCAGCAACAGCTTTCAGGGCTGCCACCTTCCGTGTGGGACAAGGAGCCGGATGAGTGCCTTTTCGGAGTCAGGCTCTGCCGAGGACGAGAGCCATGAGATGTTCCTCCTCTGGGCAAGCCCGGGTCCCAGATCCTGTTGTGCCTGTGAATAGGCTGCAGGGGGACGGTGAAGACCAGCAACAGCTTTCAGGGCTGCCACCTTCCGTGTGGGACAAGGAGCCGGATGTGTGCCTTTTCGGAAACAGGCTCTGCCGAGGACGAGAGCCATGAGATGTTCCTCCTCTGGGCAAGCCCGGGTCCTGAATCCTGTTGTGCCTGTGAATAGGCTGCAGGGGGACGGTGAAGACCAGCAACAGCTTCCAGGGCTGCCACCTTCCGTGTGGGACAAGGAGCCGGACGTGTGCCTTTTCGGAAACAAGCTCTGCCGAGGACGAGAGCCATGAGATGTTCCTCCTCTGGGCAAGCCCGGGTCCCAGATCCTGTTGTGCCTGTGAATAGGCTGCAGGGGGACGGTGAAGACCAGCAACAGCTTCCAGGGCTGCCACCTTCCGTGTGGGACAAGGAGCCGGACGTGTGCCTTTTCGGAAACAAGCTCTGCCGAGGACGAGAGCCATGAGATGTTCCTCCTCTGGGCAAGCCCGGGTCCCAGATCCTGTTGTGCCTGTGAATAGGCTGCAGGGGGACGGTGAAGACCAGCAACAGCTTTCACGGCTGCCACCTTCACTGTGGGACCAGGAGCCGGACTTGTGCCTTTCTGGAAACAGGCCGTCCCGAGGACGAGAGCCATGAGATGTTCCTCCTCTGGCCAAGCCCGGGTCCCAGAACCTGTTGTGCCTGTGAATAGGCTACAGGGGGACGGTGAAGACCAGCAACAGCTTTCACGGCTGCCACCTTCCGTGTGGGACAAGGAGCCGGACGTGTCTTTCTGGATACAGGCCCTGCCGAGGACGAGAGCCATGAGATGTTCCTTCTCTGGGCAAGCCCGGGTCCCAGATCCTGTTGTGCCTGTGAATAGGCTGCAGGGGGACGGTGAAGACCAGCAACAGCTTTCAGGGCTGCCACCTTCCGTGTGGGACAAGGAGCCGGACGTGTGCGTTTTCGGAAACAGGATCTGCCGAGGACGAGAGCCATGAGATGTTCCTCCTCTGGGCAAGCCCGCGTCCAAATCCTGTTGTGCCTGTGAATAGGCTGCAGGGGGACGGTGAAGACCAGCAACAGCTTTCACGGCTGCCACCTTCCGTGTGGGACAAGGAGCCGGACGTGTCTTTCTGGATACAGGCCCTGCCGAGGACGAGAGCCATGAGATGTTCCTCCTCTGGGCAAGCCCGGGTCCCAGATCCTGTTGTGCCTGTGAATAGGCTGCAGGGGGACGGTGAAGACCAGCAACAGCTTTCAGGGCTGCCACCTTCCGTGTGGGACAAGGAGCCGGATGAGTGCCTTTTCGGAGTCAGGCTCTGCCGAGGACGAGAGCCATGAGATGTTCCTCCTCTGGGCAAGCCCGGGTCCCAGATCCTGTTGTGCCTGTGAATAGGCTGCAGGGGGACGGTGAAGACCAGCAACAGCTTTCAGGGCTGCCACCTTCCGTGTGGGACAAGGAGCCGGACGTGTGCCTTTTCGGAAACAAGCTCTGCCGAGGACGAGAGCCATGAGATGTTCCTCCTCTGGGCAAGCCCGGGTCCCAGATCCTGTTGTGCCTGTGAATAGGCTGCAGGGGGACGGTGAAGACCAGCAACAGCTTTCACGGCTGCCACCTTCACTGTGGGACAAGGAGCCGAACGTGTGCCTTTTCGGAAACAAGCTCTGCCGAGGACGAGAGCCATGAGATGTTCCTCCTCTGGGCAAGCCCGGGTCCCAGATCCTGTTGTGCCTGTGAATAGGCTGCAGGGGGACGGTGAAGACCAGCAACAGCTTTCACGGCTGCCACCTTCACTGTAGGACAAGGAGCCGGACGTGTGCCTTTCTGGAAACAGGCCGTGCCGAGGACGAGAGCCATGAGATGTTCCTCCTCTGGGCAAGCCCGGGTCCCTGATCCTGTTGTGCCTGTGAATAGGCTGCAGGGGGACGGTGAAGACCAGCAACAGCTTTCAGGGCTGCCACCTTCCGTGTGGGACAAGGAGCCGGACGTGTGCCTTTTCGGAATCAGGCTCTGCCGAGGACGAGAGCCATGAGATGTTCCTCCTCTGGGCAAGCCCGGGTCCAAATCCTGTTGTGCCTGTGAATAGGCTGCAGGGGGACGGTGAAGACCAGCAACAGCTTTCAGGGCTGCCACCTTCCGTGTGGGACAAGGAGCCGGATGTGTGCCTTTCTGGAAACAGGCCCTGCCGAGGACGAGAGCCCTGAGATGTTCCTCCTCTGGGCAAGCCCCGGTCCTGAATCCTGTTGTGCCTGTGAATAGGCTGCAGGGGGACGGTGAAGACCAGCAACAGCTTTCAGGGCTGCCACCTTCCGTGTGGGACAAGGAGCCGGACGTGTCTTTCTGGATACAGGCCCTGCCGAGGACGAGAGCCATGAGATGTTCCTCCTCTGGGCAAGGCCGGGTCCCAGATCCTGTTGTGCCTGTGAATAGGCTGCAGGGGGACGGTGAAGACCAGCAACAGCTTTCAGGGCTGCCACCTTCCGTGTGGGACAAGGAGCCGGACGTGTGCCTTTTCGGAAACACGCTCTGCCGAGGACGAGAGCCATGAGATGTTCCTCCTCTGGGCAAGGCCGGGTCCCAGATCCTGTTGTGCCTCTGAATAGGCTGCAGGGGGACGGTGAAGACCAGCAACAGCTTTCAGGGCTGCCACCTTCCGTGTGGGACAAGGAGCCGGACGTGTGCATTTTCGGAAACAGGATCTGCCGAGGACGAGAGCCATGAGATGTTCCTCCTCTGGGCAAGGCCGGGTCCCAGATCCTGTTGTGCCTGTGAATAGGCTGCAGGGGGACGGTGAAGACCAGCAACAGCTTTCAGGGCTGCCACCTTCCGTGTGGGACAAGGAGCCGGATGTGTGCCTTTTCGGAAACAAGCTCTGCCGAGGACGAGAGCCATTAGATGTTCCTCCTCTGGGCAAGCCCGGGTCCCAAATCCTGTTGTGCCTGTGAACAGGCTGCAGAGGGACGGTGAAGACCAGCAACAGCTTTCAGGGCTGCCACCTTCCGTGTGGGACAAGGAGCCGGATGTGTGCCTTTTCGGAAACAGGCTCTGCCGAGGACGAGAGCCATGAGATGTTCCTCCTCTGGGCAAGCCCGCGTCCAAATCCTGTTGTGCCTGTGAATAGGCTGCAGGGGGACGGTGAACACCAGCAACAGCTTTCAGGGCTGCCACCTTCCGTGTGGGACAAGGAGCCGGACGTGTCTTTCTGGATACAGGCCCTGCCGAGGACGAGAGCCATTAGATGTTCCTCCTCTGGGCAAGCCCTGGTCCCAGATCCTGTTGTGCCTGTGAATAGGCTGCAGGGGGACGGTGAAGACCAGCAACAGCTTTCAGGGCTGCCACCTTCCGTGTGGGACAAGGAGCCGGACGGGTGCCTTTTCGGAATCAGGCTCTGCCGAGGACGAGAGCCATGAGATGTTCCTCCTCTGTGCAAGCCCGGGTCGAAATCCTGTTGTGCCTGTGAATAGGCTGCAGGGGGACGGTGAAGACCAGCAACAGCTTTCAGGGCTGCCACCTTCCGTGTGGGACAAGGAGCCGGATGTGTGCCTTTTCGGAAACAGGCTCTGCCGAGGACGAGAGCCATGAGATGTTCCTCCTCTGGGCAAGCCCGCGTCCAAATCCTGTTGTGCCTGTGAATAGGCTGCAGGGGGACGGTGAAGACCAGCAACAGCTTTCAGGGCTGCCACCTTCCGTGTGGGACAAGGAGCCGGATGAGTGCCTTTTCGGAAACAGGCTCTGCTGAGGACGAGAGCCATGAGATGTTCCTCCTCTGGGCAAGCCCGGGTCCCAGATCCTGTTGTGCCTGTGAATAGGCTGCAGGGGGACGGTGAAGACCAGCAACAGCTTTCAGGGCTGCCACCTTCCGTGTGGGACAAGGAGCCGGATGTGTGCCTTTTCGGAAACAGGCTCTGCCGAGGACGAGGGCCATGAGATGTTCCTCCTCTGGGCAAGCCCGCGTCCAAATCCTGTTGTGCCTGTGAATAGGCTGCAGGGGGACGGTGAAGACCAGCAACAGCTTTCAGGGCTGCCACCTTCCGTGTGGGACAAGGAGCCGGACGTGTCTTTCTGGATACAGGCCCTGCCGAGGACGAGAGCCATGAGATGTTCCTCCTCTGGGTAAGGCCGGGTCCCAGATCCTGTTGTGCCTGTGAATAGGCTGCAGGGGGACGGTGAAGACCAGCAACAGCTTCCAGGGCTGCCACCTTCCGTGTGGGACAAGGAGCCGGACGTGTGCCTTTTCGGAAACAAGCTCTGCCGAGGACGAGAGCCATGAGATGTTCCTCCTCTGGGCAAGCCCGGGTCCCAGATCCTGTTGTGCCTGTGAATAGGCTGCAGGGGGACGGTGAAGACCAGTAACAGCTTTCACGGCTGCCACCTTCACTGTAGGACAAGGAGCCGGACGTGTGCCTTTCTGGAAACAGGCCGTGCCGAGGACGAGAGCCATGAGATGTTCCTCCTCTGGCCAAGCCCGGGTCCCAGATCCTGTTGTGCCTCTGAATAGGCTGCAGGGGGACGGTGAACACCAGCAACAGCTTTCACGGCTGCCACCTTCCGTGTGGGACAAGGAGCCGGATGTGTGCCTTTTCGGAAACAGGCTCTGCCGAGGACGAGAGCCATGAGATGTTCCTCCTCTGGGCAAGCCCGCGTCCAAATCCTTTTGTGCCTGTGAATAGGCTGCAGGGGGACGGTGAACACCAGCAACAGCTTTCAGGGCTGCCACCTTCCGTGTGGGACAAGGAGCCGGACGTGTCTTTCTGGATACAGGCCCTGCCGAGGACGAGAGCCATGAGATGTTCCTCCTCTGGGCAAGCCCGGGTCCTGAATCCTGTTGTGCCTGTGAATAGGCTGCAGGGGGACGGTGAAGACCAGCAACAGCTTTCAGGGCTGCCACCTTCCGTGTGGGACAAGGAGCCGGACGTGTGCATTTTCGGAAACAGGATCTGCCGAGGACGAGAGCCATGAGATGTTCCTCCTCTGGGCAAGGCCGGGTCCCAGATCCTGTTGTGCCTGTGAATAGGCTGCAGGGGGACGGTGAAGACCAGCAACAGCTTTCAGGGCTGCCACCTTCCGTGTGGGACAAGGAGCCGGACGTGTGCCTTTTCGGAAACAAGCTCTGCCGAGGACGAGAGCCATGAGATGTTCCTCCTCTGGGCAAGGCCGGGTCCCAGATCCTGTTGTGCCTGTGAATAGGCTGCAGGGGGACGGTGAAGACCAGCAACAGCTTTCAGGGCTGCCACCTTCCGTGTGGGACAAGGAGCCGAACGTGTGCCTTTTCGGAAACAAGCTCTGCCGAGGACGAGAGCCATTAGATGTTCCTCCTCTGGGCAAGCCCGGGTCCCAGATCCTGTTGTGCCTGTGAATAGGCTGCAGGGGGACGGTGAAGACCAGCAACAGCTTTCACGGCTGCCACCTTCACTGTAGGACAAGGAGCCGGACGTGTGCCTTTCTGGAAACAGGCCGTGCCGAGGACGAGAGCCATGAGATGTTCCTCCTCTGGGCAAGCCCGGGTCCCAGATCCTGTTGTGCCTGTGAATAGGCTGCAG
This sequence comes from Astur gentilis, assembly GCF_929443795.1. NCBI lineage: Eukaryota > Metazoa > Chordata > Aves > Accipitriformes > Accipitridae > Astur > Astur gentilis. Next base: position 2,408,973 of record NW_026060958.1, on the reverse strand, counting down.
GGGGACGGTGAAGACCAGCAACAGCTTTCAGGGCTGCCACCTTCCGAGTGGGACAAGGAGCCGGACGTGTGCCTTTTCGGAATCAGGCTCTGCCGAGGACGAGAGCCATGAGATGTTCCTCCTCTGGGCAAGCCCGGGTCCAAATCCTGTTGTGCCTGTGAATAGGCTGCAGGGGGACGGTGAAGACCAGCAACAGCTTTCAGGGCTGCCACCTTCCGTGTGGGACAAGGAGCCGGATGTGTGCCTTTCTGGAAACAGGCCCTGCCGAGGACGAGAGCCCTGAGATGTTCCTCCTCTGGGCAAGCCCCGGTCCTGAATCCTGTTGTGCCTGTGAATAGGCTGCAGGGGGACGGTGAAGACCAGCAACAGCTTTCAGGGCTGCCACCTTCCGTGTGGGACAAGGAGCCGGACGTGTCTTTCTGGATACAGGCCCTGCCGAGGACGAGAGCCATGAGATGTTCCTCCTCTGGGCAAGGCCGGGTCCCAGATCCTGTTGTGCCTGTGAATAGGCTGCAGGGGGACGGTGAAGACCAGCAACAGCTTTCAGGGCTGCCACCTTCCGTGTGGGACAAGGAGCCGGACGTGTGCCTTTTCGGAAACAAGCTCTGCCGAGGACGAGAGCCATGAGATGTTCCTCCTCTGGGCAAGCCCGGGTCCCAGATCCTGTTGTGCCTGTGAATAGGCTGCAGGGGGACGGTGAAGACCAGCAACAGCTTTCAGGGCTGCCACCTTCACTGTGGGACAAGGAGCCGGACGTGTGCATTTTCGGAAACAGGATCTGCCGAGGACGAGAGCCATGAGATGTTCCTCCTCTGGGCAAGGCCGGGTCCCAGATCCTGTTGTGCCTGTGAATAGGCTGCAGGGGGACGGTGAAGACCAGCAACAGCTTTCAGGGCTGCCACCTTCCGTGTGGGACAAGGAGCCGGATGTGTGCCTTTTCGGAAACAAGCTCTGCCGAGGACGAGAGCCATTAGATGTTCCTCCTCTGGGCAAGCCCGGGTCCCAAATCCTGTTGTGCCTGTGAACAGGCTGCAGAGGGACGGTGAAGACCAGCAACAGCTTTCAGGGCTGCCACCTTCCGTGTGGGACAAGGAGCCGGATGTGTGCCTTTTCGGAAACAGGCTCTGCCGAGGACGAGAGCCATGAGATGTTCCTCCTCTGGGCAAGCCCGCGTCCAAATCCTGTTGTGCCTGTGAATAGGCTGCAGGGGGACGGTGAAGACCAGCAACAGCTTTCAGGGCTGCCACCTTCCGTGTGGGACAAGGAGCCGGACGTGTCTTTCTGGATACAGGCCCTGCCGAGGACGAGAGCCATTAGATGTTCCTCCTCTGGGCAAGCCCGGGTCCCAGATCCTGTTGTGCCTGTGAATAGGCTGCAGGGGGACGGTGAAGACCAGCAACAGCTTTCAGGGCTGCCACCTTCCGTGTGGGACAAGGAGCCGGACGTGTGCCTTTTCGGAATCAGGATCTGCCGAGGACGAGAGCCATGAGATGTTCCTCCTCTGGGCAAGCCCGCGTCCAAATCCTGTTGTGCCTGTGAATAGGCTGCAGGGGGACGGTGAAGACCAGCAACAGCTTTCAGGGCTGCCACCTTCCGTGTGGGACAAGGAGCCGGATGTGTGCCTTTCTGGAAACAGGCCCTGCCGAGGACGAGAGCCATGAGATGTTCCTCCTCTGGGCAAGCCCGGGTCCTGAATCCTGTTGTGCCTGTGAATAGGCTGCAGGGGGACGGTGAAGACCAGCAACAGCTTTCAGGGCTGCCACCTTCCGTGTGGGACAAGGAGCCGGACGTGTCTTTCTGGATACAGGCCCTGCCGAGGACGAGAGCCATGAGATGTTCCTCCTCTGGGCAAGCCCGGGTCCCAGATCCTGTTGTGCCTGTGAATAGGCTGCAGGGGGACGGTGAAGACCAGCAACAGCTTTCAGGGCTGCCACCTTCCGTGTGGGACAAGGAGCCGGACGTGTGCATTTTCGGAAACAGGATCTGACGAGGACGAGAGCCATGAGATGTTCCTCCTCTGGGCAAGGCCGGGTCCCAGATCCTGTTGTGCCTGTGAATAGGCTGCAGGGGGACGGTGAAGACCAGCAACAGCTTTCAGGGCTGCCACCTTCCGTGTGGGACAAGGAGCCGGACGTGTGCCTTTTCGGAAACAAGCTCTGCCGAGGACGAGAGCCATGAGATGTTCCTCCTCTGGGCAAGCCCGGGTCCTGAATCCTGTTGTGCCTGTGAATAGGCTGCAGGGGGACGGTGAAGACCAGCAACAGCTTTCAGGGCTGCCACCTTCCGTGTGGGACAAGGAGCCGAACGTGTGCCTTTTCGGAAACAAGCTCTGCCGAGGACGAGAGCCATTAGATGTTCCTCCTCTGGGCAAGCCCGCGTCCAGATCCTGTTGTGCCTGTGAATAGGCTGCAGGGGGACGGTGAAGACCAGCAACAGCTTTCAGGGCTGCCACCTTCCGTGTGGGACAAGGAGCCGAACGTGTGCCTTTTCGGAAACAAGCTCTGCCGAGGACGAGAGCCATTAGATGTTCCTCCTCTGGGCAAGCCCGGGTCCCAGATCCTGTTGTGCCTGTGAATAGGCTGCAGGGGGACGGTGAAGACCAGCAACAGCTTTCACGGCTGCCACCTTCACTGTAGGACAAGGAGCCGGACGTGTGCCTTTCTGGAAACAGGCCGTGCCGAGGACGAGAGCCATGAGATGTTCCTCCTCTGGGCAAGCCCGGGTCCCAGATCCTGTTGTGCCTGTGAATAGGCTGCAGGGGGACGGTGAAGACCAGCAACAGCTTTCAGGGCTGCCACCTTCCGAGTGGGACAAGGAGCCGGACGTGTGCCTTTTCGGAATCAGGCTCTGCCGAGGACGAGAGCCATGAGATGTTCCTCCTCTGGGCAAGCCCGGGTCCAAATCCTGTTGTGCCTGTGAATAGGCTGCAGGGGGACGGTGAAGACCAGCAACAGCTTTCAGGGCTGCCACCTTCCGTGTGGGACAAGGAGCCGGATGTGTGCCTTTCTGGAAACAGGCCCTGCCGAGGACGAGAGCCCTGAGATGTTCCTCCTCTGGGCAAGCCCCGGTCCTGAATCCTGTTGTGCCTGTGAATAGGCTGCAGGGGGACGGTGAAGACCAGCAACAGCTTTCAGGGCTGCCACCTTCACTGTGGGACAAGGAGCCGGACGTGTGCATTTTCGGAAACAGGATCTGCCGAGGACGAGAGCCATGAGATGTTCCTCCTCTGGGCAAGGCCGGGTCCCAGATCCTGTTGTGCCTGTGAATAGGCTGCAGGGGGACGGTGAAGACCAGCAACAGCTTTCAGGGCTGCCACCTTCCGTGTGGGACAAGGAGCCGGATGTGTGCCTTTTCGGAAACAAGCTCTGCCGAGGACGAGAGCCATTAGATGTTCCTCCTCTGGGCAAGCCCGGGTCCCAAATCCTGTTGTGCCTGTGAACAGGCTGCAGAGGGACGGTGAAGACCAGCAACAGCTTTCAGGGCTGCCACCTTCCGTGTGGGACAAGGAGCCGGATGTGTGCCTTTTCGGAAACAGGCCCTGCCGAGGACGAGAGCCATGAGATGTTCCTCCTCTGGGCAAGCCCGCGTCCAAATCCTGTTGTGCCTGTGAATAGGCTGCAGGGGGACGGTGAAGACCAGCAACAGCTTTCAGGGCTGCCACCTTCCGTGTGGGACAAGGAGCCGGACGTGTCTTTCTGGATACAGGCCCTGCCGAGGACGAGAGCCATTAGATGTTCCTCCTCTGGGCAAGCCCGGGTCCCAGATCCTGTTGTGCCTGTGAATAGGCTGCAGGGGGACGGTGAAGACCAGCAACAGCTTTCAGGGCTGCCACCTTCCGTGTGGGACAAGGAGCCGGACGTGTGCCTTTTCGGAATCAGGCTCTGCCGAGGACGAGAGCCATGAGATGTTCCTCCTCTGGGCAAGCCCGCGTCCAAATCCTGTTGTGCCTGTGAATAGGCTGCAGGGGGACGGTGAAGACCAGCAACAGCTTTCAGGGCTGCCACCTTCCGTGTGGGACAAGGAGCCGGATGTGTGCCTTTCTGGAAACAGTCCCTGCCGAGGACGAGAGCCATGAGATGTTCCTCCTCTGGGCAAGCCCCGGTCCTGAATCCTGTTGTGCCTGTGAATAGGCTGCAGGGGGACGGTGAAGACCAGCAACAGCTTTCAGGGCTGCCACCTTCCGTGTGGGACAAGGAGCCGGACGTGTCTTTCTGGATACAGGCCCTGCCGAGGACGAGAGCCATGAGATGTTCCTCCTCTGGGCAAGCCCGGGTCCCAGATCCTGTTGTGCCTGTGACTAGGCTGCAGGGGGACGGTGAAGACCAGCAACAGCTTTCAGGGCTGCCACCTTCCGTGTGGGACAAGGAGCCGGACGTGTGCATTTTCGGAAACAGGATCTGACGAGGACGAGAGCCATGAGATGTTCCTCCTCTGGGCAAGGCCGGGTCCCAGATCCTGTTGTGCCTGTGAATAGGCTGCAGGGGGACGGTGAAGACCAGCAACAGCTTCCAGGGCTGCCACCTTCCGTGTGGGACAAGGAGCCGGACGTGTGCCTTTTCGGAAACAAGCTCTGCCGAGGACGAGAGCCATGAGATGTTCCTCCTCTGGGCAAGCCCGGGTCCCAGATCCTGTTGTGCCTGTGAATAGGCTGCAGGGGGACGGTGAACACCAGTAACAGCTTTCACGGCTGCCACCTTCACTGTAGGACAAGGAGCCGGACGTGTGCCTTTCTGGAAACAGGCCGTGCCGAGGACGAGAGCCATGAGATGTTCCTCCTCTGGCCAAGCCCGGGTCCCAGATCCTGTTGTGCCTCTGAATAGGCTGCAGGGGGACGGTGAAGACCAGCAACAGCTTTCAGGGCTGCCACCTTCCGTGTGGGACAAGGAGCCGGATGTGTGCCTTTTCGGAAACAGGCTCTGCCGAGGACGAGAGCCATGAGATGTTCCTCCTCTGGGCAAGCCCGCGTCCAAATCCTTTTGTGCCTGTGAATAGGCTGCAGGGGGACGGTGAACACCAGCAACAGCTTTCAGGGCTGCCACCTTCCGTGTGGGACAAGGAGCCGGACGTGTCTTTCTGGATACAGGCCCTGCCGAGGACGAGAGCCATGAGATGTTCCTCCTCTGGGCAAGCCCGGGTCCCAGATCCTGTTGTGCCTGTGAATAGGCTGCAGGGGGACGGTGAAGACCAGCAACAGCTTTCAGGGCTGCCACCTTCCGTGTGGGACAAGGAGCCGGACGTGTGCATTTTCGGAAACAGGATCTGCCGAGGACGAGAGCCATGAGATGTTCCTCCTCTGGGCAAGGCCGGGTCCCAGATCCTGTTGTGCCTGTGAATAGGCTGCAGGGGGACGGTGAAGACCAGCAACAGCTTTCAGGGCTGCCACCTTCCGTGTGGGACAAGGAGCCGAACGTGTGCCTTTTCGGAAACAAGCTCTGCCGAGGACGAGAGCCATGAGATGTTCCTCCTCTGGGCAAGGCCGGGTCCCAGATCCTGTTGTGCCTGTGAATAGGCTGCAGGGGGACGGTGAAGACCAGCAACAGCTTTCAGGGCTGCCACCTTCCGTGTGGGACAAGGAGCCGAACGTGTGCCTTTTCGGAAACAAGCTCTGCCGAGGACGAGAGCCATGAGATGTTCCTCCTCTGGGCAAGCCCGGGTCCCAGATCCTGTTGTGCCTGTGAATAGGCTGCAGGGGGACGGTGAAGACCAGCAACAGCTTTCACGGCTGCCACCTTCACTGTAGGACAAGGAGCCGGACGTGTGCCTTTCTGGAAACAGGCCGTGCCGAGGACGAGAGCCATGAGATGTTCCTCCTCTGGGCAAGCCCGGGTCCCAGATCCTGTTGTGCCTGTGAATAGGCTGCAGGGGGACGGTGAAGACCAGCAACAGCTTTCAGGGCTGCCACCTTCCGAGTGGGACAAGGAGCCGGACGTGTGCCTTTTCGGAATCAGGCTCTGCCGAGGACGAGAGCCATGAGATGTTCCTCCTCTGGGCAAGCCCGGGTCCAAATCCTGTTGTGCCTGTGAATAGGCTGCAGGGGGACGGTGAAGACCAGCAACAGCTTTCAGGGCTGCCACCTTCCGTGTGGGACAAGGAGCCGGATGTGTGCCTTTCTGGAAACAGGCCCTGCCGAGGACGAGAGCCATGAGATGTTCCTCCTCTGGGTAAGGCCGGGTCCCAGATCCTGTTGTGCCTGTGAATAGGCTGCAGGGGGACGGTGAAGACCAGCAACAGCTTCCAGGGCTGCCACCTTCCGTGTGGGACAAGGAGCCGGACGTGTGCCTTTTCGGAAACAAGCTCTGCCGAGGACGAGAGCCATGAGATGTTCCTCCTCTGGCCAAGCCCGGGTCCCAGATCCTGTTGTGCCTCTGAATAGGCTGCAGGGGGACGGTGAAGACCAGCAACAGCTTTCAGGGCTGCCACCTTCCGTGTGGGACAAGGAGCCGGATGTGTGCCTTTTCGGAAACAGGCTCTGCCGAGGACGAGAGCCATGAGATGTTCCTCCTCTGGGCAAGCCCGCGTCCAAATCCTTTTGTGCCTGTGAATAGGCTGCAGGGGGACGGTGAACACCAGCAACAGCTTTCAGGGCTGCCACCTTCCGTGTGGGACAAGGAGCCGGACGTGTCTTTCTGGATACAGGCCCTGCCGAGGACGAGAGCCATGAGATGTTCCTCCTCTGGGCAAGCCCGGGTCCTGAATCCTGTTGTGCCTGTGAATAGGCTGCAGGGGGACGGTGAAGACCAGCAACAGCTTTCAGGGCTGCCACCTTCCGTGTGGGACAAGGAGCCGGACGTGTGCCTTTTCGGAAACAGGCTCTGCCGAGGACGAGAGCCATGAGATGTTCCTCCTCTGGGCAAGGCCGGGTCCCAGATCCTGTTGTGCCTGTGAATAGGCTGCAGGGGGACGGTGAAGACCAGCAACAGCTTTCAGGGCTGCCACCTTCCGTGTGGGACAAGGAGCCGAACGTGTGCCTTTTCGGAAACAAGCTCTGCCGAGGACGAGAGCCATTAGATGTTCCTCCTCTGGGCAAGCCCGGGTCCCAGATCCTGTTGTGCCTGTGAATAGGCTGCAGGGGGACGGTGAACACCAGCAACAGCTTTCACGGCTGCCACCTTCACTGTAGGACAAGGAGCCGGACGTGTGCCTTTCTGGAAACAGGCCGTGCCGAGGACGAGAGCCATGAGATGTTCCTCCTCTGGGCAAGCCCGGGTCCCAGATCCTGTTGTGCCTGTGAATAGGCTGCAGGGGGACGGTGAAGACCAGCAACAGCTTTCAGGGCTGCCACCTTCCGAGTGGGACAAGGAGCCGGACGTGTGCCTTTTCGGAATCAGGCACTGCCGAGGACGAGAGCCATGAGATGTTCCTCCTCTGGGCAAGCCCGGGTCCAAATCCTGTTGTGCCTGTGAATAGGCTGCAGGGGGACGGTGAAGACCAGCAACAGCTTTCAGGGCTGCCACCTTCCGTGTGGGACAAGGAGCCGGATGTGTGCCTTTCTGGAAACAGGCCCTGCCGAGGACGAGAGCCCTGAGATGTTCCTCCTCTGGGCAAGCCCCGGTCCTGAATCCTGTTGTGCCTGTGAATAGGCTGCAGGGGGACGGTGAAGACCAGCAACAGCTTTCAGGGCTGCCACCTTCCGTGTGGGACAAGGAGCCGGACGTGTGCCTTTCTGGAAACAGGCCGTGCCGAGGACGAGAGCCATGAGATGTTCCTCCTCTGGCCAAGCCCGGGTCCCAGATCCTGTTGTGCCTCTGAATAGGCTGCAGGGGGACGGTGAAGACCAGCAACAGCTTTCAGGGCTGCCACCTTCCGTGTGGGACAAGGAGCCGGATGTGTGCCTTTTCGGAAACAGGCCCTGCCGAGGACGAGAGCCCTGAGATGTTCCTCCTCTGGGCAAGCCCCGGTCCTGAATCCTGTTGTGCCTGTGAATAGGCTGCAGGGGGACGGTGAAGACCAGCAACAGCTTTCAGGGCTGCCACCTTCCGTGTGGGACAAGGAGCCGGACGTGTCTTTCTGGATACAGGCCCTGCCGAGGACGAGAGCCATGAGATGTTCCTCCTCTGGGCAAGGCCGGGTCCTGAATCCTGTTGTGCCTGTGAATAGGCTGCAGGGGGACGGTGAAGACCAGCAACAGCTTTCAGGGCTGCCACCTTCCGTGTGGGACAAGGAGCCGGACGTGTGCATTTTCGGAAACAGGATCTGCCGAGGACGAGAGCCATGAGATGTTCCTCCTCTGGGCAAGGCCGGGTCCCAGATCCTGTTGTGCCTGTGAATAGGCTGCAGGGGGACGGTGAAGACCAGCAACAGCTTTCAGGGCTGCCACCTTCCGTGTGGGACAAGGAGCCGGATGTGTGCCTTTTCGGAAACAAGCTCTGCCGAGGACGAGAGCCATTAGATGTTCCTCCTCTGGGCAAGCCCGGGTCCCAAATCCTGTTGTGCCTGTGAACAGGCTGCAGAGGGACGGTGAAGACCAGCAACAGCTTTCAGGGCTGCCACCTTCCGTGTGGGACAAGGAGCCGGATGTGTGCCTTTTCGGAAACAGGCTCTGCCGAGGACGAGAGCCATGAGATGTTCCTCCTCTGGGCAAGCCCGCGTCCAAATCCTGTTGTGCCTGTGAATAGGCTGCAGGGGGACGGTGAAGACCAGCAACATCTTTCCAGCCTTCCACCTTCCGTGTGGGACACGGAGCCGGACATGTGCCTTTCCAGAATCAGGCACTGCCGAGGACGAGAGCCATGAGATGTTCCTCCTCTGGGCAAGCCCGGGTCCCAGATCCTGTTGTGCCTGTGAATAGGCTGCAGGGGGACGGTGAAGACCAGCAACAGCTTTCAGGGCTGCCACCTTCCGTGTGGGACAAGGAGCCGGACGTGTGCCTTTTCGGAATCAGGCTCTGCCGAGGACGAGAGCCATGAGATGTTCCTCCTCTGTGCAAGCCCGGGTCGAAATCCTGTTGTGCCTGTGAATAGGCTGCAGGGGGACGGTGAAGACCAGCAACAGCTTTCAGGGCTGCCACCTTCCGTGTGGGACAAGGAGCCGGATGTGTGCCTTTTCGGAAACAGGCCCTGCCGAGGACGAGAGCCATGAGATGTTCCTCCTCTGGGCAAGCCCCGGTCCTGAATCCTGTTGTGCCTGTGAATAGGCTGCAGGGGGACGGTGAAGACCAGCAACAGCTTTCAGGGCTGCCACCTTCCGTGTGGGACAAGGAGCCGGACGTGTCTTTCTGGATACAGGCCCTGCCGAGGACGAGAGCCATGAGATGTTCCTCCTCTGGGCAAGCCCGGGTCCCAGATCCTGTTGTGCCTGTGAATAGGCTGCAGGGGGACGGTGAAGACCAGCAACATCTTTCCAGCCTTCCACCTTCCGTGTGGGACACGGAGCCGGACGTGTGCCTTTCCAGAATCAGGAACTGCCGAGGACGAGAGCCATGAGATGTTCCTCCTCTGGGCAAGCCCGGGTCCCAGATCCTGTTGTGCCTGTGAATAGGCTGCAGGGGGACGGTGAAGACCAGCAACAGCTTTCAGGGCTGCCACCTTCCGTGTGGGACAAGGAGCCGGACGTGTGCCTTTTCGGAATCAGGCTCTGCCGAGGACGAGAGCCATGAGATGTTCCTCCTCTGTGCAAGCCCGGGTCGAAATCCTGTTGTGCCTGTGAATAGGCTGCAGGGGGACGGTGAAGACCAGCAACAGCTTTCAGGGCTGCCACCTTCCGTGTGGGACAAGGAGCCGGATGTGTGCCTTTTCGGAAACAGGCCCTGCCGAGGACGAGAGCCATGAGATGTTCCTCCTCTGGGCAAGCCCCGGTCCTGAATCCTGTTGTGCCTGTGAATAGGCTGCAGGGGGACGGTGAAGACCAGCAACAGCTTTCAGGGCTGCCACCTTCCGTGTGGGACAAGGAGCCGGACGTGTCTTTCTGGATACAGGCCCTGCCGAGGACGAGAGCCATGAGATGTTCCTCCTCTGGGCAAGCCCGGGTCCCAGATCCTGTTGTGCCTGTGAATAGGCTGCAGGGGGACGGTGAAGACCAGCAACAGCTTTCAGGGCTGCCACCTTCCGTGTGGGACAAGGAGCCGGACGTGTGCCTTTTCGGAAACAGGATCTGACGAGGACGAGAGCCATGAGATGTTCCTCCTGTGGGCAAGGCCGGGTCCCAGATCCTGTTGTGCCTGTGAATAGGCTGCAGGGGGACGGTGAAGACCAGCAACAGCTTTCAGGGCTGCCACCTTCCGTGTGGGACAAGGAGCCGGATGAGTGCCTTTTCGGAAACAAGCTCTGCCGAGGACGAGAGCCATGAGATGTTCCTCCTCTGGGCAAGCCCGGGTCCTGAATCCTGTTGTGCCTGTGAATAGGCTGCAGGGGGACGGTGAAGACCAGCAACAGCTTTCAGGGCTGCCACCTTCCGTGTGGGACAAGGAGCCGAACGTGTGCCTTTTCGGAAACAAGCTCTGCCGAGGACGAGAGCCATTAGATGTTCCTCCTCTGGGCAAGCCCGCGTCCAGATCCTGTTGTGACTGTGAATAGGCTGCAGGGCGACGGTGAAGACCAGCAACAGCTTTCAGGGCTGCCACCTTCCGTGTGGGACAAGGAGCCGGATGTGTGCCTTTTCGGAAACAGGCTCTGCCGAGGACGAGAGCCATGAGATGTTCCTCCTCTGGGCAAGCCCGCGTCCAAATCCTTTTGTGCCTGTGAATAGGCTGCAGGGGGACGGTGAAGACCAGCAACAGCTTTCAGGGCTGCCACCTTCCGTGTGGGACAAGGAGCCGGATGAGTGCCTTTTCGGAAACAGGCTCTGCTGAGGACGAGAGCCATGAGATGTTCCTCCTCTGGGCAAGCCCGGGTCCCAGATCCTGTTGTGCCTGTGAAAAGGCTGCAGGGGGACGGTGAAGACCAGCGACAGCTTCCAGGGCTGCCACCTTCCGTGTGGGACAAGGAGCCGGACGTGTGCCTTTTCGGAAACAAGCTCTGCCGAGGACGAGAGCCATGAGATGTTCCTCCTCTGGGCAAGCCCGGGTCCCAGATCCTGTTGTGCCTGTGAATAGGCTGCAGGGGGACGGTGAACACCAGCAACAGCTTTCACGGCTGCCACCTTCACTGTGGGACAAGGAGCCGGACGTGTGCCTTTCTGGAAACAGGCCGTGCCGAGGACGAGAGCCATGAGATGTTCCTCCTCTGGCCAAGCCCGGGTCCCAGATCCTGTTGTGCCTGTGAATAGGCTGCAGGGGGACGGTGAAGACCAGCAACAGCTTTCAGGGCTGCCACCTTCCGTGTGGGACAAGGAGCCGGACGTGTGCCTTTTCGGAAACAAGCTCTGCCGAGGACGAGAGCCATGAGATGTTCCTCCTCTGGGCAAGCCCGGGTCCTGAATCCTGTTGTGCCTGTGAATAGGCTGCAGGGGGACGGTGAAGACCAGCAACAGCTTTCAGGGCTGCCACCTTCCGTGTGGGACAAGGAGCCGGACGTGTGCCTTTTCGGAAACAAGCTCTGCCGAGGACGAGAGCCATTAGATGTTCCTCCTCTGGGCAAGCCCGCGTCCAGATCCTGTTGTGACTGTGAATAGGCTGCAGGGCGACGGTGAAGACCAGCAACAGCTTTCAGGGCTGCCACCTTCCGTGTGGGACAAGGAGCCGGATGTGTGCCTTTTCGGAAACAGGCTCTGCCGAGGACGAGAGCCATGAGATGTTCCTCCTCTGGGCAAGCCCGCGTCCAAATCCTTTTGTGCCTGTGAATAGGCTGCAGGGGGACGGTGAAGACCAGCAACAGCTTTCAGGGCTGCCACCTTCCGTGTGGGACAAGGAGCCGGATGAGTGCCTTTTCGGAAACAGGCTCTGCTGAGGACGAGAGCCATGAGATGTTCCTCCTCTGGGCAAGCCCGGGTCCCAGATCCTGTTGTGCCTGTGAAAAGGCTGCAGGGGGACGGTGAAGACCAGCGACAGCTTCCAGGGCTGCCACCTTCCGTGTGGGACAAGGAGCCGGACGTGTGCCTTTTCGGAAACAAGCTCTGCCGAGGACGAGAGCCATGAGATGTTCCTCCTCTGGGCAAGCCCGGGTCCCAGATCCTGTTGTGCCTGTGAATAGGCTGCAGGGGGACGGTGAACACCAGCAACAGCTTTCACGGCTGCCACCTTCACTGTGGGACAAGGAGCCGGACGTGTGCCTTTCTGGAAACAGGCCGTGCCGAGGACGAGAGCCATGAGATGTTCCTCCTCTGGCCAAGCCCGGGTCCCAGATCCTGTTGTGCCTGTGAATAGGCTGCAGGGGGACGGTGAAGACCAGCAACAGCTTTCAGGGCTGCCACCTTCCGTGTGGGACAAGGAGCCGGACGTGTGCCTTTTCGGAATCAGGCTCTGCCGAGGACGAGAGCCATGAGATGTTCCTCCTCTGGGCAAGCCCCGGTCCAAATCCTGTTGTGCGTGTGAATAGGCTGCAGGGGGACGGTGAAGACCAGCAACAGCTTTCAGGGCTGCCACCTTCCGTGTGGGACAAGGAGCCGGATGTGTGCCTTTCTGGAAACAGGCCCTGCCGAGGACGAGAGCCATGAGATGTTCCTCCTCTGGGCAAGGCCGGGTCCCAGATCCTGTTGTGCCTGTGAATAGGCTGCAGGGGGACGGTGAAGACCAGCAACAGCTTTCAGGGCTGCCACCTTCCGTGTGGGACAAGGAGCCGGACGTGTCTTTCTGGATACAGGCCCTGCCGAGGACGAGAGCCATGAGATGTTCCTCCTCTGGGCAAGCCCGCGTCCAAATCCTGTTGTGCCTGTGAATAGGCTGCAGGGGGACGGTGAAGACCAGCAACAGCTTTCAGGGCTGCCACCTTCCGTGTGGGACAAGGAGCCGGATGAGTGCCTTTTCGGAAACAGGCTCTGCTGAGGACGAGAGCCATGAGATGTTCCTCCTCTGGGCAAGCCCGGGTCCCAGATCCTGTTGTGCCTGTGAATAGGCTGCAGGGGGACGGTGAAGACCAGCAACAGCTTTCAGGGCTGCCACCTTCCGTGTGGGACAAGGAGCCGGACGTGTCTTTCTGGATACAGGCCCTGCCGAGGACGAGAGCCATGAGATGTTCCTCCTCTGGGTAAGGCCGGGTCCCAGATCCTGTTGTGCCTGTGAATAGGCTGCAGGGGGACGGTGAAGACCAGCAACAGCTTCCAGGGCTGCCACCTTCCGTGTGGGACAAGGAGCCGGACGTGTGCCTTTTCGGAAACAAGCTCTGCCGAGGACGAGAGCCATGAGATGTTCCTCCTCTGGGCAAGCCCGGGTCCCAGATCCTGTTGTGCCTGTGAATAGGCTGCAGGGGGACGGTGAACACCAGCAACAGCTTTCACGGCTGCCACCTTCACTGTAGGACAAGGAGCCGGACGTGTGCCTTTCTGGAAACAGGCCGTGCCGAGGACGAGAGCCATGAGATGTTCCTCCTCTGGGCAAGCCCGCGTCCAAATCCTTTTGTGCCTGTGAATAGGCTGCAGGGGGACGGTGAAGACCAGCAACAGCTTTCAGGGCTGCCACCTTCCGTGTGGGACAAGGAGCCGGACGTGTCTTTCTGGATACAGGCCCTGCCGAGGACGAGAGCCATGAGGGTCCTGAATCCTGTTGTGCCTGTGAATAGGCTGCAGGGGGACGGTGAAGACCAGCAACAGCTTTCAGGGCTGCCACCTTCCGTGTGGGACAAGGAGCCGGACGTGTCTTTCTGGATACAGGCCCTGCCGAGGACGAGAGCCATGAGATGTTCCTCCTCTGGGCAAGCCCGGGTCCCAGATCCTGTTGTGCCTGTGAATAGGCTGCAGGGCGACGGTGAAGACCAGCAACAGCTTTCAGGGCTGCCACCTTCCGTGTGGGACAAGGAGCCGGACGTGTGCATTTTCGGAAACAGGATCTGCCGAGGACGAGAGCCATGAGATGTTCCTCCTCTGGGCAAGGCCGGGTCCCAGATCCTGTTGTGCCTGTGAATAGGCTGCAGGGGGACGGTGAAGACCAGCAACATCTTTCAGGGCTGCCACCTTCCGTGTGGGACAAGGAGCCGGACGTGTGCCTTTTCGGAATCAGGCTCTGCCGAGGACGAGAGCCATGAGATGTTCCTCCTCTGGGCAAGCCCCGGTCCAAATCCTGTTGTGCGTGTGAATAGGCTGCAGGGGGACGGTGAAGACCAGCAACAGCTTTCAGGGCTGCCACCTTCCGTGTGGGACAAGGAGCCGGATGTGTGCCTTTCTGGAAACAGGCCCTGCCGAGGACGAGAGCCATGAGATGTTCCTCCTCTGGGCAAGGCCGGGTCCCAGATCCTGTTGTGCCTGTGAATAGGCTGCAGGGGGACGGTGAAGACCAGCAACAGCTTTCAGGGCTGCCACCTTCCGTGTGGGACAAGGAGCCGGACGTGTCTTTCTGGAAACAGGCCCTGCCGAGGACGAGAGCCATGAGATGTTCCTCCTCTGGGCAAGCCCGCGTCCAAATCCTGTTGTGCCTGTGAATAGGCTGCAGGGGGACGGTGAAGACCAGCAACAGCTTTCAGGGCTGCCACCTTCCGTGTGGGACAAGGAGCCGGATGAGTGCCTTTTCGGAAACAGGCTCTGCTGAGGACGAGAGCCATGAGATGTTCCTCCTCTGGGCAAGCCCGGGTCCCAGATCCTGTTGTGCCTGTGAATAGGCTGCAGGGGGACGGTGAAGACCAGCAACATCTTTCAGGGCTGCCACCTTCCGTGTGGGACAAGGAGCCGGATGTGTGCCTTTTCGGAAACAAGCTCTGCCGAGGACGAGAGCCATGAGATGTTCCTCCTCTGGGCAAGCCCGCGTCCAAATCCTGTTGTGCCTGTGAATAGGCTGCAGGGGGACGGTGAAGACCAGCAACAGCTTTCAGGGCTGCCACCTTCCGTGTGGGACAAGGAGCCGGACGTGTCTTTCTGGATACAGGCCCTGCCGAGGACGAGAGCCATGAGATGTTCCTCCTCTGGGTAAGGCCGGGTCCCAGATCCTGTTGTGCCTGTGAATAGGCTGCAGGGGGACGGTGAAGACCAGCAACAGCTTCCAGGGCTGCCACCTTCCGTGTGGGACAAGGAGCCGGACGTGTGCCTTTTCGGAAACAAGCTCTGCCGAGGACGAGAGCCATGAGATGTTCCTCCTCTGGGCAAGCCCGGGTCCCAGATCCTGTTGTGCCTGTGAATAGGCTGCAGGGGGACGGTGAACACCAGCAACAGCTTTCACGGCTGCCACCTTCACTGTAGGACAAGGAGCCGGACGTGTGCCTTTCTGGAAACAGGCCGTGCCGAGGACGAGAGCCATGAGATGTTCCTCCTCTGGCCAAGCCCGGGTCCCAGATCCTGTTGTGCCTCTGAATAGGCTGCAGGGGGACGGTGAAGACCAGCAACAGCTTTCAGGGCTGCCACCTTCCGTGTGGGACAAGGAGCCGGATGTGTGCCTTTTCGGAAACAGGCTCTGCCGAGGACGAGAGCCATGAGATGTTCCTCCTCTGGGCAAGCCCGCGTCCAAATCCTGTTGTGCCTGTGAATAGGCTGCAGGGGGACGGTGAAGACCAGCAACAGCTTTCAGGGCTGCCACCTTGCGTGTGGGACAAGGAGCCGGACGTGTCTTTCTGGATACAGGCCCTGCCGAGGACGAGAGCCATGAGATGTTCCTCCTCTGGGTAAGGCCGGGTCCCAGATCCTGTTGTGCCTGTGAATAGGCTGCAGGGGGACGGTGAAGACCAGCAACAGCTTCCAGGGCTGCCACCTTCCGTGTGGGACAAGGAGCCGGACGTGTGCCTTTTCGGAAACAAGCTCTGCCGAGGACGAGAGCCATGAGATGTTCCTCCTCTGGGCAAGCCCGGGTCCCAGATCCTGTTGTGCCTGTGAATAGGCTGCAGGGGGACGGTGAACACCAGCAACAGCTTTCACGGCTGCCACCTTCACTGTAGGACAAGGAGCCGGACGTGTGCCTTTCCGGAAACAGGCCGTGCCGAGGACGAGAGCCATGAGATGTTCCTCCTCTGGGCAAGCCCGCGTCCAAATCCTTTTGTGCCTGTGAATAGGCTGCAGGGGGACGGTGAAGACCAGCAACAGCTTTCAGGGCTGCCACCTTCCGTGTGGGACAAGGAGCCGGACGTGTCTTTCTGGATACAGGCCCTGCCGAGGACGAGAGCCATGAGATGTTCCTCCTCTGGGCAAGCCCGGGTCCTGAATCCTGTTGTGCCTGTGAATAGGCTGCAGGGGGACGGTGAAGACCAGCAACAGCTTTCAGGGCTGCCACCTTCCGTGTGGGACAAGGAGCCGGACGTGTCTTTCTGGATACAGGCCCTGCCGAGGACGAGAGCCATGAGATGTTCCTCCTCTGGGCAAGCCCGGGTCCCAGATCCTGTTGTGCCTGTGAATAGGCTGCAGGGGGACGGTGAAGACCAGCAACAGCTTTCAGGGCTGCCACCTTCCGTGTGGGACAAGGAGCCGGACGTGTGCATTTTCGGAAACAGGATCTGCCGAGGACGAGAGCCATGAGATGTTCCTCCTCTGGGCAAGGCCGGGTCCCAGATCCTGTTGTGCCTGTGAATAGGCTGCAGGGGGACGGTGAAGACCAGCAACATCTTTCAGGGCTGCCACCTTCCGTGTGGGACAAGTAGCCGGACGTGTGCCTTTTCGGAATCAGGCTCTGCCGAGGACGAGAGCCATGAGATGTTCCTCCTCTGGGCAAGCCCCGGTCCAAATCCTGTTGTGCGTGTGAATAGGCTGCAGGGGGACGGTGAAGACCAGCAACAGCTTTCAGGGCTGCCACCTTCCGTGTGGGACAAGGAGCCGGATGTGTGCCTTTCTGGAAACAGGCCCTGCCGAGGACGAGAGCCATGAGATGTTCCTCCTCTGGGCAAGGCCGGGTCCCAGATCCTGTTGTGCCTGTGAATAGGCTGCAGGGGGACGGTGAAGACCAGCAACAGCTTTCAGGGCTGCCACCTTCCGTGTGGGACAAGGAGCCGGACGTGTCTTTCTGGATACAGGCCCTGCCGAGGACGAGAGCCATGAGATGTTCCTCCTCTGGGCAAGCCCGCGTCCAAATCCTGTTGTGCCTGTGAATAGGCTGCAGGGGGACGGTGAAGACCAGCAACAGCTTTCAGGGCTGCCACCTTCCGTGTGGGACAAGGAGCCGGACGTGTGCCTTTTCGGAAACAGGCTCTGCTGAGGACGAGAGCCATGAGATGTTCCTCCTCTGGGCAAGCCCGGGTCCCAGATCCTGTTGTGCCTGTGAATAGGCTGCAGGGGGACGGTGAAGACCAGCAACATCTTTCAGGGCTGCCACCTTCCGTGTGGGACAAGGAGCCGGATGTGTGCCTTTTCGGAAACAAGCTCTGCCGAGGACGAGAGCCATGAGATGTTCCTCCTCTGGGCAAGCCCGCGTCCAAATCCTGTTGTGCCTGTGAATAGGCTGCAGGGGGACGGTGAAGACCAGCAACAGCTTTCAGGGCTGCCACCTTCCGTGTGGGACAAGGAGCCGGACGTGTCTTTCTGGATACAGGCCCTGCCGAGGACGAGAGCCATGAGATGTTCCTCCTCTGGGTAAGGCCGGGTCCCAGATCCTGTGGTGCCTGTGAATAGGCTGCAGGGGGACGGTGAAGACCAGCAACAGCTTCCAGGGCTGCCACCTTCCGTGTGGGACAAGGAGCCGGACGTGTGCCTTTTCGGAAACAAGCTCTGCCGAGGACGAGAGCCATGAGATGTTCCTCCTCTGGGCAAGCCCGGGTCCCAGATCCTGTTGTGCCTGTGAATAGGCTGCAGGGGGACGGTGAACACCAGCAACAGCTTTCACGGCTGCCACCTTCACTGTAGGACAAGGAGCCGGACGTGTGCCTTTCTGGAAACAGGCCGTGCCGAGGACGAGAGCCATGAGATGTTCCTCCTCTGGCCAAGCCCGGGTCCCAGATCCTGTTGTGCCTCTGAATAGGCTGCAGGGGGACGGTGAAGACCAGCAACAGCTTTCAGGGCTGCCACCTTCCGTGTGGGACAAGGAGCCGGATGTGTGCCTTTTCGGAAACAGGCTCTGCCGAGGACGAGAGCCATGAGATGTTCCTCCTCTGGGCAAGCCCGCGTCCAAATCCTTTTGTGCCTGTGAATAGGCTGCAGGGGGACGGTGAAGACCAGCAACAGCTTTCAGGGCTGCCACCTTCCGTGTGGGACAAGGAGCCGGACGTGTCTTTCTGGATACAGGCCCTGCCGAGGACGAGAGCCATGAGATGTTCCTCCTCTGGGCAAGCCCGGGTCCCAGATCCTGTTGTGCCTGTGAATAGGCTGCAGGGGGACGGTGAAGACCAGCAACAGCTTTCAGGGCTGCCACCTTCCGTGTGGGACAAGGAGCCGGACGTGTGCCTTTTCGGAAACAGGCTCTGCCGAGGACGAGAGCCATGAGATGTTCCTCCTCTGGGCAAGGCCGGGTCCCAGATCCTGTTGTGCCTGTGAATAGGCTGCAGGGGGACGGTGAAGACCAGCAACAGCTTTCAGGGCTGCCACCTTCCGTGTGGGACAAGGAGCCGGACGTGTGCCTTTTCGGAAACAAGCTCTGCCGAGGACGAGAGCCATGAGATGTTCCTCCTCTGGGCAAGCCCGGGTCCTGAATCCTGTTGTGCCTGTGAATAGGCTGCAGGGGGACGGTGAAGACCAGCAACAGCTTTCAGGGCTGCCACCTTCCGTGTGGGACAAGGAGCCGAACGTGTGCCTTTTCGGAAACAAGCTCTGCCGAGGACGAGAGCCATTAGATGTTCCTCCTCTGGGCAAGCCCGGGTCCCAGATCCTGTTGTGCCTGTGAATAGGCTGCAGGGGGACGGTGAACACCAGCAACAGCTTTCACGGCTGCCACCTTCCGTGTGGGACAAGGAGCCGGACGTGTGCCTTTCTGGAAACAGGCCGTGCCGAGGACGAGAGCCATGAGATGTTCCTCCTCTGGGCAAGCCCGGGTCCCAGATCCTGTTGTGCCTGTGAATAGGCTGCAGGGGGACGGTGAAGACCAGCAACAGCTTTCAGGGCTGCCACCTTCCGAGTGGGACAAGGAGCCGGACGTGTGCCTTTTCGGAATCAGGCTCTGCCGAGAACGAGAGCCATGAGATGTTCCTCCTCTGGGCAAGCCCGGGTCCAAATCCTGTTGTGCCTGTGAATAGGCTGCAGGGGGACGGTGAAGACCAGCAACAGCTTTCAGGGCTGCCACCTTCCGTGTGGGACAAGGAGCCGGATGTGTGCCTTTCTGGAAACAGGCCCTGCCGAGGACGAGAGCCATGAGATGTTCCTCCTCTGGGCAAGCCCCGGTCCTGAATCCTGTTGTGCCTGTGAATAGGCTGCAGGGGGACGGTGAACACCAGCAACAGCTTTCACGGCTGCCACCTTCACTGTGGGACAAGGAGCCGGACGTGTGCCTTTCTGGAAACAGGCCGTGCCGAGGACGAGAGCCAAGAGATGTTCCTCCTCTGGCCAAGCCCGGGTCCCAGATCCTGTTGTGCCTGTGAATAGGCTGCAGGGGGACGGTGAAGACCAGCAACAGCTTTCAGGGCTGCCACCTTCCGTGTGGGAAAAGGAGCCGGACGTGTGCCTTTTCGGAAACAAGCTCTGCCGAGGACGAGAGCCATGAGATGTTCCTCCTCTGGGCAAGCCCGGGTCCCAGATCCTGTTGTGCCTGTGAATAGGCTGCAGGGGGACGGTGAAGACCAGCAACAGCTTTCAGGGCTGCCACCTTCCGTGTGGGACAAGGAGCCGGACGTGTGCATTTTCGGAAACAGGATCTGCCGAGGACGAGAGCCATGAGATGTTCCTCCTCTGGGCAAGCCCGGGTCCCAGATCCTGTTGTGCCTGTGAATAGGCTGCAGGGGGACGGTGAAGACCAGCAACAGCTTTCACGGCTGCCACCTTCACTGTGGGACAAGGAGCCGGACGTGTGCCTTTTCGGAATCAGGCTCTGCCGAGGACGAGAGCCATTAGATGTTCCTCCTCTGGGCAAGCCCGGGTCCCAGATCCTGTTGTGCCTGTGAACAGGCTGCAGAGGGACGGTGAAGACCAGCAACAGCTTTCAGGGCTGCCACCTTCCGTATGGGACAAGGAGCCGGATGTGTGCCTTTTCGGAAACAGGCTCTGCCGAGGACGAGAGCCATGAGATGTTCCTCCTCTGGGCAAGCCCGGGTCCTGAATCCTGTTGTGCCTGTGAATAGGCTGCAGGGGGACGGTGAAGACCAGCAACAGCTTTCAGGGCTGCCATCTTCCGTGTGGGACAAGGAGCCGGACGTGTCTTTCTGGATACAGGCCCTGCCGAGGACGAGAGCCATGAGATGTTCCTCCTCTGGGCAAGCCCGGGTCCCAGATCCTGTTGTGCCTGTGAATAGGCTGCAGGGGGACGGTGAAGACCAGCAACAGCTTTCAGGGCTGCCACCTTCCGTGTGGGACAAGGAGCCGGACGTGTGCCTTTTCGGAATCAGGCTCTGCCGAGGACGAGAGCCATGAGATGTTCCTCCTCTGGGCAAGCCCGGGTCCAAATCCTGTTGTGCCTGTGAATAGGCTGCAGGGGGACGGTGAAGACCAGCAACAGCTTTCAGGGCTGCCACCTTCCGTGTGGGACAAGGAGCCGGATGTGTGCCTTTCTGGAAACAGGCCCTGCCGAGGACGAGAGCCATGAGATGTTCCTCCTCTGGGCAAGCCCCGGTCCTGAATCCTGTTGTGCCTGTGAATAGGCTGCAGGGGGACGGTGAAGACCAGCAACAGCTTTCAGGGCTGCCACCTTCCGTGTGGGACAAGGAGCCGGACGTGTCTTTCTGGATACAGGCCCTGCCGAGGACGAGAGCCATGAGATGTTCCTCCTCTGGGCAAGCCCGGGTCCCAGATCCTGTTGTGCCTGTGAATAGTCTGCAGGGGGACGGTGAAGACCAGCAACAGCTTTCAGGGCTGCCACCTTCCGTGTGGGACAAGGAGCCGGACGTGTGCATTTTCGGAAACAGGATCTGCCGAGGACGAGAGCCATGAGATGTTCCTCCTCTGGGCAAGGCCGGGTCCCAGATCCTGTTGTGCCTGTGAATAGGCTGCAGGGGGACGGTGAAGACCAGCAACAGCTTTCAGGGCTGCCACCTTCCGTGTGGGACAAGGAGCCGGACGTGTGCCTTTTCGGAAACAAGCTCTGCCGAGGACGAGAGCCATGAGATGTTCCTCCTCTGGGCAAGCCCGGGTCCTGAATCCTGTTGTGCCTGTGAATAGGCTGCAGGGGGACGGTGAAGACCAGCAACATCTTTCAGGGCTGCCACCTTCCGTGTGGGACAAGGAGCCGAACGTGTGCCTTTTCGGAAACAAGCTCTGCCGAGGACGAGAGCCATTAGATGTTCCTCCTCTGGGCAAGCCCGCGTCCAGATCCTGTTGTGACTGTGAATAGGCTGCAGGGCGACGGTGAAGACCAGCAACAGCTTTCAGGGCTGCCACCTTCCGTGTGGGACAAGGAGCCGGATGTGTGCCTTTTCGGAAACAGGCTCTGCCGAGGACGAGAGCCATGAGATGTTCCTCCTCTGGGCAAGCCCGCGTCCAAATCCTGTTGTGCCTGTGAATAGGCTGCAGGGGGACGGTGAAGACCAGCAACAGCTTTCAGGGCTGCCACCTTCCGTGTGGGACAAGGAGCCGGATGTGTGCCTTTTCGGAAACAGGCTCTGCCGAGGACGAGAGCCATGAGATGTTCCTCCTCTGGGCAAGCCCGGGTCCCAGATCCTGTTGTGCCTGTGAATAGGCTGCAGGGGGACGGTGAAGACCAGCAACAGCTTTCAGGGCTGCCACCTTCCGTGTGGGACAAGGAGCCGGACGTGTGCATTTTCGGAAACAGGATCTGCCGAGGACGAGAGCCATGAGATGTTCCTCCTCTGGGCAAGGCCGGGTCCCAGATCCTGTTGTGCCTGTGAATAGGCTGCAGGGGGACGGTGAAGACCAGCAACAGCTTTCACGGCTGCCACCTTCACTGTGGGACAAGGAGCCGGACGTGTGCCTTTTCGGAATCAGGCTCTGCCGAGGACGAGAGCCATTAGATGTTCCTCCTCTGGGCAAGCCCGGGTCCCAGATCCTGTTGTGCCTGTGAACAGGCTGCAGAGGGACGGTGAAGACCAGCAACAGCTTTCAGGGCTGCCACCTTCCGTATGGGACAAGGAGCCGGATGTGTGCCTTTTCGGAAACAGGCTCTGCCGAGGACGAGAGCCATGAGATGTTCCTCCTCTGGGCAAGCCCGGGTCCTGAATCCTGTTGTGCCTGTGAATAGGCTGCAGTGGGACGGTGAAGACCAGCAACAGCTTTCAGGGCTGCCATCTTCCGTGTGGGACAAGGAGCCGGACGTGTCTTTCTGGATACAGGCCCTGCCGAGGACGAGAGCCATGAGATGTTCCTCCTCTGGGCAAGCCCGGGTCCCAGATCCTGTTGTGCCTGTGAATAGGCTGCAGGGGGACGGTGAAGACCAGCAACAGCTTTCAGGGCTGCCACCTTCCGTGTGGGACAAGGAGCCGGACGTGTGCCTTTTCGGAATCAGGCTCTGCCGAGGACGAGAGCCATGAGATGTTCCTCCTCTGGGCACGCCCGGGTCCATATCCTGTTGTGCCTGTGAATAGGCTGCAGGGGGACGGTGAAGACCAGCAACAGCTTTCAGGGCTGCCACCTTCCGTGTGGGACAAGGAGCCGGATGTGTGCCTTTCTGGAAACAGGCCCTGCCGAGGACGAGAGCCATGAGATGTTCCTCCTCTGGGCAAGCCCCGGTCCTGAATCCTGTTGTGCCTGTGAATAGGCTGCAGGGGGACGGTGAAGACCAGCAACAGCTTTCAGGGCTGCCACCTTCCGTGTGGGACAAGGAGCCGGACGTGTCTTTCTGGATACAGGCCCTGCCGAGGACGAGAGCCATGAGATGTTCCTCCTCTGGGCAAGCCCGGGTCCCAGATCCTGTTGTGCCTGTGAATAGTCTGCAGGGGGACGGTGAAGACCAGCAACAGCTTTCAGGGCTGCCACCTTCCGTGTGGGACAAGGAGCCGGACGTGTGCATT
Organism: Astur gentilis; assembly: GCF_929443795.1. NCBI lineage: Eukaryota > Metazoa > Chordata > Aves > Accipitriformes > Accipitridae > Astur > Astur gentilis. The sequence continues at coordinate 2,386,000 of NW_026060958.1, read as the reverse complement.
TTCGGAAACAGGATCTGCCGAGGACGAGAGCCATGAGATGTTCCTCCTCTGGGCAAGGCCGGGTCCCAGATCCTGTTGTGCCTGTGAATAGGCTGCAGGGGGACGGTGAAGACCAGCAACAGCTTTCAGGGCTGCCACCTTCCGTGTGGGACAAGGAGCCGGACGTGTGCCTTTTCGGAAACAAGCTCTGCCGAGGACGAGAGCCATGAGATGTTCCTCCTCTGGGCAAGCCCGGGTCCTGAATCCTGTTGTGCCTGTGAATAGGCTGCAGGGGGACGGTGAAGACCAGCAACATCTTTCAGGGCTGCCACCTTCCGTGTGGGACAAGGAGCCGAACGTGTGCCTTTTCGGAAACAAGCTCTGCCGAGGACGAGAGCCATTAGATGTTCCTCCTCTGGGCAAGCCCGCGTCCAGATCCTGTTGTGACTGTGAATAGGCTGCAGGGCGACGGTGAAGACCAGCAACAGCTTTCAGGGCTGCCACCTTCCGTGTGGGACAAGGAGCCGGATGTGTGCCTTTTCGGAAACAGGCTCTGCCGAGGACGAGAGCCATGAGATGTTCCTCCTCTGGGCAAGCCCGCGTCCAAATCCTGTTGTGCCTGTGAATAGGCTGCAGGGGGACGGTGAAGACCAGCATCAGCTTTCAGGGCTGCCACCTTCCGTGTGGGACAAGGAGCCGGATGAGTGCCTTTTCGGAAACAGGCTCTGCTGAGGACGAGAGCCATGAGATGTTCCTCCTCTGGGCAAGCCCGGGTCCCAGATCCTGTTGTGCCTGTGAAAAGGCTGCAGGGGGACGGTGAAGACCAGCAACAGCTTCCAGGGCTGCCACCTTCCGTGTGGGACAAGGAGCCGGACGTGTGCCTTTTCGGAAACAAGCTCTGCCGAGGACGAGAGCCATGAGATGTTCCTCCTCTGGGCAAGCCCGGGTCCCAGATCCTGTTGTGCCTGTGAATAGGCTGCAGGGGGACGGTGAACACCAGCAACAGCTTTCACGGCTGCCACCTTCACTGTGGGACAAGGAGCCGGACGTGTGCCTTTCTGGAAACAGGCCGTGCCGAGGACGAGAGCCATGAGATGTTCCTCCTCTGGCCAAGCCCGGGTCCCAGATCCTGTTGTGCCTCTGAATAGGCTGCAGGGGGACGGTGAACACCAGCAACAGCTTTCAGGGCTGCCACCTTCCGTGTGGGACAAGGAGCCGGACGTGTGCCTTTTCGGAATCAGGCTCTGCCGAGGACGAGAGCCATGAGATGTTCCTCCTCTGGGCAAGCCCCGGTCCAAATCCTGTTGTGCGTGTGAATAGGCTGCAGGGGGACGGTGAAGACCAGCAACAGCTTTCAGGGCTGCCACCTTCCGTGTGGGACAAGGAGCCGGATGTGTGCCTTTCTGGAAACAGGCCCTGCCGAGGACGAGAGCCATGAGATGTTCCTCCTCTGGGCAAGGCCGGGTCCCAGATCCTGTTGTGCCTGTGAATAGGCTGCAGGGGGACGGTGAAGACCAGCAACAGCTTTCAGGGCTGCCACCTTCCGTGTGGGACAAGGAGCCGGACGTGTCTTTCTGGATACAGGCCCTGCCGAGGACGAGAGCCATGAGATGTTCCTCCTCTGGGCAAGCCCGCGTCCAAATCCTGTTGTGCCTGTGAATAGGCTGCAGGGGGACGGTGAAGACCAGCAACAGCTTTCAGGGCTGCCACCTTCCGTGTGGGACAAGGAGCCGGATGAGTGCCTTTTCGGAAACAGGCTCTGCTGAGGACGAGAGCCATGAGATGTTCCTCCTCTGGGCAAGCCCGGGTCCCAGATCCTGTTGTGCCTGTGAATAGGCTGCAGGGGGACGGTGAAGACCAGCAACAGCTTTCAGGGCTGCCACCTTCCGTGTTGGACAAGGAGCCGGATGTGTGCCTTTTCGGAAACAGGCTCTGCCGAGGACGAGAGCCATGAGATGTTCCTCCTCTGGGCAAGCCCGCGTTCAAATCCTGTTGTGCCTGTGAATAGGCTGCAGGGGGACGGTGAAGACCAGCAACAGCTTTCAGGGCTGCCACCTTCCGTGTGGGACAAGGAGCCGGACGTGTCTTTCTGGATACAGGCCCTGCCGAGGACGAGAGCCATGAGATGTTCCTCCTCTGGGTAAGGCCGGGTCCCAGATCCTGTTGTGCCTGTGAATAGGCTGCAGGGGGACGGTGAAGACCAGCAACAGCTTCCAGGGCTGCCACCTTCCGTGTGGGACAAGGAGCCGGACGTGTGCCTTTTCGGAAACAAGCTCTGCCGAGGACGAGAGCCATGAGATGTTCCTCCTCTGGGCAAGCCCGGGTCCCAGATCCTGTTGTGCCTGTGAATAGGCTGCAGGGGGACGGTGAACACCAGCAACAGCTTTCACGGCTGCCACCTTCACTGTAGGACAAGGAGCCGGACGTGTGCCTTTCTGGAAACAGGCCGTGCCGAGGACGAGAGCCATGAGATGTTCCTCCTCTGGCCAAGCCTGGGTCCCAGATCCTGTTGTGCCTCTGAATAGGCTGCAGGGGGACGGTGAAGACCAGCAACAGCTTTCAGGGCTGCCACCTTCCGTGTGGGACAAGGAGCCGGATGTGTGCCTTTTCGGAAACAGGCTCTGCCGAGGACGAGAGCCATGAGATGTTCCTCCTCTGGGCAAGCCCGCGTCCAAATCCTTTTGTGCCTGTGAATAGGCTGCAGGGGGACGGTGAAGACCAGCAACAACTTTCAGGGCTGCCACCTTCCGTGTGGGACAAGGAGCCGGACGTGTCTTTCTGGATACAGGCCCTGCCGAGGACGAGAGCCATGAGATGTTCCTCCTCTGGGCAAGGCCGGGTCCCAGATCCTGTTGTGCCTGTGAATAGGCTGCAGGGGGACGGTGAAGACCAGCAACAGCTTTCAGGGCTGCCACCTTCCGTGTGGGACAAGGAGCCGGACGTGTGCATTTTCGGAAACAGGATCTGCCGAGGACGAGAGCCATGAGATGTTCCTCCTCTGGGCAAGGCCGGGTCCCAGATCCTGTTGTGCCTGTGAATAGGCTGCAGGGGGACGGTGAAGACCAGCAACAGCTTTCAGGGCTGCCACCTTCCGTGTGGGACAAGGAGCCGGACGTGTGCCTTTTCGGAATCAGGCTCTGCCGAGGACGAGAGCCATGAGATGTTCCTCCTCTGGGCAAGCCCCGGTCCAAATCCTGTTGTGCGTGTGAATAGGCTGCAGGGGGACGGTGAAGACCAGCAACAGCTTTCAGGGCTGCCACCTTCCGTGTGGGACAAGGAGCCGGATGTGTGCCTTTCTGGAAACAGGCCCTGCCGAGGACGAGAGCCATGAGATGTTCCTCCTCTGGGCAAGGCCGGGTCCCAGATCCTGTTGTGCCTGTGAATAGGCTGCAGGGGGACGGTGAAGACCAGCAACAGCTTTCAGGGCTGCCACCTTCCGTGTGGGACAAGGAGCCGGACGTGTGCATTTTCGGAAACAGGATCTGCCGAGGACGAGAGCCATGAGATGTTCCTCCTCTGGGCAAGGCCGGGTCCCAGATCCTGTTGTGCCTGTGAATAGGCTGCAGGGGGACGGTGAAGACCAGCAACAGCTTTCAGGGCTGCCACCTTCCGTGTGGGACAAGGAGCCGGACGTGTGCCTTTTCGGAATCAGGCTCTGCCGAGGACGAGAGCCATGAGATGTTCCTCCTCTGGGCAAGCCCCGGTCCAAATCCTGTTGTGCGTGTGAATAGGCTGCAGGGGGACGGTGAAGACCAGCAACAGCTTTCAGGGCTGCCACCTTCCGTGTGGGACAAGGAGCCGGATGTGTGCCTTTCTGGAAACAGGCCCTGCCGAGGACGAGAGCCATGAGATGTTCCTCCTCTGGGCAAGGCCGGGTCCCAGATCCTGTTGTGCCTGTGAATAGGCTGCAGGGGGACGGTGAAGACCAGCAACAGCTTTCAGGGCTGCCACCTTCCGTGTGGGACAAGGAGCCGGATGTGTGCCTTTTCGGAAACAGGCTCTGCCGAGGACGAGAGCCATGAGATGTTCCTCCTCTGGGCAAGCCCGCGTCCAAATCCTGTTGTGCCTGTGAATAGGCTGCAGGGGGACGGTGAAGACCAGCATCAGCTTTCAGGGCTGCCACCTTCCGTGTGGGACAAGGAGCCGGATGAGTGCCTTTTCGGAAACAGGCTCTGCTGAGGACGAGAGCCATGAGATGTTCCTCCTCTGGGCAAGCCCGGGTCCCAGATCCTGTTGTGCCTGTGAAAAGGCTGCAGGGGGGACGGTGAAGACCAGCAACAGCTTCCAGGGCTGCCACCTTCCGTGTGGGACAAGGAGCCGGACGTGTGCCTTTTCGGAAACAAGCTCTGCCGAGGACGAGAGCCATGAGATGTTCCTCCTCTGGGCAAGCCCGGGTCCCAGATCCTGTTGTGCCTGTGAATAGGCTGCAGGGGGACGGTGAACACCAGCAACAGCTTTCACGGCTGCCACCTTCACTGTGGGACAAGGAGCCGGACGTGTGCCTTTCTGGAAACAGGCCGTGCCGAGGACGAGAGCCATGAGATGTTCCTCCTCTGGCCAAGCCCGGGTCCCAGATCCTGTTGTGCCTCTGAATAGGCTGCAGGGGGACGGTGAACACCAGCAACAGCTTTCAGGGCTGCCACCTTCCGTGTGGGACAAGGAGCCGGACGTGTGCCTTTTCGGAATCAGGCTCTGCCGAGGACGAGAGCCATGAGATGTTCCTCCTCTGGGCAAGCCCCGGTCCAAATCCTGTTGTGCGTGTGAATAGGCTGCAGGGGGACGGTGAAGACCAGCAACAGCTTTCAGGGCTGCCACCTTCCGTGTGGGACAAGGAGCCGGATGTGTGCCTTTCTGGAAACAGGCCCTGCCGAGGACGAGAGCCATGAGATGTTCCTCCTCTGGGCAAGGCCGGGTCCCAGATCCTGTTGTGCCTGTGAATAGGCTGCAGGGGGACGGTGAAGACCAGCAACAGCTTTCAGGGCTGCCACCTTCCGTGTGGGACAAGGAGCCGGACGTGTCTTTCTGGATACAGGCCCTGCCGAGGACGAGAGCCATGAGATGTTCCTCCTCTGGGCAAGCCCGCGTCCAAATCCTGTTGTGCCTGTGAATAGGCTGCAGGGGGACGGTGAAGACCAGCAACAGCTTTCAGGGCTGCCACCTTCCGTGTGGGACAAGGAGCCGGATGAGTGCCTTTTCGGAAACAGGCTCTGCTGAGGACGAGAGCCATGAGATGTTCCTCCTCTGGGCAAGCCCGGGTCCCAGATCCTGTTGTGCCTGTGAATAGGCTGCAGGGGGACGGTGAAGACCAGCAACAGCTTTCAGGGCTGCCACCTTCCGTGTTGGACAAGGAGCCGGATGTGTGCCTTTTCGGAAACAGGCTCTGCCGAGGACGAGAGCCATGAGATGTTCCTCCTCTGGGCAAGCCCGGGTTCAAATCCTGTTGTGCCTGTGAATAGGCTGCAGGGGGACGGTGAAGACCAGCAACAGCTTTCAGGGCTGCCACCTTCCGTGTGGGACAAGGAGCCGGACGTGTCTTTCTGGATACAGGCCCTGCCGAGGACGAGAGCCATGAGATGTTCCTCCTCTGGGTAAGGCCGGGTCCCAGATCCTGTTGTGCCTGTGAATAGGCTGCAGGGGGACGGTGAAGACCAGCAACAGCTTCCAGGGCTGCCACCTTCCGTGTGGGACAAGGAGCCGGACGTGTGCCTTTTCGGAAACAAGCTCTGCCGAGGACGAGAGCCATGAGATGTTCCTCCTCTGGGCAAGCCCGGGTCCCAGATCCTGTTGTGCCTGTGAATAGGCTGCAGGGGGACGGTGAACACCAGCAACAGCTTTCACGGCTGCCACCTTCACTGTAGGACAAGGAGCCGGACGTGTGCCTTTCTGGAAACAGGCCGTGCCGAGGACGAGAGCGATGAGATGTTCCTCCTCTGGCCAAGCCCGGGTCCCAGATCCTGTTGTGCCTCTGAATAGGCTGCAGGGGGACGGTGAAGACCAGCAACAGCTTTCAGGGCTGCCACCTTCCGTGTGGGACAAGGAGCCGGATGTGTGCCTTTTCGGAAACAGGCTCTGCCGAGGACGAGAGCCATGAGATGTTCCTCCTCTGGGCAAGCCCGCGTCCAAATCCTTTTGTGCCTGTGAATAGGCTGCAGGGGGACGGTGAAGACCAGCAACAACTTTCAGGGCTGCCACCTTCCGTGTGGGACAAGGAGCCGGACGTGTCTTTCTGGATACAGGCCCTGCCGAGGACGAGAGCCATGAGATGTTCCTCCTCTGGGCAAGCCCGGGTCCCAGATCCTGTTGTGCCTGTGAATAGGCTGCAGGGGGACGGTGAAGACCAGCAACAGCTTTCAGGGCTGCCACCTTCCGTGTGGGACAAGGAGCCGGACGTGTGCATTTTCGGAAACAGGATCTGCCGAGGACGAGAGCCATGAGATGTTCCTCCTCTGGGCAAGGCCGGGTCCCAGATCCTGTTGTGCCTGTGAATAGGCTGCAGGGGGACGGTGAAGACCAGCAACAGCTTTCAGGGCTGCCACCTTCCGTGTGGGACAAGGAGCCGGACGTGTGCCTTTTCGGAATCAGGCTCTGCCGAGGACGAGAGCCATGAGATGTTCCTCCTCTGGGCAAGCCCCGGTCCAAATCCTGTTGTGCGTGTGAATAGGCTGCAGGGGGACGGTGAAGACCAGCAACAGCTTTCAGGGCTGCCACCTTCCGTGTGGGACAAGGAGCCGGATGTGTGCCTTTCTGGAAACAGGCCCTGCCGAGGACGAGAGCCATGAGATGTTCCTCCTCTGGGCAAGGCCGGGTCCCAGATCCTGTTGTGCCTGTGAATAGGCTGCAGGGGGACGGTGAAGACCAGCAACAGCTTTCAGGGCTGCCACCTTCCGTGTGGGACAAGGAGCCGGACGTGTCTTTCTGGATACAGGCCCTGCCGAGGACGAGAGCCATGAGATGTTCCTCCTCTGGGCAAGCCCGCGTCCAAATCCTGTTGTGCCTGTGAATAGGCTGCAGGGGGACGGTGAAGACCAGCAACAGCTTTCAGGGCTGCCACCTTCCGTGTGGGACAAGGAGCCGGATGAGTGCCTTTTCGGAAACAGGCTCTGCTGAGGACGAGAGCCATGAGATGTTCCTCCTCTGGGCAAGCCCGGGTCCCAGATCCTGTTGTGCCTGTGAATAGGCTGCAGGGGGACGGTGAAGACCAGCAACAGCTTTCAGGGCTGCCACCTTCCGTGTGGGACAAGGAGCCGGATGTGTGCCTTTTCGGAAACAAGCTCTGCCGAGGACGAGAGCCATGAGATGTTCCTCCTCTGGGCAAGCCCGCGTCCAAATCCTGTTGTGCCTGTGAATAGGCTGCAGGGGGACGGTGAAGACCAGCAACAGCTTTCAGGGCTGCCACCTTCCGTGTGGGACAAGGAGCCGGACGTGTCTTTCTGGATACAGGCCCTGCCGAGGACGAGAGCCATGAGATGTTCCTCCTCTGGGTAAGGCCGGGTCCCAGATCCTGTTGTGCCTGTGAATAGGCTGCAGGGGGATGGTGAAGACCAGCAACAGCTTCCAGGGCTGCCACCTTCCGTGTGGGACAAGGAGCCGGACGTGTGCCTTTTCGGAAACAAGCTCTGCCGAGGACGAGAGCCATGAGATGTTCCTCCTCTGGGCAAGCCCGGGTCCCAGATCCTGTTGTGCCTGTGAATAGGCTGCAGGGGGACGGTGAACACCAGCAACAGCTTTCACGGCTGCCACCTTCACTGTAGGACAAGGAGCCGGACGTGTGCCTTTCTGGAAACAGGCCGTGCCGAGGACGAGAGCCATGAGATGTTCCTCCTCTGGCCAAGCCCGGGTCCCAGATCCTGTTGTGCCTCTGAATAGGCTGCAGGGGGACGGTGAAGACCAGCAACAGCTTTCAGGGCTGCCACCTTCCGTGTGGGACAAGGAGCCGGATGTGTGCCTTTTCGGAAACAGGCTCTGCCGAGGACGAGAGCCATGAGATGTTCCTCCTCTGGGCAAGCCCGCGTCCAAATCCTTTTGTGCCTGTGAATAGGCTGCAGGGGGACGGTGAAGACCAGCAACAACTTTCAGGGCTGCCACCTTCCGTGTGGGACAAGGAGCCGGACGTGTCTTTCTGGATACAGGCCCTGCCGAGGACGAGAGCCATGAGATGTTCCTCCTCTGGGCAAGCCCGGGTCCCAGATCCTGTTGTGCCTGTGAATAGGCTGCAGGGGGACGGTGAAGACCAGCAACAGCTTTCAGGGCTGCCACCTTCCGTGTGGGACAAGGAGCCGGACGTGTGCATTTTCGGAAACAGGATCTGCCGAGGACGAGAGCCATGAGATGTTCCTCCTCTGGGCAAGGCCGGGTCCCAGATCCTGTTGTGCCTGTGAATAGGCTGCAGGGGGACGGTGAAGACCAGCAACAGCTTTCAGGGCTGCCACCTTCCGTGTGGGACAAGGAGCCGGACGTGTGCCTTTTCGGAATCAGGCTCTGCCGAGGACGAGAGCCATGAGATGTTCCTCCTCTGGGCAAGCCCCGGTCCAAATCCTGTTGTGCGTGTGAATAGGCTGCAGGGGGACGGTGAAGACCAGCAACAGCTTTCAGGGCTGCCACCTTCCGTGTGGGACAAGGAGCCGGATGTGTGCCTTTCTGGAAACAGGCCCTGCCGAGGACGAGAGCCATGAGATGTTCCTCCTCTGGGCAAGGCTGGGTCCCAGATCCTGTTGTGCCTGTGAATAGGCTGCAGGGGGACGGTGAAGACCAGCAACAGCTTTCAGGGCTGCCACCTTCCGTGTGGGACAAGGAGCCGGACGTGTCTTTCTGGATACAGGCCCTGCCGAGGACGAGAGCCATGAGATGTTCCTCCTCTGGGCAAGCCCGCGTCCAAATCCTGTTGTGCCTGTGAATAGGCTGCAGGGGGACGGTGAAGACCAGCAACAGCTTTCAGGGCTGCCACCTTCCGTGTGGGACAAGGAGCCGGATGAGTGCCTTTTCGGAAACAGGCTCTGCTGAGGACGAGAGCCATGAGATGTTCCTCCTCTGGGCAAGCCCGGGTCCCAGATCCTGTTGTGCCTGTGAATAGGCTGCAGGGGGACGGTGAAGACCAGCAACAGCTTTCAGGGCTGCCACCTTCCGTGTGGGACAAGGAGCCGGATGTGTGCCTTTTCGGAAACAAGCTCTGCCGAGGACGAGAGCCATGAGATGTTCCTCCTCTGGGCAAGCCCGCGTCCAAATCCTGTTGTGCCTGTGAATAGGCTGCAGGGGGACGGTGAAGACCAGCAACAGCTTTCAGGGCTGCCACCTTCCGTGTGGGACAAGGAGCCGGACGTGTCTTTCTGGATACAGGCCCTGCCGAGGACGAGAGCCATGAGATGTTCCTCCTCTGGGTAAGGCCGGGTCCCAGATCCTGTTGTGCCTGTGAATAGGCTGCAGGGGGACGGTGAAGACCAGCAACAGCTTCCAGGGCTGCCACCTTCCGTGTGGGACAAGGAGCCGGACGTGTGCCTTTTCGGAAACAAGCTCTGCCGAGGACGAGAGCCATGAGATGTTCCTCCTCTGGGCAAGCCCGGGTCCCAGATCCTGTTGTGCCTGTGAATAGGCTGCAGGGGGACGGTGAACACCAGCAACAGCTTTCACGGCTGCCACCTTCACTGTAGGACAAGGAGCCGGACGTGTGCCTTTCTGGAAACAGGCCGTGCCGAGGACGAGAGCCATGAGATGTTCCTCCTCTGGCCAAGCCCGGGTCCCAGATCCTGTTGTGCCTCTGAATAGGCTGCAGGGGGACGGTGAAGACCAGCAACAGCTTTCAGGGCTGCCACCTTCCGTGTGGGACAAGGAGCCGGACGTGTGCATTTTCGGAAACAGGATCTGCCGAGGACGAGAGCCATGAGATGTTCCTCCTCTGGGCAAGCCCGGGTCCTGAATCCTGTTGTGCTTGTGAATAGGCTGCAGGGGGACGGTGAAGACCAGCAACAGCTTTCAGGGCTGCCACCTTCCGTGTGGGACAAGGAGCCGAACGTGTGCCTTTTCGGAAACAAGCTCTGCCGAGGACGAGAGCCATTAGATGTTCCTCCTCTGGGCAAGCCCGGGTCCCAGATCCTGTTGTGCCTGTGAATAGGCTGCAGGGGGACGGTGAACACCAGCAACAGCTTTCACGGCTGCCACCTTCACTGTAGGACAAGGAGCCGGACGTGTGCCTTTCTGGAAACAGGCCGTGCCGAGGACGAGAGCCATGAGATGTTCCTCCTCTGGGCAAGCCCGGGTCCCAGATCCTGTTGTGCCTGTGAATAGGCTGCAGGGGGACGGTGAAGACCAGCAACAGCTTTCAGGGCTGCCACCTTCCGAGTGGGACAAGGAGCCGGACGTGTGCCTTTTCGGAATCAGGCTCTGCCGAGAACGAGAGCCATGAGATGTTCCTCCTCTGGGCAAGCCCGGGTCCAAATCCTGTTGTGCCTGTGAATAGGCTGCAGGGGGACGGTGAAGACCAGCAACAGCTTTCAGGGCTGCCATCTTCCGTGTGGGACAAGGAGCCGGATGTGTGCCTTTCTGGAAACAGGCCCTGCCGAGGACGAGAGCCATGAGATGTTCCTCCTCTGGGCAAGCCCCGGTCCTGAATCCTGTTGTGCCTGTGAATAGGCTGCAGGGGGACGGTGAACACCAGCAACAGCTTTCACGGCTGCCACCTTCCGTGTGGGACAAGGAGCCGGACGTGTGCCTTTTCGGAAACAAGCTCTGCCGAGGACGAGAGCCATGAGATGTTCCTCCTCTGGGCAAGCCCGGGTCCCAGATCCTGTTGTGCCTGTGAATAGGCTGCTGGGGGACGGTGAACTCCAGCAACAGCTTTCACGGCTGCCACCTTCACTGTGGGACAAAGAGCCGGACGTGTGCCTTTCTGGAAACAGGCCGTGCCGAGGACGAGAGCCATGAGATGTTCCTCCTCTGGCCAAGCCCGGGTCCCAGATCCTGTTGTGCCTGTGAATAGGCTGCAGGGGGACGGTGAAGACCAGCAACAGCTTTCAGGGCTGCCACCTTCCGTGTGGGACAAGAAGCCGGACGTGTGCCTTTTCGGAATCAGGCTCTGCCGAGGACGAGAGCCATGAGATGTTCCTCCTCTGGGCAAGCCCGGGTCCCAGATCCTGTTGTGCCTGTGAATAGGCTGCTGGGGGACGGTGAACTCCAGCAACAGCTTTCACGGCTGCCACCTTCACTGTGGGACAAAGAGCCGGACGTGTGCCTTTCTGGAAACAGGCCGTGCCGAGGACGAGAGCCATGAGATGTTCCTCCTCTGGCCAAGCCCGGGTCCCAGATCCTGTTGTGCCTGTGAATAGGCTGCAGGGGGACGGTGAAGACCAGCAACAGCTTTCAGGGCTGCCACCTTCCGTGTGGGACAAGGAGCCGGACGTGTGCCTTTTGGGAATCAGGCTCTGCCGAGGACGAGAGCCATGAGATGTTCCTCCTCTGGGCAAGCCCCGGTCCAAATCCTGTTGTGCCTGTGAATAGGCTGCAGGGGGACGGTGAAGACCAGCAACAGCTTTCAGGGCTGCCACCTTCCGTGTGGGACAAGGAGCCGGATGTGTGCCTTTCTGGAAACAGGCCCTGCCGAGGACGAGAGCCATGAGATGTTCCTCCTCTGGGCAAGGCCGGGTCCCAGATCCTGTTGTGCCTGTGAATAGGCTGCAGGGGGACGGTGAAGACCAGCAACAGCTTTCAGGGCTGCCACCTTCCGTGTGGGACAAGGAGCCGGACGTGTCTTTCTGGATACAGGCCCTGCCGAGGACGAGAGCCATGAGATGTTCCTCCTCTGGGTAAGGCCGGGTCCCTGATCCTGTTGTGCCTGTGAATAGGCTGCAGGGGGACGGTGAAGACCAGCAACAGCTTCCAGGGCTGCCACCTTCCGTGTGGGACAAGGAGCCGGACGTGTGCCTTTTCGGAAACAAGCTCTGCCGAGGACGAGAGCCATGAGATGTTCCTCCTCTGGGCAAGCCCGGGTCCCAGATCCTGTGTGCCTGTGAATAGGCTGCTGGGGGACGGTGAACTCCAGCAACAGCTTTCACGGCTGCCACCTTCACTGTGGGACAAAGAGCCGGACGTGTGCCTTTCTGGAAACAGGCCGTGCCGAGGACGAGAGCCATGAGATGTTCCTCCTCTGGCCAAGCCCGGGTCCCAGATCCTGTTGTGCCTGTGAATAGGCTGCAGGGGGACGGTGAAGACCAGCAACAGCTTTCAGGGCTGCCACCTTCCGTGTGGGACAAGAAGCCGGACGTGTGCCTTTTCGGAATCAGGCTCTGCCGAGGACGAGAGCCATGAGATGTTCCTCCTCTGGGCAAGCCCCGGTCCAAATCCTGTTGTGCCTGTGAATAGGCTGCAGGGGGACGGTGAAGACCAGCAACAGCTTTCAGGGCTGCCACCTTCCGTGTGGGACAAGGAGCCGGATGTGTGCCTTTCTGGAAACAGGCCCTGCCGAGGACGAGAGCCATGAGATGTTCCTCCTCTGGGCAAGGCCGGGTCCCAGATCCTGTTGTGCCTGTGAATAGGCTGCAGGGGGACGGTGAAGACCAGCAACAGCTTTCAGGGCTGCCACCTTCCGTGTGGGACAAGGAGCCGGACGTGTCTTTCTGGATACAGGCCCTGCCGAGGACGAGAGCCATGAGATGTTCCTCCTCTGGGCAAGCCCGGGTCCCAGATCCTGTTGTGCCTGTGAATAGGCTGCAGGGGGACGGTGAAGACCAGCAACAGCTTTCAGGGCTAACACCTTCCGTGTGGGACAAGGAGCCGGACGTGTGCATTTTAGGAAACAGGATCTGCCGAGGATGAGAGCCATGAGATGTTCCTCCTCTGGGCAAGGCCGGGTCCCAGATCCTGTTGTGCCTGTGAATAGGCTGCAGGGGGACGGTGAAGACCAGCAACAGCTTTCAGGGCTGCCACCTTCCGTGTGGGACAAGGAGCCGGACGTGTGCCTTTTCGGAAACAAGCTCTGCCGAGGACGAGAGCCATGAGATGTTCCTCCTCTGGGCAAGCCCGGGTCCTGAAACGTGTTGTGCCTGGGAATAGGCTGCAGGGGGACGGTGAAGACCAGCAACAGCTTTCAGGGCTGCCACCTTCCGTGTGGGACAAGGAGCCGGACGTGTGCCTTTTCGGAAACAAGCTCTGCCGAGGACGAGAGCCATTAGATGTTCCTCCTCTGGGCAAGCCCCCGTCCAGATCCTGTTGTGCCTGTGAATAGGCTGCAGGGGGACGGTGAAGACCAGCAACAGCTTCCAGGGCTGCCACCTTCCGTGTGGGACAAGGAGCCGGACGTGTGCCTTTTCGGAAACAAGCTCTGCCGAGGACGAGAGCCATGAGATGTTCCTCCTCTGGGCAAGCCCGGGTCCCAGATCCTGTTGTGCCTGTGAATAGGCTGCAGGGGGACGGTGAAGACCAGCAACAGCTTTCAGGGCTGCCACCTTCCGTGTGGGACAAGGAGCCGGATGTGTGCCTTTTCGGAAACAGGCTCTGCCGAGGACGAGAGCCATGAGATGTTCCTCCTCTGGGCAAGCCCGCGTCCAAATCCTGTTATGCCTGTGAATAGGCTGCAGGGGGACGGTGAAGACCAGCAACAGCTTTCAGGGCTGCCACCTTCCGTGTGGGACAAGGAGCCGGACGTGTGCCTTTTCGGAAACAAGCTCTGCCGAGGACGAGAGCCATGAGATGTTCCTCCTCTGGGCAAGCCCGGGTCCCAGATCCTGTTGTGCCTGTGAATAGGCTGCAGGGGGACGGTGAAGACCAGCAACAGCTTTCAGGGCTGCCACCTTCCGTGTGGGACAAGGAGCCGGATGTGTGCCTTTTCGGAAACAGGCTCTGCCGAGGACGAGAGCCATGAGATGTTCCTCCTCTGGGCAAGCCCGGGTCCTGAATCCTGTTGTGCCTGTGAATAGGCTGCAGGGGGACGGTGAAGACCAGCAACAGCTTTCAGGGCTGCCACCTTCCGTGTGGGACAATGAGCCGGTCTTGTGCCTTTATGGAAACATGCCCTGCCGAGGACGAGAGCCATGAGATGTTCCTCCTCTGGGCAAGCCCGGATCCCAGATCCTGTTGTGCCTGTGAATAGGTCGCAGGGGGACGGTGAAGACCAGCAACAGCTTCCAGGGCTGCCACCTTCCGTGTGGGACAAGGAGCCGGACGTGTGCCTTTTCGGAAACAAGCTCTGCCGAGGACGAGAGCCATGAGATGTTCCTCCTCTGGGCAAGCCCGGGTCCCACATCCTGTTGTGCGTGTGAATAGGCTGCAGGGGGACGGTGAACACCAGCAACTGCTTTCAGGGCTGCCACCTTCCGTGTGGGACAATGAGCAGGTCTTGTGCCTTTCTGGAAACAGGCCCTGCCGAGGACGAGAGCCATGAGATGTTCCTCCTCTGGGCAAGCCCGGGTCCTGAATCCTGTTGTGCCTGTGAATAGGCTGCAGGGGGACGGTGAAGACCAGCAACAGCTTTCAGGGCTGCCACCTTCCGTGTGGGACAAGGATCCGGACGTGTGCCTTTTCGGAATCAGGCTCTGCCGAGGACGAGAGCCATGAGATGGTCCTCCTCTGGGCAAGCCCCGGTCCTGAATCCTGTTGTGCCTGTGAATAGGCTGCAGGGGGACGGTGAAGACCAGCAACAGCTTTCACGGCTGCCACCTTCACTGTGGGACAAAGAGCCGGACGTGTGCCTTTCTGGAAACAGGCCGTGCCGAGGACGAGAGCCATGAGATGTTCCTCCTCTGGCCAAGCCCGGGTCCCAGATCCTGTTGTGCCTGTGAATAGGCTGCAGGGGGACGGTGAAGACCAGCAACAGCTTTCAGGGCTGCCACCTTCCGTGTGGGACAAGAAGCCGGACGTGTGCCTTTTCGGAATCAGGCTCTGCCGAGGACGAGAGCCATGAGATGTTCCTCCTCTGGGCAAGCCCGGGTCCCAGATCCTGTTGTGCCTGTGAATAGGCTGCTGGGGGACGGTGAACTCCAGCAACAGCTTTCACGGCTGCCACCTTCACTGTGGGACAAAGAGCCGGACGTGTGCCTATCTGGAAACAGGCCGTGCCGAGGACGAGAGCCATGAGATGTTCCTCCTCTGGCCAAGCCCGGGTCCCAGATCCTGTTGTGCCTGTGAATAGGCTGCAGGGGGACGGTGAAGACCAGCAACAGCTTTCAGGGCTGCCACCTTCCGTGTGGGACAAGGAGCCGGACGTGTGCCTTTTGGGAATCAGGCTCTGCCGAGGACGAGAGCCATGAGATGTTCCTCCTCTGGGCAAGCCCCGGTCCAAATCCTGTTGTGCCTGTGAATAGGCTGCAGGGGGACGGTGAAGACCAGCAACAGCTTTCAGGGCTGCCACCTTCCGTGTGGGACAAGGAGCCGGATGTGTGCCTTTCTGGAAACAGGCCCTGCCGAGGACGAGAGCCATGAGATGTTCCTCCTCTGGGCAAGGCCGGGTCCCAGATCCTGTTGTGCCTGTGAATAGGCTGCAGGGGGACGGTGAAGACCAGCAACAGCTTTCAGGGCTGCCACCTTCCGTGTGGGACAAGGAGCCGGACGTGTCTTTCTGGATACAGGCCCTGCCGAGGACGAGAGCCATGAGATGTTCCTCCTCTGGGTAAGGCCGGGTCCCAGATCCTGTTGTGCCTGTGAATAGGCTGCAGGGGGACGGTGAAGACCAGCAACAGCTTCCAGGGCTGCCACCTTCCGTGTGGGACAAGGAGCCGGACGTGTGCCTTTTCGGAAACAAGCTCTGCCGAGGACGAGAGCCATGAGATGTTCCTCCTCTGGGCAAGCCCGGGTCCCAGATCCTGTTGTGCCTGTGAATAGGCTGCTGGGGGACGGTGAACTCCAGCAACAGCTTTCACGGCTGCCACCTTCACTGTGGGACAAAGAGCCGGACGTGTGCCTTTCTGGAAACAGGCCGTGCCGAGGACGAGAGCCATGAGATGTTCCTCCTCTGGCCAAGCCCGGGTCCCAGATCCTGTTGTGCCTGTGAATAGGCTGCAGGGGGACGGTGAAGACCAGCAACAGCTTTCAGGGCTGCCACCTTCCGTGTGGGACAAGAAGCCGGACGTGTGCCTTTTCGGAATCAGGCTCTGCCGAGGACGAGAGCCATGAGATGTTCCTCCTCTGGGCAAGCCCCGGTCCAAATCCTGTTGTGCCTGTGAATAGGCTGCAGGGGGACGGTGAAGACCAGCAACAGCTTTCCGGGCTGCCACCTTCCGTGTGGGACAAGGAGCCGGATGTGTGCCTTTCTGGAACCAGGCCCTGCCGAGGACGAGAGCCATGAGATGTTCCTCCTCTGGGCAAGGCCGGGTCCCAGATCCTGTTGTGCCTGTGAATAGGCTGCAGGGGGACGGTGAAGACCAGCAACAGCTTTCAGGGCTGCCACCTTCCGTGTGGGACAAGGAGCCGGTCGTGTCTTTCTGGATACAGGCCCTGCCGAGGACGAGAGCCATGAGATGTTCCTCCTCTGGGCAAGCCCGGGTCCCAGATCCTGTTGTGCCTGTGAATAGGCTGCAGGGGGACGGTGAAGACCAGCAACAGCTTTCAGGGCTAACACCTTCCGTGTGGGACAAGGAGCCGGACGTGTGCATTTTAGGAAACAGGATCTGCCGAGGATGAGAGCCATGAGATGTTCCTCCTCTGGGCAAGGCCGGGTCCCAGATCCTGTTGTGCCTGTGAATAGGCTGCAGGGGGACGGTGAAGACCAGCAACAGCTTTCAGGGCTGCCACCTTCCGTGTGGGACAAGGAGCCGGACGTGTGCCTTTTCGGAAACAAGCTCTGCCGAGGACGAGAGCCATGAGATGTTCCTCCTCTGGGCAAGCCCGGGTCCTGAATCGTGTTGTGCCTGTGAATAGGCTGCAGGGGGACGGTGAAGACCAGCAACAGCTTTCAGGGCTGCCACCTTCCGTGTGGGACAAGGAGCCGGACGTGTGCCTTTTCGGAAACAAGCTCTGCCGAGGACGAGAGCCATTAGATGTTCCTCCTCTGGGCAAGCCCACGTCCAGATCCTGTTGTGCCTGTGAATAGGCTGCAGGGGGACGGTGAAGACCAGCAACAGCTTCCAGGGCTGCCACCTTCCGTGTGGGACAAGGAGCCGGACGTGTGCCTTTTCGGAAACAAGCTCTGCCGAGGACGAGAGCCATGAGATGTTCCTCCTCTGGGCAAGCCCGGGTCCCAGATCCTGTTGTGCCTGTGAATAGGCTGCAGGGGGACGGTGAAGACCAGCAACAGCTTTCAGGGCTGCCACCTTCCGTGTGGGACAAGGAGCCGGATGTGTGCCTTTTCGGAAACAGGCTCTGCCGAGGACGAGAGCCATGAGATGTTCCTCCTCTGGGCAAGCCCGCGTCCAAATCCTGTTATGCCTGTGAATAGGCTGCAGGGGGACGGTGAAGACCAGCAACAGCTTTCAGGGCTGCCACCTTCCGTGTGGGACAAGGAGCCGGACGTGTGCCTTTTCGGAAACAAGCTCTGCCGAGGACGAGAGCCATGAGATGTTCCTCCTCTGGGCAAGCCCGGGTCCCAGATCCTGTTGTGCCTGTGAATAGGCTGCAGGGGGACGGTGAAGACCAGCAACAGCTTTCAGGGCTGCCACCTTCCGTGTGGGACAAGGAGCCGGATGTGTGCCTTTTCGGAAACAGGCTCTGCCGAGGACGAGAGCCATGAGATGTTCCTCCTCTGGGCAAGCCCGGGTCCTGAATCCTGTTGTGCCTGTGAATAGGCTGCAGGGGGACGGTGAAGACCAGCAACAGCTTTCAGGGCTGCCACCTTCCGTGTGGGACAATGAGCCGGTCTTGTGCCTTTATGGAAACATGCCCTGCCGAGGACGAGAGCCATGAGATGTTCCTCCTCTGGGCAAGCCCGGATCCCAGATCCTGTTGTGCCTGTGAATAGGTCGCAGGGGGACGGTGAAGACCAGCAACAGCTTCCAGGGCTGCCACCTTCCGTGTGGGACAAGGAGCCGGACGTGTGCCTTTTCGGAAACAAGCTCTGCCGAGGACGAGAGCCATGAGATGTTCCTCCTCTGGGCAAGCCCGGGTCCCACATCCTGTTGTGCGTGTGAATAGGCTGCAGGGGGACGGTGAACACCAGCAACTGCTTTCAGGGCTGCCACCTTCCGTGTGGGACAATGAGCAGGTCTTGTGCCTTTCTGGAAACAGGCCCTGCCGAGGACGAGAGCCATGAGATGTTCCTCCTCTGGGCAAGCCCGGGTCCTGAATCCTGTTGTGCCTGTGAATAGGCTGCAGGGGGACGGTGAAGACCAGCAACAGCTTTCAGGGCTGCCACCTTCCGTGTGGGACAAGGATCCGGACGTGTGCCTTTTCGGAATCAGGCTCTGCCGAGGACGAGAGCCATGAGATGTTCCTCCTCTGGGCAAGCCCCGGTCCTGAATCCTGTTGTGCCTGTGAATAGGCTGCAGGGGGACGGTGAAGACCAGCAACAGCTTTCAGGGCTGCCACCTTCCGTGTGGGACAAGGAGCCGGACGTGTCTTTCTGGATACAGGCCCTGCCGAGGACGAGAGCCATGAGATGTTCCTCCTCTGGGCAAGCCCGGGTCCCAGATCCTGTTGTGCCTGTGAATAGGCTGCAGGGGGACGGTGAAGACCAGCAACAGCTTTCACGGCTGCCACCTTCACTGTGGGACAAGGAGCCGGACGTGTGCCTTTTCGGAAACAAGCTCTGCCGAGGACGAGAGCCATGAGATGTTCCTCCTCTGGGCAAGCCCGGGTCCCAGATCCTGTTGTGCCTGTGAACAGGCTGCAGGGGGACGGTGAAGACCAGCAACAGCTTTCAGGGCTGCCACCTTCCGTGTGGGACAATGAGCCGGATGTGTGCCTTTTCGGAAACAGGCTCTGCCGAGGACGAGAGCCATGAGATGTTCCTCCTCTGGGCAAGCCCGGGTCCTGAATCCTGTTGTGCCTGTGAATAGGCTGCAGGGGGACGGTGAAGACCAGCAACAGCTTTCAGGGCTGCCACCTTCCGTGTGGGACAAGGAGCCGGTCTTGTGCCTTTATGGAAACATGCCCTGCCGAGGACGAGAGCCATTAGATGTTCCTCCTCTGGGCAAGCCCGGGTCCCAGATCCTGTTGTGCCTGTGAATAGGTCGCAGGGGGACGGTGAAGACCAGCAACAGCTTCCAGGGCTGCCACCTTCCGTGTGGGACAAGGAGCCGGACGTGTGCCTTTTCGGAAACAAGCTCTGCCGAGGACGAGAGCCATGAGATGTTCCTCCTCTGGGCAAGCCCGGGTCCCACATCCTGTTGTGCGTGTGAATAGGCTGCAGGGGGACGGTGAACACCAGCAACTGCTTTCAGGGCTGCCACCTTCCGTGTGGGACAATGAGCAGGTCTTGTGCCTTTCTGGAAACAGGCCCTGCCGAGGACGAGAGCCATGAGATGTTCCTCCTCTGGGCAAGCCCGGGTCCTGAATCCTGTTGTGCCTGTGAATAGGCTGCAGGGGGACGGTGAAGACCAGCAACAGCTTTCAGGGCTGCCACCTTCCGTGTGGGACAAGGATCCGGACGTGTGCCTTTTCGGAATCAGGCTCTGCCGAGGACGAGAGCCATGAGATGTTCCTCCTCTGGGCAAGCCCCGGTCCTGAATCCTGTTGTGCCTGTGAATAGGCTGCAGGGGGACGGTGAAGACCAGCAACAGCTTTCAGGGCTGCCACCTTCCGTGTGGGACAAGGAGCCGGACGTGTCTTTCTGGATACAGGCCCTGCCGAGGACGAGAGCCATGAGATGTTCCTCCTCTGGGCAAGCCCGGGTCCCAGATCCTGTTGTGCCTGTGAATAGGCTGCAGGGGGACGGTGAAGACCAGCAACAGCTTTCACGGCTGCCACCTTCACTGTGGGACAAGGAGCCGGACGTGTGCCTTTATGGAAACATGCCCTGCCGAGGACGAGAGCCATGAGATGTTCCTCCTCTGGGCAAGCCCGGATCCCAGATCCTGTTGTGCCTGTGAACAGGCTGCAGGGGGACGGTGAAGACCAGCAACAGCTTTCAGGGCTGCCACCTTCCGTGTGAGACAAGGAGCCGGATGTGTGCCTTTTCGGAAACAGGCTCTGCCGAGGACGAGAGCCATGAGATGTTCCTCCTCTGGGCAAGCCCGCGTCCAAACCCTGTTGTGCCTGTGAATAGGCTGCAGGGGGACGGTGAAGACCAGCAACAGCTTTCAGGGCTGCCACCTTCCGTGTGGGACAAGGAGCCGGACGTGTCTTTCTGGATACAGGCCCTGCCGAGGACGAGAGCCATGAGATGTTCCTCCTCTGGGCAAGCCCGGGTCCCAGATCCTGTTGTGCCTGTGAATAGGCTGCAGGGGGACGGTGAAGACCAGCAACAGCTTTCACGGCTGCCACCTTCACTGTGGGACAAGGAGCCGGACGTGTGCCTTTTCGGAAACAAGCTCTGCCGAGGACGAGAGCCATGAGATGTTCCTCCTCTGGGCAAGCCCGGGTCCTGAATCGTGTTGTGCCTGTGAATAGGCTTCAGGGGGACGGTGAAGACCAGCAACAGCTTTCAGGGCTGCCACCTTCCGTGTGGGACAAGGAGCCGGACGTGTGCCTTTTCGGAAACAAGCTCTGCCGAGGACGAGAGCCATGAGATGTTCCTCCTCTGGGCAAGCCCACGTCCAGATCCTGTTGTGCCTGTGAATAGGCTGCAGGGGGACGGTGAAGACCAGCAACAGCTTCCAGGGCTGCCACCTTCCGTGTGGGACAAGGAGCCGGACGTGTGCCTTTTCGGAAACAAGCTCTGCCGAGGACGAGAGCCATGAGATGTTCCTCCTCTGGGCAAGCCCGGGTCCCAGATCCTGTTGTGCCTGTGAATAGGCTGCAGGGGGACGGTGAAGACCAGCAACAGCTTTCAGGGCTGCCACCTTCCGTGTGGGACAAGGAGCCGGATGTGTGCCTTTTCGGAAACAGGCTCTGCCGAGGACGAGAGCCATGAGATGTTCCTCCTCTGGGCAAGCCCGCGTCCAAATCCTGTTATGCCTGTGAATAGGCTGCAGGGGGACGGTGAAGACCAGCAACAGCTTTCAGGGCTGCCACCTTCCGTGTGGGACAAGGAGCCGGACGTGTGCCTTTTCGGAAACAAGCTCTGCTGAGGACGAGAGCCATGAGATGTTCCTCCTCTGGGCAAGCCCGGGTCCCAGATCCTGTTGTGCCTGTGAATAGGCTGCAGGGGGACGGTGAAGACCAGCAACAGCTTTCAGGGCTGCCACCTTCCGTGTGGGACAAGGAGCCGGATGTGTGCCTTTTCGGAAACAGGCTCTGCCGAGGACGAGAGCCATGAGATGTTCCTCCTCTGGGCAAGCCCGGGTCCTGAATCCTGTTGTGCCTGTGAATAGGCTGCAGGGGGACGGTGAAGACCAGCAACAGCTTTCAGGGCTGCCACCTTCCGTGTGGGACAAGGAGCCAGTCTTGTGCCTTTATGGAAACATGCCCTGCCGAGGACGAGAGCCATGAGATGTTCCTCCTCTGGGCAAGCCCGGATCCCAGATCCTGTTGTGCCTGTGAATAGGTCGCAGGGGGACGGTGAAGACCAGCAACAGCTTCCAGGGCTGCCACCTTCCGTGTGGGACAAGGAGCCGGACGTGTGCCTTTTCGGAAACAAGCTCTGCCGAGGACGAGAGCCATGAGATGTTCCTCCTCTGGGCAAGCCCGGGTCCCACATCCTGTTGTGCGTGTGAATAGGCTGCAGGGGGACGGTGAACACCAGCAACTGCTTTCAGGGCTGCCACCTTCCATGTGGGACAATGAGCAGGTCTTGTGCCTTTCTGGAAACAGGCCCTGGCGAGGACGAGAGCCATGAGATGTTCCTCCTCTGGGCAAGCCCGCGTCCTGAATCCTGTTGTGCCTGTGAATAGGCTGCAGGGGGACGGTGAACACCAGCAACAGCTTTCAGGGCTGCCACCTTCCGTGTGGGACAAGGATCCGGACGTGTGCCTTTTCGGAATCAGGCTCTGCCGAGGACGAGAGCCATGAGATGTTCCTCCTCTGGGCAAGCCCCGGTCCTGAATCCTGTTGTGCCTGTGAATAGGCTGCAGGGGGACGGTGAAGACCAGCAACAGCTTTCAGGGCTGCCACCTTCCGTGTGGGACAAGGAGCCGGACGTGTCTTTCTGGATACAGGCCCTGCCGAGGACGAGAGCCATGAGATGTTCCTCCTCTGGGCAAGCCCGGGTCCCAGATCCTGTTGTGCCTGTGAATAGGCTGCAGGGGGACGGTGAAGACCAGCAACAGCTTTCACGGCTGCCACCTTCCGTGTGGGACAAGGAGCCGGACGTGTGCCTTTTCGGAAACAAGCTCTGCCGAGGACGAGAGCCATTAGATGTTCCTCCTCTGGGCAAGCCCGCGTCCAGATCCTGTTGTGCCTGTGAACAGGCTGCAGGGGGACGGTGAAGACCAGCAACAGCTTTCAGGGCTGCCACCTTCCGTGTGGGACAAGGAGCCGGACGTGTCTTTCTGGATACAGGCCCTGCCGAGGACGAGAGCCATTAGATGTTCCTCCTCTGGGCAAGCCCGGGTCCTGAATCCTGTTGTTCCTGTGAATAGGCTGCAGGGGGACGGTGAAGACCAGCAACAGCTTCCAGGGCTGCCACCTTCCGTGTGGGAAAAGGAGCCGGACGTGTGCCTTTTCGGAAACAAGCTCTGCCGAGGACGAGAGCCATGAGATGTTCCTCCTCTGGGCAAGCCCGGGTCCCAGATCCTGTTGTGCCTGTGAATAGGCTGCAGGGGGACGGTGAAGACCAGCAACAGCTTTCACGGCTGCCACCTTCACTGTGGGACAAGGAGCCGGACGTGTGCCTTTCTGGAAACAGGCCGTGCCGAGGACGAGAGCCATGAGATGTTCCTCCTCTGGGCAAGCCCGGGTCCCAGATCCTGTTGTGCCTGTGAATAGGCTGCAGGGGGACGGTGAAGACCAGCAACAGCTTTCAGGGCTGCCACCTTCCGTGTGGGACAAGGAGCCGGACGTGTGCATTTTCGGAAACAGGATCTGCCGAGGACGAGAGCCATGAGATGTTCCTCCTCTGGGCAAGGCCGGGTCCAAATCCTGTTGTGCCTGTGAATAGGCTGCAGGGGGACGGTGAAGACCAGCAACAGCTTTCAGGGCTGCCACCTTCCGTGTGGGAGAAGGAGCCGGATGTGTGCCTTTTCGGAAACAAGCTCTGCCGAGGACGAGAGCCATGAGATGTTCCTCCTCTGGGCAAGCCCGGGTCCTGAATCCTGTTGTGCCTGTGAATAGGCTGCAGGGGGACGGTGAAGACCAGCAACAGCTTTCAGGGCTGCCACCTTCCGTGTGGGACAAGGAGCCGGACGTGTGCCTTTTCGGAAACAAGCTCTGCCGAGGACGAGAGCCATTAGATGTTCCTCCTCTGGGCAAGCCCGGGTCCCAGATCCTGTTGTGCCTGTGAATAGGCTGCAGGGGGACGGTGAAGACCAGCAACAGCTTTCAGGGCTGCCACCTTCCGTGTTGGACAAGGAGCCGGATGTGTGCCTTTTCGGAAACAGGCTCTGCCGAGGACGAGAGCCATGAGATGTTCCTCCTCTGGGCAAGCCCGCGTCCAAATCCTGTTGTGCCTGTGAATAGGCTGCAGGGGGACGGTGAAGACCAGCAACAGCTTCCAGGGCTGCCACCTTCCGTGTGGGACAAGGAGCCGGACGTGTGCGTTTTCGGAAACAGGCTCTGACGAGGATGAGAGCCATGATATGTTCCTCCTCTGGGCAAGCCCGGGTCCCAGATCCTGTTGTGCCTGTGAATAGGCTGCAGGGGGACGGTGAAGACCAGCAACAGCTTTCACGGCTGCCACATTCCGTGTGGGACAAGGAGCCGGATGTGTGCATTTTCGGAAACAGGCTCTGCCGAGGACGAGAGCCATGAGATGTTCCACCTCTGGGCAAGCCCGGGTCCTGAATCCTGTTGTGCCTGTGAATAGGCTGCAGGGGGACGGTGAAGACCAGCAACAGCTTTCAGGGCTGCCACCTTCCGTGTGGGACAAGGAGCCGGACGTGTCTTTCGGGAAACAGGCCCTGCCGAGGACGAGAGCCATGAGATGTTCCTCCTCTGGGCAAGCCCGGGTCCCAGATCCTGTTGTGCCTGTGAATAGGCTGCAGGGGGATGGTGAAGACCAGCAACAGCTTTCAGGGCTGCCACCTTCCGTGTGGGAGAAGGAGCCGGATGTGTGCCTTTACGGAAACAAGCTCTGCCGAGGACGAGAGCCATTAGATGTTCCTCCTCTGGGCAAGCCCGGGTCCTGAATCCTGTTGTGCCTGTGAATAGGCTGCAGGGGGACGGTGAAGACCAGCAACAGCTTTCAGGGCTGCCACCTTCCGTGTTGGACAAGGAGCCGGATGTGTGCCTTTTCGGAAACAGACTCTGCCGAGGACGAGAGCCATGAGATGTTCCTCCTCTGGGCAAGCCCGCGTCCAAATCTTGTTGTGCCTGTGAATAGGCTGCAGGGGGACGGTGAAGACCAGCAACAGCTTTCAGGGCTGCCACCTTCCGTGTGGGACAAGGAGCCGGACGTGTGCGTTTTCGAAACAGGCTCTGACGAGGACGAGAGCCATGAGATGTTCCACCTCTGGGCAAGCCCGGGTCCTGAATCCTGTTGTGCCTGTGAATAGGCTGCAGGGGGACGGTGAAGACCAGCAACAGCTTTCAGGGCTGCCACCTTCCATGTGGGACAAGGAGCCGGACGTGTCTTTCTGGATACAGGCCCTGCCGAGGACGAGAGCCATGAGATGTTCCTCCTCTGGGCAAGCCCGGGTCCTGAATCCTGTTGTGCCTGTGAATAGGCTGCAGGGGGACGGTGAAGACCAGCAACAGCTTTCAGGGCTGCCACCTTCCGTGTGGGACAATGAGCCGGTCTTGTGCCTTTATGGAAACAGGCCCTGCCGAGGACGAGAGCCATGAGATGTTCCTCCTCTGGGCAAGCCCGGGTCCCAGATCCTGTTGTGCCTGTGAATAGGCCGCAGGGGGACGGTGAAGACCAGCAACAGCTTTCAGGGCTGCCACCTTCCGTGTGGGACAAGGAGCCGGACGTGTGCCTTTTCGGAAGCAAGCTCTGCCGAGGACGAGAGCCATGAGATGTTCCTCCTCTGGGCAAGCCCGGGTCCCAGATCCTGTTGTGCCTGTGAATAGGCTGCAGGGGGACGGTGAACACCAGCAACAGCTTTCACGGCTGCCACCTTCACTGTGGGACAAGGAGCCGGACGTGTGCCTTTCTGGAAACAGGCCCTGCCGAGGACGAGAGCCATGAGATGTTCCTCCTCTGGGCAAGCCCGGGTCCCAGATCCTGTTGTGCCTGTGAATAGGCTGCAGGGGGACGGTGAAGACCAGCAACAGCTTTCAGGGCTGCCACCTTCAGTGTGGGAGAAGGAGCCGGATGTGTGCCTTTTCGGAAACAAGCTCTGCCGAGGACGAGAGCCATGAGATGTTCCTCCTCTGGGCAAGCCCGGGTCCCAGATCCTGTTGTGCCTGTGAATAGGCTGCAGGGGGACGGTGAAGACCAGCAACAGCTTTCAGGGCTGCCACCTTCCGTGTGGGACAAGGAGCCGGACGTGTGCCTTTTCGGAAACAAGCTCTGCCGAGGACGAGAGCCATTAGATGTTCCTCCTCTGGGCAAGCCCGGGTCCCAGATCCTGTTGTGCCTGTGAATAGGCTGCAGGGGGACGGTGAAGACCAGCAACAGCTTTCAGGGCTGCCACCTTCCGTGTGGGACAAGGAGCCGGATGTGTGCCTTTTCGGAAACAGGCTCTGCCGAGGACGAGAGCCATGAGATGTTCCTCCTCTGGGCAAGCCCGCGTCCAAATCCTGTTGTGCCTGTGAATAGGCTGCAGGGGGACGGTGAAGACCAGCAACAGCTTTCAGGGCTGCCACCTTCCGTGTGGGACAAGGAGCCGGACGTGTGCGTTTTCGGAAACAGGCTCTGCCGAGGACGAGAGCCATGAGATGTTCCACCTCTGGGCAAGCCCGGGTCCTGAATCCTGTTGTGCCTGTGAATAGGCTGCAGGGGGACGGTGAAGACCAGCAACAGCTTCCAGGGCTGCCACCTTCCGTGTGGGACAATGAGCCGGACGTGTGCCTTTTCGGAAACAAACTCTGCCGAGGACGAGAGCCATGAGATGTTCCTCCTCTGGGCAAGCCCGGGTCCCAGATCCTGTTGTGCCTGTGAATAGGCTGCAGGGGGACGGTGAAGCCCAGCAACATCTTTCAGGGCTGCCACCTTCCGTGTGGGACAAGGAGCCGGATGTGTGCCTTTTCGGAAACACGCTCTGCCGAGGACGAGAGCCATGAGATGTTCCTCCTCTGGGCAAGCCCGGGTCCTGAATCCTGTTGTGCCTGTGAATAGGCTGCAGGGGGACGGTAAAGACCAGCAACAGCTTTCATGGCTGCCACATTCCGTGTGGGACAAGTAGCCAGACGTGTGCCTTTTCGGAAACAAGCTCTGCTGAGGACGAGAGCCATTAGATGTTCCTCCTCTGGGCAAGCCCGGGTCCCAGATCCTGTTGTGCCTGTGAATAGGCTGCAGGGGGACGGTGAAGACCAGCAACAGCTTTCAGGGCTGCCACCTTCCGTGTGGGAGAAGGAGCCGGATGTGTGCCTTTTCGGAAACAGGCCCTGCCGAGGACGAGAGCCATAAGATGTTCCTCCTCTGGGCAAGCCCGGGTCCTGAATCCTGTTGTGCCTGTGAATAGGCTGCAGGGGGACGGTGAAGACCAGCAACAACTTTCAGGGCTGCCACCTTCCGTGTGGGACAATGAGCCGGTCTTGTGCCTTTATGGAAACAGGCCCTGCCGAGGACGAGAGCCATGAGATGTTCCTCCTCTGGGCAAGCCCGGGTCCCAGATCCTGTTGTGCCTGTGAATAGGCCACAGGGGGACGGTGAAGACCAGCAACAGCTTTCACGGCTGCCATCTTCACTGTGGGATAAGGAGCCGGACGTATGCCTTTCTGGAAACAGGCCCTGCCGAGGACGAGAGCCATGAGATGTTCCACTTCTGGGCAAGCCCGGGTCCCAGATCCTGTTGTGCCTGTGAATAGGCTGCAGGGGGACGGTGAAGACCAGCAACAGCTTTCAGGGCTGCCACCTTCCGTGTGGGAGAAGGAGCCGGATGTGTGCCTTTTCGGAAACAAGCTCTGCCGAGGACGAGAGCCATTAGATGTTCCTCCTCTGGGCAAGCCCGGGTCCTGAATCCTGTTGTGCCTGTGAATAGGCTGCAGGGGGACGGTGAAGACCAGCAACAGCTTTCAGGGCTGCCACCTTCCGTGTGGGACAAGGAGCCGGATGTGTGCCTTTTCGGAAACAGACTCTGCCGAGGACGAGAGCCATGAGATGTTCCTCCTCTGGGCAAGCCCGCGTCCAAATCTTGTTGTGCCTGTGAATAGGCTGCAGGGGGACGGTGAAGACCAGCAACAGCTTTCAGGGCTGCCACCTTCCGTGTGGGACAAGGAGCCGGACGTGTGCGTTTTCGAAACAGGCTCTGACGAGGACGAGAGCCATGAGATGTTCCACCTCTGGGCAAGCCCGGGTCCTGAATCCTGTTGTACCTGTGAATAGGCTGCAGGGGGACGGTGAAGACCAGCAACAGCTTTCAGGGCTGCCACCTTCCGTGTGGGACAAGGAGCCGGACGTGTCTTTCTGGATACAGGCCCTGCCGAGGACGAGAGCCATGAGATGTTCCTCCTCTGGGCAAGCCCGGGTCCTGAATCCTGTTGTGCCTGTGAATAGGCTGCAGGGGGACG
This sequence comes from Astur gentilis, assembly GCF_929443795.1. Taxonomy (NCBI): domain Eukaryota; kingdom Metazoa; phylum Chordata; class Aves; order Accipitriformes; family Accipitridae; genus Astur; species Astur gentilis. The sequence continues at coordinate 2,358,301 of NW_026060958.1, read as the reverse complement.
GTGAAGACCAGCAACAGCTTTCAGGGCTGCCACCTTCCGTGTGGGACAATGAGCCGGTCTTGTGCCTTTATGGAAACAGGCCCTGCCGAGGACGAGAGCCATGAGATGTTCCACCTCTGGGCAAGCCCGGGTCCTGAATCCTGTTGTGCCTGTGAATAGGCTGCAGGGGGACGGTAAAGACCAGCAACAGCTTTCAGGGCTGCCACATTCCGTGTGGGAGAAGGAGCCAGAGGTGTGCCTTTCCGGAAACAAGCTCTGCCGAGGACGAGAGCCATGAGATGTTCCTCCTCTGGGCAAGCCCGGGTCCTGAATCCTGTTGTGCCTGTGAATAGGCTGCAGGGGGACAGTGAAGACCAGCAACAGCTTTCAGGGCTGCCACCTTCCGTGTTGGACAAGGAGCCGGATGTGTGCCTTTTCGGAAACAGACTCTGCCGAGGACGAGAGCCATGAGATGTTCCTCCTCTGGGCAAGCCCGCGTCCAAATCTTGTTGTGCCTGTGAATAGGCTGCAGGGGGATGGTGAAGACCAGCAACAGCTTTCAGGGCTGCCACCTTCCGTGTGGGACAAGGAGCCGGACGTGTGCGTTTTCGAAACAGGCTCTGACGAGGACGAGAGCCATGAGATGTTCCACCTCTGGGCAAGCCCGGGTCCTGAATCCTGTTGTGCCTGTGAATAGGCTGCAGGGGGACGGTGAAGACCAGCAACAGCTTTCAGGGCTGCCACCTTCCGTGTGGGACAAGGAGCCGGATGTGTGACTTTTCGGAAACAGGCTCTGCCGAGGACGAGAGCCATGAGATGTTCCTCCTCTGGGCAAGCCCGGGTCCTGAATCCTGTTGTGCCTGTGAATAGGCTGCAGGGGGACGGTAAAGACCAGCAACAGCTTTCAGGGCTGCCACATTCTGTGTGGGACAAGTAGCCAGACGTGTGCCTTTTCGGAAACAAGCTCTGCCGAGGACGAGAGCCATGAGATGTTCCTCCTCTGGGCAAGCCCGGGTCCTGAATCCTGTTGTGCCTGTGAATAGGCTGCAGGGGGACGGTGAAGACCAGCAACAACTTTCAGGGCTGCCACCTTCCGTGTGGGACAATGAGCCGGTCTTGTGCCTTTATGGAAACAGGCCCTGCCGAGGACGAGAGCCATGAGATGTTCCTCCTCTGGGCAAGCCCGGGTCCCAGATCCTGTTGTGCCTGTGAATAGGCCACAGGGGGACGGTGAAGACCAGCAACAGCTTCCAGGGCTGCCACCTTCCGTGTGGGACAAGGAGCCGGACGTGTGCCTTTTCGGAAACAAGCTCTGCCGAGGACGAGAGCCATGAGATGTTCCTCCTCTGGGCAAGCCCGGGTCCCAGATCCTGTTGTGCCTGTGAATAGGCTGCAGGGGGACGGTGAACACCAGCAACAGCTTTCACGGCTGCCACCTTCACTGTGGGACAAGGAGCCGGACGTGTGCCTTTCTGGAAACAGGCCCTGCCGAGGACGAGAGCCATGAGATGTTCCTCCTCTGGGCAAGCCCGGGTCCCAGATCCTGTTGTGCCTGTGAATAGGCTGCAGGGGGACGGTGAAGACCAGCAACAGCTTTCAGGGCTGCCACCTTCCGTGTGGGAGAAGGAGCCGGATGTGTGCCTTTACGGAAACAAGCTCTGCCGAGGACGAGAGCCATGAGATGTTCCTCCTCTGGGCAAGCCCGGGTCCTGAATCCTGTTGTGCCTGTGAATAGGCTGCAGGGGGACGGTGAAGACCAGCAACAGCTTTCAGGGCTGCCACCTTCCGTGTTGGACAAAGAGCCGGATGTGTGCCTTTTCGGAAACAGACTCTGTCGAGGACGAGAGCCATGAGATGTTCCTCCTCTGGGCAAGCCCGCGTCCAAATCTTGTTGTGCCTGTGAATAGGCTGCAGGGGGACGGTGAAGACCAGCAACAGCTTTCAGGGCTGCCACCTTCCGTGTGGGACAAGGAGCCGGACGTGTACGTTTTCGAAACAGGCTCTGACGAGGACGAGAGCCATGAGATGTTCCACCTCTGGGCAAGCCCGGGTCCTGAATCCTGTTGTGCCTGTGAATAGGCTGCAGGGGGACGGTGAAGACCAGCAACAGCTTTCAGGGCTGCCACCTTCCGTGTGGGACAAGGAGCCGGACGTGTCTTTCTGGATACAGGCCCTGCCGAGGACGAGAGCCATGAGATGTTCCTCCTCTGGGCAAGCCCGGGTCCTGAATCCTGTTGTGCCTGTGAATAGGCTGCAGGGGGACGGTGAAGACCAGCAACAGCTTCCAGGGCTGCCACCTTCCGTGTGGGACAATGAGCCGGTCTTGTGCCTTTATGGAAACAGGCCCTGCCGAGGACGAGAGCCATGAGATGTTCCTCCTCTGGGCAAGCCCGGGTCCCAGATCCTGTTGTGCCTGTGAATAGGCCGCAGGGGGACGGTGAAGACCAGCAACAGCTTTCAGGGCTGCCACCTTCCGTGTGGGACAAGGAGCCGGATGTGTGACTTTTCGGAAACAGGCTCTGCCGAGGACGAGAGCCATGAGATGTTCCTCCTCTGGGCAAGCCCGCGTCCAAATCCTGTTGTGCCTGTGAATAGGCTGCAGGGGGACGGTGAAGACCAGCAACAGCTTTCAGGGCTGCCACCTTCCGTGTGGGACAAGGAGCCGGACGTGTGCGTTTTCGGAAACAGGCTCTGCCGAGGACGAGAGCCATGAGATGTTCCACCTCTGGGCAAGCCCGGGTCCTGAATCCTGTTGTGCCTGTGAATAGGCTGCAGGGGGACGGTGAAGAACAGCAACAGCTTCCAGGGCTGCCACCTTCCGTGTGGGACAAGGAGCCGGACGTGTGCCTTTTCGGAAACAAGCTCTGCCGAGGACGAGAGCCATGAGATGTTCCTCCTCTGGGCAAGCCCGCGTCCAAATCTTGTTGTGCCTGTGAATAGGCTGCAGGGGGACGGTGAAGACCAGCAACAGCTTTCAGGGCTGCCACCTTCCGTGTGGGACAAGGAGCCGGACGTGTACGTTTTCGAAACAGGCTCTGACGAGGACGAGAGCCATGAGATGTTCCACCTCTGGGCAAGCCCGGGTCCTGAATCCTGTTGTGCCTGTGAATAGGCTGCAGGGGGACGGTGAAGACCAGCAACAGCTTTCAGGGCTGCCACCTTCCGTGTGGGACAAGGAGCCGGACGTGTCTTTCTGGATACAGGCCCTGCCGAGGACGAGAGCCATGAGATGTTCCTCCTCTGGGCAAGCCCGGGTCCTGAATCCTGTTGTGCCTGTGAATAGGCTGCAGGGGGACGGTGAAGACCAGCAACAGCTTCCAGGGCTGCCACCTTCCGTGTGGGACAATGAGCCGGTCTTGTGCCTTTATGGAAACAGGCCCTGCCGAGGACGAGAGCCATGAGATGTTCCTCCTCTGGGCAAGCCCGGGTCCCAGATCCTGTTGTGCCTGTGAATAGGCCGCAGGGGGACGGTGAAGACCAGCAACAGCTTTCAGGGCTGCCACCTTCCGTGTGGGACAAGGAGCCGGATGTGTGACTTTTCGGAAACAGGCTCTGCCGAGGACGAGAGCCATGAGATGTTCCTCCTCTGGGCAAGCCCGCGTCCAAATCCTGTTGTGCCTGTGAATAGGCTGCAGGGGGACGGTGAAGACCAGCAACAGCTTTCAGGGCTGCCACCTTCCGTGTGGGACAAGGAGCCGGACGTGTGCGTTTTCGGAAACAGGCTCTGCCGAGGACGAGAGCCATGAGATGTTCCACCTCTGGGCAAGCCCGGGTCCTGAATCCTGTTGTGCCTGTGAATAGGCTGCAGGGGGACGGTGAAGAACAGCAACAGCTTCCAGGGCTGCCACCTTCCGTGTGGGACAAGGAGCCGGACGTGTGCCTTTTCGGAAACAAGCTCTGCCGAGGACGAGAGCCATGAGATGTTCCTCCTCTGGGCAAGCCCGGGTCCCAGATCCTGTTGTGCCTGTGAATAGGCTGCAGGGGGACGGTGAAGACCAGCAACAGCTTTCAGGGCTGCCACCTTCCGTGTGGGACAAGGAGACGTATGTGTGCCTTTTCGGAAACAGGCTCTGCCGAGGACGAGAGCCATGAGATGTTCCTCCTCTGGGCAAGCCCGGGTCCTGAATCCTGTTGTGCCTGTGAATAGGCTGCAGGGGGACGGTAAAGACCAGCAACAGCTTTCAGGGCTGCCACATTCCGTGTGGGAGAAGGAGCCAGACGTGTGCCTTTTCGGAAACAAGCTCTGCCGAGGACGAGAGCCATTAGATGTTCCTCCTCTGGGCAAGGCCGGGTCCCAGATCCTGTTGTGCCTGTGAATAGGCTGCAGGGGGACGGTGAAGACCAGCAACAACTTTCAGGGCTGCCACCTTCCGTGTGGGACAATGAGCCTGTCTTGTGCCTTTATGGAAACAGGCCCTGCCGAGGACGAGAGCCATGAGATGTTCCTCCTCTGGGCAAGCCCGGGTCCCAGATCCTGTTGTGCCTGTGAATAGGCCGCAGGGGGACGGTGAAGACCAGCAACAGCTTTCAGGGCTGCCACCTTCACTGTGGGACAAGGAGCCGGACGTGTGCCTTTTCGGAAGCAAGCTCTGCCGAGGACGAGAGCCATGAGATGTTCCTCCTCTGGGCAAGCCCGGGTCCCAGATCCTGTTGTGCCTGTGAATAGGCTGCAGGGGGACGGTGAACACCAGCAACAGCTTTCACGGCTGCCACCTTCACTGTGGGACAAGGAGCCGGACGTGTGCCTTTCTGGAAACAGGCCCTGCCGAGGACGAGAGCCATGAGATGTTCCTCCTCTGGGCAAGCCCGGGTCCCAGATCCTGTTGTGCCTGTGAATAGGCTGCAGGGGGACGGTGAAGACCAGCAACAGCTTTCAGGGCTGCCACCTTCCGTGTGGGAGAAGGAGCCGGATGTGTGCCTTTTCGGAAACAAGCTCTGCCGAGGACGAGAGCCATGAGATGTTCCTCCTCTGGGCAAGCCCGGGTCCCAGATCCTGTTGTGCCTGTGAATAGGCTGCAGGGGGACGGTGAAGACCAGCAACAGCTTTCAGGGCTGCCACCTTCCGTGTGGGACAAGGAGCCGGACGTGTGCCTTTTCGGAAACAAGCTCTGCCGAGGACGAGAGCCATTAGATGTTCCTCCTCTGGGCAAGCCCGGGTCCCAGATACTGTTGTGCCTGTGAACAGGCTGCAGGGGGACGGTGAAGACCAGCAACAGCTTTCAGGGCTGCCACCTTCCGTGTGGGACAAGGAGCCGGATGTGTGCCTTTTCGGAAACAGGCTCTGCCGAGGACGAGAGCCATGAGATGTTCCTCCTCTGGGCAAGCCCGCGTCCAAATCCTGTTGTGCCTGTGAATAGGCTGCAGGGGGACGGTGAAGACCAGCAACAGCTTTCAGGGCTGCCACCTTCCGTGTGGGACAAGGAGCCGGACGTGTGCGTTTTCGGAAACAGGCTCTGCCGAGGACGAGAGCCATGAGATGTTCCACCTCTGGGCAAGCCCGGGTCCTGAATCCTGTTGTGCCTGTGAATAGGCTGCAGGGGGACGGTGAAGACCAGCAACAGCTTCCAGGGCTGCCACCTTCCGTGTGGGACAAGGAGCCGGATGTGTGCCTTTTCGGAAACAGGCTCTGCCGAGGACGAGAGCCATGAGATGTTCCTCCTCTGGGCAAGCCCGGGTCCTGAATCCTGTTGTGCCTGTGAATAGGCTGCAGGGGGACGGTAAAGACCAGCAACAGCTTTCATGGCTGCCACATTCCGTGTGGGACAAGTAGCCAGACGTGTGCCTTTTCGGAAACAAGCTCTGCCGAGGACGAGAGCCATTAGATGTTCCTCCTCTGGGCAAGCCCGGGTCCCAGATCCTGTTGTGCCTGTGAATAGGCTGCAGGGGGACGGTGAAGACCAGCAACAGCTTTCAGGGCTGCCACCTTCCGTGTGGGAGAAGGAGCCGGATGTGTGCCTTTTCGGAAACAGGCCCTGCCGAGGACGAGAGCCATGAGATGTTCCTCCTCTGGGCAAGCCCGGGTCCTGAATCCTGTTGTGCCTGTGAATAGGCTGCAGGGGGACGGTGAAGACCAGCAACAACTTTCAGGGCTGCCACCTTCCGTGTGGGACAATGAGCCGGTCTTGTGCCTTTATGGAAACAGGCCCTGCCGAGGACGAGAGCCATGAGATGTTCCTCCTCTGGGCAAGCCCGGGTCCCAGATCCTGTTGTGCCTGTGAATAGGCCACAGGGGGACGGTGAAGACCAGCAACAGCTTCCAGGGCTGCCACCTTCCGTGTGGGACAAGGAGCCGGACGTGTGCCTTTTCGGAAACAAGCTCTGCCGAGGACGAGAGCCATGAGATGTTCCTCCTCTGGGCAAGCCCGGGTCCCAGATCCTGTTGTGCCTGTGAATAGGCTGCAGGGGGACGGTGAACACCAGCAACAGCTTTCACGGCTGCCATCTTCACTGTGGGACAAGGAGCCGGACGTGTGCCTTTCTGGAAACAGGCCCTGCCGAGGACGAGAGCCATGAGATGTTCCTCCTCTGGGCAAGCCCGGGTCCCAGATCCTGTTGTGCCTGTGAATAGGCTGCAGGGGGACGGTGAAGACCAGCAACAGCTTTCAGGGCTGCCACCTTCCGTGTGGGAGAAGGAGCCGGATGTGTGCCTTTTCGGAAACAAGCTCTGCCGAGGACGAGAGCCATTAGATGTTCCTCCTCTGGGCAAGCCCGGGTCCTGAATCCTGTTGTGCCTGTGAATAGGCTGCAGGGGGACGGTGAAGACCAGCAACAGCTTTCAGGGCTGCCACCTTCCGTGTTGGACAAGGAGCCGGATGTGTGCCTTTTCAGAAACAGACTCTGCCGAGGACGAGAGCCATGAGATGTTCCTCCTCTGGGCAAGCCCGCGTCCAAATCTTGTTGTGCCTGTGAATAGGCTGCAGGGGGACGGTGAAGACCAGCAACAGCTTTCAGGGCTGCCACCTTCCGTGTGGGACAAGGAGCCGGACGTGTGCGTTTTCGAAACAGGCTCTGACGAGGACGAGAGCCATGAGATGTTCCACCTCTGGGCAAGCCCGGGTCCTGAATCCTGTTGTGCCTGTGAATAGGCTGCAGGGGGACGGTGAAGACCAGCAACAGCTTTCAGGGCTGCCACCTTCCGTGTGGGACAAGGAGCCGGACGTGTCTTTCTGGATAGAGGCCCTGCCGAGGACGAGAGCCATGAGATGTTCCTCCTCTGGGCAAGCCCGGGTCCTGAATCCTGTTGTGCCTGTGAATAGGCTGCAGGGGGACGGTGAAGACCAGCAACAGCTTCCAGGGCTGCCACCTTCCGTGTGGGACAAGGAGCCGGACGTGTGCCTTTTCGGAAACAAGCTCTGCCGAGGACGAGAGCCATGAGATGTTCCTCCTCTGGGCAAGCCCGGGTCCCAGATCCTGTTGTGCCTGTGAATAGGCTGCAGGGGGACGGTGAAGACCAGCAACAGCTTTCAGGGCTGCCACCTTCCGTGTGGGACAAGGAGGCGGACGTGTGCGTTTTCGGAAACAGGCTCTGCCGAGGACGAGAGCCATGAGATGTTCCACCTCTGGGCAAGCCCGGGTCCTGAATCCTGTTGTGCCTGTGAATAGGCTGCAGGGGGACGGTGAAGACCAGCAACAGCTTCCAGGGCTGCCACCTTCCGTGTGGGACAAGGAGCCGGACGTGTGCCTTTTCGGAAACAAGCTCTGCCGAGGACGAGAGCCATGAGATGTTCCTCCTCTGGGCAAGCCCGGGTCCCAGATCCTGTTGTGCCTGTGAATAGGCTGCAGGGGGACGGTGAAGACCAGCAACAGCTTTCAGGGCTGCCACCTTCCGTGTGGGAGAAGGAGCCGGATGTGTGCCTTTTCGGAAACAGGCCCTGCCGAGGACGAGAGCCATGAGATGTTCCTCCTCTGGGCAAGCCCGGGTCCTGAATCCTGTTGTGCCTGTGAATAGGCTGCAGGGGGACGGTGAAGACCAGCAACAACTTTCAGGGCTGCCACCTTCCGTGTGGGACAATGAGCCGGTCTTGTGCCTTTATGGAAACAGGCCCTGCCGAGGACGAGAGCCATGAGATGTTCCTCCTCTGGGCAAGCCCGGGTCCCAGATCCTGTTGTGCCTGTGAATAGGCCACAGGGGGACGGTGAAGACCAGCAACAGCTTCCAGGGCTGCCACCTTCCGTGTGGGACAAGGAGCCGGACGTGTGCCTTTTCGGAAACAAGCTCTGCCGAGGACGAGAGCCATGAGATGTTCCTCCTCTGGGCAAGCCCGGGTCCCACATCCTGTTGTGCCTGTGAATAGGCTGCAGGGGGACGGTGAACACCAGCAACAGCTTTCACGGCTGCCATCTTCACTGTGGGACAAGGAGCCGGACGTGTGCCTTTCTGGAAACAGGCCCTGCCGAGGACGAGAGCCATGAGATGTTCCTCCTCTGGGCAAGCCCGGGTCCCAGATCCTGTTGTGCCTGTGAATAGGCTGCAGGGGGACGGTGAAGACCAGCAACAGCTTTCAGGGCTGCCACCTTCCGTGTGGGAGAAGGAGCCGGATGTGTGCCTTTTCGGAAACAAGCTCTGCCGAGGACGAGAGCCATTAGATGTTCCTCCTCTGGGCAAGCCCGGGTCCTGAATCCTGTTGTGCCTGTGAATAGGCTGCAGGGGGACGGTGAAGACCAGCAACAGCTTTCAGGGCTGCCACCTTCCGTGTTGGACAAGGAGCCGGATGTGTGCCTTTTCAGAAACAGACTCTGCCGAGGACGAGAGCCATGAGATGTTCCTCCTCTGGGCAAGCCCGCGTCCAAATCTTGTTGTGCCTGTGAATAGGCTGCAGGGGGACGGTGAAGACCAGCAACAGCTTTCAGGGCTGCCACCTTCCGTGTGGGACAAGGAGCCGGACGTGTGCGTTTTCGAAACAGGCTCTGACGAGGACGAGAGCCATGAGATGTTCCACCTCTGGGCAAGCCCGGGTCCCAGATCCTGTTGTGCCTGTGAATAGGCTGCAGGGGGACGGTGAAGACCAGCAACAGCTTTCAGGGCTGCCACCTTCCGTGTGGGACAAGGAGCCGGACGTGTCTTTCTGGATACAGGCCCTGCCGAGGACGAGAGCCATGAGATGTTCCTCCTCTGGGCAAGCCCGGGTCCTGAATCCTGTTGTGCCTGTGAATAGGCTGCAGGGGGACGGTGAAGACCAGCAACAGCTTCCAGGGCTGCCACCTTCCGTGTGGGACAAGGAGACGGACGTGTGCCTTTTCGGAAACAAGCTCTGCCGAGGACGAGAGCCATGAGATGTTCCTCCTCTGGGCAAGCCTGGGTCCCAGATCCTGTTGTGCCTGTGAATAGGCTGCAGGGGGACGGTGAAGACCAGCAACAGCTTTCAGGGCTGCCACCTTCCGTGTGGGACAAGGAGCCGGACGTGTGCGTTTTCGGAAACAGGCTCTGCCGAGGACGAGAGCCATGAGATGTTCCACCTCTGGGCAAGCCCGGGTCCTGAATCCTGTTGTGCCTGTGAATAGGCTGCAGGGGGACGGTGAAGACCAGCAACAGCTTCCAGGGCTGCCACCTTCCGTGTGGGACAAGGAGCCGGACGTGTGCCTTTTCGGAAACAAGCTCTGCCGAGGACGAGAGCCATGAGATGTTCCTCCTCTGGGCAAGCCCGGGTCCCAGATCCTGTTGTGCCTGTGAATAGGCTGCAGGGGGACGGTGAAGACCAGCAACATCTTTCAGGGCTGCCACCTTCCGTGTGGGACAAGGAGCCGGATGTGTGCCTTTTCGGAAACAGGCTCTGCCGAGGACGAGAGCCATGAGATGTTCCTCCTCTGGGCAAGCCCGGGTCCTGAATCCTGTTGTGCCTGTGAATAGGCTGCAGGGGGACGGTAAAGACCAGCAACAGCTTTCATGGCTGCCACATTCCGTGTGGGACAAGTAGCCAGACGTGTGCCTTTTCGGAAACAAGCTCTGCCGAGGACGAGAGCCATTAGATGTTCCTCCTCTGGGCAAGCCCGGGTCCCAGATCCTGTTGTGCCTGTGAATAGGCTGCAGGGGGACGGTGAAGACCAGCAACAGCTTTCAGGGCTGCCACCTTCCGTGTGGGAGAAGGAGCCGGATGTGTGCCTTTTCGGAAACAGGCCCTGCCGAGGACGAGAGCCATGAGATGTTCCTCCTCTGGGCAAGCCCGGGTCCTGAATCCTGTTGTGCCTGTGAATAGGCTGCAGGGGGACGGTGAAGACCAGCAACAACTTTCAGGGCTGCCACCTTCCGTGTGGGACAATGAGCCGGTCTTGTGCCTTTCTGGAAACAGGCCCTGCCGAGGACGAGAGCCATGAGATGTTCCTCCTCTGGGCAAGCCCGGGTCCCAGATCCTGTTCTGCCTGTGAATAGGCCACAGGGGGACGGTGAAGACCAGCAACAGCTTCCAGGGCTGCCACCTTCCGTGTGGGACAAGGAGCCGGACGTGTGCCTTTTCGGAAACAAGCTCTGCCGAGGACGAGAGCCATGAGATGTTCCTCCTCTGGGCAAGCCCGGGTCCCAGATCCTGTTGTGCCTGTGAATAGGCTGCAGGGGGACGGTGAACACCAGCAACAGCTTTCACGGCTGCCATCTTCACTGTGGGACAAGGAGCCGGACGTGTGCCTTTCTGGAAACAGGCCCTGCCGAGGACGAGAGCCATGAGATGTTCCTCCTCTGGGCAAGCCTGGGTCCCAGATCCTGTTGTGCCTGTGAATAGGCTGCAGGGGGACGGTGAAGACCAGCAACAGCTTTCAGGGCTGCCACCTTCCGTGTGGGAGAAGGAGCCGGATGTGTGCCTTTTCGGAAACAAGCTCTGCCGAGGACGAGAGCCATTAGATGTTCCTCCTCTGGGCAAGCCCGGGTCCTGAATCCTGTTGTGCCTGTGAATAGGCTGCAGGGGGACGGTGAAGACCAGCAACAGCTTTCAGGGCTGCCACCTTCCGTGTTGGACAAGGAGCCGGATGTGTGCCTTTTCGGAAACAGACTCTGCCGAGGACGAGAGCCATGAGATGTTCCTCCTCTGGGCAAGCCCGCGTCCAAATCTTGTTGTGCCTGTGAATAGGCTGCAGGGGGACGGTGAAGACCAGCAACAGCTTTCAGGGCTGCCACCTTCCGTGTGGGACAAGGAGCCGGACGTGTGCGTTTTCGAAACAGGCTCTGACGAGGACGAGAGCCATGAGATGTTCCACCTCTGGGCAAGCCCGGGTCCTGAATCCTGTTGTGCCTGTGAATAGGCTGCAGGGGGACGGTGAAGACCAGCAACAGCTTTCAGGGCTGCCACCTTCCGTGTGGGACAAGGAGCCGGACGTGTCTTTCTGGATACAGGCCCTGCCGAGGACGAGAGCATTGAGATGTTCCACCTCTGGGCAAGCCCGGGTCCTGAATCCTGTTGTGCCTGTGAATAGGCTGCAGGGGGACGGTAAAGACCAGCAACAGCTTTCAGGGCTGCCACATTCCGTGTGGGACAAGGAGCCAGACGTGTGCCTTTTCGGAAACAAGCTCTGCCGAGGACGAGAGCCATGAGATGTTCCTCCTCTGGGCAAGCCCGGGTCCCAGATCCTGTTGTGCCTGTGAATAGGCTGCAGGGGGACAGTGAAGACCAGCAACAGCTTTCAGGGCTGCCACCTTCCGTGTGGGACAAGGAGCCGGATCTGTGACTTTTCGGAAACAGGCTCTGCCGAGGACGAGAGCCATGAGATGGTCCTCCTCTGGGCAAGCCCGGGTCCTGAATGCTGTTGTGCCTGTGAATAGGCTGCAGGGGGACGGTAAAGACCAGCAACAGCTTTCAGGGCTGCCACCTTCCGTGTGGGACAAGTAGCCAGACGTGTGCCTTTTCGGAAACAAGCTCTGCCGAGGACGAGAGCCATGAGATGTTCCTCCTCTGGGCAAGCCCGGGTCCCAGATCCTGTTGTGTCTGTGAATAGGCTGCAGGGGGACGGTGAAGACCAGCAACAGCTTTCAGGGCTGCCACCTTCCGTGTGGGAGAAGGAGCCGGATGTGTGCCTTTTCGGAAACAAGCTCTGCCGAGGACGAGAGCCATTAGATGTTCCTCCTCTGGGCAAGCCCGGGTCCTGAATCCTGTTGTGCCTGTGAATAGGCTGCAGGGGGACGGTGAAGACCAGCAACAGCTTTCAGGGCTGCCACCTTCCGTGTTGGACAAGGAGCCGGATGTGTGACTTTTCGGAAACAGACTCTGCCGAGGACGAGAGCCATGAGATGTTCCTCCTCTGGGCAAGCCCGCGTCCAAATCTTGTTGTGCCTGTGAATAGGCTGCAGGGGGACGGTGAAGACCAGCAACAGCTTTCAGGGCTGCCACCTTCCGTGTGGGACAAGGAGCCGGACGTGTGCGTTTTCGAAACAGGCTCTGACGAGGACGAGAGCCATGAGATGTTCCACCTCTGGGCAAGCCCGGGTCCTGAATCCTGTTGTGCCTGTGAATAGGCTGCAGGGGGACGGTGAAGACCAGCAACAGCTTTCAGGGCTGCCAACTTCCGTGTGGGACAAGGAGCCGGAAGTGTCTTTCTGGATACAGGCCCTGCCGAGGACGAGAGCATTGAGATGTTCCACCTCTGGGCAAGCCCGGGTCCTGAATCCTGTTGTGCCTGTGAATAGGCTGCAGGGGGACGGTAAAGACCAGCAACAGCTTTCAGGGCTGCCACATTCCGTGTGGGACAAGGAGCCAGACGTGTGCCTTTTCGGAAACAAGCTCTGCCGAGGACGAGAGCCATGAGATGTTCCTCCTCTGGGCAAGCCCGGGTCCCAGATCCTGTTGTGCCTGTGAATAGGCTGCAGGGGGACAGTGAAGACCAGCAACAGCTTTCAGGGCTGCCACCTTCCGTGTGGGACAAGGAGCCGGATCTGTGACTTTTCGGAAACAGGCTCTGCCGAGGACGAGAGCCATGAGATGTTCCTCCTCTGGGCAAGCCCGGGTCCTGAATCCTGTTGTGCCTGTGAATAGGCTGCAGGGGGACGGTAAAGACCAGCAACAGCTTTCAGGGCTGCCACATTCCGTGTGGGACAAGTAGCCAGACGTGTGCCTTTTCGGAAACAAGCTCTGCCGAGGACGAGAGCCATTAGATGTTCCTCCTCTGGGCAAGCCCGGGTCCCAGATCCTGTTGTGCCTGTGAATACGCTGCAGGGGGACGATGAAGACCAGCAACAGCTTTCAGGGCTGCCACCTTCCGTGTGGGAGAAGGAGCCGGATGTGTGCCTTTTCGGAAACAGGCCCTGCCGAGGACGAGAGCCATGAGATGTTCCTCCTCTGGGCAAGCCCGGGTCCTGAATCCTGTTGTGCCTGTGAATAGGCTGCAGGGGGACGGTGAAGACCAGCAACAACTTTCAGGGCTGCCACCTTCCGTGTGGGACAATGAGCCGGTCTTGTGCCTTTATGGAAACAGGCCCTGCCGAGGACGAGAGCCATGAGATGTTCCTCCTCTGGGCAAGCCCGGGTCCCAGATCCTGTTGTGCCTGTGAATAGGCCACAGGGGGACGGTGAAGACCAGCAACAGCTTTCACGGCTGCCACCTTCACTGTGGGACAAGGAGCCGGACGTGTGCCTTTCTGGAAACAGGCCCTGCCGAGGACGAGAGCCATGAGATGTTCCTCCTCTGGGCAAGCCCGGGTCCCAGATCCTGTTGTGCCTGTGAATAGGCTGCAGGGGGACGGTGAAGACCAGCAACAGCTTTTAGGGCTGCCACCTTTCGTGTGGGAGAAGGAGCCGGACGTGTGCCTTTTCGGAAACAAGCTCTGCCGAGGACGAGAGCCATTAGATGTTCCTCCTCTGGGCAAGCCCGGGTCCTGAATCCTGTTGTGCCTGTGAATAGGCTGCAGGGGGACGGTGAAGACCAGCAACAGCTTTCAGGGCTGCCACCTTCCGTGTTGGACAAGGAGCCGGATGTGTGCCTTTTCGGAAACAGGCTCTGCCGAGGACGAGAGCCATGAGATGTTCCTCCTCTGTGCAAGCCCGCGTCCAAATCTTGTTGTGCCTGTGAATAGGCTGCAGGGGGACGGTGAAGACCAGCAACAGCTTTCAGGGCTGCCACCTTCCGTGTGGGACAAGGAGCCAGACGTGTCTTTCTGGATACAGGCCCTGCCGAGGACGAGAGCCATGAGATGTTCCTCCTCTGGGCAAGCCCGGGTCCTGAATCCTGTTGTGCCTGTGAATAGGCTGCAGGGGGACGGTGAAGACCAGCAACAGCTTTCAGGGCTGCCACCTTCCGTGTGGGACAATGAGCCGGTCTTGTGCCTTTATGGAAACAGGCCCTGCCGAGGACGAGAGCCATGAGATGTTCCTCCTCTGGGCAAGCCCGGGTCCCAGATCCTGTTGTGCCTGTGAATAGGCTGCAGGGGGACGGTGAAGACCAGCAACAGCTTTCAGGGCTGCCACCTTCCGTGTGGGAGAAGGAGCCGGACGTGTGCCTTTTCGGAAGCAAGCTCTGCCGAGGACGAGAGCCATGAGATGTTCCTCCTCTGGGCAAGCCCGGGTCCCAGATCCTGTTGTGCCTGTGAATAGGCTGCAGGGGGACGGTGAACACCAGTAACAGCTTTCACGGCTGCCACCTTCACTGTGGGACAAGGAGCCGGATGTGTGCCTTTCTGGAAACAGGCCCTGCCGAGGACGAGAGCCATGAGATGTTCCTCCTCTGGGCAAGCCCGGGTCCCAGATCCTGTTGTGCCTGTGAATAGGCTGCAGGGGGACGGTGAAGACCAGCAACAGCTTTCAGGGCTGCCACCTTCCGTGTGGGACAATGAGCCGGTCTTGTGCCTTTATGGAAACAGGGCCTGCCGAGGACGAGAGCCATGAGATGTTCCTCCTCTGGGCAAGCCCGGGTCCCAGATCCTGTTGTGCCTGTGAATAGGCTGCAGGGGGACGGTGAAGACCAGCAACAGCTTCCAGGGCTGCCACCTTCACTGTGGGACAAGGAGCCGGACGTGTGCCTTTTCGGAAGCAAGCTCTGCCGAGGACGAGAGCCATGAGATGTTCCTCCTCTGGGCAAGCCCGGGTCCTGAATCCTGTTGTGCCTGTGAATAGGCTGCAGGGGGACGGTGAACACCAGCAACAGCTTTCACGGCTGCCACCTTCACTGTGGGACAAGGAGCCGGACGTGTGCCTTTCTGGAAACAGGCCCTGCCGAGGACGAGAGCCATGAGATGTTCCTCCTCTGGGCAAGCCCGGGTCCCAGATCCTGTTGTGCCTGTGAATAGGCTGCAGGGGGACGGTGAAGACCAGCAACAGCTTTCAGGGCTGCCACCTTCCGTGTGGGAGAAGGAGCCGGACGTGTGCGTTTTCGGAAACAAGCTCTGCCGAGGACGAGAGCCATTAGATGTTCCTCCTCTGGGCAAGCCCGGGTCCCAGATCCTGTTGTGCCTGTGAATAGGCTGCAGGGGGACGGTGAAGACCAGCAACAGCTTTCAGGGCTGCCACCTTCCGTGTGGGACAAGGAGCCGGACGTGTGCCTTTTCGGAAACAAGCTCTGCCGAGGACGAGAGCCATTAGATTTTCCTCCTCTGGGCAAGCCCGGGTCCCAGATACTGTTGTGCCTGTGAACAGGCTGCAGGGGGACGGTGAAGACCAGCAACAGCTTTCAGGGCTGCCACCTTCCGTGTGGGACAAGGAGCCGGATGTGTGCCTTTTCGGAGTCAGGCTCTGCCGAGGACGAGAGCCATGAGATGTTCCTCCTCTGGGCAAGCCCGGGTCCCAGATCCTGTTGTGCCTGTGAATAGGCTGCAGGGGGACGGTGAAGACCAGCAACAGCTTTCAGGGCTGCCACATTCCGTGTGGGACAAGGAGCCGGACGTGTGCGTTTTCGGAAACAGGCTCTGCCGAGGACGAGAGCCATGAGATGTTCCACCTCTGGGCAAGCCCGGGTCCTGAATCCTGTTGTGCCTGTGAATAGGCTGCAGGGGGACGGTGAAGACCAGCAACAGCTTTCAGGGCTGCCACCTTCCGTGTGGGACAAGGAGCCGGACGTGTGCCTTTTCGGAAACAAGCTCTGCCGAGGACGAGAGCCATGAGATGTTCCTCCTCTGGGCAAGCCCGGGTCCCAGATCCTGTTGTGCCTGTGAATAGGCTGCAGGGGGACGGTGAAGACCAGCAACAGCTTTCAGGGCTGCCACCTTCCGTGTGGGACAAGGAGCCGGATGTGTGCCTTTTCGGAAACAGGCTCTGCCGAGGACGAGAGCCATGAGATGTTCCTCCTCTGGGCAAGCCCGGGTCCTGAATCCTGTTGTGCCTGTGAATAGGCTGCAGGGGGACGGTAAAGACCAGCAACAGCTTTCAGGGCTGCCACATTCCGTGTGGGACAAGTAGCCAGACGTGTGCCTTTTCGGAAACAAGCTCTGCCGAGGACGAGAGCCATTAGATGTTCCTCCTCTGGGCAAGCCCGGGTCCCAGATCCTGTTGTGCCTGTGAATAGGCCACAGGGGGACGGTGAAGACCAGCAACAGCTTTCAGGGCTGCCACCTTCCGTGTGGGACAAGGAGCCGGACGTGTGCCTTTTCGGAAACAAGCTCTGCCGAGGACGAGAGCCATGAGATGTTCCTCCTCTGGGCAAGCCCGGGTCCCAGATCCTGTTGTGCCTGTGAATAGGCTGCAGGGGGACGGTGAACACCAGCAACAGCTTTCACGGCTGCCACATTCCGTGTGGGACAAGGAGCCAGACGTGTGCCTTTCTGGAAACAGGCCCTGCCGAGGACGAGAGCCATGAGATGTTCCTCCTCTGGGCAAGCCCGGGTCCCAGATCCTGTTGTGCCTGTGAATAGGCTGCAGGGGGACGGTGAAGACCAGCAACAGCTTTCAGGGCTGCCACCTTCCGTGTGGGACAAGGAGCCGGATGTGTGCCTTTTCGGAAACAAGCTCTGCCGAGGACGAGAGCCATTAGATGTTCCTCCTCTGGGCAAGCCCGGGTCCCAGATCCTGTTGTGCCTGTGAATAGGCTGCAGGGGGACGGTGAAGACCAGCAACAGCTTTCAGGGCTGCCACCTTCCGTGTGGGAGAAGGAGCCGGACGTGTGCCTTTTCGGAAACAAGCTCTGCCGAGGACGAGAGCCATTAGATGTTTCTCCTCTGGGCAAGCCCGGGTCCCAGACACTGTTGTGCCTGTGAACAGGCTGCAGGGGGACGGTGAAGACCAGCAACAGCTTTCAGGGCTGCCACCTTCCGTGTGGGACAAGGAGCCGGATGTGTGCCTTTTCGGAAACAGGCTCTGCCGAGGACGAGAGCCATGAGATGTTCCTCCTCTGGGCAAGCCCGCGTCCAAATCCTGTTGTGCCTGTGAATAGGCTGCAGGGGGACGTTGAAGACCAGCAACAGCTTTCAGGGCTGCCACATTCCGTGTGGGACAAGGAGCCGGACGTGTGCGTTTTCGGAAACAGGCTCTGCCGAGGACGAGAGCCATGAGATGTTCCACCTCTGGGCAAGCCCGGGTCCTGAATCCTGTTGTGCCTGTGAATAGGCTGCAGGGGGACGGTGAAGACCAGCAACAGCTTTCAGGGCTGCCACCTTCCGTGTGGGACAAGGAGCCGGACGTGTGCCTTTTCGGAAACAAGCTCTGCCGAGGACGAGAGCCATTAGATGTTTCTCCTCTGGGCAAGCCCGGGTCCCAGACACTGTTGTGCCTGTGAACAGGCTGCAGGGGGACGGTGAAGACCAGCAACAGCTTTCAGGGCTGCCACCTTCCGTGTGGGACAAGGAGCCGGATGTGTGCCTTTTCGGAAACAGGCTCTGCCGAGGACGAGAGCCATGAGATGTTCCTCCTCTGGGCAAGCCCGCGTCCAAATCCTGTTGTGCCTGTGAATAGGCTGCAGGGGGACGGTGAAGACCAGCAACAGCTTTCAGGGCTGCCACATTCCGTGTGGGACAAGGAGCCGGACGTGTGCGTTTTCGGAAACAGGCTCTGCCGAGGACGAGAGCCATGAGATGTTCCACCTCTGGGCAAGCCCGGGTCCTGAATCCTGTTGTGCCTGTGAATAGGCTGCAGGGGGACGGTGAAGACCAGCAACAGCTTCCAGGGCTGCCACCTTCCGTGTGGGACAAGGAGCCGGACGTGTGCCTTTTCGGAAACAAGCTCTGTCGAGGACGAGAGCCATGAGATGTTCCTCCTCTGGGCAAGCCCGGGTCCCAGATCCTGTTGTGCCTGTGAATAGGCTGCAGGGGGACGGTGAAGACCAGCAACAGCTTTCAGGGCTGCCACATTCCGTGTGGGACAAGGAGCCGGACGTGTGCGTTTTCGGAAACAGGCTCTGCCGAGGACGAGAGCCATGAGATCTTCCACTTCTGGGCAAGCCCGGGTCCTGAATCCTGTTGTGCCTGTGAATAGGCTGCAGGGGGACGGTGAAGACCAGCAACAGCTTCCAGGGCTGCCACCTTCCGTGTGGGACAAGGAGCCGGACGTGTGCCTTTTCGGAAACAAGCTCTGCCGAGGACGAGAGCCATGAGATGTTCCTCCTCTGGGCAAGCCCGGGTCCCAGATCCTGTTGTGCCTGTGAATAGGCTGCAGGGCGACGGTGAAGACCAGCAACAGCTTTCAGGGCTGCCACCTTCCGTGTGGGACAAGGAGCCGGATGTGTGCCTTTTCGGAAACAGGCTCTGCCGAGGACGAGAGCCATGAGATGTTCCTCCTCTGGGCAAGCCCGGATCCCAGATCCTGTTGTGCCTGTGAATAGGCTGCAGGGGGACGGTGAACACCAGCAACAGCTTTCACGGCTGCCACCTTCACTGTGGGACAAGGAGCCGGACGTGTGCCTTTCTGGAAACAGGCCCTGCCGAGGACGAGAGCCATGAGATGTTCCTCCTCTGGGCAAGCCCGGGTCCCAGATCCTGTTGTGCCTGTGAATAGGCTGCAGGGGGACGGTGAAGACCTGCAACAGCTTTCACGGCTGCCACATTCCGTGTGGGACAAGGAGCCGGATGTGTGCATTTTCGGAAACAGGCTCTGCCGAGGACGAGAGCCATGAGATGTTCCACCTCTGGGCAAGCCCGGGTCCTGAATCCTGTTGTGCCTGTGAATAGGCTGCAGGGGGACGGTGAAGACCAGCAACAGCTTTCAGGGCTGCCACCTTCCGTGTGGGACAAGGAGCCGGACGTGTCTTTCGGGAAACAGGCCCTGCCGAGGACGAGAGCCATGAGATGTTCCTCCTCTGGGCAAGCCCGGGTCCCAGATCCTGTTGTGCCTGTGAATAGGCTGCAGGGGGACGGTGAAGACCAGCAACAGCTTCCAGGGCTGCCACCTTCCGTGTGGGACAAGGAGCCGGATGTGTGCCTTTTCGGAAACAGGCTCTGCCGAGGACGAGAGCCATGAGATGTTCCTCCTCTGGGCAAGCCCGGGTCCTGAATCCTGTTGTGCCTGTGAATAGGCTGCAGGGGGACGGTAAAGACCAGCAACAGCTTTCAGGGCTGCCACATTCCGTGTGGGACAAGGAGCCAGACGTGTGCCTTTTCGGAAACAAGCTCTGCCGAGGACGAGAGCCATGAGATGTTCCTCCTCTGGGCAAGGCCGGGTCCCAGATCCTGTTGTGCCTGTGAATAGGCTGCAGGGGGACGGTGAAGACCAGCAACAACTTTCAGGGCTGCCACCTTCCGTGTGGGACAATGAGCCGGTCTTGTGCCTTTATGGAAACAGGCCCTGCCGAGGACGAGAGCCATGAGATGTTCCTCCTCTGGGCAAGCCCGGGTCCCAGATCCTGTTGTGCCTGTGAATAGGCCACAGGGGGACGGTGAAGACCAGCAACAGCTTCCAGGGCTGCCACCTTCCGTGTGGGACAAGGAGCCGGACGTGTGCCTTTTCGGAAACAAGCTCTGCCGAGGACGAGAGCCATGAGATGTTCCTCCTCTGGGCAAGCCCGGGTCCCAGATCCTGTTGTGCCTGTGAATAGGCTACAGGGGGACGGTGAACACCAGCAACAGCTTTCACGGCTGCCATCTTCACTGTGAGACAAGGAGCCGGACGTGTGCCTTTCTGGAAACAGGCCCTGCCGAGGACGAGAGCCATGAGATGTTCCTCCTCTGGGCAAGCCCGGGTCCCAGATCCTGTTGTGCCTGTGAATAGGCTGCAGGGGGACGGTGAAGACCAGCAACAGCTTTCAGGGCTGCCACCTTCCGTGTGGGAGAAGGAGCCGGATGTGTGCCTTTTCGGAAACAAGCTCTGCCGAGGACGAGAGCCATTAGATGTTCCTCCTCTGGGCAAGCCCGGGTCCTGAATCCTGTTGTGCCTGTGAATAGGCTGCAGGGGGACGGTGAAGACCAGCAACAGCTTTCAGGGCTGCCACCTTCCGTGTTGGACAAGGAGCCGGATGTGTGCCTTTTCGGAAACAGACTCTGCCGAGGACGAGAGCCATGAGATGTTCCTCCTCTGGGCAAGCCCGCGTCCAAATCTTGTTGTGCCTGTGAATAGGCTGCAGGGGGACGGTGAAGACCAGCAACAGCTTTCAGGGCTGCCACCTTCCGTGTGGGACAAGGAGCCGGACGTGTGCGTTTTCGAAACAGGCTCTGACGAGGACATGAGCCATGAGATGTTCCACCTCTGGGCAAGCCCGGGTCCTGAATCCTGTTGTGCCTGTGAATAGGCTGCAGGGGGACGGTGAAGACCAGCAACAGCTTTCAGGGCTGCCACCTTCCGTGTGGAACAAGGAGCCGGACGTGTCTTTCTGGATACAGGCCCTGCCGAGGACGAGAACCATGAGATGTTCCTCCTCTGGGCAAGCCCGGGTCCTGAATCCTGTTGTGCCTGTGAATATGCTGCAGGGGGACGGTGAAGACCAGCAACAGCTTTCAGGGCTGCCACCTTCCGTGTGGGACAATGAGCCGGTCTTGTGCCTTTATGGAAACAGGCCCTGCCGAGGACGAGAGCCATGAGATGTTCCACCTCTGGGCAAGCCCGGGTCCTGAATCCTGTTGTGCCTGTGAATAGGCTGCAGGGGGACGGTAAAGACCAGCAACAGCTTTCAGGGCTGCCACATTCCGTGTGGGACAAGGAGCCAGACGTGTGCCTTTTCGGAAAAAAGCTCTGCCGAGGACGAGAGCCATGAGATGTTCCTCCTCTGGGCAAGCCCGGGTCCCAGATCCTGTTGTGCCTGTGAATAGGCTGCAGGGGGACAGTGAAGACCAGCAACAGCTTTCAGGGCTGCCACCTTCCGTGTGGGACAAGGAGCCGGATGTGTGACTTTTCGGAAACAGGCTCTGCCGAGGACGAGAGCCATGAGATGTTCCTCCTCTGGGCAAGCCCGGGTCCTGAATCCTGTTGTGCCTGTGAATAGGCTGCAGGGGGACGGTGAAGACCAGCAACAACTTTCAGGGCTGCCACCTTCCGTGTGGGACAATGAGCCGGTCTTGTGCCTTTATGGAAACAGGCCCTGCCGAGGACGAGAGCCATGAGATGTTCCTCCTCTGGGCAAGCCCGGGTCCCAGATCCTGTTGTGCCTGTGAATAGGCTGCAGGGGGACGGTGAACACCAGCAACAGCTTTCATGGCTGCCACCTTCACTGTGGGACAAGGAGCCGGACGTGTGCCTTTCTGGAAACAGGCCCTGCCGAGGACGAGAGCCATGAGATGTTCCTCCTCTGGGCAAGCCCGGGTCCCAGATCCTGTTGTGCCTGTGAATAGGCTGCAGGGGGACGGTGAAGACCAGCAACAGCTTTCAGGGCTGCCACCTTCCGTGTGGGAGAAGGAGCCGGATGTGTGCCTTTTCGGAAACAAGCTCTGCCGAGGACGAGAGCCATTAGATGTTCCTCCTCTGGGCAAGCCCGGGTCCTGAATCCTGTTGTGCCTGTGAATAGGCTGCAGGGGGACAGTGAAGACCAGCAACAGCTTTCAGGGCTGCCACCTTCCGTGTTGGACAAGGAGCCGGATGTGTGCCTTTTCGGAAACAGACTCTGCCGAGGACGAGAGCCATGAGATGTTCCTCCTCTGGGCAAGCCCGCGTCCAAATCTTGTTGTGCCTGTGAATAGGCTGCAGGGGGACGGTGAAGACCAGCAACAGCTTTCAGGGCTGCCACCTTCCGTGTGGGACAAGGAGCCGGACGTGTGCGTTTTCGAAACAGGCTCTGACGAGGACGAGAGCCATGAGATGTTCCACCTCTGGGCAAGCCCGGGTCCTGAATCCTGTTGTGCCTGTGAATAGGCTGCAGGGGGACGGTGAAGACCAGCAACATCTTTCAGGGCTGCCACCTTCCATGTGGGACAAGGAGCCGGACGTGTCTTTCTGGATACAGGCCCTGCCGAGGACGCGAGCCATGAGATGTTCCTCCTCTGGGCAAGCCCGGGTCCTGAATCCTGTTGTGCCTGTGAATAGGCTGCAGGGGGACGGTGAAGACCAGCAACAGCTTTCAGGGCTGCCACCTTCCGTGTGGGACAAGGATCCGGACGTGTGCGTTTTCGGAAACAGGCTCTGCCGAGGACGAGAGCCATGAGATGTTCCACCTCTGGGCAAGCCCGGGTCCTGAATCCTGTTGTGCCTGTGAATAGGCTGCAGGGGGACGGTGAAGACCAGCAACAGCTTTCAGGGCTGCCACCTTCCGTGTGGGACAAGGAGCCGGACGTGTGCCTTTTCGGAAACAAGCTCTGCCGAGGACGAGAGCCATGAGATGTTCCTCCTCTGGGCAAGCCCGGGTCCCAGATCCTGTTGTGCCTGTGAATAGGCTGCAGGGGGACGGTGAAGACCAGCAACAGCTTTCAGGGCTGCCACCTTCCGTGTGGGACAAGGAGCCGGATGTGTGCCTTTTCGGAAACAGGCTCTGCCGAGGACGAGAGCCATGAGATGTTCCTCCTCTGGGCAAGCCCGGGTCCTGAATCCTGTTGTGCCTGTGAATAGGCTGCAGGGGGACGGTAAAGACCAGCAACAGCTTTCAGGGCTGCCACATTCCGTGTGGGACAAGTAGCCAGACGTGTGCCTTTTCGGAAACAAGCTCTGCCGAGGACGAGAGCCATTAGATGTTCCTCCTCTGGGCAAGCCCGGGTCCCAGATCCTGTTGTGCCTGTGAATAGGCCACAGGGGGACGGTGAAGACCAGCAACAGCTTTCAGGGCTGCCACCTTCCGTGTGGGACAAGGAGCCGGACGTGTGCCTTTTCGGAAACAAGCTCTGCCGAGGACGAGAGCCATGAGATGTTCCTCCTCTGGGCAAGCCCGGGTCCCAGATCCTGTTGTGCCTGTGAATAGGCTGCAGGGGGACGGTGAACACCAGCAACAGCTTTCACGGCTGCCACATTCCGTGTGGGACAAGGAGCCAGACGTGTGCCTTTCTGGAAACAGGCCCTGCCGAGGACGAGAGCCATGAGATGTTCCTCCTCTGGGCAAGCCCGGGTCCCAGATCCTGTTGTGCCTGTGAATAGGCCGCAGGGGGACGGTGAAGACCAGCAACAGCTTTCAGGGCTGCCACCTTCCGTGTGGGACAAGGAGCCGGATGTGTGCCTTTTCGGAAACAAGCTCTGCCGAGGACGAGAGCCATTAGATGTTCCTCCTCTGGGCAAGCCCGGGTCCCAGATCCTGTTGTGCCTGTGAATAGGCTGCAGGGGGACGGTGAAGACCAGCAACAGCTTTCAGGGCTGCCACCTTCCGTGTGGGACAAGGAGCCGGACGTGTGCCTTTTCGGAAACAAGCTCTGCCGAGGACGAGAGCCATTAGATGTTTCTCCTGTGGGCAAGCCCGGGTCCCAGACACTGTTGTGCCTGTGAACAGGCTGCAGGGGGACGGTGAAGACCAGCAACAGCTTTCAGGGCTGCCACCTTCCGTGTGGGACAAGGAGCCGGATGTGTGCCTTTTCGGAAACAGGCTCTGCCGAGGACGAGAGCCATGAGATGTTCCTCCTCTGGGCAAGCCCGCGTCCAAATCCTGTTGTGCCTGTGAATAGGCTGCAGGGGGACGGTGAAGACCAGCAACAGCTTTCAGGGCTGCCACATTCCGTGTGGGACAAGGAGCCGGACGTGTGCGTTTTCGGAAACAGGCTCTGCCGAGGATGAGAGCCATGAGATGTTCCACCTCTGGGCAAGCCCGGGTCCTGAATCCTGTTGTGCCTGTGAATAGGCTGCAGGGGGACGGTGAAGACCAGCAACAGCTTCCAGGGCTGCCACCTTCCGTGTGGGACAAGGAGCCGGACGTGTGCCTTTTCGGAAACAAGCTCTGTCGAGGACGAGAGCCATGAGATGTTCCTCCTCTGGGCAAGCCCGGGTCCCAGATCCTGTTGTGCCTGTGAATAGGCTGCAGGGGGACGGTGAAGACCAGCAACAGCTTTCAGGGCTGCCACATTCCGTGTGGGACAAGGAGCCGGACGTGTGCGTTTTCGGAAACAGGCTCTGCCGAGGACGAGAGCCATGAGATCTTCCACTTCTGGGCAAGCCCGGGTCCTGAATCCTGTTGTGCCTGTGAATAGGCTGCAGGGGGACGGTGAAGACCAGCAACAGCTTCCAGGGCTGCCACCTTCCGTGTGGGACAAGGAGCCGGACGTGTGCCTTTTCGGAAACAAGCTCTGCCGAGGACGAGAGCCATGAGATGTTCCTCCTCTGGGCAAGCCCGGGTCCCAGATCCTGTTGTGCCTGTGAATAGGCTGCAGGGGGACGGTGAAGACCAGCAACAGCTTTCAGGGCTGCCACCTTCCGTGTGGGACAAGGAGCCGGATGTGTGCCTTTTCGGAAACAGGCTCTGCCGAGGACGAGAGCCATGAGATGTTCCTCCTCTGGGCAAGCCCGGGTCCCAGATCCTGTTGTGCCTGTGAATAGGCTGCAGGGGGACGGTGAACACCAGCAACAGCTTTCACGGCTGCCACCTTCACTGTGGGACAAGGAGCCGGACGTGTGCCTTTCTGGAAACAGGCCCTGCCGAGGACGAGAGCCATGAGATGTTCCTCCTCTGGGCAAGCCCGGGTCCCAGATCCTGTTGTGCCTGTGAATAGGCTGCAGGGGGACGGTGAAGACCAGCAACAGCTTTCACGGCTGCCACATTCCGTGTGGGACAAGGAGCCGGATGTGTGCATTTTCGGAAACAGGCTCTGCCGAGGACGAGAGCCATGAGATGTTCCACCTCTGGGCAAGCCCGGGTCCTGAATCCTGTTGTGCCTGTGAATAGGCTGCAGGGGGACGGTGAAGACCAGCAACAGCTTTCAGGGCTGCCACATTCCGTGTGGGACAAGGAGCCGGACGTGTCTTTCGGGAAACAGGCCCTGCCGAGGACGAGAGCCATGAGATGTTCCTCCTCTGGGCAAGCCCGGGTCCCAGATCCTGTTGTGCCTGTGAATAGGCTGCAGGGGGACGGTGAAGACCAGCAACAGCTTCCAGGGCTGCCACCTTCCGTGTGGGACAAGGAGCCGGATGTGTGCCTTTTCGGAAACAGGCTCTGCCGAGGACGAGAGCCATGAGATGTTCCTCCTCTGGGCAAGCCCGGGTCCTGAATCCTGTTGTGCCTGTGAATAGGCTGCAGGGGGACGGTAAAGACCAGCAACAGCTTTCAGGGCTGCCACATTCCGTGTGGGACAAGGAGCCAGACGTGTGCCTTTTCGGAAACAAGCTCTGCCGAGGACTAGAGCCATGAGATGTTCCTCCTCTGGGCAAGCCCGGGTCCCAGATCCTGTTGTGCCTGTGAATAGGCCACAGGGGGACGGTGAAGACCAGCAACAGCTTCCAGGGCTGCCACCTTCCGTGTGGGACAAGGAGCCGGACGTGTGCCTTTTCGGAAACAAGCTCTGCCGAGGACGAGAGCCATGAGATGTTCCTCCTCTGGGCAAGCCCGGGTCCCAGATCCTGTTGTGCCTGTGAATAGGCTACAGGGGGACGGTGAACACCAGCAACAGCTTTCACGGCTGCCATCTTCACTGTGGGACAAGGAGCCGGACGTGTGCCTTTCTGGAAACAGGCCCTGCCGAGGACGAGAGCCATGAGATGTTCCTCCTCTGGGCAAGCCCGGGTCCCAGATCCTGTTGTGCCTGTGAATAGGCTGCAGGGCGACGGTGAAGACCAGCAACAGCTTTCAGGGCTGCCACCTTCCGTGTGGGACAAGGAGCCGGATGTGTGCCTTTTCGGAAACAGGCTCTGCCGAGGACGAGAGCCATGAGATGTTCCTCCTCTGGGCAAGCCCAGGTCCCAGATCCTGTTGTGCCTGTGAATAGGCTGCAGGGGGACGGTGAACACCAGCAACAGCTTTCACGGCTGCCACCTTCACTGTGGGACAAGGAGCCGGACGTGTGCCTTTCTGGAAACAGGCCCTGCCGAGGACGAGAGCCATGAGATGTTCCTCCTCTGGGCAAGCCCGGGTCCCAGATCCTGTTGTGCCTGTGAATAGGCTGCAGGGGGACGGTGAAGACCAGCAACAGCTTTCACGGCTGCCACATTCCGTGTGGGACAAGGAGCCGGATGTGTGCATTTTCGGAAACAGGCTCTGCCGAGGACGAGAGCCATGAGATGTTCCACCTCTGGGCAAGCCCGGGTCCTGAATCCTGTTGTGCCTGTGAATAGGCTGCAGGGGGACGGTGAAGACCAGCAACAGCTTTCAGGGCTGCCACCTTCCGTGTGGGACAAGGAGCCGGACGTGCCTTTCTGGAAACAGGCCCTGCCGAGGACGAGAGCCATGAGATGTTCCTCCTCTGGGCAAGCCCGGGTCCCAGATCCTGTTGTGCCTGTGAATAGGCTGCAGGGGGACGGTGAAGACCAGCAACAGCTTTCAGGGCTGCCACCTTCCGTGTGGGACAAGGAGCCGGATGTGTGCCTTTTCGGAAACAGGCTCTGCCGAGGACGAGAGCCATGAGATGTTCCTCCTCTGGGCAAGCCCGGGTCCTGAATCCTGTTGAGCCTGTGAATAGGCTGCAGGGGGACGGTAAAGACCAGCAACAGCTTTCAGGGCTGCCACATTCCGTGTGGGACAAGGAGCCAGACGTGTGCGTTTTCGGAAACAAGCTCTGCCGAGGACGAGAGCCATGAGATGTTCCTCCTCTGGGCAAGCCCGGGTCCCAGATCCTGTTGTGCCTGTGAATAGGCTGCAGGGGGACAGTGAAGACCAGCAACAGCTTTCAGGGCTGCCACCTTCCGTGTGGGACAAGGAGCCGGATGTGTGACTTTTCGGAAACAGGCTCTGCCGAGGACGAGAGCCATGAGATGTTCCTCCTCTGGGCAAGCCCGGGTCCTGAATCCTGTTGTGCCTGTGAATAGGCTGCAGGGGGACGGTGAAGACCAGCTACAACTTTCAGGGCTGCCACCTTCCGTGTGGGACAATGAGCCGGTCTTGTGCCTTTATGGAAACAGGCCCTGCCGAGGACGAGAGCCATGAGATGTTCCTCCTCTGGGCAAGCCCGGGTCCCAGATCCTGTTGTGCCTGTGAATAGGCCACAGGGGGACGGTGAAGACCAGCAACAGCTTCCAGGGCTGCCACCTTCCGTGTGGGACAAGGAGCCGGACGTGTGCCTTTTCGGAAACAAGCTCTGCCGAGGACGAGAGCCATGAGATGTTCCTTCTCTGGGCAAGCCCGGGTCCCAGATCCTGTTGTGCCTGTGAATAGGCTGCAGGGGGACGGTGAACACCAGCAACAGCTTTCACGGCCGCCATCTTCACTGTGGGACAAGGAGCCGGACGTGTGCCTTTCTGGAAACAGGCCCTGCCGAGGACGAGAGCCATGAGATGTTCCTCCTCTGGGCAAGCCCGGGTCCCAGATCCTGTTGTGCCTGTGAATAGGCTGCAGGGGGACGGTGAAGACCAGCAACAGCTTTCAGGGCTGCCACCTTCCGTGTGGGAGAAGGAGCCGGATGTGTGCCTTTTCGGAAACAATCTCTGCCGAGGACGAGAGCCATTAGATGTTCCTCCTCTGGGCAAGCCCGGGTCCTGAATCCTGTTGTGCCTGTGAATAGGCTGCAGGGGGACGGTGAAGACCAGCAACAGCTTTCAGGGCTGCCACCTTCCGTGTTGGACAAGGAGCCGGATGTGTGCCTTTTCGGAAACAGACTCTGCCGAGGACGAGAGCCATGAGATGTTCCTCCTCTGGGCAAGCCCGCGTCCAAATCTTGTTGTGCCTGTGAATAGGCTGCAGGGGGACGGTGAAGACCAGCAACAGCTTTCAGGGCTGCCACCTTCCGTGTGGGACAAGGAGCCGGATGTGTGCCTTTTCGGAAACAAGCTCTGCCGAGGACGAGAGCCATTAGATGTTCCTCCTCTGGGCAAGCCCGGGTCCTGAATCCTGTTGTGCCTGTGAATAGGCTGCAGGGGGACAGTGAAGACCAGCAACAGCTTTCAGGGCTGCCACCTTCCGTGTTGGACAAGGAGCCGGATGTGTGCCTTTTCGGAAACAGACTCTGCCGAGGACGAGAGCCATGAGATGTTCCTCCTCTGGGCAAGCCCGCGTCCAAATCTTGTTGTGCCTGTGAATAGGCTGCAGGGGGACGGTGAAGACCAGCAACAGCTTTCAGGGCTGCCACCTTACGTGTGGGACAAGGAGCCGGACGTGTGCGTTTTCGAAACAGGCTCTGACGAGGACGAGAGCCATGAGATGTTCCACCTCTGGGCAAGCCCGGGTCCTGAATCCTGTTGTGCCTGTGAATAGGCTGCAGGGGGACGGTGAAGACCAGCAACAGCTTTCAGGGCTGCCACCTTCCATGTGGGACAAGGAGCCGGACGTGTCTTTCTGGATACAGGCCCTGCCGAGGACGCGAGCCATGAGATGTTCCTCCTCTGGGCAAGCCCGGGTCCTGAATCCTGTTGTGCCTGTGAATAGGCTGCAGGGGGACGGTGAAGACCAGCAACAGCTTTCAGGGCTGCCACCTTCCGTGTGGGACAAGGATCCGGACGTGTGCGTTTTCGGAAACAGGCTCTGCCGAGGACGAGAGCCATGAGATGTTCCACCTCTGGGCAAGCCCGGGTCCTGAATCCTGTTGTGCCTGTGAATAGGCTGCAGGGGGACGGTGAAGACCAGCAACAGCTTCCAGGGCTGCCACCTTCCGTGTGGGACAAGGAGCCGGACGTGTGCCTTTTCGGAAACAAGCTCTGCCGAGGACGAGAGCCATGAGATGTTCCTCCTCTGGGCAAGCCCGGGTCCCAGATCCTGTTGTGCCTGTGAATAGGCTGCAGGGGGACGGTGAAGACCAGCAACATCTTTCAGGGCTGCCACCTTCCGTGTGGGACAAGGAGCCGGATGTGTGCCTTTTCGGAAACAGACTCTGCCGAGGACGAGAGCCATGAGATGTTCCTCCTCTGGGCAAGCCCGCGTCCAAATCTTGTTGTGCCTGTGAATAGGCTGCAGGGGGACGGTGAAGACCAGCAACAGCTTTCAGGGCTGCCACCTTCCGTGTGGGACAAGGAGCCGGATGTGTGCCTTTTCGGAAACAGACTCTGCCGAGGACGAGAGCCATGAGATGTTCCTCCTCTGGGCAAGCCCGCGTCCAAATCTTGTTGTGCCTGTGAATAGGCTGCAGGGGGACGGTGAAGACCAGCAACAGCTTTCAGGGCTGCCACCTTCCGTGTGGGACAAGGAGCCGGACGTGTCTTTCTGGATACAGGCCCTGCCGAGGACGAGAGCCATGAGATGTTCCTCCTCTGGGCAAGCCCGGGTCCTGAATCCTGTTGTGCCTGTGAATAGGCTGCAGGGGGACGGTGAAGACCAGCAACAGCTTTCAGGGCTGCCACCTTCCGTGTGGGACAATAAGCCGGTCTTGTGCCTTTATGGAAACAGGCCCTGCCGAGGACGAGAGCCATGAGATGTTCCACCTCTGGGCAAGCCCGGGTCCTGAATCCTGTTGTGCCTGTGAATAGGCTGCAGGGGGACGGTAAAGACCAGCAACAGCTTTCAGGGCTGCCACATTCCGTGTGGGAGAAGGAGCCAGACGTGTGCCTTTTCGGAAACAAGCTCTGCCGAGGACGAGAGCCATGAGATGTTCCTCCTCTGGGCAAGCCCGGGTCCTGAATCCTGTTGTGCCTGTGAATAGGCTGCAGGGGGACGGTGAAGACCAGCAACAGCTTTCAGGGCTGCCACCTTCCGTGTTGGACAAGGAGCCGGATGTGTGCCTTTTCGGAAACAGACTCTGCCGAGGACGAGAGCCATGAGATGTTCCTCCTCTGGGCAAGCCCGCGTCCAAATCTTGTTGTGCCTGTGAATAGGCTGCAGGGGGACGGTGAAGACCAGCAACAGCTTTCAGGGCTGCCACATTCCGTGTGGGACAAGGAGCCGGATGTGTGCCTTTTCGGAGTCAGGCTCTGCCGAGGACGAGAGCCATGAGATGTTCCTCCTCTGGGCAAGCCCGGGTCCCAGATCCTGTTGTGCCTGTGAATAGGCTGCAGGGGGACGGTGAAGACCAGCAACAGCTTTCAGGGCTGCCACATTCCGTGTGGGACAAGGAGCCGGACGTGTGCGTTTTCGGAAACAGGCTCTGCCGAGGACGAGAGCCATGAGATGTTCCACCTCTGGGCAAGCCCGGGTCCTGAATCCTGTTGTGCCTGTGAATAGGCTGCAGGGGGACGGTGAAGACCAGCAACAGCTTCCAGGGCTGCCACCTTCCGTGTGGGACAAGGAGCCGGACGTGTGCCTTTTCGGAAACAAGCTCTGTCGAGGACGAGAGCCATGAGATGTTCCTCCTCTGGGCAAGCCCGGGTCCCAGATCCTGTTGTGCCTGTGAATAGGCTGCAGGGGGACGGTGAAGACCAGCAACAGCTTTCAGGGCTGCCACATTCCGTGTGGGACAAGGAGCCGGACGTGTGCGTTTTCGGAAACAGGCTCTGCCGAGGACGAGAGCCATGAGATCTTCCACTTCTGGGCAAGCCCGGGTCCTGAATCCTGTTGTGCCTGTGAATAGGCTGCAGGGGGACGGTGAAGACCAGCAACAGCTTCCAGGGCTGCCACCTTCCGTGTGGGACAAGGAGCCGGACGTGTGCCTTTTCGGAAACAAGCTCTGCCGAGGACGAGAGCCATGAGATGTTCCTCCTCTGGGCAAGCCCGGGTCCCAGATCCTGTTGTGCCTGTGAATAGGCTGCAGGGCGACGGTGAAGACCAGCAACAGCTTTCAGGGCTGCCACCTTCCGTGTGGGACAAGGAGCCGGATGTGTGCCTTTTCGGAAACAGGCTCTGCCGAGGACGAGAGCCATGAGATGTTCCTCCTCTGGGCAAGCCCAGGTCCCAGATCCTGTTGTGCCTGTGAATAGGCTGCAGGGGGACGGTGAACACCAGCAACAGCTTTCACGGCTGCCACCTTCACTGTGGGACAAGGAGCCGGACGTGTGCCTTTCTGGAAACAGGCCCTGCCGAGGACGAGAGCCATGAGATGTTCCTCCTCTGGGCAAGCCCGGGTCCCAGATCCTGTTGTGCCTGTGAATAGGCTGCAGGGGGACGGTGAAGACCAGCAACAGCTTTCACGGCTGCCACATTCCGTGTGGGACAAGGAGCCGGATGTGTGCATTTTCGGAAACAGGCTCTGCCGAGGACGAGAGCCATGAGATGTTCCACCTCTGGGCAAGCCCGGGTCCTGAATCCTGTTGTGCCTGTGAATAGGCTGCAGGGGGACGGTGAAGACCAGCAACAGCTTTCAGGGCTGCCACCTTCCGTGTGGGACAAGGAGCCGGACGTGCCTTTCTGGAAACAGGCCCTGCCGAGGACGAGAGCCATGAGATGTTCCTCCTCTGGGCAAGCCCGGGTCCCAGATCCTGTTGTGCCTGTGAATAGGCTGCAGGGGGACGGTGAAGACCAGCAACAGCTTTCAGGGCTGCCACCTTCCGTGTGGGACAAGGAGCCGGATGTGTGCCTTTTCGGAAACAGGCTCTGCCGAGGACGAGAGCCATGAGATGTTCCTCCTCTGGGCAAGCCCGGGTCCTGAATCCTGTTGAGCCTGTGAATAGGCTGCAGGGGGACGGTAAAGACCAGCAACAGCTTTCAGGGCTGCCACATTCCGTGTGGGACAAGGAGCCAGACGTGTGCGTTTTCGGAAACAAGCTCTGCCGAGGACGAGAGCCATGAGATGTTCCTCCTCTGGGCAAGCCCGGGTCCCAGATCCTGTTGTGCCTGTGAATAGGCTGCAGGGGGACAGTGAAGACCAGCAACAGCTTTCAGGGCTGCCACCTTCCGTGTGGGACAAGGAGCCGGATGTGTGCCTTTTCGGAAACAGGCTCTGCCGAGGACGAGAGCCATGAGATGTTCCTCCTCTGGGCAAGCCCGGGTCCTGAATCCTGTTGTGCCTGTGAATAGGCTGCAGGGGGACGGTGAAGACCAGCTACAACTTTCAGGGCTGCCACCTTCCGTGTGGGACAATGAGCCGGTCTTGTGCCTTTATGGAAACAGGCCCTGCCGAGGACGAGAGCCATGAGATGTTCCTCCTCTGGGCAAGCCCGGGTCCCAGATCCTGTTGTGCCTGTGAATAGGCCACAGGGGGACGGTGAAGACCAGCAACAGCTTCCAGGGCTGCCACCTTCCGTGTGGGACAAGGAGCCGGACGTGTGCCTTTTCGGAAACAAGCTCTGCCGAGGACGAGAGCCATGAGATGTTCCTTCTCTGGGCAAGCCCGGGTCCCAGATCCTGTTGTGCCTGTGAATAGGCTGCAGGGGGACGGTGAACACCAGCAACAGCTTTCACGGCCGCCATCTTCACTGTGGGACAAGGAGCCGGACGTGTGCCTTTCTGGAAACAGGCCCTGCCGAGGACGAGAGCCATGAGATGTTCCTCCTCTGGGCAAGCCCGGGTCCCAGATCCTGTTGTGCCTGTGAATAGGCTGCAGGGGGACGGTGAAGACCAGCAACAGCTTTCAGGGCTGCCACCTTCCGTGTGGGAGAAGGAGCCGGATGTGTGCCTTTTCGGAAACAATCTCTGCCGAGGACGAGAGCCATTAGATGTTCCTCCTCTGGGCAAGCCCGGGTCCTGAATCCTGTTGTGCCTGTGAATAGGCTGCAGGGGGACGGTGAAGACCAGCAACAGCTTTCAGGGCTGCCACCTTCCGTGTTGGACAAGGAGCCGGATGTGTGCCTTTTCGGAAACAGACTCTGCCGAGGACGAGAGCCATGAGATGTTCCTCCTCTGGGCAAGCCCGCGTCCAAATCTTGTTGTGCCTGTGAATAGGCTGCAGGGGGACGGTGAAGACCAGCAACAGCTTTCAGGGCTGCCACCTTCCGTGTGGGACAAGGAGCCGGACGTGTGCGTTTTCGAAACAGGCTCTGACGAGGACATGAGCCATGAGATGTTCCACCTCTGGGCAAGCCCGGGTCCTGAATCCTGTTGTGCCTGTGAATAGGCTGCAGGGGGACGGTGAAGACCAGCAACAGCTTTCAGGGCTGCCACCTTCCGTGTGGAACAAGGAGCCGGACGTGTCTTTCTGGATACAGGCCCTGCCGAGGACGAGAACCATGAGATGTTCCTCCTCTGGGCAAGCCCGGGTCCTGAATCCTGTTATGCCTGTGAATAGGCTGCAGGGGGACGGTAAAGACCAGCAACAGCTTTCAGGGCTGCCACCTTCCATGTGGGACAATGAGCCGGTCTTGTGCCTTTATGGAAACAGGCCCTGCCGAGGACGAGAGCCATGAGATGTTCCTCCTCTGGGCAAGCCCGGGTCCCAGATCCTGTTGTGCCTGTGAATAGGCCACAGGGGGACGGTGAAGACCAGCAACAGCTTCCAGGGCTGCCACCTTCCGTGTGGGAGAAGGAGCCGGACGTGTGCCTTTTCGGAAGCAAGCTCTGCCGAGGACGAGAGCCATGAGATGTTCCTCCTCTGGGCAAGCCCGGGTCCCAGATCCTGTTGTGCCTGTGAATAGGCTGCAGGGGGACGGTGAACACCAGCAACAGCTTTCACGGCTGCCACCTTCACTGTGGGACAAGGAGCCGGACGTGTGCCTTTCTGGAAACAGGCCCTGCCGAGGACGAGAGCCATGAGATGTTCCTCCTCTGGGCAAGCCCGGGTCCCAGATCCTGTTGTGCCTGTGAATAGGCTGCAGGGGGACGGTGAAGACCAGCAACAGCTTTCAGGGCTGCCACCTTCCGTGTGGGAGAAGGAGCCGGATGTGTGCCTTTTCGGAAACAAGCTCTGCCGAGGACGAGAGCCATGAGATGTTCCTCCTCTGGGCAAGCCCGGGTCCTGAATCCTGTTGTGCCTGTGAATAGGCTGCAGGGGGACGGTGAAGACCAGCAACAGCTTTCAGGGCTGCCACCTTCCGTGTTGGACAAGGAGCCGGATGTGTGCCTTTTCGGAAACAGACTCTGCCGAGGACGAGAGCCATGAGATGTTCCTCCTCTGGGCAAGCCCGCGTCCAAATCTTGTTGTGCCTGTGAATAGGCTGCAGGGGGACGGTGAACACCAGCAACAGCTTTCACTTCTGCCACATTCCGTGTGGGACAAGGAGCCAGACGTGTGCCTTTCTGGAAACAGGCCCTGCCGAGGACGAGAGCCATGAGATGTTCCTCCTCTGGGCAAGCCCGGGTCCCAGATCCTGTTGTGCCTGTGAATAGGCCGCAGGGGGACGGTGAAGACCAGCAACAGCTTTCAGGGCTGCCACCTTCCGTGTGGGACAAGGAGCCGGATGTGTGCCTTTTCGGAAACAAGCTCTGCCGAGGACGAGAGCCATTAGATGTTCCTCCTCTGGGCAAGCCCGGGTCCCAGATCCTGTTGTGCCTGTGAATAGGCTGCAGGGGGACGGTGAAGACCAGCAACAGCTTTCAGGGCTGCCACCTTCCGTGTGGGACAAGGAGCCGGACGTGTGCCTTTTCGGAAACAAGCTCTGCCGAGGACGAGAGCCATTAGATGTTTCTCCTCTGGGCAAGCCCGGGTCCCAGACACTGTTGTGCCTGTGAACAGGCTGCAGGGGGACGGTGAAGACCAGCAACAGCTTTCAGGGCTGCCACCTTCCGTGTGGGACAAGGAGCCGGATGTGTGCCTTTTCGGAAACAGGCTCTGCCGAGGACGAGAGCCATGAGATGTTCCTCCTCTGGGCAAGCCCGCGTCCAAATCCTGTTGTGCCTGTGAATAGGCTGCAGGGGGACGGTGAAGACCAGCAACAGCTTTCAGGGCTGCCACATTCCGTGTGGGACAAGGAGCCGGACGTGTGCGTTTTCGGAAAAAGGCTCTGCCGAGGACGAGAGCCATGAGATGTTCCACCTCTGGGCAAGCCCGGGTCCTGAATCCTGTTGTGCCTGTGAATAGGCTGCAGGGGGACGGTGAAGACCAGCAACAGCTTCCAGGGCTGCCACCTTCCGTGTGGGACAAGGAGCCGGACGTGTGCCTTTTCGGAAACAAGCTCTGTCGAGGACGAGAGCCATGAGATGTTCCTCCTCTGGGCAAGCCCGGGTCCCAGATCCTGTTGTGCCTGTGAATAGGCTGCAGGGGGACGGTGAAGACCAGCAACAGCTTTCAGGGCTGCCACATTCCGTGTGGGACAAGGAGCCGGACGTGTGCGTTTTCGGAAACAGGCTCTGCCGAGGACGAGAGCCATGAGATCTTCCACTTCTGGGCAAGCCCGGGTCCTGAATCCTGTTGTGCCTGTGAATAGGCTGCAGGGGGACGGTGAAGACCAGCAACAGCTTCCAGGGCTGCCACCTTCCGTGTGGGACAAGGAGCCGGACGTGTGCCTTTTCGGAAACAAGCTCTGCCGAGGACGAGAGCCATGAGATGTTCCTCCTCTGGGCAAGCCCGGGTCCCAGATCCTGTTGTGCCTGTGAATAGGCTGCAGGGCGACGGTGAAGACCAGCAACAGCTTTCAGGGCTGCCACCTTCCGTGTGGGACAAGGAGCCGGATGTGTGCCTTTTCGGAAACAGGCTCTGCCGAGGACGAGAGCCATGAGATGTTCCTCCTCTGGGCAAGCCCAGGTCCCAGATCCTGTTGTGCCTGTGAATAGGCTGCAGGGGGACGGTGAACACCAGCAACAGCTTTCACGGCTGCCACCTTCACTGTGGGACAAGGAGCCGGACGTGTGCCTTTCTGGAAACAGGCCCTGCCGAGGACGAGAGCCATGAGATGTTCCTCCTCTGGGCAAGCCCGGGTCCCAGATCCTGTTGTGCCTGTGAATAGGCTGCAGGGGGACGGTGAAGACCAGCAACAGCTTTCACGGCTGCCACATTCCGTGTGGGACAAGGAGCCGGATGTGTGCATTTTCGGAAACAGGCTCTGCCGAGGACGAGAGCCATGAGATGTTCCACCTCTGGGCAAGCCCGGGTCCTGAATCCTGTTGTGCCTGTGAATAGGCTGCAGGGGGACGGTGAAGACCAGCAACAGCTTTCAGGGCTGCCACCTTCCGTGTGGGACAAGGAGCCGGACGTGCCTTTCTGGAAACAGGCCCTGCCGAGGACAAGAGCCATGAGATGTTCCTCCTCTGGGCAAGCCCGCGTCCAAATCTTGTTGTGCCTGTGAATAGGCTGCAGGGGGACGGTGAAGACCAGCAACAGCTTTCAGGGCTGCCACCTTCCGTGTGGGACAAGGAGCCGGACGTGTCTTTCTGGATACAGGCCCTGCCGAGGACGAGAGCCATGAGATGTTCCTCCTCTGGGCAAGCCCGGGTCCTGAATCCTGTTGTGCCTGTGAATAGGCTGCAGGGGGACGGTGAAGACCAGCAACAGCTTTCAGGGCTGCCACCTTCCGTGTGGGACAATAAGCCGGTCTTGTGCCTTTATGGAAACAGGCCCTGCCGAGGACGAGAGCCATGAGATGTTCCACCTCTGGGCAAGCCCGGGTCCTGAATCCTGTTGTGCCTGTGAATAGGCTGCAGGGGGACGGTAAAGACCAGCAACAGCTTTCAGGGCTGCCACATTCCGTGTGGGAGAAGGAGCCAGACGTGTGCCTTTTCGGAAACAAGCTCTGCCGAGGACGAGAGCCATGAGATGTTCCTCCTCTGGGCAAGCCCGGGTCCTGAATCCTGTTGTGCCTGTGAATAGGCTGCAGGGGGACGGTGAAGACCAGCAACAGCTTTCAGGGCTGCCACCTTCCGTGTTGGACAAGGAGCCGGATGTGTGCCTTTTCGGAAACAGACTCTGCCGAGGACGAGAGCCATGAGATGTTCCTCCTCTGGGCAAGCCCGCGTCCAAATCTTGTTGTGCCTGTGAATAGGCTGCAGGGGGACGGTGAAGACCAGCAACAGCTTTCAGGGCTGCCACATTCCGTGTGGGACAAGGAGCCGGATGTGTGCCTTTTCGGAGTCAGGCTCTGCCGAGGACGAGAGCCATGAGATGTTCCTCCTCTGGGCAAGCCCGGGTCCCAGATCCTGTTGTGCCTGTGAATAGGCTGCAGGGGGACGGTGAAGACCAGCAACAGCTTTCAGGGCTGCCACATTCCGTGTGGGACAAGGAGCCGGATGTGTGCGTTTTCGGAAACAGGCTCTGCCGAGGACGAGAGCCATGAGATGTTCCACCTCTGGGCAAGCCCGGGTCCTGAATCCTGTTGTGCCTGTGAATAGGCTGCAGGGGGACGGTGAAGACCAGCAACAGCTTCCAGGGCTGCCACCTTCCGTGTGGGACAAGGAGCCGGACGTGTGCCTTTTCGGAAACAAGCTCTGTCGAGGACGAGAGCCATGAGATGTTCCTCCTCTGGGCAAGCCCGGGTCCCAGATCCTGTTGTGCCTGTGAATAGGCTGCAGGGGGACGGTGAAGACCAGCAACAGCTTTCAGGGCTGCCACATTCCGTGTGGGACAAGGAGCCGGACGTGTGCGTTTTCGGAAACAGGCTCTGCCGAGGACGAGAGCCATGAGATCTTCCACTTCTGGGCAAGCCCGGGTCCTGAATCCTGTTGTGCCTGTGAATAGGCTGCAGGGGGACGGTGAAGACCAGCAACAGCTTCCAGGGCTGCCACCTTCCGTGTGGGACAAGGAGCCGGACGTGTGCCTTTTCGGAAACAAGCTCTGCCGAGGACGAGAGCCATGAGATGTTCCTCCTCTGGGCAAGCCCGGGTCCCAGATCCTGTTGTGCCTGTGAATAGGCTGCAGGGCGACGGTGAAGACCAGCAACAGCTTTCAGGGCTGCCACCTTCCGTGTGGGACAAGGAGCCGGATGTGTGCCTTTTCGGAAACAGGCTCTGCCGAGGACGAGAGCCATGAGATGTTCCTCCTCTGGGCAAGCCCAGGTCCCAGATCCTGTTGTGCCTGTGAATAGGCTGCAGGGGGACGGTGAACACCAGCAACAGCTTTCACGGCTGCCACCTTCACTGTGGGACAAGGAGCCGGACGTGTGCCTTTCTGGAAACAGGCCCTGCCGAGGACGAGAGCCATGAGATGTTCCTCCTCTGGGCAAGCCCGGGTCCCAGATCCTGTTGTGCCTGTGAATAGGCTGCAGGGGGACGGTGAAGACCAGCAACAGCTTTCACGGCTGCCACATTCCGTGTGGGACAAGGAGCCGGATGTGTGCATTTTCGGAAACAGGCTCTGCCGAGGACGAGAGCCATGAGATGTTCCACCTCTGGGCAAGCCCGGGTCCTGAATCCTGTTGTGCCTGTGAATAGGCTGCAGGGGGACGGTGAAGACCAGCAACAGCTTTCAGGGCTGCCACCTTCCGTGTGGGACAAGGAGCCGGACGTGCCTTTCTGGAAACAGGCCCTGCCGAGGACGAGAGCCATGAGATGTTCCTCCTCTGGGCAAGCCCGGGTCCCAGATCCTGTTGTGCCTGTGAATAGGCTGCAGGGGGACGGTGAAGACCAGCAACAGCTTTCAGGGCTGCCACCTTCCGTGTGGGACAAGGAGCCGGATGTGTGCCTTTTCGGAAACAGGCTCTGCCGAGGACGAGAGCCATGAGATGTTCCTCCTCTGGGCAAGCCCGGGTCCTGAATCCTGTTGAGCCTGTGAATAGGCTGCAGGGGGACGGTAAAGACCAGCAACAGCTTTCAGGGCTGCCACATTCCGTGTGGGACAAGGAGCCAGACGTGTGCGTTTTCGGAAACAAGCTCTGCCGAGGACGAGAGCCATGAGATGTTCCTCCTCTGGGCAAGCCCGGGTCCCAGATCCTGTTGTGCCTGTGAATAGGCTGCAGGGGGACAGTGAAGACCAGCAACAGCTTTCAGGGCTGCCACCTTCCGTGTGGGACAAGGAGCCGGATGTGTGACTTTTCGGAAACAGGCTCTGCCGAGGACGAGAGCCATGAGATGTTCCTCCTCTGGGCAAGCCCGGGTCCTGAATCCTGTTGTGCCTGTGAATAGGCTGCAGGGGGACGGTGAAGACCAGCTACAACTTTCAGGGCTGCCACCTTCCGTGTGGGACAATGAGCCGGTCTTGTGCCTTTATGGAAACAGGCCCTGCCGAGGACGAGAGCCATGAGATGTTCCTCCTCTGGGCAAGCCCGGGTCCCAGATCCTGTTGTGCCTGTGAATAGGCCACAGGGGGACGGTGAAGACCAGCAACAGCTTCCAGGGCTGCCACCTTCCGTGTGGGACAAGGAGCCGGACGTGTGCCTTTTCGGAAACAAGCTCTGCCGAGGACGAGAGCCATGAGATGTTCCTTCTCTGGGCAAGCCCGGGTCCCAGATCCTGTTGTGCCTGTGAATAGGCTGCAGGGGGACGGTGAACACCAGCAACAGCTTTCACGGCCGCCATCTTCACTGTGGGACAAGGAGCCGGACGTGTGCCTTTATGGAAACAGGCCCTGCCGAGGACGAGAGCCATGAGATGTTCCTCCTCTGGGCAAGCCCGGGTCCCAGATCCTGTTGTGCCTGTGAATAGGCTGCAGGGGGACGGTGAAGACCAGCAACAGCTTTCAGGGCTGCCACCTTCCGTGTGGGAGAAGGAGCCGGATGTGTGCCTTTTCGGAAACAATCTCTGCCGAGGACGAGAGCCATTAGATGTTCCTCCTCTGGGCAAGCCCGGGTCCTGAATCCTGTTGTGCCTGTGAATAGGCTGCAGGGGGACGGTGAAGACCAGCAACAGCTTTCAGGGCTGCCACCTTCCGTGTTGGACAAGGAGCCGGATGTGTGCCTTTTCGGAAACAGACTCTGCCGAGGACGAGAGCCATGAGATGTTCCTCCTCTGGGCAAGCCCGCGTCCAAATCTTGTTGTGCCTGTGAATAGGCTGCAGGGGGACGGTGAAGACCAGCAACAGCTTTCAGGGCTGCCACCTTCCGTGTGGGACAAGGAGCCGGACGTGTGCGTTTTCGAAACAGGCTCTGACGAGGACATGAGCCATGAGATGTTCCACCTCTGGGCAAGCCCGGGTCCCGAATCCTGTTGTGCCTGTGAATAGGCTGCAGGGGGACGGTGAAGACCAGCAACAGCTTTCAGGGCTGCCACCTTCCGTGTGGAACAAGGAGCCGGACGTGTCTTTCTGGATACAGGCCCTGCCGAGGACGAGAACCATGAGATGTTCCTCCTCTGGGCAAGCCCGGGTCCTGAATCCTGTTATGCCTGTGAATAGGCTGCAGGGGGACGGTAAAGACCAGCAACAGCTTTCAGGGCTGCCACCTTCCATGTGGGACAATGAGCCGGTCTTGTGCCTTTATGGAAACAGGCCCTGCCGAGGACGAGAGCCATGAGATGTTCCTCCTCTGGGCAAGCCCGGGTCCCAGATCCTGTTGTGCCTGTGAATAGGCCACAGGGGGACGGTGAAGACCAGCAACAGCTTCCAGGGCTGCCACCTTCCGTGTGGGAGAAGGAGCCGGACGTGTGCCTTTTCGGAAGCAAGCTCTGCCGAGGACGAGAGCCATGAGATGTTCCTCCTCTGGGCAAGCCCGGGTCCCAGATCCTGTTGTGCCTGTGAATAGGCTGCAGGGGGACGGTGAACACCAGCAACAGCTTTCACGGCTGCCACCTTCACTGTGGGACAAGGAGCCGGACGTGTGCCTTTCTGGAAACAGGCCCTGCCGAGGACGAGAGCCATGAGATGTTCCTCCTCTGGGCAAGCCCGGGTCCCAGATCCTGTTGTGCCTGTGAATAGGCTGCAGGGGGACGGTGAAGACCAGCAACAGCTTTCAGGGCTGCCACCTTCCGTGTGGGAGAAGGAGCCGGATGTGTGCCTTTTCGGAAACAAGCTCTGCCGAGGACGAGAGCCATGAGATGTTCCTCCTCTGGGCAAGCCCGGGTCCTGAATCCTGTTGTGCCTGTGAATAGGCTGCAGGGGGACGGTGAAGACCAGCAACAGCTTTCAGGGCTGCCACCTTCCGTGTTGGACAAGGAGCCGGATGTGTGCCTTTTCGGAAACAGACTCTGCCGAGGACGAGAGCCATGAGATGTTCCTCCTCTGGGCAAGCCCGCGTCCAAATCTTGTTGTGCCTGTGAATAGGCTGCAGGGGGACGGTGAACACCAGCAACAGCTTTCACTTCTGCCACATTCCGTGTGGGACAAGGAGCCAGACGTGTGCCTTTCTGGAAACAGGCCCTGCCGAGGACGAGAGCCATGAGATGTTCCTCCTCTGGGCAAGCCCGGGTCCCAGATCCTGTTGTGCCTGTGAATAGGCCGCAGGGGGACGGTGAAGACCAGCAACAGCTTTCAGGGCTGCCACCTTCCGTGTGGGACAAGGAGCCGGATGTGTGCCTTTTCGGAAACAAGCTCTGCCGAGGACGAGAGCCATTAGATGTTCCTCCTCTGGGCAAGCCCGGGTCCCAGATCCTGTTGTGCCTGTGAATAGGCTGCAGGGGGACGGTGAAGACCAGCAACAGCTTTCAGGGCTGCCACCTTCCGTGTGGGACAAGGAGCCGGACGTGTGCCTTTTCGGAAACAAGCTCTGCCGAGGACGAGAGCCATTAGATGTTTCTCCTCTGGGCAAGCCCGGGTCCCAGACACTGTTGTGCCTGTGAACAGGCTGCAGGGGGACGGTGAAGACCAGCAACAGCTTTCAGGGCTGCCACCTTCCGTGTGGGACAAGGAGCCGGATGTGTGCCTTTTCGGAAACAGGCTCTGCCGAGGACGAGAGCCATGAGATGTTCCTCCTCTGGGCAAGCCCGCGTCCAAATCCTGTTGTGCCTGTGAATAGGCTGCAGGGGGACGGTGAAGACCAGCAACAGCTTTCAGGGCTGCCACATTCCGTGTGGGACAAGGAGCCGGACGTGTGCGTTTTCGGAAAAAGGCTCTGCCGAGGACGAGAGCCATGAGATGTTCCACCTCTGGGCAAGCCCGGGTCCTGAATCCTGTTGTGCCTGTGAATAGGCTGCAGGGGGACGGTGAAGACCAGCAACAGCTTCCAGGGCTGCCACCTTCCGTGTGGGACAAGGAGCCGGACGTGTGCCTTTTCGGAAACAAGCTCTGTCGAGGACGAGAGCCATGAGATGTTCCTCCTCTGGGCAAGCCCGGGTCCCAGATCCTGTTGTGCCTGTGAATAGGCTGCAGGGGGACGGTGAAGACCAGCAACAGCTTTCAGGGCTGCCACATTCCGTGTGGGACAAGGAGCCGGACGTGTGCGTTTTCGGAAACAGGCTCTGCCGAGGACGAGAGCCATGAGATCTTCCACTTCTGGGCAAGCCCGGGTCCTGAATCCTGTTGTGCCTGTGAATAGGCTGCAGGGGGACGGTGAAGACCAGCAACAGCTTCCAGGGCTGCCACCTTCCGTGTGGGACAAGGAGCCGGACGTGTGCCTTTTCGGAAACAAGCTCTGCCGAGGACGAGAGCCATGAGATGTTCCTCCTCTGGGCAAGCCCGGGTCCCAGATCCTGTTGTGCCTGTGAATAGGCTGCAGGGCGACGGTGAAGACCAGCAACAGCTTTCAGGGCTGCCACCTTCCGTGTGGGACAAGGAGCCGGATGTGTGCCTTTTCGGAAACAGGCTCTGCCGAGGACGAGAGCCATGAGATGTTCCTCCTCTGGGCAAGCCCAGGTCCCAGATCCTGTTGTGCCTGTGAATAGGCTGCAGGGGGACGGTGAACACCAGCAACAGCTTTCACGGCTGCCACCTTCACTGTGGGACAAGGAGCCGGACGTGTGCCTTTCTGGAAACAGGCCCTGCCGAGGACGAGAGCCATGAGATGTTCCTCCTCTGGGCAAGCCCGGGTCCCAGATCCTGTTGTGCCTGTGAATAGGCTGCAGGGGGACGGTGAAGACCAGCAACAGCTTTCACGGCTGCCACATTCCGTGTGGGACAAGGAGCCGGATGTGTGCATTTTCGGAAACAGGCTCTGCCGAGGACGAGAGCCATGAGATGTTCCACCTCTGGGCAAGCCCGGGTCCTGAATCCTGTTGTGCCTGTGAATAGGCTGCAGGGGGACGGTGAAGACCAGCAACAGCTTTCAGGGCTGCCACCTTCCGTGTGGGACAAGGAGCCGGACGTGCCTTTCTGGAAACAGGCCCTGCCGAGGACAAGAGCCATGAGATGTTCCTCCTCTGGGCAAGCCCGGGTCCCAGATCCTGTTGTGCCTGTGAATAGGCTGCAGGGGGACGGTGAACACCAGCAACAGCTTTCACGGCTGCCACCTTCACTGTGGGACAAGGAGCCGGACGTGTGCCTTTCTGGAAACAGGCCCTGCCGAGGACGAGAGCCATGAGATGTTCCTCCTCTGGGCAAGCCCGGGTCCCAGATCCTGTTGTGCCTGTGAATAGGCTGCAGGGGGACGGTGAAGACCAGCAACAGCTTTCAGGGCTGCCACCTTCCGTGTGGGAGAAGGAGCCGGATGTGTGCCTTTTCGGAAACAAGCTCTGCCGAGGACGAGAGCCATGAGATGTTCCTCCTCTGGGCAAGCCCGGGTCCTGAATCCTGTTGTGCCTGTGAATAGGCTGCAGGGGGACGGTGAAGACCAGCAACAGCTTTCAGGGCTGCCACCTTCCGTGTTGGACAAGGATCCGGATGTGTGCCTTTTCGGAAACAGACTCTGCCGAGGACGAGAGCCATGAGATGTTCCTCCTCTGGGCAAGCCCGCGTCCAAATCTTGTTGTGCCTGTGAATAGGCTGCAGGGGGACGGTGAACACCAGCAACAGCTTTCACTTCTGCCACATTCCGTGTGGGACAAGGAGCCAGACGTGTGCCTTTCTGGAAACAGGCCCTGCCGAGGACGAGAGCCATGAGATGTTCCTCCTCTGGGCAAGCCCGGGTCCCAGATCCTGTTGTGCCTGTGAATAGGCCGCAGGGGGACGGTGAAGACCAGCAACAGCTTTCAGGGCTGCCACCTTCCGTGTGGGACAAGGAGCCGGATGTGTGCCTTTTCGGAAACAAGCTCTGCCGAGGACGAGAGCCATTAGATGTTCCTCCTCTGGGCAAGCCCGGGTCCCAGATCCTGTTGTGCCTGTGAATAGGCTGCAGGGGGACGGTGAAGACCAGCAACAGCTTTCAGGGCTGCCACCTTCCGTGTGGGACAAGGAGCCGGACGTGTGCCTTTTCGGAAACAAGCTCTGCCGAGGACGAGAGCCATTAGATGTTTCTCCTCTGGGCAAGCCCGGGTCCCAGACACTGTTGTGCCTGTGAACAGGCTGCAGGGGGACGGTGAAGACCAGCAACAGCTTTCAGGGCTGCCACCTTCCGTGTGGGACAAGGAGCCGGATGTGTGCCTTTTCGGAAACAGGCTCTGCCGAGGACGAGAGCCATGAGATGTTCCTCCTCTGGGCAAGCCCGCGTCCAAATCCTGTTGTGCCTGTGAATAGGCTGCAGGGGGACGGTGAAGACCAGCAACAGCTTTCAGGGCTGCCACATTCCGTGTGGGACAAGGAGCCGGACGTGTGCGTTTTCGGAAACAGGCTCTGCCGAGGACGAGAGCCATGAGATGTTCCACCTCTGGGCAAGCCCGGGTCCTGAATCCTGTTGTGCCTGTGAATAGGCTGCAGGGGGACGGTGAAGACCAGCAACAGCTTCCAGGGCTGCCACCTTCCGTGTGGGACAAGGAGCCGGACGTGTGCCTTTTCGGAAACA
Organism: Astur gentilis; assembly: GCF_929443795.1. Lineage (NCBI taxonomy): Eukaryota > Metazoa > Chordata > Aves > Accipitriformes > Accipitridae > Astur > Astur gentilis. Next base: position 2,313,674 of record NW_026060958.1, on the reverse strand, counting down.
AGCTCTGTCGAGGACGAGAGCCATGAGATGTTCCTCCTCTGGGCAAGCCCGGGTCCCAGATCCTGTTGTGCCTGTGAATAGGCTGCAGGGGGACGGTGAAGACCAGCAACAGCTTTCAGGGCTGCCACATTCCGTGTGGGACAAGGAGCCGGACGTGTGCGTTTTCGGAAACAGGCTCTGCCGAGGACGAGAGCCATGAGATCTTCCACTTCTGGGCAAGCCCGGGTCCTGAATCCTGTTGTGCCTGTGAATAGGCTGCAGGGGGACGGTGAAGACCAGCAACAGCTTCCAGGGCTGCCACCTTCCGTGTGGGACAAGGAGCCGGACGTGTGCCTTTTCGGAAACAAGCTCTGCCGAGGACGAGAGCCATGAGATGTTCCTCCTCTGGGCAAGCCCGGGTCCCAGATCCTGTTGTGCCTGTGAATAGGCTGCAGGGCGACGGTGAAGACCAGCAACAGCTTTCAGGGCTGCCACCTTCCGTGTGGGACAAGGAGCCGGATGTGTGCCTTTTCGGAAACAGGCTCTGCCGAGGACGAGAGCCATGAGATGTTCCTCCTCTGGGCAAGCCCAGGTCCCAGATCCTGTTGTGCCTGTGAATAGGCTGCAGGGGGACGGTGAACACCAGCAACAGCTTTCACGGCTGCCACCTTCACTGTGGGACAAGGAGCCGGACGTGTGCCTTTCTGGAAACAGGCCCTGCCGAGGACGAGAGCCATGAGATGTTCCTCCTCTGGGCAAGCCCGGGTCCCAGATCCTGTTGTGCCTGTGAATAGGCTGCAGGGGGACGGTGAAGACCAGCAACAGCTTTCACGGCTGCCACATTCCGTGTGGGACAAGGAGCCGGATGTGTGCATTTTCGGAAACAGGCTCTGCCGAGGACGAGAGCCATGAGATGTTCCACCTCTGGGCAAGCCCGGGTCCTGAATCCTGTTGTGCCTGTGAATAGGCTGCAGGGGGACGGTGAAGACCAGCAACAGCTTTCAGGGCTGCCACCTTCCGTGTGGGACAAGGAGCCGGACGTGCCTTTCTGGAAACAGGCCCTGCCGAGGACGAGAGCCATGAGATGTTCCTCCTCTGGGCAAGCCCGGGTCCCAGATCCTGTTGTGCCTGTGAATAGGCTGCAGGGGGACGGTGAAGACCAGCAACAGCTTTCAGGGCTGCCACCTTCCGTGTGGGACAAGGAGCCGGATGTGTGCCTTTTCGGAAACAGGCTCTGCCGAGGACGAGAGCCATGAGATGTTCCTCCTCTGGGCAAGCCCGGGTCCTGAATCCTGTTGAGCCTGTGAATAGGCTGCAGGGGGACGGTAAAGACCAGCAACAGCTTTCAGGGCTGCCACATTCCGTGTGGGACAAGGAGCCAGACGTGTGCGTTTTCGGAAACAAGCTCTGCCGAGGACGAGAGCCATGAGATGTTCCTCCTCTGGGCAAGCCCGGGTCCCAGATCCTGTTGTGCCTGTGAATAGGCTGCAGGGGGACAGTGAAGACCAGCAACAGCTTTCAGGGCTGCCACCTTCCGTGTGGGACAAGGAGCCGGATGTGTGACTTTTCGGAAACAGGCTCTGCCGAGGACGAGAGCCATGAGATGTTCCTCCTCTGGGCAAGCCCGGGTCCTGAATCCTGTTGTGCCTGTGAATAGGCTGCAGGGGGACGGTGAAGACCAGCTACAACTTTCAGGGCTGCCACCTTCCGTGTGGGACAATGAGCCGGTCTTGTGCCTTTATGGAAACAGGCCCTGCCGAGGACGAGAGCCATGAGATGTTCCTCCTCTGGGCAAGCCCGGGTCCCAGATCCTGTTGTGCCTGTGAATAGGCCACAGGGGGACGGTGAAGACCAGCAACAGCTTCCAGGGCTGCCACCTTCCGTGTGGGACAAGGAGCCGGACGTGTGCCTTTTCGGAAACAAGCTCTGCCGAGGACGAGAGCCATGAGATGTTCCTTCTCTGGGCAAGCCCGGGTCCCAGATCCTGTTGTGCCTGTGAATAGGCTGCAGGGGGACGGTGAAGACCAGCAACAGCTTTCACGGCTGCCATCTTCACTGTGGGACAAGGAGCCGGACGTGTGCCTTTCTGGAAACAGGCCCTGCCGAGGACGAGAGCCATGAGATGTTCCTCCTCTGGGCAAGCCCGGGTCCCAGATCCTGTTGTGCCTGTGAATAGGCTGCAGGGGGACGGTGAAGACCAGCAACAGCTTTCAGGGCTGCCACCTTCCGTGTGGGAGAAGGAGCCGGATGTGTGCCTTTTCGGAAACAATCTCTGCCGAGGACGAGAGCCATTAGATGTTCCTCCTCTGGGCAAGCCCGGGTCCTGAATCCTGTTGTGCCTGTGAATAGGCTGCAGGGGGACGGTGAAGACCAGCAACAGCTTTCAGGGCTGCCACCTTCCGTGTTGGACAAGGAGCCGGATGTGTGCCTTTTCGGAAACAGACTCTGCCGAGGACGAGAGCCATGAGATGTTCCTCCTCTGGGCAAGCCCGCGTCCAAATCTTGTTGTGCCTGTGAATAGGCTGCAGGGGGACGGTGAAGACCAGCAACAGCTTTCAGGGCTGCCACCTTCCGTGTGGGACAAGGAGCCGGACGGGTGCGTTTTCGAAACAGGCTCTGACGAGGACATGAGCCATGAGATGTTCCACCTCTGGGCAAGCCCGGGTCCTGAATCCTGTTGTGCCTGTGAATAGGCTGCAGGGGGACGGTGAAGACCAGCAACAGCTTTCAGGGCTGCCACCTTCCGTGTGGAACAAGGAGCCGGACGTGTCTTTCTGGATACAGGCCCTGCCGAGGACGAGAACCATGAGATGTTCCTCCTCTGGGCAAGCCCGGGTCCTGAATCCTGTTATGCCTGTGAATAGGCTGCAGGGGGACGGTAAAGACCAGCAACAGCTTTCAGGGCTGCCACCTTCCATGTGGGACAATGAGCCGGTCTTGTGCCTTTATGGAAACAGGCCCTGCCGAGGACGAGAGCCATGAGATGTTCCTCCTCTGGGCAAGCCCGGGTCCCAGATCCTGTTGTGCCTGTGAATAGGCCACAGGGGGACGGTGAAGACCAGCAACAGCTTCCAGGGCTGCCACCTTCCGTGTGGGAGAAGGAGCCGGACGTGTGCCTTTTCGGAAGCAAGCTCTGCCGAGGACGAGAGCCATGAGATGTTCCTCCTCTGGGCAAGCCCGGGTCCCAGATCCTGTTGTGCCTGTGAATAGGCTGCAGGGGGACGGTGAACACCAGCAACAGCTTTCACGGCTGCCACCTTCACTGTGGGACAAGGAGCCGGACGTGTGCCTTTCTGGAAACAGGCCCTGCCGAGGACGAGAGCCATGAGATGTTCCTCCTCTGGGCAAGCCCGGGTCCCAGATCCTGTTGTGCCTGTGAATAGGCTGCAGGGGGACGGTGAAGACCAGCAACAGCTTTCAGGGCTGCCACCTTCCGTGTGGGAGAAGGAGCCGGATGTGTGCCTTTTCGGAAACAAGCTCTGCCGAGGACGAGAGCCATGAGATGTTCCTCCTCTGGGCAAGCCCGGGTCCTGAATCCTGTTGTGCCTGTGAATAGGCTGCAGGGGGACGGTGAAGACCAGCAACAGCTTTCAGGGCTGCCACCTTCCGTGTTGGACAAGGAGCCGGATGTGTGCCTTTTCGGAAACAGACTCTGCCGAGGACGAGAGCCATGAGATGTTCCTCCTCTGGGCAAGCCCGCGTCCAAATCTTGTTGTGCCTGTGAATAGGCTGCAGGGGGATGGTGAAGACCAGCAACAGCTTTCAGGGATGCCACCTTCCGTGTGGGACAAGGAGCCGGACGTGTGCGTTTTCGAAACAGGCTCTGACGAGGACGAGAGCCATGAGATGTTCCACCTCTGGGCAAGCCCGGGTCCTGAATCCTGTTGTGCCTGTGAATAGGCTGCAGGGGGACGGTGAAGACCAGCAACATCTTTCAGGGCTGCCACCTTCCATGTGGGACAAGGAGCCGGACGTGTCTTTCTGGATACAGGCCCTGCCGAGGACGCGAGCCATGAGATGTTCCTCCTCTGGGCAAGCCCGGGTCCTGAATCCTGTTGTGCCTGTGAATAGGCTGCAGGGGGACGGTGAAGACCAGCAACAGCTTTCAGGGCTGCCACCTTCCGTGTGGGACAAGGAGCCGGACGTGTGCGTTTTCGGAAACAGGCTCTGCCGAGGACGAGAGCCATGAGATGTTCCACCTCTGGGCAAGCCCGGGTCCTGAATCCTGTTGTGCCTGTGAATAGGCTGCAGGGGGACGGTGAAGACCAGCAACAGCTTCCAGGGCTGCCACCTTCCGTGTGGGACAAGGAGCCGGACGTGTGCCTTTTCGGAAACAAGCTCTGCCGAGGACGAGAGCCATGAGATGTTCCTCCTCTGGGCAAGCCCGGGTCCCAGATCCTGTTGTGCCTGTGAATAGGCTGCAGGGGGACGGTGAAGACCAGCAACATCTTTCAGGGCTGCCACCTTCCGTGTGGGACAAGGAGCCGGATGTGTGCCTTTTCGGAAACAGACTCTGCCGAGGACGAGAGCCATGAGATGTTCCTCCTCTGGGCAAGCCCGCGTCCAAATCTTGTTGTGCCTGTGAATAGGCTGCAGGGGGACGGTGAAGACCAGCAACAGCTTTCAGGGCTGCCACCTTCCGTGTGGGACAAGGAGCCGGATGTGTGCCTTTTCGGAAACAGACTCTGCCGAGGACGAGAGCCATGAGATGTTCCTCCTCTGGGCAAGTCCGCGTCCAAATCTTGTTGTGCCTGTGAATAGGCTGCAGGGGGACGGTGAAGACCAGCAACAGCTTTCAGGGCTGCCACCTTCCGTGTGGGACAAGGAGCCGGACGTGTGCGTTTTCGAAACAGGCTCTGACGAGGACGAGAGCCATGAGATGTTCCACCTCTGGGCAAGCCCGGGTCCTGAATCCTGTTGTGCCTGTGAATAGGCTGCAGGGGGACGGTGAAGACCAGCAACAGCTTTCAGGGCTGCCACCTTCCGTGTGGGAGAAGGAGCCGGACGTGTCTTTCTGGATACAGGCCCTGCCGAGGACGAGAGCCATGAGATGTTCCTCCTCTGGGCAAGCCCGGGTCCTGAATCCTGTTGTGCCTGTGAATAGGCTGCAGGGGGACGGTGAAGACCAGCAACAGCTTTCAGGGCTGCCACCTTCCGTGTGGGACAATGAGCCGGTCTTGTGCCTTTATGGAAACAGGCCCTGCCGAGGACGAGAGCCATGAGATGTTCCACCTCTGGGCAAGCCCAGGTCCCAGATCCTGTTGTGCCTGTGAATAGGCTGCAGGGGGACGGTAAAGACCAGCAACAGCTTTCAGGGCTGCCACATTCCGTGTGGGAGAAGGAGCCAGACGTGTGCCTTTTCGGAAACAAGCTCTGCCGAGGACGAGAGCCATGAGATGTTCCTCCTCTGGGCAAGCCCGGGTCCTGAATCCTGTTGTGCCTGTGAATAGGCTGCAGGGGGACGGTGAAGACCAGCAACAGCTTTCAGGGCTGCCACCTTCCGTGTTGGACAAGGAGCCGGATGTGTGCCTTTTCGGAAACAGACTCTGCCGAGGACGAGAGCCATGAGATGTTCCTCCTCTGGGCAAGCCCGCGTCCAAATCTTGTTGTGCCTGTGAATAGGCTGCAGGGGGACGGTGAAGACCAGCAACAGCTTTCAGGGCTGCCACCTTCCGTGTGGGACAAGGAGCCGGACGTGTGCGTTTTCGAAACAGGCTCTGACGAGGACGAGAGCCATGAGATGTTCCTCCTCTGGGCAAGCCCGGGTCCTGAATCCTGTTGTGCCTGTGAATAGGCTGCAGGGGGACGGTGAAGACCAGCAACAGCTTTCAGGGCTGCCACCTTCCGTGTGGGACAAGGAGCCGGATGTGTGCCTTTTCGGAAACAGGCTCTGCCGAGGACGAGAGCCATGAGATGTTCCTCCTCTGGGCAAGCCCGGGTCCTGAATCCTGTTGTGCCTGTGAATAGGCTGCAGGGGGACGGTAAAGACCAGCAACAGCTTTCAGGGCTGCCACATTCCGTGTGGGACAAGTAGCCAGACGTGTGCCTTTTCGGAAACAAGCTCTGCCGAGGACGAGAGCCATTAGATGTTCCTCCTCTGGGCAAGCCCGGGTCCCAGATCCTGTTGTGCCTGTGAATAGGCTGCAGGGGGACGGTGAAGACCAGCAACAGCTTTCAGGGCTGCCACCTTCCGTGTGGGAGAAGGAGCCGGATGTGAGCCTTTTCGGAAACAGGCCCTGCCGAGGACGAGAGCCATGAGATGTTCCTCCTCTGGGCAAGCCCGGGTCCTGAATCCTGTTGTGCCTGTGAATAGGCTGCAGGGGGACGGTGAAGACCAGCAACAACTTTCAGGGCTGCCACCTTCCGTGTGGGACAATGAGCCGGTCTTGTGCCTTTTTGGAAACAGGCCCTGCCGAGGACGAGAGCCATGAGATGTTCCTCCTCTGGGCAAGCCCGGGTCCCAGATCCTGTTGTGCCTGTGAATAGGCCACAGGGGGACGGTGAAGACCAGCAACAGCTTCCAGGGCTGCCACCTTCCGTGTGGGACAAGGAGCCGGACGTGTGCCTTTTCGGAAACAAGCTCTGCCGAGGACGAGAGCCATGAGATGTTCCTCCTCTGGGCAAGCCCGGGTCCCAGATCCTGTTGTGCCTGTGAATAGGCTGCAGGAGGACGGTGAACACCAGCAACAGCTTTCACGGCTGCCACCTTCACTGTGGGACAAGGAGCCGGACGTGTGCCTTTCTGGAAACAGGCCCTGCCGAGGACGAGAGCCATGAGATGTTCCTCCTCTGGGCAAGCCCGGGTCCCAGATCCTGTTGTGCCTGTGAATAGGCTGCAGGGGGACGGTGAAGACCAGCAACAGCTTTCAGGGCTGCCACCTTCCGTGTGGGAGAAGGAGCCGGATGTGTGCATTTTCGGAAACAAGCTCTGCCGAGGACGAGAGCCATTAGATGTTCCTCCTCTGGGCAAGCCCGGGTCCTGAATCCTGTTGTGCCTGTGAATAGGCCGCAGGGGGACGGTGAAGACCAGCAACAGCTTTCAGGGCTGCCACCTTCCGTGTGGGACAAGGAGCCGGACGTGTGCCTTTTCGGAAGCAAGCTCTGCCGAGGACGAGAGCCATGAGATGTTCCTCCTCTGGGCAAGCCCGGGTCCCAGATCCTGTTGTGCCTGTGAATAGGCTGCAGGGGGACGGTGAACACCAGCAACAGCTTTCACGGCTGCCACCTTCACTGTGGGACAAGGAGCCGGATGTGTGCCTTTCTGGAAACAGGCCCTGCCGAGGACGAGAGCCATGAGATGTTCCTCCTCTGGGCAAGCCCGGGTCCCAGATCCTGTTGTGCCTGTGAATAGGCTGCAGGGGGACGGTGAAGACCAGCAACAGCTTTCAGGGCTGCCACCTTCCGAGTGGGAGAAGGAGCCGGATGTGTGCCTTTTCGGAAACAAGCTCTGCCGAGGACGAGAGCCATGAGATGTTCCTCCTCTGGGCAAGCCCGGGTCCCAGATCCTGTTGTGCCTGTGAATAGGCTGCAGGGGGACGGTGAAGACCAGCAACAGCTTTCAGGGCTGCCACCTTCCGTGTGGGAGAAGGAGCCGGACGTGTGCCTTTTCGGAAACAAGCTCTGCCGAGGACGAGAGCCATTAGATGTTCCTCCTCTGGGCAAGCCCGGGTCCCAGATACTGTTGTGCCTGTGAACAGGCTGCAGGGGGACGGTGAAGACCAGCAACAGCTTTCAGGGCTGCCACCTTCCGTGTGGGACAAGGAGCCAGATGTGTGACTTTTCGGAAACAGGCTCTGCCGAGGACGAGAGCCATGAGATGTTCCTCCTCTGGGCAAGCCCGCGTCCAAATCCTGTTGTGCCTGTGAATAGGCTGCAGGGGGACGGTGAAGACCAGCAACAGCTTTCAGGGCTGCCACCTTCCGTGTGGGACAAGGAGCCGGACGTGTGCGTTTTCAGAAACAGGCTCTGCCGAGGACGAGAGCCATGAGATGTTCCACCTCTGGGCAAGCCCGGGTCCTGAATCCTGTTGTGCCTGTGAATAGGCTGCAGGGGGACGGTGAAGACCAGCAACAGCTTTCATGGCTGCCACATTCCGTGTGGGACAAGTAGCCAGACGTGTGCCTTTTCGGAAACAAGCTCTGCCGAGGACGAGAGCCATTAGATGTTCCTCCTCTGGGCAAGCCCGGGTCCCAGATCCTGTTGTGCCTGTGAATAGGCTGCAGGGGGACGGTGAAGACCAGCAACAACTTTCAGGGCTGCCACCTTCCGTGTGGGACAATGAGCCGGTCTTGTGCCTTTATGGAAACAGGCCCTGCCGAGGACGAGAGCCATGAGATGTTCCTCCTCTGGGCAAGCCCGGGTCCCAGATCCTGTTGTGCCTGTGAATAGGCCGCAGGGGGACGGTGAAGACCAGCAACAGCTTCCAGGGCTGCCACCTTCCGTGTGGGACAAGGAGCCGGACGTGTGCCTTTTCGGAAGCAAGCTCTGCCGAGGACGAGAGCCATGAGATGTTCCTCCTCTGGGCAAGCCCGGGTCCCAGATCCTGTTGTGCCTGTGAATAGGCTGCAGGGGGACGGTGAACACCAGCAACAGCTTTCACGGCTGCCACCTTCACTGTGGGACAAGGAGCCGGACGTGTGCCTTTCTGGAAACAGGCCCTGCCGAGGACGAGAGCCATGAGATGTTCCTCCTCTGGGCAAGCCCGGGTCCCAGATCCTGTTGTGCCTGTGAATAGGCTGCAGGGGGACGGTGAAGACCAGCAACAGCTTTCAGGGCTGCCACCTTCCGTGTGGGACAAGGAGCCGGACGTGTGCGTTTTCGAAACAGGCTCTGACGAGGACGAGAGCCATGAGATGTTCCACCTCTGGGCAAGCCCGGGTCCTGAATCCTGTTGTGCCTGTGAATAGGCTGCAGGGGGACGGTGAAGACCAGCAACAGCTTTCAGGGCTGCCACCTTCCGTGTGGGACAAGGAGCCGGACGTGTGCCTTTTCGGAAACAAGCTCTGCCGAGGACGAGAGCCATTAGATGTTCCTCCTCTGGGCAAGCCCGGGTCCCAGATACTGTTGTGCCTGTGAACAGGCTGCAGGGGGACGGTGAAGACCAGCAACAGCTTTCAGGGCTGCCACCTTCCGTGTGGGACAAGGAGCCGGATGTGTGCCTTTTCGGAAACAGGCTCTGCCGAGGACGAGAGCCATGAGATGTTCCTCCTCTGGGCAAGCCCGCGTCCAAATCCTGTTGTGCCTGTGAATAGGCTGCAGGGGGACGGTGAAGACCAGCAACAGCTTTCAGGGCTGCCACCTTCCGTGTGGGACAAGGAGCCGGACGTGTGCGTTTTCGGAAACAGGCTCTGCCGAGGACGAGAGCCATGAGATGTTCCACCTCTGGGCAAGCCCGGGTCCTGAATCCTGTTGTGCCTGTGAATAGGCTGCAGGGGGACGGTGAAGACCAGCAACAGCTTCCAGGGCTGCCACCTTCCGTGTGGGACAAGGAGCCGGACGTGTGCCTTTTCGGAAACAAGCTCTGCCGAGGACGAGAGCCATGAGATGTTCCTCCTCTGGGCAAGCCCGGGTACCAGATCCTGTTGTGCCTGTGAATAGGCTGCAGGGGGACGGTGAAGACCAGCAACAGCTTTCAGGGCTGCCACCTTCCGTGTGGGACAAGGAGCCGGATGTGTGCCTTTTCGGAAACAGGCTCTGCCGAGGACGAGAGCCATGAGATGTTCCTCCTCTGGGCAAGCCCGGGTCCTGAATCCTGTTGTGCCTGTGAATAGGCTGCAGGGGGACGGTAAAGACCAGCAACAGCTTTCATGGCTGCCACATTCCGTGTGGGACAAGTAGCCAGACGTGTGCCTTTTCGGAAACAAGCTCTGCCGAGGACGAGAGCCATTAGATGTTCCTCCTCTGGGCAAGCCCGGGTCCCAGATCCTGTTGTGCCTGTGAATAGGCTGCAGGGGGACGGTGAAGACCAGCAACAGCTTTCAGGGCTGCCACCTTCCGTGTGGGAGAAGGAGCCGGATGTGTGCCTTTTCGGAAACAGGCCCTGCCGAGGACGAGAGCCATGAGATGTTCCTCCTCTGGGCAAGCCCGGGTCCTGAATCCTGTTGTGCCTGTGAATAGGCTGCAGGGGGACGGTGAAGACCAGCAACAACTTTCAGGGCTGCCACCTTCCGTGTGGGACAATGAGCCGGTCTTGTGCCTTTATGGAAACAGGCCCTGCCGAGGACGAGAGCCATGAGATGTTCCTCCTCTGGGCAAGCCCGGGTCCCAGATCCTGTTCTGCCTGTGAATAGGCCACAGGGGGACGGTGAAGACCAGCAACAGCTTCCAGGGCTGCCACCTTCCGTGTGGGACAAGGAGCCGGACGTGTGCCTTTTCGGAAACAAGCTCTGCCGAGGACGAGAGCCATGAGATGTTCCTCCTCTGGGCAAGCCCGGGTCCCAGATCCTGTTGTGCCTGTGAATAGGCTGCAGGGGGACGGTGAAGACCAGCAACAACTTTCACGGCTGCCACCTTCACTGTGGGACAAGGAGCCGGACGTGTGCCTTTCTGGAAACAGGCCCTGCCGAGGACGAGAGCCATGAGATGTTTCTCCTCTGGGCAAGCCCGGGTCCCAGATCCTGTTGTGCCTGTGAATAGGCTGCAGGGGGACGGTGAACACCAGCAACAGCTTTCACGGCTGCCACCTTCCGTGTGGGAGAAGGAGCCGGATGTGTGCCTTTTCGGAAACAAGCTCTGCCGAGGACGAGAGCCATTAGATGTTCCTCCTCTGGGCAAGCCCGGGTCCTGAATCCTGTTGTGCCTGTGAATAGGCTGCAGGGGGATGGTGAAGACCAGCAACAGCTTTCAGGGCTGCCACCTTCCGTGTTGGACAAGGAGCCGGATGTGTGCCTTTTCGGAAACAGACTCTGCCGAGGACGAGAGCCATGAGATGTTCCTCCTCTGGGCAAGCCCGCGTCCAAATCTTGTTGTGCCTGTGAATAGGCTGCAGGGGGACGGTGAAGACCAGCAACAGCTTTCAGGGCTGCCACCTTCCGTGTGGGACAAGGAGCCGGACGTGTGCGTTTTCGAAACAGGCTCTGACGAGGACGAGAGCCATGAGATGTTCCACCTCTGGGCAAGCCCGGGTCCTGAATCCTGTTGTGCCTGTGAATAGGCTGCAGGGGGACGGTGAAGACCAGCAACAGCTTTCAGGGCTGCCACCTTCCGTGTGGGACAAGGAGCCGGACGTGTCTTTCTGGATACAGGCCCTGCCGAGGACGAGAGCCATGAGATGTTCCTTCTCTGGGCAAGCCCGGGTCCTGAATCCTGTTGTGCCTGTGAATAGGCTGCAGGGGGACGGTGAAGACCAGCAACAGCTTTCACGGCTGCCACCTTCCGTTAGGGACAAGGAGCCGGACGTGTGCCTTTATGGAAACAGGCCCTGCCGAGGACGAGAGCCATGAGATGTTCCTCCTCTGGGCAAGCCCGGGTCCCAGATCCTGTTGTGCCTGTGAATAGGCTGCAGGGGGACGGTGAAGACCAGCAACAGCTTTCAGGGCTGCCACCTTCCGTGTGGGAGAAGGAGCCGGACGTGTGCCTTTTCGGAAGCAAGCTCTGCCGAGGACGAGAGCCATGAGATGTTCCTCCTCTGGGCAAGCCCGGGTCCCAGATCCTGTTGTGCCTGTGAATAGGCTACAGGGGGACGGTGAACACCAGCAACAGCTTTCACGGCTGCCATCTTCACTGTGGGACAAGGAGCCGGACGTGTGCCTTTCTGGAAACAGGCCCTGCCGAGGACGAGAGCCATGAGATGTTCCTCCTCTGGGCAAGCCCGGGTCCCAGATCCTGTTGTGTCTGTGAATAGGCTGCAGGGGGACGGTGAAGACCAGCAACAGCTTTCAGGGCTGCCACCTTCCGTGTGGGACAAGGAGCCGGACGTGTGCCTTTTCGGAAACAAGCTCTGCCGAGGACGAGAGCCATTAGATGTTCCTCCTCTGGGCAAGCCCGGGTCCCAGATACTGTTGTGCCTGTGAACAGGCTGCAGGGGGACGGTGAAGACCAGCAACAGCTTTCAGGGCTGCCACCTTCCGTGTGGGACAAGGAGCCGGATGTGTGCCTTTTCGGAAACAGGCTCTGCCGAGGACGAGAGCCATGAGATGTTCCTCCTCTGGGCAAGCCCGGGTCCCAGATCCTGTTGTGCCTGTGAATAGGCTGCAGGGGGACGGTGAAGACCAGCAACAGCTTTCAGGGCTGCCACCTTCCGTGTGGGACAAGGAGCCGGACGTGTGCGTTTTCGGAAACAGGCTCTACCGAGGACGAGAGCCATGAGATGTTCCACCTCTGGGCAAGCCCGGGTCCTGAATCCTGTTGTGCCTGTGAATAGGCTGCAGGGGGACGGTGAAGACCAGCAACAGCTTCCAGGGCTGCCACCTTCCGTGTGGGACAAGGAGCCGGACGTGTGCCTTTTCGGAAACAAGCTCTGCCGAGGACGAGAGCCATGAGATGTTCCTCCTCTGGGCAAGCCCGGGTCCCAGATCCTGTTGTGCCTGTGAATAGGCTGCAGGGGGACGGTGAAGACCAGCAACATCTTTCAGGGCTGCCACCTTCCGTGTGGGACAAGGAGCCGGATGTGTGCCTTTTCGGAAACAGGCTCTGCCGAGGACGAGAGCCATGAGATGTTCCTCCTCTGGGCAAGCCCGGGTCCTGAATCCTGTTGTGCCTGTGAATAGGCTGCAGGGGGACGGTAAAGACCAGCAACAGCTTTCAGGGCTGCCACCTTCCGTGTGGGAGAAGGAGCCGGACGTGTGCCTTTTCGGAAACAAGCTCTGCCGAGGACGAGAGCCATGAGATGTTCCTCCTCTGGGCAAGCCCGGGTCCCAGATCCTGTTGTGCCTGTGAATAGGCTGCAGGGGGACGGTGAAGACCAGCAACAGCTTTCAGGGCTGCCACCTTCCGTGTGGGAGAAGGAGCCGGATGTGTGCCTTTTCGGAAACAGGCCCTGCCGAGGACGAGAGCCATGAGATGTTCCTCCTCTGGGCAAGCCCGGGTCCTGAATCCTGTTGTGCCTGTGAATAGGCTGCAGGGGGACGGTGAAGACCAGCAACAACTTTCAGGGCTGCCACCTTCCGTGTGGGACAATGAGCCGGTCTTGTGCCTTTATGGAAACAGGCCCTGCCGAGGACGAGAGCCATGAGATGTTCCTCCTCTGGGCAAGCCCGGGTCCCAGATCCTGTTGTGCCTGTGAACAGGCTGCAGGGGGACGGTGAAGACCAGCAACAGCTTCCAGGGCTGCCACCTTCCGTGTGGGAGAAGGAGCCGGACGTGTGCCTTTTCGGAAGCAAGCTCTGCCGAGGACGAGAGCCATGAGATGTTCCTCCTCTGGGCAAGCCCGGGTCCCAGATCCTGTTGTGCCTGTGAATAGGCTGCAGGGGGACGGTGAACACCAGCAACAGCTTTCACGGCTGCCACCTTCACTGTGGGACAAGGAGCCGGACGTGTGCCTTTCTGGAAACAGGCCCTGCCGAGGACGAGAGCCATGAGATGTTCCTCCTCTGGGCAAGCCCGGGTCCCAGATCCTGTTGTGCCTGTGAATAGGCTGCAGGGGGACGGTGAAGACCAGCAACAGCTTTCAGGGCTGCCACCTTCCGTGTGGGAGAAGGAGCCGGATGTGTGCCTTTTCGGAAACAAGCTCTGCCGAGGACGAGAGCCATGAGATGTTCCACCTCTGGGCAAGCCCGGGTCCTGAATCCTGTTGTGCCTGTGAATAGGCTGCAGGGGGACGGTGAAGACCAGCAACAGCTTTCAGGGCTGCCACCTTCCGTGTTGGACAAGGAGCCGGATGTGTGCCTTTTCGGAAACAGACTCTGCCGAGGACGAGAGCCATGAGATGTTCCTCCTCTGGGCAAGCCCGCGTCCAAATCTTGTTGTGCCTGTGAATAGGCTGCAGGGCGACGGTGAAGACCAGCAACAGCTTTCAGGGCTGCCACCTTCCGTGTGGGACAAGGAGCCGGACGTGTGCGTTTTCGAAACAGGCTCTGACGAGGACGAGAGCCATGAGATGTTCCACCTCTGGGCAAGCCCGGGTCCTGAATCCTGTTGTGCCTGTGAATAGGCTGCAGGGGGACGGTGAAGACCAGCAACATCTTTCAGGGCTGCCACCTTCCATGTGGGACAAGGAGCCGGACGTGTCTTTCTGGATACAGGCCCTGCCGAGGACGAGAGCCATGAGATGTTCCTCCTCTGGGCAAGCCCGGGTCCTGAATCCTGTTGTGCCTGTGAATAGGCTGCAGGGGGACGGTGAAGACCAGCAACAGCTTTCAGGGCTGCCACCTTCCGTGTGGGACAAGGAGCCGGACGTGTGCGTTTTCGGAAACAGGCTCTGCCGAGGACGAGAGCCATGAGATGTTCCACCTCTGGGCAAGCCTGGGTCCTGAATCCTGTTGTGCCTGTGAATAGGCTGCAGGGGGACGGTGAAGACCAGCAACAGCTTCCAGGGCTCCCACCTTCCGTGTGGGACAAGGAGCCGGACGTGTGCCTTTTCGGAAACAAGCTCTGCCGAGGACGAGAGCCATGAGATGTTCCTCCTCTGGGCAAGCCCGGGTCCCAGATCCTGTTGTGCCTGTGAATAGGCTGCAGGGGGACGGTGAAGACCAGCAACATCTTTCAGGGCTGCCACCTTCCGTGTGGGACAAGGAGCCGGACGTGTGCCTTTTCGGAAACACGCTCTGCCGAGGACGAGAGCCATGAGATGTTCCTCCTCTGGGCAAGCCCGGGTCCTGAATCCTGTTGTGCCTGTGAATAGGCTGCAGGGGGACGGTAAAGACCAGCAACAGCTTTCATGGCTGCCACATTCCGTGTGGGACAAGTAGCCAGACGTGTGCCTTTTCGGAAACAAGCTCTGCCGAGGACGAGAGCCATTAGATGTTCCTCCTCTGGGCAAGCCCGGGTCCCAGATCCTGTTGTGCCTGTGAATAGGCTGCAGGGGGACGGTGAAGACCAGCAACAGCTTTCAGGGCTGCCACCTTCCGTGTGGGAGAATGAGCCGGATGTGTGCCTTTTCGGAAACAGGCCCTGCCGAGGACGAGAGCCATGAGATGTTCCTCCTCTGGGCAAGCCCGGGTCCTGAATCCTGTTGTGCCTGTGAATAGGCTGCAGGGGGACGGTGAAGACCAGCAACAGCTTTCAGGGCTGCCACCTTCCGTGTGGGACAATGAGCCGGTCTTGTGCCTTTATGGAAACAGGCCCTGCCGAGGACGAGAGCCATGAGATGTTCCTCCTCTGGGCAAGCCCGGGTCCCAGATCCTGTTGTGCCTGTGAATAGGCCACAGGGGGACGGTGAAGACCAGCAAGAGCTTCCAGGGCTGCCACCTTCCGTGTGGGACAAGGAGCCGGACGTGTGCCTTTTCGGAAACAAGCTCTGCCGAGGACGAGAGCCATGAGATGTTCCTCCTCTGGGCAAGCCCGGGTCCCAGATCCTGTTGTGCCTGTGAATAGGCTGCAGGGGGACGGTGAACACCAGCAACAGCTTTCACGGCTGCCATCTTCACTGTGGGACAAGGAGCCGGACGTGTGCCTTTCTGGAAACAGGCCCTGCCGAGGACGAGAGCCATGAGATGTTCCTCCTCTGGGCAAGCCCGGGTCCCAGATCCTGTTGTGCCTGTGAATAGGCTGCAGGGGGACGGTGAAGACCAGCAACAGCTTTCAGGGCTGCCACCTTCCGTGTGGGAGAAGGAGCCGGATGTGTGCCTTTTCGGAAACAAGCTCTGCCGAGGACGAGAGCCATGAGATGTTCCTCCTCTGGGCAAGCCCGGGACCTGAATCCTGTTGTGCCTGTGAATAGGCTGCAGGGGGACGGTGAAGACCAGCAACAGCTTTCAGGGCTGCCACCTTCCGTGTTGGACAAGGAGCCGGATGTGTGCCTTTTCGGAAACAGACTCTGCCGAGGACGAGAGCCATGAGATGTTCCTCCTCTGGGCAAGCCCGCGTCCAAATCTTGTTGTGCCTGTGAATAGGCTGCAGGGGGACGGTGAAGACCAGCAACAGCTTTCAGGGCTGCCACCTTCCGTGTGGGACAAGGAGCCGGACGTGTGCGTTTTCTAAACAGGCTCTGACGAGGACGAGAGCCATGAGATGTTCCACCTCTGGGCAAGCCCGGGTCCTGAATCCTGTTGTGCCTGTGAATAGGCTGCAGGGGGACGGTGAAGACCAGCAACAGCTTTCAGGGCTGCCACATTCCGTGTGGGACAAGGAGCCGGACGTGTCTTTCTGGATACAGGCCCTGACGAGGACGAGAGCCATGAGATGTTCCTCCTCTGGGCAAGCCCGGGTCCTGAATCCTGTTGTGCCTGTGAATAGGCTGCAGGGGGACGGTGAAGACCAGCAACAGCTTTCAGGGCTGCCACCTTCCGTGTGGGACAATGAGCCGGTCTTCTGCCTTTATGGAAACAGGCCCTGCCGAGGACGAGAGCCATGAGATGTTCCACCTCTGGGCAAGCCCGGGTCCTGAATCCTGTTGTGCCTGTGAATAGGCTGCAGGGGGACGGTAAAGACCAGCAACAGCTTTCAGGGCTGCCACATTCCGTGTGGGAGAAGGAGCCAGACGTGTGCCTTTTCGAAAACAAGCTCTGCCGAGGACGAGAGCCATGAGATGTTCCTCCTCTGGGCAAGCCCGGGTCCTGAATCCTGTTGTGCCTGTGAATAGGCTGCAGGGGGACGGTGAAGACCAGCAACAGCTTTCAGGGCTGCCACCTTCCGTGTTGGACAAGGAGCCAGATGTGTGCCTTTTCGGAAACAGACTCTGCCGAGGACGAGAGCCATGAGATGTTCCTCCTCTGGGCAAGCCCGCGTCCAAATCTTGTTGTGCCTGTGAATAGGCTGCAGGGGGACGGTGAAGACCAGCAACAGCTTTCAGGGCTGCCACCTTCCGTGTGGGACAAGGAGCCGGACGTGTGCGTTTTCGAAACAGGCTCTGACGAGGACGAGAGCCATGAGATGTTCCTCCTCTGGGCAAGCCCGGGTCCTGAATCCTGTTGTGCCTGTGAATAGGCTGCAGGGGGACGGTAAAGACCAGCAACAGCTTTCAGGGCTGCCACATTCCGTGTGGGACAAGTAGCCAGACGTGTGCCTTTTCGGAAACAAGCTCTGCCGAGGACGAGAGCCATTAGATGTTCCTCCTCTGGCCAAGCCCGGGTCCCAGATCCTGTTGTGCCTGTGAATAGGCTGCAGGGGGACGGTGAAGACCAGCAACAGCTTTCAGGGCTGCCACCTTCCGTGTGGGAGAAGGAGCCGGATGTGTGCCTTTTCGGAAACAGGCCCTGCCGAGGACGAGAGCCATGAGATGTTCCTCCTCTGGGCAAGCCCGGGTCCTGAATCCTGTTGTGCCTGTGAATAGGCTGCAGGGGGACGGTGAAGACCAGCAACAACTTTCAGGGCTGCCACCTTCCGTGTGGGACAATGAGCCGGTCTTGTGCCTTTATGGAAACAGGCCCTGCCGAGGACGAGAGCCATGAGATGTTCCTCCTCTGGGCAAGCCCGGGTCCCAGATCCTGTTGTGCCTGTGAATAGGCCACAGGGGGACGGTGAAGACCAGCAACAGCTTCCAGGGCTGCCACCTTCCGTGTGGGACAAGGAGCCGGACGTGTGCCTTTTCGGAAACAAGCTCTGCCGAGGACGAGAGCCATGAGATGTTCCTCCTCTGGGCAAGCCCGGGTCCCAGATCCTGTTGTGCCTGTGAATAGGCTGCAGGGGGACGGTGAACACCAGCAACAGCTTTCACGGCTGCCACCTTCACTGTGGGACAAGGAGCCGGACGTGTGCCTTTCTGGAAACAGGCCCTGCCGAGGACGAGAGCCATGAGATGTTCCTCCTCTGGGCAAGCCCGGGTCCCAGATCCTGTTGTGCCTGTGAATAGGCTGCAGGGGGACGGTGAAGACCAGCAACAGCTTTCAGGGCTGCCACCTTCCGTGTGGGAGAAGGAGCCGGATGTGTGCATTTTCGGAAACAAGCTCTGCCGAGGACGAGAGCCATTAGATGTTCCTCCTCTGGGCAAGCCCGGGTCCTGAATCCTGTTGTGCCTGTGAATAGGCTGCAGGGGGACGGTGAAGACCAGCAACAGCTTTCAGGGCTGCCACCTTCCGTGTGGGACAAGGAGCCGGACGTGTGCGTTTTCGAAACAGGCTCTGACGAGGACGAGAGCCATGAGATGTTCCACCTCTGGGCAAGCCCGGGTCCTGAATCCTGTTGTGCCTGTGAATAGGCTGCAGGGGGACGGTGAAGACCAGCAACAGCTTTCAGGGCTGCCACCTTCCGTGTGGGACAAGGAGCCGGTCTTGTGCCTTTATGGAAACAGGCCCTGCCGAGGACGAGAGCCATGAGATGTTCCTCCTCTGGGCAAGCCCGGGTCCCAGATCCTGTTGTGCCTGTGAATAGGCCGCAGGGGGACGGTGAAGACCAGCAACAGCTTTCAGGGCTGCCACCTTCCGTGTGGGACAAGGAGCCGGACGTGTGCCTTTTCGGAATCAGGCTCTGCCGAGGACGAGAGCCATGAGATGTTCCTCCTCTGGGCAAGCCCGGGTCCCAGATCCTGTTGTGCCTGTGAATAGGCTGCAGGGGGACGGTGAACACCAGCAACAGCTTTCACGGCTGCCACCTTCACTGTGGGACAAGGAGCCGGATGTGTGCCTTTCTGGAAACAGGCCCTGCCGAGGACGAGAGCCATGAGATGTTCCTCCTCTGGGCAAGCCCGGGTCCCAGATCCTGTTGTGCCTGTGAATAGGCTGCAGGGGGACGGTGAAGACCAGCAACAGCTTTCAGGGCTGCCACCTTCCGAGTGGGAGAAGGAGCCGGATGTGTGCCTTTTCGGAAACAAGCTCTGCCGAGGACGAGAGCCATGAGATGTTCCTCCTCTGGGCAAGCCCGGGTCCCAGATCCTGTTGTGCCTGTGAATAGGCTGCAGGGGGACGGTAAAGACCAGCAACAGCTTTCAGGGCTGCCACCTTCCGTGTGGGAGAAGGAGCCGGACGTGTGCCTTTTCGGAAACAAGCTCTGCCGAGGACGAGAGCCATTAGATGTTCCTCCTCTGGGCAAGCCCGGGTCCCAGATACTGTTGTGCCTGTGAACAGGCTGCAGGGGGACGGTGAAGACCAGCAACAGCTTTTAGGGCTGCCACCTTCCGTGTGGGACAAGGAGCCGGATGTGTGACTTTTCGGAAACAGGCTCTGCCGAGGACGAGAGCCATGAGATGTTCCTCCTCTGGGCAAGCCCGCGTCCAAATCCTGTTGTGCCTGTGAATAGGCTGCAGGGGGACGGTGAACACCAGCAACAGCTTTCAGGGCTGCCACCTTCCGTGTGGGACAAGGAGCCGGACGTGTGCGTTTTCGGAAACAGGCTCTGCCGAGGACGAGAGCCATGAGATGTTCCACCTCTGGGCAAGCCCGGGTCCTGAATCCTGTTGTGCCTGTGAATAGGCTGCAGGGGGACGGTGAAGACCAGCAACAGCTTTCAGGGCTGCCACCTTCCGTGTGGGACAAGGAGCCGGATGTGTGCCTTTTCGGAAACAGGCTCTGCCGAGGACGAGAGCCATGAGATGTTCCTCCTCTGGGCAAGCCCGGGTCCTGAATCCTGTTGTGCCTGTGAATAGGCTGCAGGGGGACGGTAAAGACCAGCAACAGCTTTCATGGCTGCCACCTTCCGTGTGGGACAAGTAGCCAGACGTGTGCCTTTTCGGAAACAAGCTCTGCCGAGGACGAGAGCCATTAGATGTTCCTCCTCTGGGCAAGCCCGGGTCCCAGATCCTGTTGTGCCTGTGAATAGGCTGCAGGGGGACGGTGAAGACCAGCAACAACTTTCAGGGCTGCCACCTTCCGTGTGGGACAATGAGCCGGTCTTGTGCCTTTATGGAAACAGGCCCTGCCGAGGACGAGAGCCATGAGATGTTCCTCCTCTGGGCAAGCCCGGGTCCCAGATCCTGTTGTGCCTGTGAATAGGCCGCAGGGGGATGGTGAAGACCAGCAACAGCTTTCAGGGCTGCCACCTTCCGTGTGGGACAAGGAGCCGGACGTGTGCCTTTTCGGAAGCAAGCTCTGCCGAGGACGAGAGCCATGAGATGTTCCTCCTCTGGGCAAGCCCGGGTCCCAGATCCTGTTGTGCCTGTGAATAGGCTGCAGGGGGGACGGTGAACACCAGCAACAGCTTTCACGGCTGCCACCTTCACTGTGGGACAAGGAGCCGGACGTGTGCCTTTCTGGAAACAGGCCCTGCCGAGGACGAGAGCCATGAGATGTTCCTCCTCTGGGCAAGCCCGGGTCCCAGATCCTGTTGTGCCTGTGAATAGGCTGCAGGGGGACGGTGAAGACCAGCAACAGCTTTCAGGGCTGCCACCATCCGTGTGGGACAAGGAGCCGGACGTGTGCGTTTTCGAAACAGGCTCTGACGAGGACGAGAGCCATGAGATGTTCCACCTCTGGGCAAGCCCGGGTCCTGAATCCTGTTGTGCCTGTGAATAGGCTGCAGGGGGACGGTGAAGACCAGCAACAGCTTTCAGGGCTGCCACCTTCCGTGTGGGACAAGGAGCCGGACGTGTGCCTTTTCGGAAACAAGCTCTGCCGAGGACGAGAGCCATTAGATGTTCCTCCTCTGGGCAAGCCCGGGTCCCAGATACTGTTGTGCCTGTGAACAGGCTGCAGGGGGACGGTGAAGACCAGCAACAGCTTTCAGGGCTGCCACCTTCCGTGTGGGACAAGGAGCCGGATGTGTGCCTTTTCGGAAACAGGCTCTGCCGAGGACGAGAGCCATGAGATGTTCCTCCTCTGGGCAAGCCCGCGTCCAAATCCTGTTGTGCCTGTGAATAGGCTGCAGGGGGACGGTGAAGACCAGCAACAGCTTTCAGGGCTGCCACCTTCCGTGTGGGACAAGGAGCCGGACGTGTGCGTTTTCGGAAACAGGCTCTGCCGAGGACGAGAGCCATGAGATGTTCCACCTCTGGGCAAGCCCGGGTCCTGAATCCTGTTGTGCCTGTGAATAGGCTGCAGGGGGACGGTGAAGACCAGCAACAGCTTCCAGGGCTGCCACCTTCCGTGTGGGACAAGTAGCCGGACGTGTGCGTTTTCGGAAACAAGCTCTGCCGAGGACGAGAGCCATGAGATGTTCCTCCTCTGGGCAAGCCCGGGTCCCAGATCCTGTTGTGCCTGTGAATAGGCTGCAGGGGGACGGTGAAGACCAGCAACATCTTTCAGGGCTGCCACCTTCCGTGTGGGACAAGGAGCCGGATGTGTGCCTTTTCGGAAACAGGCTCTGCCGAGGACGAGAGCCATGAGATGTTCCTCCTCTGGGCAAGCCCGGGTCCTGAATCCTGTTGTGCCTGTGAATAGGCTGCAGGGGGACGGTAAAGACCAGCAACAGCTTTCATGGCTGCCACATTCCGTGTGGGACAAGTAGCCAGACGTGTGCCTTTTCGGAAACAAGCTCTGCCGAGGACGAGAGCCATTAGATGTTCCTCCTCTGGGCAAGCCCGGGTCCCAGATCCTGTTGTGCCTGTGAATAGGCTGCAGGGGGACGGTGAAGACCAGCAACAGCTTTCAGGGCTGCCACCTTCCGTGTGGGAGAAGGAGCCGGATGTGTGCCTTTTCGGAAACAGGCCCTGCCGAGGACGAGAGCCATGAGATGTTCCTCCTCTGGGCAAGCCCGGGTCCCAGATCCTGTTGTGCCTGTGAATAGGCTGCAGGGGGACGGTGAAGACCAGCAACAACTTTCAGGGCTGCCACCTTCCGTGTGGGACAATGAGCCGGTCTTGTGCCTTTATGGAAACAGGCCCTGCCGAGGACGAGAGCCATTAGATGTTCCTCCTCTGGGCAAGCCCGGGTCCCAGATCCTGTTGTGCCTGTGAATAGTCTGCAGGGGGACGGTGAAGACCAGCAACAGCTTTCAGGGCTGCCACCTTCCGTGTGGGAGAAGGAGCCGGATGTGTGCCTTTTCGGAAACAGGCCCTGCCGAGGACAAGAGCCATGAGATGTTCCTCCTCTGGGCAAGCCCGGGTCCTGAATCCTGTTGTGCCTGTGAATAGGCTGCAGGGGGACGGTGAAGACCAGCAACAACTTTCAGGGCTGCCACCTTCCGTGTGGGACAATGAGCCGGTCTTGTGCCTTTATGGAAACAGGCCCTGCCGAGGACGAGAGCCATGAGATGTTCCTCCTCTGGGCAAGCCCGGGTCCCAGATCCTGTTGTGCCTGTGAATAGGCCACAGGGGGACGGTGAAGACCAGCAACAGCTTCCAGGGCTGCCACCTTCCGTGTGGGACAAGGAGCCGGACGTGTGCCTTTTCGGAAACAAGCTCTGCCGAGGACGAGAGCCATGAGATGTTCCTCCTCTGGGCAAGCCCGGGTCCCAGATCCTGTTGTGCCTGTGAATAGGCTGCAGGGGGACGGTGAAGACCAGCAACAACTTTCACGGCTGCCATCTTCACTGTGGGACAAGGAGCCGGACGTGTGCCTTTCTGGAAACAGGCCCTGCCGAGGACGAGAGCCATGAGATGTTCCTCCTCTGGGCAAGCCCGGGTCCCAGATCCTGTTGTGCCTGTGAATAGGCTGCAGGGGGACGGTGAAGACCAGCAACAGCTTTCAGGGCTGCCACCTTCCGTGTGGGAGAAGGAGCCGGATGTGTGCCTTTTCGGAAACAAGCTCTGCCGAGGACGAGAGCCATTAGATGTTCCTCCTCTGGGCAAGCCCGGGTCCTGAATCCTGTTGTGCCTGTGAATAGGCTGCAGGGGGACGGTGAAGACCAGCAACAGCTTTCAGGGCTGCCACCTTCCGTGTTGGACAAGGAGCCGGATGTGTGCCTTTTCGGAAACAGACTCTGCCGAGGACGAGAGCCATGAGATGTTCCTCCTCTGGGCAAGCCCGCGTCCAAATCTTGTTGTGCCTGTGAATAGTCTGCAGGGGGACGGTGAAGACCAGCAACAGCTTTCAGGGCTGCCACCTTCCGTGTGGGACAAGGAGCCGGACGTGTGCGTTTTCGAAACAGGCTCTGACGAGGACGAGAGCCATGAGATGTTCCTCCTCTGGGCAAGCCCGGGTCCTGAATCCTGTTGTGCCTGTGAATAGGCTGCAGGGGGACGGTGAAGACCAGCAACAGCTTTCAGGGCTGCCACCTTCCGTGTGGGACAAGGAGCCGGTCTTGTGCCTTTATGGAAACAGGCCCTGCCGAGGACGAGAGCCATGAGATGTTCCTCCTCTGGGCAAGCCCGGGTCCCAGATCCTGTTGTGCCTGTGAATAGGCTGCAGGGGGACGGTGAAGACCAGCAACAGCTTTCAGGGCTGCCACCTTCCGTGTGGGAGAAGGAGCCGGACGTGTGCCTTTTCGGAAGCAAGCTCTGCCGAGGACGAGAGCCATGAGATGTTCCTCCTCTGGGCAAGCCCGGGTCCCAGATCCTGTTGTGCCTGTGAATAGGCTGCAGGGGGACGGTGAACACCAGCAACAGCTTTCACGGCTGCCACCTTCACTGTGGGACAAGGAGCCGGATGTGTGCCTTTCTGGAAACAGGCCCTGACGAGGACGAGAGCCATGAGATGTTCCTCCTCTGGGCAAGCCCGGGTCCCAGATCCTGTTGTGTCTGTGAATAGGCTGCAGGGGGACGGTGAAGACCAGCAACAGCTTTTAGGGCTGCCACCTTCCGTGTGGGACAAGGAGCCGGATGTGTGCCTTTTCGGAAACAGGCTCTGCCGAGGACGAGAGCCATGAGATGTTCCACCTCTGGGCAAGCCCGGGTCCTGAATCCTGTTGTGCCTGTGAATAGGCTGCAGGGGGACGGTGAAGACCAGCAACAGCTTCCAGGGCTGCCACCTTCCGTGTGGGACAAGGAGCCGGACGTGTGCGTTTTCGGAAACAAGCTCTGCCGAGGACGAGAGCCATGAGATGTTCCTCCTCTGGGCAAGCCCGGGTCCCAGATCCTGTTGTGCCTGTGAATAGGCTGCAGGGGGACGGTGAAGACCAGCAACATCTTTCAGGGCTGCCACCTTCCGTGTGGGACAAGGAGCCGGATGTGTGCCTTTTCGGAAACAGGCTCTGCCGAGGACGAGAGCCATGAGATGTTCCTCCTCTGGGCAAGCCCGGGTCCTGAATCCTGTTGTGCCTGTGAATAGGCTGCAGGGGGACGGTAAAGACCAGCAACAGCTTTCATGGCTGCCACATTCCGTGTGGGACAAGTAGCCAGACGTGTGCCTTTTCGGAAACAAGCTCTGCCGAGGACGAGAGCCATTAGATGTTCCTCCTCTGGGCAAGCCCGGGTCCCAGATCCTGTTGTGCCTGTGAATAGGCTGCAGGGGGACGGTGAAGACCAGCAACAGCTTTCAGGGCTGCCACCTTCCTTGTGGGAGAAGGAGCCGGATGTGTGCCTTTTCGGAAACAGGCTCTGCCGAGGACGTGGGCCATGAGATGTTCCTCCTCTGGGCAAGCCCGGGTCCCAGATCCTGTTGTGCCTGTGAATAGGCTGCAGGGGGACGGTGAACACCAGCAACAGCTTTCACGGCTGCCACCTTCACTGTGGGACAAGGAGCCGGATGTGTGCCTTTCTGGAAACAGGCCCTGCCGAGGACGAGAGCCATGAGATGTTCCTCCTCTGGGCAAGCCCGGGTCCCAGATCCTGTTGTGTCTGTGAATAGGCTGCAGGGGGACGGTGAAGACCAGCAACAGCTTTCAGGGCTGCCACCTTCCGTGTGGGACAAGGAGCCGGACGTGTGCCTTTTCGGAAACAAGCTCTGCCGAGGACGAGAGCCATTAGATGTTCCTCCTCTGGGCAAGCCCGGGTCCCAGATACTGTTGTGCCTGTGAACAGGCTGCAGGGGGACGGTGAAGACCAGCAACAGCTTTCAGGGCTGCCACCTTCCGTGTGGGACAAGGAGCCGGATGTGTGCCTTTTCGGAAACAGGCTCTGCCGAGGACGAGAGCCATGAGATGTTCCTCCTCTGGGCAAGCCCGGGTCCTGAATCCTGTTGTGCCTGTGAATAGGCTGCAGGGGGACGGTGAAGACCAGCAACAGCTTTCAGGGCTGCCACCTTCCGTGTGGGACAAGGAGCCGGACGTGTGCGTTTTCGGAAACAGGCTCTGCCGAGGACGAGAGCCATGAGATGTTCCACCTCTGGGCAAGCCCGGGTCCTGAATCCTGTTGTGCCTGTGAATAGGCTGCAGGGGGACGGTGAAGACCAGCAACAGCTTCCAGGGCTGCCACCTTCCGTGTGGGACAAGGAGCCGGACGTGTGCGTTTTCGGAAACAAGCTCTGCCGAGGACGAGAGCCATGAGATGTTCCTCCTCTGGGCAAGCCCGGGTCCCAGATCCTGTTGTGCCTGTGAATAGGCTGCAGGGGGACGGTGAAGACCAGCAACATCTTTCAGGGCTGCCACCTTCCGTGTGGGACAAGGAGCCGGATGTGTGCCTTTTCGGAAACAGGCTCTGCCGAGGACGAGAGCCATGAGATGTTCCTCCTCTGGGCAAGCCCGGGTCCTGAATCCTGTTGTGCCTGTGAATAGGCTGCAGGGGGACGGTAAAGACCAGCAACAGCTTTCATGGCTGCCACATTCCGTGTGGGACAAGTAGCCAGACGTGTGCCTTTTCGGAAACAAGCTCTGCCGAGGACGAGAGCCATTAGATGTTCCTCCTCTGGGCAAGCCCGGGTCCCAGATCCTGTTGTGCCTGTGAATAGGCTGCAGGGGGACGGTGAAGACCAGCAACAGCTTTCAGGGCTGCCACCTTCCTTGTGGGAGAAGGAGCCGGATGTGTGCCTTTTCGGAAACAGGCCCTGCCGAGGACGAGAGCCATGAGATGTTCCTCCTCTGGGCAAGCCCGGGTCCCAGATCCTGTTGTGCCTGTGAATAGGCTGCAGGGGGACGGTGAAGACCAGCAACAACTTTCAGGGCTGCCACCTTCCGTGTGGGACAATGAGCCGGTCTTGTGCCTTTATGGAAACAGGCCCTGCCGAGGACGAGAGCCATGAGATGTTCCTCCTCTGGGCAAGCCCGGGTCCCAGATCCTGTTGTGCCTGTGAATAGGCTGCAGGGGGACGGTGAAGACCAGCAACAGCTTTCAGGGCTGCCACCTTCCGTGTGGGAGAAGGAGCCGGATGTGTGCCTTTTCGGAAACAGGCCCTGCCGAGGACAAGAGCCATGAGATGTTCCTCCTCTGGGCAAGCCCGGGTCCTTTATCCTGTTGTGCCTGTGAATAGGCTGCAGGGGGACGGTGAAGACCAGCAACAACTTTCAGGGCTGCCACCTTCCGTGTGGGACAATGAGCCGGTCTTGTGCCTTTATGGAAACAGGCCCTGCCGAGGACGAGAGCCATGAGATGTTCCTCCTCTGGGCAAGCCCGGGTCCCAGATCCTGTTGTGCCTGTGAATAGGCCACAGGGGGACGGTGAAGACCAGCAACAGCTTCCAGGGCTGCCACCTTCCGTGTGGGACAAGGAGCCGGACGTGTGCCTTTTCGGAAACAAGCTCTGCCGAGGACGAGAGCCATGAGATGTTCCTCCTCTGGGCAAGCCCGGGTCCCAGATCCTGTTGTGCCTGTGAATAGGCTGCAGGGGGACGGTGAAGACCAGCAACAACTTTCACGGCTGCCATCTTCACTGTGGGACAAGGAGCCGGACGTGTGCCTTTCTGGAAACAGGCCCAGCCGAGGACGAGAGCCATGAGATGTTCCTCCTCTGGGCAAGCCCGGGTCCCAGATCCTGTTGTGCCTGTGAATAGGCTGCAGGGGGACGGTGAAGACCAGCAACAGCTTTCAGGGCTGCCACCTTCCGTGTGGGAGAAGGAGCCGGATGTGTGCCTTTTCGGAAACAAGCTCTGCCGAGGACGAGAGCCATTAGATGTTCCTCCTCTGGGCAAGCCCGGGTCCTGAATCCTGTTGTGCCTGTGAATAGGCTGCAGGGGGACGGTGAAGACCAGCAACAGCTTTCAGGGCTGCCACCTTCCGTGTTGGACAAGGAGCCGGATGTGTGCCTTTTCGGAAACAGACTCTGCCGAGGACGAGAGCCATGAGATGTTCCTCCTCTGGGCAAGCCCGCGTCCAAATCTTGTTGTGCCTGTGAACAGGCTGCAGGGGGACGGTGAAGACCAGCAACAGCTTTCAGGGCTGCCACCTTCCGTGTGGGACAAGGAGCCGGACGTGTGCGTTTTCGAAACAGGCTCTGACGAGGACGAGAGCCATGAGATGTTCCTCCTCTGGGCAAGCCCGGGTCCTGAATCCTGTTGTGCCTGTGAATAGGCTGCAGGGGGACGGTGAAGACCAGCAACAGCTTTCAGGGCTGCCACCTTCCGTGTGGGACAAGGAGCCGGTCTTGTGCCTTTATGGAAACAGGCCCTGCCGAGGACGAGAGCCATGAGATGTTCCTCCTCTGGGCAAGGCCGGGTCCCAGATCCTGTTGTGCCTGTGAATAGGCTGCAGGGGGACGGTGAAGACCAGCAACAGCTTTCAGGGCTGCCACCTTCCGTGTGGGAGAAGGAGCCGGACGTGTGCCTTTTCGGAAGCAAGCTCAGCCGAGGACGAGAGCCATGAGATGTTCCTCCTCTGGGCAAGCCCGGGTCCCAGATCCTGTTGTGCCTGTGAATAGGCTGCAGGGGGACGGTGAACACCAGCAACAGCTTTCACGGCTGCCACCTTCACTGTGGGACAAGGAGCCGGATGTGTGCCTTTCTGGAAACAGGCCCTGCCGAGGACGAGAGCCATGAGATGTTCCTCCTCTGGGCAAGCCCGGGTCCCAGATCCTGTTGTGTCTGTGAATAGGCTGCAGGGGGACGGTGAACACCAGCAACAGCTTTCACGGCTGCCACCTTCCGTGTGGGACAAGGAGCCGGACGTGTGCCTTTTCGGAAACAAGCTCTGCCGAGGACGAGAGCCATTAGATGTTCCTCCTCTGGGCAAGCCCGGGTCCCAGATACTGTTGTGCCTGTGAACAGGCTGCAGGGGGACGGTGAAGACCAGCAACAGCTTTTAGGGCTGCCACCTTCCGTGTGGGACAAGGAGCCGGATGTGTGCCTTTTCGGAAACAGGCTCTGCCGAGGACGAGAGCCATGAGATGTTCCACCTCTGGGCAAGCCCGGGTCCTGAATCCTGTTGTGCCTGTGAATAGGCTGCAGGGGGACGGTGAAGACCAGCAACAGCTTCCAGGGCTGCCACCTTCCGTGTGGGACAAGGAGCCGGACGTGTGCGTTTTCGGAAACAAGCTCTGCCGAGGACGAGAGCCATGAGATGTTCCTCCTCTGGGCAAGCCCGGGTCCCAGATCCTGTTGTGCCTGTGAATAGGCTGCAGGGGGACGGTGAAGACCAGCAACATCTTTCAGGGCTGCCACCTTCACTGTGGGACAAGGAGCCGGATGTGTGCCTTTTCGGAAACAGGCTCTGCCGAGGACGAGAGCCATGAGATGTTCCTCCTCTGGGCAAGCCCGGGTCCTGAATCCTGTTGTGCCTGTGAATAGGCTGCAGGGGGACGGTAAAGACCAGCAACAGCTTTCATGGCTGCCACATTCCGTGTGGGACAAGTAGCCAGACGTGTGCCTTTTCGGAAACAAGCTCTGCCGAGGACGAGAGCCATTAGATGTT
Organism: Astur gentilis; assembly: GCF_929443795.1. Taxonomy (NCBI): domain Eukaryota; kingdom Metazoa; phylum Chordata; class Aves; order Accipitriformes; family Accipitridae; genus Astur; species Astur gentilis. The sequence goes on along the minus strand of NW_026060958.1, from coordinate 2,285,138 downwards.
CCTCCTCTGGGCAAGCCCGGGTCCCAGATCCTGTTGTGCCTGTGAATAGGCTGCAGGGGGACGGTGAAGACCAGCAACAGCTTTCAGGGCTGCCACCTTCCGTGTGGGAGAAGGAGCCGGATGTGTGCCTTTTCGGAAACAGGCCCTGCCGAGGACGAGAGCCATGAGATGTTCCTCCTCTGGGCAAGCCCGGGTCCCAGATCCTGTTGTGCCTGTGAATAGGCTGCAGGGGGACGGTGAAGACCAGCAACAACTTTCAGGGCTGCCACCTTCCGTGTGGGACAATGAGCCGGTCTTGTGCCTTTATGGAAACAGGCCCTGCCGAGGACGAGAGCCATTAGATGTTCCTCCTCTGGGCAAGCCCGGGTCCCAGATCCTGTTGTGCCTGTGAATAGGCTGCAGGGGGACGGTGAAGACCAGCAACAGCTTTCAGGGCTGCCACCTTCCGTGTGGGAGAAGGAGCCGGATGTGTGCCTTTTCGGAAACAGGCCCTGCCGAGGACGAGAGCCATGAGATGTTCCTCCTCTGGGCAAGTCCGGGTCCTGAATCCTGTTGTGCCTGTGAATAGGCTGCAGGGGGACGGTGAAGACCAGCAACAACTTTCAGGGCTGCCACCTTCCGTGTGGGACAATGAGCCGGTCTTGTGCCTTTATGGAAACAGGCCCTGCCGAGGACGAGAGCCATGAGATGTTCCTCCTCTGGGCAAGCCCGGGTCCCAGATCCTGTTGTGCCTGTGAATAGGCCACAGGGGGACGGTGAAGACCAGCAACAGCTTCCAGGGCTGCCACCTTCCGTGTGGGACAAGGAGCCGGACGTGTGCCTTTTCGGAAACAAGCTCTGCCGAGGACGAGAGCCATGAGATGTTCCTCCTCTGGGCAAGCCCGGGTCCCAGATCCTGTTGTGCCTGTGAATAGGCTGCAGGGGGACGGTGAAGACCAGCAACAACTTTCACGGCTGCCATCTTCACTGTGGGACAAGGAGCCGGACGTGTGCCTTTCTGGAAACAGGCCCTGCCGAGGACGAGAGCCATGAGATGTTCCTCCTCTGGGCAAGCCCGGGTCCCAGATCCTGTTGTGCCTGTGAATAGGCTGCAGGGGGACGGTGAAGACCAGCAACAGCTTTCAGGGCTGCCACCTTCCGTGTGGGACAAGGAGCCGGATGTGTGCCTTTTCGGAAACAAGCTCTGCCGAGGACGAGAGCCATGAGATGTTCCTCCTCTGGGCAAGCCCGGGTCCTGAATCCTGTTGTGCCTGTGAATAGGCTGCAGGGGGACGGTGAAGACCAGCAACAGCTTCCAGGGCTGCCACCTTCCGTGTTGGACAAGGAGCCGGATGTGTGCCTTTTCGGAAACAAGCTCTGCCGAGGACGAGAGCCATGAGATGTTCCTCCTCTGGGCAAGCCCGCATCCAAATCTTGTTGTGCCTGTGAATAGGCTGCAGGGGGACGGTGAACACCAGCAACAGCTTTCACGGCTGCCACCTTCCGTGTGGGACAAGGAGCCGGACGTGTGCGTTTTCGAAACAGGCTCTGACGAGGACGAGAGCCATGAGATGTTCCACCTCTGGGCAAGCCCGGGTCCTGAATCCTGTTGTGCCTGTGAATAGGCTGCAGGGGGACGGTGAAGACCAGCAACAGCTTTCAGGGCTGCCACCTTCCGTGTGGGACAAGGAGCCGGACGTGTCTTTCTGGATACAGGCCCTGCCGAGGACGAGAGCCATGAGATGTTCCTCCTCTGGGCAAGCCCGGGTCCTGAATCCTGTTGTGCCTGTTTATAGTCTGCAGGGGGACGGTGAAGACCAGCAACAGCTTTCAGGGCTGCCACCTTCCGTGTGGGACAATGAGCCGGTCTTGTGCCTTTATGGAAACAGGCCCTGCCGAGGACGAGAGCCATGAGATGTTCCTCCTCTGGGCAAGCCCGGGTCCCAGAACCTGTTGTGCCTGTGAATAGGCCGCAGGGGGACGGTGAAGACCAGCAACAGCTTTCAGGGCTGCCACCTTCCGTGTGGGAGAAGGAGCCGGACGTGTGCCTTTTCGGAAACAAGCTCTGCCGAGGACGAGAGCCATGAGATGTTCCTCCTCTGGGCAAGCCCGGGTCCCAGATCCTGTTGTGCCTGTGAATAGGCTGCAGGGGGACGGTGAACACCAGCAACAGCTTTCACGGCTGCCACCTTCCGTGTGGGACAAGGAGCCGGACGTGTGCCTTTCTGGAAACAGGCCCTGCCGAGGACGAGAGCCATGAGATGTTCCTCCTCTGGGCAAGCCCGGGTCCCAGATCCTGTTGTGCCTGTGAATAGGCTGCAGGGGGACGGTGAAGACCAGCAACAGCTTTCAGGGCTGCCACCTTCCGTGTGGGAGAAGGAGCCGGATGTGTGCCTTTTCGGAAACAAGCTCTGCCGAGGACGAGAGCCATTAGATGTTCCTCCTCTGGGCAAGCCCGGGTCCTGAATCCTGTTGTGCCTGTGAATAGGCTGCAGGGGGACGGTAAAGACCAGCAACAGCTTTCAGGGCTGCCACCTTCCCTGTTGGACAAGGAGCCGGATGTGTGCCTTTTCGGAAACAGACTCTGCCGAGGACGAGAGCCATGAGATGTTCCTCCTCTGGGCAAGCCCACGTCCAAATCTTGTTGTGCCTGTGAATAGGCTGCAGGGCGACGGTGAAGACCAGCAACAGCTTTCAGGGCTGCCACCTTCCATGTGGGACAAAGAGCCGGACGTGTGCGTTTTCGAAACAGGCTCTGACGAGGACGAGAGCCATGAGATGTTCCACCTCTGGGCAAGCCCGGGTCCTGAATCCTGTTGTGCCTGTGAATAGGCTGCAGGGGGACGGTGAAGACCAGCAACAGCTTTCAGGGCTGCCACCTTCCGTGTGGGACAAGGAGCCGGACGTGTCTTTCTGGATACAGGCCCTGCCGAGGACGAGAGCCATGAGATGTTCCTCCTCTGGGCAAGCCCGGGTCCAAGTCCTGTTGTGCCTGTGAATAGGCTGCAGGGGGACGGTGAAGACCAGCAACAGCTTTCAGGGCCGCCACCTTCCGTGTGGGACAAGGAGCCGGATGATTGCCTTTTCGGAAACAGGCCCTGCCGAGGACGAGAGCCATGAGATGTTCCTCCTCTGGGCAAGCCCGGGTCCCAGATCCTGTTGTGCCTGTGAATAGGCTTCAGGGGGACGGTGAAGACCAGCAACAGCTTCCAGGGCTGCCACCTTCCGTGTGGGACAAGGAGCCGGACGTGTGCCTTTTCGGAATCAGACTCTGCCGAGGACGAGAGCCATGAGATGTTCCTCCTCTGGGCAAGCCCGGGTCCCAGATCCTGTTGTGCCTGTGAATAGGCTGCAGGGGGACGGTGAACACCAGCAACAGCTTCCAGGGCTGCCACCTTCCGTGTGGGACAAGGAGCCGGACGTGTGCCTTTCTGGAAACAGGCCGTGCCGAGGACGAGAGCCATGAGATGTTCCTCCTCTGGGCAAGCCCGGGTCCCAGATCCTGTTGTGCCTGTGAATAGGCTGCAGGGGGACGGTGAAGACCAGCAACAGCTTTCAGGGCTGCCACCTTCCGTGTGGGACAAGGAGCCGGACGTGTGCCTTTTCGGAATCAGACTCTGCCGAGGACGAGAGCCATGAGATGTTCCTCCTCTGGGCAAGCCCGGGTCCCAGATCCTGTTGTGCCTGTGAATAGGCTGCAGGGGGACGGTGAAGACCAGCAACAGCTTTCAGGGCTGCCACCTTCCGTGTGGGACAAGGAGCCGGATGTGTGCCTTTTCGGAAACAAGCTCTGCCGAGGACGAGAGCCATGAGATGTTCCTCCTCTGGTCAAGCCCGCGTCCAAATCCTGTTGTGCCTGTGAATAGGCTGCAGGGGGACGGTGAAGACCAGCAACAGCTTTCACGGCTGCCACATTCCGTGTGTTAAAAGGAGCCGGACGTGTGCGTTTTCGGAAACAGGCTCTGCCGAGGACGAGAGCCATGAGATGTTCCTTCTCTGGGCAAGCCCGGGTCCTGAATCCTGTTGTGCCTGTGAATAGGCTGCAGGGGGACGGTGAACACCAGCAACAGCTTTCACGGCTGCCACATTCCGTGTGGGACAAGGAGCCAGACGTGTGCCTTTCTGGAAACAGGCCCTGCCGAGGACGAGAGCCATGAGATGTTCCTCCTCTGGGCAAGCCCAGGTCCCAGATCCTGTTGTGCCTGTGAATAGGCTGCAGGGGGACGGTGAAGACCAGCAACAGCTTTCAGGGCTGCCACCTTCCCTGTGGGAGAAGGAGCCGTAAGTTTGCCTTTTCAGAAAAAAGCTTCTGCCGAGGACGAGAGCCATTAGATGTTCCTCCTCTGGGCAAGCCCGGGTCCCAGATCCTGTTGTGCCTGTGAATAGGCTGCAGGGGGACGGTGAAGACCAGCAACAGCTTTCAGGGCTGCCACCTTCCGTGTGGGACAAGGAGCCGGACGTGTGCCTTTTCGGAAACAAGCTCTGCCGAGGACGAGAGCCATGAGATGTTCCTCCTCTGGGCAAGCCCGGGTCCCAGATACTGTTGTGCCTGTGAACAGGCTGCAGGGGGACGGTGAAGACCAGCAACAGCTTTCAGGGCTGCCACCTTCCGTGTGGGACAAGGAGTCGGATGTGTGCCTTTTCGGAAACAGGCTCTGCCGAGGACGAGAGCCATGAGATGTTCCTCCTCTGGGCAAGCCCGCGTCCAAATCCTGTTGTGCCTGTGAATAGGCTGCAGGGGGACGGTGAAGACCAGCAACAGCTTTCAGGGCTGCCACCTTCCGTGTGGGACAAGGAGCCGGACGTGTGCGTTTTCGGAAACAGGCTCTGCCGAGGACGAGAGCCATGAGATGTTCCACCTCTGGGCAAGCCCGGGTCCTGAATCCTGTTGTGCCTGTGAATAGGCTGCAGGGGGACGGTGAAGACCAGCAACAGCTTCCAGGGCTGCCACCTTCCGTGTGGGACAAGGAGCCGGACGTGTGCCTTTTCGGAAACAAGCTCTGCCGAGGACGAGAGCCATGAGATGTTCCTCCTCTGGGCAAGCCCGGGTCCCAGATCCTGTTGTGCCTGTGAATAGGCTGCAGGGGGACGGTGAAGACCAGCAACAGCTTTCAGGGCTGCCACCTTCCGTGTGGGACAAGGAGCCGGATGTGTGCCTTTTCTGAAACAGGCTCTGCCGAGGACGAGAGCCATGAGATGTTCCTCCTCTGGGCAAGCCCGGGTCCTGAATCCTGTTGTGCCTGTGAATAGGCTGCAGGGGGACGGTAAAGACCAGCAACAGCTTTCAGGGCTGCCACATTCCGTGTGGGACAAGGAGCCGGACGTGTGCCTTTTTGGAAACAAGCTCTGCCGAGGACGAGAGCCATTAGATGTTCCTCCTCTGGGCAAGCCCGGGTCGCAGATCCTGTTGTGCCTGTGAATAGGCTGCAGGGGGACGGTGAAGACCAGCAACAGCTTTCAGGGCTGCCACCTACCGTGTGGGACAAGGAGCCGGATGTGTGCCTTTTCGGAAACAGGCTCTGCCGAGGACGAGAGCCATGAGATGTTCCTCCTCTGGGCAAGCCCGCGTCCAAATCCTGTTGTGCCTGTGAATAGGCTGCAGGGGGACGGTGAAGACCAGCAACAGCTTTCACGGCTGCCACCTTCCGTGTGGGACAATGAGCCAGTCTTGTGCCTTTATGGAAACAGGCCCTGCGAGGACGAGAGCCATGAGATGTTCCTCCTCTGGGCAAGCCCGGGTCCTGAATCCTGTTGTGCCTGTGAATAGGCTGCAGGGGGACAGTAAAGACCAGCAACAGCTTTCAGGGCTGCCACATTCCGTGTGGGACAAGGAGCCGGACGTGTGCCTTTTTGGAAACAAGCTCTGCCGAGGACGAGAGCCATTAGATGTTCCTCCTCTGGGCAAGCCCGGGTCGCAGATCCTGTTGTGCCTGTGAATAGGCTGCAGGGGGACGGTGAAGACCAGCAACAGCTTTCAGGGCTGCCACCTTCCGTGTGGGACAAGGAGCCGGATGTGTGCCTTTTCGGAAACAGGCTCTGCCGAGGACGAGAGCCATGAGATGTTCCTCCTCTGGGCAAGCCCGCGTCCAAATCCTGTTGTGCCTGTGAATAGGCTGCAGGGGGACGGTGAAGACCAGCAACAGCTTTCACGGCTGCCACCTTCCGTGTGGGACAATGAGCCAGTCTTGTGCCTTTATGGAAACAGGCCCTGCGAGGACGAGAGCCATGAGATGTTCCTCCTCTGGGCAAGCCCGGGTCCCAGATCCTGTTGTGCCTGTGAATAGGCTGCAGGGGGACGGTGAAGACCAGCAACAGCTTCCAGGGCTGTCACCTTCCGTGTGGTACAAGGAGCTGGACGTGTGCCTTTTCGGAAACAAGCTCTGCCGAGGACGAGAGCCATGAGATGTTCCTCCTCTGGGCAAGCCCGGGTCCCAGATCCTGTTGTGCCTGTGAATAGGCTGCAGGGGGACGGTGAAGACCAGCAACAGCTTCCAGGGCTGTCACCTTCCGTGTGGGACAAGGAGCTGGACGTGTGCCTTTTCGGAAACAAGCTCTGCCGAGGACGAGAGCCATGAGATGTTCCTCCTCTGGGCAAGCCCGGGTCCCAGATACTGTTGTGCCTGTGAACAGGCTGCAGGGGGACGGTGAAGACCAGCAACAGCTTTCAGGGCTGCCACCTTCCGTGTGGGACAAGGAGTCGGATGTGTGCCTTTTCGGAAACAGGCTCTGCCGAGGAAGAGAGCCATGAGATGTTCCTCCTCTGGGCAAGCCCGGGTCCTGAATCCTGTTGTGCCTGTGAATAGGCTGCAGGGGGACGGTGAAGACCAGCAACAGCTTTCAGGGCTGCCACCTTCCGTGTGGGACAAGGAGCCGGATGTGTGCCTTTTCTGAAACAGGCTCTGCCGAGGACGAGAGCCATGAGATGTTCCTCCTCTGGGCAAGCCCGGGTCCTGAATCCTGTTGTGCCTGTGAATAGGCTGCAGGGGGACGGTAAAGACCAGCAACAGCTTTCAGGGCTGCCACATTCCGTGTGGGACAAGGAGCCGGACGTGTGCCTTTTTGGAAACAAGCTCTGCCGAGGACGAGAGCCATTAGATGTTCCTCCTCTGGGCAAGCCCGGGTCCCAGATCCTGTTGTGCCTGTGAATAGGCTGCAGGGGGACGGTGAAGACCAGCAACAGCTTTCAGGGCTGCCACCTTCCGTGTGGGACAAGGAGCCGGATGTGTGCCTTTTCGGAAACAGGCTCTGCCGAGGACGAGAGCCATGAGATGTTCCTCCTCTGGGCAAGCCCGCGTCCAAATCCTGTTGTGCCTGTGAATAGGCTGCAGGGGGACGGTGAAGACCAGCAACAGCTTTCACGGCTGCCACCTTCCGTGTGGGACAATGAGCCAGTCTTGTGCCTTTATGGAAACAGGCCCTGCGAGGACGAGAGCCATGAGATGTTCCTCCTCTGGGCAAGCCCGGGTCCCAGATCCTGTTGTGCCTGTGAATAGGCTGCAGGGGGACGGTGAAGACCAGCAACAGCTTCCAGGGCTGTCACCTTCCGTGTGGTACAAGGAGCTGGACGTGTGCCTTTTCGGAAACAAGCTCTGCCGAGGACGAGAGCCATGAGATGTTCCTCCTCTGGGCAAGCCCGGGTCCTGAATCCTGTTGTGCCTGTGATTAGGCTTCAGGGGGACGGTGAAGACCAGCAACAGCTTTCAGGGCTGCCACCTTCCGTGTGGGACAAGGAGCTGGACGTGTGCCTTTTCGGAAACAAGCTCTGCCGAGGACGAGAGCCATGAGATGTTCCTCCTCTGGGCAAGCCCGGGTCCCAGATCCTGTTGTGCCTGTGAACAGGCTGCAGGGGGACGGTGAAGACCAGCAACAGCTTCCAGGGCTGTCACCTTCCGTGTGGGACAAGGAGCTGGACGTGTGCCTTTTCGGAAACAGGCTCTGCCGAGGACGAGAGCCATGAGATGTTCCTCCTCTGGGCAAGCCCGCGTCCAAATCCTGTTGTGCCTGTGAATAGGCTGCAGGGGGACGGTGAAGACCAGCAACAGCTTTCACGGCTGCCACCTTCCGTGTGGGACAATGAGCCAGTCTTGTGCCTTTATGGAAACAGGCCCTGCGAGGACGAGAGCCATGAGATGTTCCTCCTCTGGGCAAGCCCGGGTCCCAGATCCTGTTGTGCCTGTGAATAGGCTGCAGGGGGACGGTGAAGACCAGCAACAGCTTCCAGGGCTGTCACCTTCCGTGTGGTACAAGGAGCTGGACGTGTGCCTTTTCGGAAACAAGCTCTGCCGAGGACGAGAGCCATGAAATGTTCCTCCTCTGGGCAAGCCCGGGTCCCAGATCCTGTTGTGCCTGTGAATAGGCTGCAGGGGGACGGTGAAGACCAGCAACAGCTTTCAGGGCTGTCACCTTCCGTGTGGGACAAGGAGCTGAACGTGTGCCTTTTCGGAAACAAGCTCTGCCGAGGACGAGAGCCATGAGATGTTCCTCCTCTGGGCAAGCCCGGGTCCCAGATACTGTTGTGCCTGTGAACAGGCTGCAGGGGGACGGTGAAGACCAGCAACAGCTTTCAGGGCTGCCACCTTCCGTGTGGGACAATGAGCCGGATGAGTGCCTTTTCGGAAACAGGCTCTGCCGAGGACGAGAGCCATGAGATGTTCCTCCTCTGGGCAAGCCCGCGTCCAAATCCTGTTGTGCCTGTGAATAGGCTGCAGGGGGACGGTGAAGACCAGCAACAGCTTTCAGGGCTGCCACATTCCGTGTGGGACAAGGAGCCGGACGTGTGCGTTTTCGGAAACAGGCTCTGCCGAGGACGAGAGCCATGAGATGTTCCACCTCTGGGCAAGCCCGGGTCCTGAATCCTGTTGTGCCTGTGAATAGGCTGCAGGGGGACGGTGAAGACCAGCAACAGCTTCCAGGGCTGCCACCTTCCGTGTGGGACAAGGAGCCGGACGTGTGCCTTTTCGGAAACAAGCTCTGCCGAGGACGAGAGCCATGAGATGTTCCTCCTCTGGGCAAGCCCGGGTCCTGAATCCTGTTGTGCCTGTGAATAGGCTGCAGGGGGACGGTGAAGACCAGCAACAGCTTTCAGGGCTGCCACATTCCGTGTGGGACAAGGAGCCGGACGTGTGCCTTTTTGGAAACAAGCTCTGCCGAGGACGAGAGCCATTAGATGTTCCTCCTCTGGGCAAGCCCGGGTCGCAGATCCTGTTGTGCCTGTGAATAGGCTGCAGGGGGACGGTGAAGACCAGCAACAGCTTTCAGGGCTGCCACCTTCCGTGTGGGACAAGGAGCCGGATGTGTGCCTTTTCGGAAACAGGCTCTGCCGAGGACGAGAGCCATGAGATGTTCCTCCTCTGGGCAAGCCCGCGTCCAAATCCTGTTGTGCCTGTGAATAGGCTGCAGGGGGACGGTGAAGACCAGCAACAGCTTTCACGGCTGCCACCTTCCGTGTGGGACAATGAGCCAGTCTTGTGCCTTTATGGAAACAGGCCCTGCGAGGACGAGAGCCATGAGATGTTCCTCCTCTGGGCAAGCCCGGGTCCCAGATCCTGTTGTGCCTGTGAATAGGCTGCAGGGGGACGGTGAAGACCAGCAACAGCTTCCAGGGCTGTCACCTTCCGTGTGGTACAAGGAGCTGGACGTGTGCCTTTTCGGAAACAAGCTCTGCCGAGGACGAGAGCCATGAGATGTTCCTCCTCTGGGCAAGCCCGGGTCCTGAATCCTGTTGTGCCTGTGATTAGGCTGCAGGGGGACGGTGAAGACCAGCAACAGCTTTCAGGGCTGCCACCTTCCGTGTGGGACAAGGAGCTGGACGTGTGCCTTTTCGGAAACAAGCTATGCGAGGACGAGAGCCATGAGATGTTCCTCCTCTAGGCAAGCCCGGGTCCCAGATCCTGTTGTGCCTGTGAACAGGCTGCAGGGGGACGGTGAAGACCAGCAACAGCTTCCAGGGCTGTCACCTTCCGTGTGGGACAAGGAGCTGGACGTGTGCCTTTTCGGAAACAAGCTCTGCCGAGGACGAGAGCCATGAGATGTTCCTCCTCTGGGCAAGCCCGGGTCCCAGATCCTGTTGTGCCTGTGAACAGGCTGCAGGGGGACGGTGAAGACCAGCAACAGCTTTCAGGGCTGCCACCTTCCGTGTGGGACAAGGAGCCGGATGTGTGCCTTTTCGGAAACAGGCTCTGCCGAGGACGAGAGCCATGAGATGTTCCTCCTCTGGGCAAGCCCGCATCCAAATCTTGTTGTGCCTGTGAATAGGCTGCAGGGGGACGGTGAAGACCAGCAACAGCTTTCACGGCTGCCACATTCCGTGTGGGACAAGGAGCCGGACGTGTGCGTTTTCGGAAACAGGCTCTGCCGAGGACGAGAGCCATGAGATGTTCCACCTCTGGGCAAGCCCGGGTCCTGAATCCTGTTGTGCCTGTGAATAGGCTGCAGGGGGACGGTGAAGACCAGCAACAGCTTTCAGGGCTGCCACCTTCCATGTGGGACAAGGAGCTGGACGTGTCTTTCTGGATACAGGCCCTGCCGAGGACGAGAGCCATGAGATGTTCCTCCTCTGGCCAAGCCCGGGTCCCAGATCCTGTTGTGCCTGTGAATAGGCTGCAGGGGGACGGTGAAGACCAGCAACAGCTTTCAGGGCTGCCACCTTCCGTGTGGGACAATGAGCCGGATGAGTGCCTTTTCGGAAACAGGCTCTGCCGAGGACGAGAGCCATGAGATGTTCCTCCTCTGGGCAAGCCCGGGTCCCAGATCCTGTTGTGCCTGTGAATAGGCTGCAGGGGGACGGTGAAGACCAGCAACAGCTTCCAGGGCTGCCACCTTCCGTGTGGGACAAGGAGCCGGACGTGTGCCTTTTCGGAAACAAGCTCTGCCGAGGACGAGAGCCATGAGATGTTCCTCCTCTGGGCAAGCCCGGGTCCCAGATCCTGTTGTGCCTGTGAATAGGCTGCAGGGCGACGGTGAAGACCAGCAATAGCTTTCAGGGCTGCCACCTTCCGTGTGGGACAAGGAGCCGGACGTGTGCCTTTCTGGAAACAGGCCGTGCCGAGGACGAGAGCCATGAGATGTTCCTCCTCTGGGCAAGCCCGGGTCCCAGATCCTGTTGTGCCTGTGAATAGGCTGCAGGGGGACGGTGAAGACCAGCAACAGCTTTCAGGGCTGCCACCTTCCGTGTGGGACAAGGAGCCGGACGTGTGCCTTTTCGGAATCAGGCTCTGCCGAGGACGAGAGCCATGAGATGTTCCTCCTCTGGGCAAGCCCGGGTCCAAATCCTGTTGTGCCTGTGAATAGGCTGCAGGGGGACGGTGAAGACCAGCAACAGCTTTCAGGGCTGCCACCTTCCGTGTGGGACAAGGAGCCGGATGTGAGCCTTTCTGGAAACAGGCCCTGCCGAGGACGAGAGCCATGAGATGTTCCTCCTCTGGGCAAGCCCGGGTCCCAGATCCTGTTGTGCCTGTGAACAGGCTGCAGGGGGACGGTGAAGACCAGCAACAGCTTTCAGGGCTGCCACCTTCCGTGTGGGACAAGGAGCCGGATGTGTGCCTTTTCGGAAACAGGCTCTGCCGAGGACGAGAGCCATGAGATGTTCCTCCTCTGGGCAAGCCCGGGTCCTGAATCCTGTTGTGCCTGTGAATAGGCTGCAGGGGGACGGTGAAGACCAGCAACAGCTTTCAGGGCTGCCACCTTCCGTGTGGGACAATGAGCCGGTCTTGTGCCTTTATGGAAACAGGCCCTGCCGAGGACGAGAGCCATGAGATGTTCCTCCTCTGGGCAAGCCCGGGTCCCAGATCCTGTTCTGCCTGTGAATAGGCTGCAGGGGGACGGTGAAGACCAGCAACAGCTTTCACGGCTGCCACCTTCACTGTGGGACCAGGAGCCGGACTTGTGCCTTTCTGGAAACAGGCCGTGCCGAGGACGAGAGCCATGAGATGTTCCTCCTCTGGGCAAGCCCGGGTCCCAGAACCTGTTGTGCCTGTGAATAGGCTACAGGGGGACGGTGAAGACCAGCAACAGCTTTCAGGGCTGCCACCTTCCGTGTGGGAGAAGGAGCCGGACGTGTCTTTCTGGATACAGGCCCTGCCGAGGACGAGAGCCATGAGATGTTCCTTCTCTGGGCAAGCCCGGGTCCCAGATCCTGTTGTGCCTGTGAATAGGCTGCAGGGGGACGGTGAACACCAGCAACAGCTTTCAGGGCTGCCACCTTCCGTGTGGGACAAGGAGCCGGATGAGTGCCTTTTCGGAGCAGGCTCTGCCGAGGACGAGAGCCATGAGATGTTCCTCCTCTGGGCAAGCCCGGGTCCCAGATCCTGTTGTGCCTGTGAATAGTCTGCAGGGGGACGGTGAAGACCAGCAACAGCTTTCAGGGCTGCCACCTTCCGTGTGGGACAAGGAGCCGGATGTGTGCCTTTTCGGAATCAGCCTCTGCCGAGGACGAGAGCCATGAGATGTTCCTCCTCTGGGCAAGCCCGGGTCATGAATCCTGTTGTGCCTGTGAATAGGCTGCAGGGGGACGGTGAAGACCAGCAACAGCTTCCAGGGCTGCCACCTTCCGTGTGGGACAAGGATCCGGACGTGTGCCTTTTCGGAAACAAGCTCTGCCGAGGACGAGAGCCATGAGATGTTCCTCCTCTGGGCAAGCCCGGGTCCCAGATCCTGTTGTGCCTGTGAATAGGCTGCAGGGCGACGGTGAAGACCAGCAATAGCTTTCACGGCTGCCACCTTCACTGTGGGACAAGGAGCCGGACGTGAGCCTTTCTGGAAACAGGCCGTGCCGAGGACGAGAGCCATGAGATGTTCCTCCTCTGGGCAAGCCCGGGTCCCAGATCCTGTTGTGCCTGTGAATAGGCTGCAGGGGGACGGTGAAGACCAGCAACAGCTTTCAGGGCTGCCACCTTCCGTGTGGGACAAGGAGACGGACGTGTGCCTTTTCGGAATCAGGCTCTGCCGAGGACGAGAGCCATGAGATGTTCCTCCTCTGGGCAAGCCCGGGTCCAAATCCTGTTGTGCCTGTGAATAGGCTGCAGGGGGACGGTGAAGACCAGCAACAGCTTTCAGGGCTGCCACCTTCCGTGTGGGACAAGGAGCCGGATGTGTGCCTTTCTGGAAACAGGCCCTGCCGAGGACGAGAGCCATGAGATGTTCCTCCTCTGGGCAAGCCCGGGTCCCAGATCCTGTTGTGCCTGTGAATAGGCTGCAGGGGGACGGTGAAGACCAGCAACAGCTTTCAGGGCTGCCACCTTCCGTGTGGGACAAGGAGCCGGATGTGTGCCTTTTCGGAAACAGGCTCTGCCGAGGACGAGAACCATGAGATGTTCCTCCTCTGGGCAAGCCCGGGTCCTGAATCCTGTTGTGCCTGTGAATAGGCTGCAGGGGGACGGTGAAGACCAGCAACAGCTTTCAGGGCTGCCACCTTCCGTGTGGGACAATGAGCCGGTCTTGTGCCTTTATGGAAACAGGCCCTGCCGAGGACGAGAGCCATGAGATGTTCCTCCTCTGGCCAAGCCCGGGTCCCAGATCCTGTTGTGCCTGTGAATAGGCTGCAGGGGGACGGTGAAGACCAGCAACAGCTTTCAGGGCTGCCACCTTCCGTGTGGGACAAGGAGCCGGACGTGTGCCTTTTCGGAAACAAGCTCTGCGAGGACGAGAGCCATGAGATGTTCCTCCTCTGGGCAAGCCCGGGTCCCAGATCCTGTTGTGCCTGTGAATAGGCTGCAGGGGGACGGTGAAGACCAGCAACAGCTTTCAGGGCTGCCACCTTCCGTGTGGGACAAGGAGCCGGATGAGTGCCTTTTCGGAAACAGGCTCTGCCGAGGACGAGAGCCATGAGATGTTCCTCCTCTGGGCAAGCCCGGGTCCCAGATCCTGTTGTGCCTGTGAATAGGCTGCAGGGGGACGGTGAAGACCAGCAACAGCTTTCAGGGCTGCCACCTTCCGTGTGGGACAAGGAGCCGGTCTTGTGCCTTTATGGAAACAGGCCCTGCCGAGGACGAGAGCCATGAGATGTTCCTCCTCTGGGCAAGCCCGGGTCCCAGATCCTGTTGTGCCTGTGAATAGGCTGCAGGGGGACGGTGAAGACCAGCAACAGCTTTCACGGCTGCCACCTTCACTGTGGGACAAGGAGCCGGACGTGTGCCTTTCTGGAAACAGGCCCTGCCGAGGACGAGAGCCATGAGATGTTCCTCCTCTGGCCAAGCCCGGGTCCTGAATCCTGTTGTGCCTGTGAATAGGCTGCAGGGGGACGGTGAAGACCAGCAACAGCTTTCACGGCTGCCACCTTCCGTGTGGGACAAGGAGCCGGACGTGTGCGTTTTCGGAAACAGGCTCTGCCGAGGACGAGAGCCATGAGATGTTCCACCTCTGGGCAAGCCCGGGTCCTGAATCCTGTTGTGCCTGTGAATAGGCTGCAGGGGGACGGTGAAGACCAGCAACAGCTTTCACGGCTGCCACCTTCCGTGTGGGACAAGGAGCCGGACGTGTCTTTCTGGATACAGGCCCTGCCGAGGACGAGAGCCATGAGATGTTCCTCCTCTGGGCAAGCCCGGGTCCCAGATCCTGTTGTGCCTGTGAATAGGCTGCAGGGGGACGGTGAAGACCAGCAACAGCTTTCAGGGCTGCCACCTTCCGTGTGGGACAAGGAGCTGGACGTGTCTTTCTGGATACAGGCCCTGCCGAGGACGAGAGCCATGAGATGTTCCTCCTCTGGCCAAGCCCGGGTCCCAGATCCTGTTGTGCCTGTGAATAGGCTGCAGGGGGACGGTGAAGACCAGCAACAGCTTTCAGGGCTGCCACCTTCCGTGTGGGACAATGAGCCGGATGAGTGCCTTTTCGGAAACAGGCTCTGCCGAGGACGAGAGCCATGAGATGTTCCTCCTCTGGGCAAGCCCGGGTCCCAGATCCTGTTGTGCCTGTGAATAGGCTGCAGGGGGACGGTGAAGACCAGCAACAGCTTCCAGGGCTGCCACCTTCCGTGTGGGACAAGGAGCCGGACGTGTGCCTTTTCGGAAACAAGCTCTGCCGAGGACGAGAGCCATGAGATGTTCCTCCTCTGGGCAAGCCCGGGTCCCAGATCCTGTTGTGCCTGTGAATAGGCTGCAGGGCGACGGTGAAGACCAGCAATAGCTTTCAGGGCTGCCACCTTCCGTGTGGGACAAGGAGCCGGACGTGTGCCTTTCTGGAAACAGGCCGTGCCGAGGACGAGAGCCATGAGATGTTCCTCCTCTGGGCAAGCCCGGGTCCCAGATCCTGTTGTGCCTGTGAATAGGCTGCAGGGGGACGGTGAAGACCAGCAACAGCTTTCAGGGCTGCCACCTTCCGTGTGGGACAAGGAGCCGGACGTGTGCCTTTTCGGAATCAGGCTCTGCCGAGGACGAGAGCCATGAGATGTTCCTCCTCTGGGCAAGCCCGGGTCCAAATCCTGTTGTGCCTGTGAATAGGCTGCAGGGGGACGGTGAAGACCAGCAACAGCTTTCAGGGCTGCCACCTTCCGTGTGGGACAAGGAGCCGGATGTGAGCCTTTCTGGAAACAGGCCCTGCCGAGGACGAGAGCCATGAGATGTTCCTCCTCTGGGCAAGCCCGGGTCCCAGATCCTGTTGTGCCTGTGAACAGGCTGCAGGGGGACGGTGAAGACCAGCAACAGCTTTCAGGGCTGCCACCTTCCGTGTGGGACAAGGAGCCGGATGTGTGCCTTTTCGGAAACAGGCTCTGCCGAGGACGAGAGCCATGAGATGTTCCTCCTCTGGGCAAGCCCGGGTCCTGAATCCTGTTGTGCCTGTGAATAGGCTGCAGGGGGACGGTGAAGACCAGCAACAGCTTTCAGGGCTGCCACCTTCCGTGTGGGACAATGAGCCGGACTTGTGCCTTTATGGAAACAGGCCCTGCCGAGGACGAGAGCCATGAGATGTTCCTCCTCTGGGCAAGCCCGGGTCCCAGATCCTGTTCTGCCTGTGAATAGGCTGCAGGGGGACGGTGAAGACCAGCAACAGCTTTCACGGCTGCCACCTTCACTGTGGGACCAGGAGCCGGACTTGTGCCTTTCTGGAAACAGGCCGTGCCGAGGACGAGAGCCATGAGATGTTCCTCCTCTGGGCAAGCCCGGGTCCCAGAACCTGTTGTGCCTGTGAATAGGCTACAGGGGGACGGTGAAGACCAGCAACAGCTTTCAGGGCTGCCACCTTCCGTGTGGGAGAAGGAGCCGGACGTGTCTTTCTGGATACAGGCCCTGCCGAGGACGAGAGCCATGAGATGTTCCTTCTCTGGGCAAGCCCGGGTCCCAGATCCTGTTGTGCCTGTGAATAGGCTGCAGGGGGACGGTGAACACCAGCAACAGCTTTCAGGGCTGCCACCTTCCGTGTGGGACAAGGAGCCGGATGAGTGCCTTTTCGGAGCAGGCTCTGCCGAGGACGAGAGCCATGAGATGTTCCTCCTCTGGGCAAGCCCGGGTCCCAGATCCTGTTGTGCCTGTGAATAGTCTGCAGGGGGACGGTGAAGACCAGCAACAGCTTTCAGGGCTGCCACCTTCCGTGTGGGACAAGGAGCCGGATGTGTGCCTTTTCGGAATCAGCCTCTGCCGAGGACGAGAGCCATGAGATGTTCCTCCTCTGGGCAAGCCCGGGTCATGAATCCTGTTGTGCCTGTGAATAGGCTGCAGGGGGACGGTGAAGACCAGCAACAGCTTCCAGGGCTGCCACCTTCCGTGTGGGACAAGGATCCGGACGTGTGCCTTTTCGGAAACAAGCTCTGCCGAGGACGAGAGCCATGAGATGTTCCTCCTCTGGGCAAGCCCGGGTCCCAGATCCTGTTGTGCCTGTGAATAGGCTGCAGGGCGACGGTGAAGACCAGCAATAGCTTTCACGGCTGCCACCTTCACTGTGGGACAAGGAGCCGGACGTGAGCCTTTCTGGAAACAGGCCGTGCCGAGGACGAGAGCCATGAGATGTTCCTCCTCTGGGCAAGCCCGGGTCCCAGATCCTGTTGTGCCTGTGAATAGGCTGCAGGGGGACGGTGAAGACCAGCAACAGCTTTCAGGGCTGCCACCTTCCGTGTGGGACAAGGAGACGGACGTGTGCCTTTTCGGAATCAGGCTCTGCCGAGGACGAGAGCCATGAGATGTTCCTCCTCTGGGCAAGCCCGGGTCCAAATCCTGTTGTGCCTGTGAATAGGCTGCAGGGGGACGGTGAAGACCAGCAACAGCTTTCAGGGCTGCCACCTTCCGTGTGGGACAAGGAGCCGGATGTGTGCCTTTCTGGAAACAGGCCCTGCCGAGGACGAGAGCCATGAGATGTTCCTCCTCTGGGCAAGCCCGGGTCCCAGATCCTGTTGTGCCTGTGAATAGGCTGCAGGGGGACGGTGAAGACCAGCAACAGCTTTCAGGGCTGCCACCTTCCGTGTGGGACAAGGAGCCGGATGTGTGCCTTTTCGGAAACAGGCTCTGCCGAGGACGAGAACCATGAGATGTTCCTCCTCTGGGCAAGCCCGGGTCCTGAATCCTGTTGTGCCTGTGAATAGGCTGCAGGGGGACGGTGAAGACCAGCAACAGCTTTCAGGGCTGCCACCTTCCGTGTGGGACAATGAGCCGGTCTTGTGCCTTTATGGAAACAGGCCCTGCCGAGGACGAGAGCCATGAGATGTTCCTCCTCTGGCCAAGCCCGGGTCCCAGATCCTGTTGTGCCTGTGAATAGGCTGCAGGGGGACGGTGAAGACCAGCAACAGCTTTCAGGGCTGCCACCTTCCGTGTGGGACAAGGAGCCGGACGTGTGCCTTTTCGGAAACAAGCTCTGCGAGGACGAGAGCCATGAGATGTTCCTCCTCTGGGCAAGCCCGGGTCCCAGATCCTGTTGTGCCTGTGAATAGGCTGCAGGGGGACGGTGAAGACCAGCAACAGCTTTCAGGGCTGCCACCTTCCGTGTGGGACAAGGAGCCGGATGAGTGCCTTTTCGGAAACAGGCTCTGCCGAGGACGAGAGCCATGAGATGTTCCTCCTCTGGGCAAGCCCGGGTCCCAGATCCTGTTGTGCCTGTGAATAGGCTGCAGGGGGACGGTGAAGACCAGCAACAGCTTTCAGGGCTGCCACCTTCCGTGTGGGACAAGGAGCCGGTCTTGTGCCTTTATGGAAACAGGCCCTGCCGAGGACGAGAGCCATGAGATGTTCCTCCTCTGGGCAAGCCCGGGTCCCAGATCCTGTTGTGCCTGTGAATAGGCTGCAGGGGGACGGTGAAGACCAGCAACAGCTTTCACGGCTGCCACCTTCACTGTGGGACAAGGAGCCGGACGTGTGCCTTTCTGGAAACAGGCCCTGCCGAGGACGAGAGCCATGAGATGTTCCTCCTCTGGCCAAGCCCGGGTCCTGAATCCTGTTGTGCCTGTGAATAGGCTGCAGGGGGACGGTGAAGACCAGCAACAGCTTTCACGGCTGCCACCTTCCGTGTGGGACAAGGAGCCGGACGTGTGCGTTTTCGGAAACAGGCTCTGCCGAGGACGAGAGCCATGAGATGTTCCACCTCTGGGCAAGCCCGGGTCCTTAATCCTGTTGTGCCTGTGAATAGGCTGCAGGGGGACGGTGAAGACCAGCAACAGCTTTCACGGCTGCCACCTTCCGTGTGGGACAAGGAGCCGGACGTGTCTTTCTGGATACAGGCCCTGCCGAGGACGAGAGCCATGAGATGTTCCTCCTCTGGGCAAGCCCGGGTCCCAGATCCTGTTGTGCCTGTGAATAGGCTGCAGGGGGACGGTGAAGACCAGCAACAGCTTTCAGGGCTGCCACCTTCCGTGTGGGACAAGGAGCCGGATGAGTGCCTTTTCGGAGTCAGGCTCTGCCGAGGACGAGAGCCATGAGATGTTCCTCCTCTGGGCAAGCCCGGGTCCTGAATCCTGTTGTGCCTGTGAATAGGCTGCAGGGGGACGGTGAAGACCAGCAACAGCTTCCAGGGCTGCCACCTTCCGTGTGGGACAAGGAGCCGGACGTGTGCCTTTTCGGAAACAAGCTCTGCCGAGGACGAGAGCCATGAGATGTTCCTCCTCTGGGCAAGCCCGGGTCCCAGATCCTGTTGTGCCTGTGAATAGGCTGCAGGGGGACGGTGAACACCAGCAACAGCTTTCACGGCTGCCACCTTCCGTGTGGGACAAGGAGCCGGACGTGTGCCTTTCTGGAAACAGGCCGTGCCGAGGACGAGAGCCATGAGATGTTCCTCCTCTGGGCAAGCCCGGGTCCCAGATCCTGTTGTGCCTGTGAATAGGCTGCAGGGGGACGGTGAAGACCAGCAACAGCTTTCAGGGCTGCCACCTTCCGTGTGGGACAAGGAGCCGGACGTGTGCCTTTTCGGAAACAGGCTCTGCCGAGGACGAGAGCCATGAGATGTTCCTCCTCTGGGCAAGCCCGGGTCCAAATCCTGTTGTGCCTGTGAATAGGCTGCAGGGGGACGGTGAAGACCAGCAACAGCTTTCAGGGCTGCCACCTTCCGTGTGGGACAATGAGCCAGTCTTGTGCCTTTATGGAAACAGGCCCTGCGAGGACGAGAGCCATGAGATGTTCCTCCTCTGGGCAAGCCCGGGTCCCAGATCCTGTTGTGCCTGTGAATAGGCTGCAGGGGGACGGTGAAGACCAGCAACAGCTTTCACGGCTGCCATCTTCACTGTGGGACAAGGAGCCGGACGTGTGCCTTTCTGGAAACAGGCCCTGCCGAGGACGAGAGCCATGAGATGTTCCTCCTCTGGGCAAGCCCGGGTCCTGAATCCTGTTGTGCCTGTGAATAGGCTGCAGGGGGACGGTGAAGACCAGCAACAGCTTTCAGGGCTGCCACCTTCCGTGTGGGACAAGGAGCTGGACGTGTGCCTTTTCGGAAACAAGCTCTGCCGAGGACGAGAGCCATGAGATGTTCCTCCTCTGGGCAAGCCCGGGTCCCAGATCCTGTTGTGCCTGTGAACAGGCTGCAGGGGGACGGTGAAGACCAGCAACAGCTTTCAGGGCTGCCACCTTCCGTGTGGGACAAGGAGCCGGATGTGTGCCTTTTCTGAAACAGGCTCTGCCGAGGACGAGAGCCATGAGATGTTCCTCCTCTGGGCAAGCCCGGGTCCTGAATCCTGTTGTGCCTGTGAATAGGCTGCAGGGGGACGGTAAAGACCAGCAACAGCTTTCAGGGCTGCCACATTCCGTGTGGGACAAGGAGCCAGACGTGTGCCTTTTCGGAAACAAGCTCTGCCGAGGACGAGAGCCATTAGATGTTCCTCCTCTGGGCAAGCCCGGGTCGCAGATCCTGTTGTGCCTGTGAATAGGCTGCAGGGGGACGGTGAAGACCAGCAACAGCTTTCAGGGCTGCCACCTTCCGTGTGGGACAAGGAGCCGGATGTGTGCCTTTTCGGAAACAGGCTCTGCCGAGGACGAGAGCCATGAGATGTTCCTCCTCTGGGCAAGCCCGCGTCCAAATCCTGTTGTGCCTGTGAATAGGCTGCAGGGGGACGGTGAAGACCAGCAACAGCTTTCAGGGCTGCCACCTTCCGTGTGGGACAATGAGCCAGTCTTGTGCCTTTATGGAAACAGGCCCTGCGAGGACGAGAGCCATGAGATGTTCCTCCTCTGGGCAAGCCCGGGTCCCAGATCCTGTTGTGCCTGTGAATAGGCTGCAGGGGGACGGTGAAGACCAGCAACAGCTTCCAGGGCTGTCACCTTCCGTGTGGTACAAGGAGCTGGACGTGTGCCTTTTCGGAAACAAGCTCTGCCGAGGACGAGAGCCATGAGATGTTCCTCCTCTGGGCAAGCCCGGGTCCTGAATCCTGTTGTGCCTGTGATTAGGCTGCAGGGGGACGGTGAAGACCAGCAACAGCTTTCAGGGCTGCCACCTTCCGTGTGGGACAAGGAGCTGGACGTGTGCCTTTTCGGAAACAAGCTCTGCCGAGGACGAGAGCCATGAGATGTTCCTCCTCTGGGCAAGCCCGGGTCCAAATCCTGTTGTGCCTGTGAATAGGCTGCAGGGGGACGGTGAAGACCAGTAACAGCTTTCAGGGCTGCCACCTTCCGTGTGGGACAAGGAGCCGGATGTGTGCCTTTTCGGAAACAGGCTCTGCCGAGGACGAGAGCCATGAGATGTTCCTCCTCTGGGCAAGCCCGCATCCAAATCCTGTTGTGCCTGTGAATAGGCTGCAGGGGGACGGTGAAGACCAGCAACAGCTTTCACGGCTGCCACATTCCGTGTGGGACAAGGAGCCGGACGTGTGCGTTTTCGGAAACAGGCTCTGCCGAGGACGAGAGCCATGAGATGTTCCACCTCTGGGCAAGCCCGGGTCCTGAATCCTGTTGTGCCTGTGAATAGGCTGCAGGGGGACGGTGAAGACCAGCAACAGCTTTCAGGGCTGCCAATTTCCATGTGGGACAAGGAGCTGGACGTGTCTTTCTGGATACAGGCCCTGCCGAGGACGAGAGCCATGAGATGTTCCTCCTCTGGGCAAGCCCGGGTCCCAGATCCTGTTGTGCCTGTGAATAGGCTGCAGGGGGACGGTGAAGACCAGCAACAGCTTTCAGGGCTGCCACCTTCCGTGTGGGACAAGGAGCCGGACGTGTGCCTTTCTGGAAACAGGCCCTGCCGAGGACGAGAGCCATGAGATGTTCCTCCTCTGGCCAAGCCCGGGTCCCAGATCCTGTTGTGCCTGTGAATAGGCTGCAGGGGGACGGTGAAGACCAGCAACAGCTTTCAGGGCTGCCACCTTCCGTGTGGGACAAGGAGCCGGACGTGTGCCTTTTCGGAATCAGGCTCTGCCGAGGACGAGAGCCATGAGATGTTCCTCCTCTGGGCAAGCCCGGGTCCAAATCCTGTTGTGCCTGTGAATAGGCTGCAGGGGGACGGTGAAGACCAGCAACAGCTTTCAGGGCTGCCACCTTCCGTGTGGGACAATGAGCCGGATGTGTGCCTTTCTGGAAACAGGCCCTGCCGAGGACGAGAGCCATGAGATGTTCCTCCTCTGGGCAAGCCCGGGTCCTGAATCCTGTTGTGCCTGTGAATAGGCTGCAGGGGGACGGTGAAGACCAGCAACAGCTTTCAGGGCTGCCACCTTCCGTGTGGGACAAGGAGCCGGATGAGTGCCTTTCTGGATACAGGCGCTGCCGAGGACGAGAGCCATGAGATGTTCCTCCTCTGGGCAAGCCCGGGTCCCAGATCCTGTTGTGCCTGTGAATAGGCTGCAGGGGGACGGTGAAGACCAGCAACAGCTTTCAGGGCTGCCACCTTCCGTGTGGGACAAGGAGCCGGATGAGTGCCTTTTCGGAGTCAGGCTCTGCCGAGGACGAGAGCCATGAGATGTTCCTCCTCTGGGCAAGCCCGGGTCCCAGATCCTGTTGTGCCTGTGAATAGTCTGCAGGGGGACGGTGAAGACCAGCAACATCTTTCAGGGCTGCCACCTTCCGTGTGGGACAAGGAGCCGGATGTGTGCCTTTTCGGAAACAGGCTCTGACGAGGACGAGAGCCATGAGATGTTCCTCCTCTGGGCAAGCCCGGGTCCTGAATCCTGTTGTGCCTGTGAATAGGCTGCAGCGGGATGGTGAAGACCAGCAACAGCTTCCAGGGCTGCCACCTTCCGTGTGGGACAAGGAGCCGGACGTGTGCCTTTTCGGAAACAAGCTCTGCCGAGGACGAGAGCCATGAGATGTTCCTCCTCTGGGCAAGCCCGGGTCCCAGATCCTGTTGTGCCTGTGAATAGGCTGCAGGGCGACGGTGAAGACCAGCAATAGCTTTCACGGCTGCCACCTTCACTGTGGGACAAGGAGCCGGACGTGTGCCTTTCTGGAAACAGGCCGTGCCGAGGACGAGAGCCATGAGATGTTCCTCCTCTGGGCAAGCCCGGGTCCCAGATCCTGTTGTGCCTGTGAATAGGCTGCAGGGGGACGGTGAAGACCAGCAACAGCTTTCAGGGCTGCCACCTTCCGTGTGGGACAAGGAGCCGGACGTGTGCCTTTTCGGAATCAGGCTCTGCCGAGGACGAGAGCCATGAGATGTTCCTCCTCTGGGCAAGCCCGGGTCCAAATCCTGTTGTGCCTGTGAATAGGCTGCAGGGGGATGGTGAAGACCAGCAACAGCTTTCAGGGCTGCCACCTTCCGTGTGGGACAAGGAGCCGGATGTGTGCCTTTCTGGAAACAGGCCCTGCCGAGGACGAGAGCCATGAGATGTTCCTCCTCTGGGCAAGCCCGCGTCCAAATCCTGTTGTGCCTGTGAACAGGCTGCAGGGGGACGGTGAAGACCAGCAACAGCTTTCAGGGCTGCCACCTTCCGTGTGGGACAAGGAGCCGGATGTGTGCCTTTTCGGAAACAGGCTCTGCCGAGGACGAGAGCCATGAGATGTTCCTCCTCTGGGCAAGCCCGGGTCCTGAATCCTGTTGTGCCTGTGAATAGGCTGCAGGGGGACGGTGAAGACCAGCAACAGCTTTCAGGGCTGCCACCTTCCGTGTGGGACAATGAGCCGGTCTTGTGCCTTTATGGAAACAGGCCCTGCCGAGGACGAGAGCCATGAGATGTTCCTCCTCTGGGCAAGCCCGGGTCCCAGATCCTGTTGTGCCTGTGAATAGGCTGCAGGGGGACGGTGAAGACCAGCAACAGCTTTCAGGGCTGCCACCTTCCGTGTGGGACAAGGAGCCGGACGTGTGCCTTTTCGGAAACAAGCTATGCGAGGACGAGAGCCATGAGATGTTCCTCCTCTGGGCAAGCCCGGGTCCCAGATCCTGTTGTGCCTGTGAATAGGCTGCAGGGGGAAGGTGAAGACCAGCAACAGCTTTCACGGCTGCCACCTTCACTGTGGGACCAGGAGCCGGACTTGTGCCTTTCTGGAAACAGGCCGTGCCGAGGACGAGAGCCATGAGATGTTCCACCTCTGGGCAAGCCCGGGTCCCAGAACCTGTTGTGCCTGTGAATAGGCTACAGGGGGACGGTGAAGACCAGCAACAGCTTTCAGGGCTGCCACCTTCCGTGTGGGACAAGGAGCCGGACGTGTCTTTCTGGATACAGGCCCTGCCGAGGACGAGAGCCATGAGATGTTCCTTCTCTGGGCAAGCCCGGGTCCCAGATCCTGTTGTGCCTGTGAATAGGCTGCAGGGGGACGGTGAAGACCAGCAACAGCTTTCAGGGCTGCCACCTTCCGTGTGGGACAAGGAGCCGGACGAGTGCCTTTTCGGAGACAGGCTCTGCCGAGGACGAGAGCCATGAGATGTTCCTCCTCTGGGCAAGCCCGGGTCCCAGATCCTGTTGTGCCTGTGAATAGTCTGCAGGGGGACGGTGAAGACCAGCAACAGCTTTCAGGGCTGCCACCTTCCGTGTGGGACAATGAGCCAGTCTTGTGCCTTTATGGAAACAGGACCTGCGAGGACGAGAGCCATGAGATGTTCCTCCTCTGGGCAAGCCCGGGTCCCAGATCCTGTTGTGCCTGTGAATAGGCTGCAGGGGGACGGTGAAGACCAGCAACAGCTTTCACGGCTGCCATCTTCACTGTGGGACAAGGAGCCGGACGTGTGCCTTTCTGGAAACAGGCCCTGCCGAGGACGAGAGCCATGAGATGTTCCTCCTCTGGGCAAGCCCGGGTCCTGAATCCTGTTGTGCCTGTGAATAGGCTGCAGGAGGACGGTGAAGACCAGCAACAGCTTTCAGGGCTGCCACCTTCCGTGTGGGACAAGGAGCTGGACGTGTGCCTTTTCGGAAACAAGCTCTGCCGAGGACGAGAGCCATGAGATGTTCCTCCTCTGGGCAAGCCCGGGTCCCAGATCCTGTTGTGCCTGTGAACAGGCTGCAGGGGGACGGTGAAGACCAGCAACAGCTTCCAGGGCTGTCACCTTCCGTGTGGGACAAGGAGCTGGACGTGTGCCTTTTCGGAAACAAGCTCTGCCGAGGACGAGAGCCATGAGATGTTCCTCCTCTGGGCAAGCCCGGGTCCCAGATCCTGTTGTGCCTGTGAACAGGCTGCAGGGGGACGGTGAAGACCAGCAACAGCTTTCAGGGCTGCCACCTTCCGTGTGGGACAAGGAGCCGGATGTGTGCCTTTTCGGAAACAGGCTCTGCCGAGGACGAGAGCCATGAGATGTTCCTCCTCTGGGCAAGCCCGCATCCAAATCCTGTTGTGCCTGTGAATAGGCTGCAGGGGGACGGTGAAGACCAGCAACAGCTTTCACGGCTGCCACATTCCGTGTGGGACAAGGAGCCGGACGTGTGCGTTTTCGGAAACAGGCTCTGCCGAGGACGAGAGCCATGAGATGTTCCACCTCTGGGCAAGCCCGGGTCCTGAATCCTGTTGTGCCTGTGAATAGGCTGCAGGGGGACGGTGAAGACCAGCAACAGCTTTCAGGGCTGCCACCTTCCATGTGGGACAAGGAGCCGGACGTGTCTTTCTGGATACAGGCCCTGCCGAGGACGAGAGCCATGAGATGTTCCTCCTCTGGGCAAGCCCGGGTCCCAGATCCTGTTGTGCCTGTGAATAGGCTGCAGGGGGACGGTGAAGACCAGCAACAGCTTTCAGGGCTGCCACCTTCCGTGTGGGACAATGAGCCGGATGAGTGCCTTTTCGGAAACAGGCCGTGCCGAGGACGAGAGCCATGAGATGTTCCTCCTCTGGGCAAGCCCGGGTCCCAGATCCTGTTGTGCCTGTGAATAGGCTGCAGGGGGACGGTGAAGACCAGCAACAGCTTTCAGGGCTGCCACCTTCCGTGTGGGAGAAGGAGCCGGACGTGTGCCTTTCTGGAAACAGGCCCTGCCGAGGACGAGAGCCATGAGATGTTCCTCCTCTGGCCAAGCCCGGGTCCCAGATCCTGTTGTGCCTGTGAATAGGCTGCAGGGGGACGGTGAAGACCAGCAACAGCTTTCAGGGCTGCCACCTTCCGTGTGGGAGAAGGAGCCGGACGTGTGCCTTTCTGGAAACAGGCCCTGCCGAGGACGAGAGCCATGAGATGTTCCTCCTCTGGCCAAGCCCGGGTCCCAGATCCTGTTGTGCCTGTGAATAGGCTGCAGGGGGACAGTGAAGACCAGCAACAGCTTTCAGGGCTGCCACCTTCCGTGTGGGACAAGGAGCCGGACGTGTCTTTCTGGATACAGGCCCTGCCGAGGACGAGAGCCATGAGATGTTCCTCCTCTGGGCAAGCCCGGGTCCCAGATCCTGTTGTGCCTGTGAATAGGCTGCAGGGGGACGGTGAAGACCAGCAACAGCTTTCAGGGCTGCCACCTTCCGTGTGGGACAATGAGCCGGATGAGTGCCTTTTCGGAAACAGGCCGTGCCGAGGACGAGAGCCATGAGATGTTCCTCCTCTGGGCAAGCCCGGGTCCCAGATCCTGTTGTGCCTGTGAATAGGCTGCAGGGGGACGGTGAAGACCAGCAACAGCTTTCAGGGCTGCCACCTTCCGTGTGGGAGAAGGAGCCGGACGTGTGCCTTTCTGGAAACAGGCCCTGCCGAGGACGAGAGCCATGAGATGTTCCTCCTCTGGGCAAGCCCGGGTCCCAGATCCTGTTGTGCCTGTGAATAGGCTGCAGGGGGACGGTGAAGACCAGCAACAGCTTTCAGGGCTGCCACCTTCCGTGTGGGAGAAGGAGCCGGACGTGTGCCTTTCTGGAAACAGGCCCTGCCGAGGACGAGAGCCATGAGATGTTCCTCCTCTGGCCAAGCCCGGGTCCCAGATCCTGTTGTGCCTGTGAATAGGCTGCAGGGGGACAGTGAAGACCAGCAACAGCTTTCAGGGCTGCCACCTTCCGTGTGGGACAAGGAGCCGGACGTGTGCCTTTTCGGAATCAGGCTCTGCCGAGGCCGAGAGCCATGAGATGTTCCTCCTCTGGGCAAGCCCGGGTCCTGAATCCTGTTGTGCCTGTGAATAGGCTGCAGGGGGACGGTAAAGACCAGCAACAGCTTTCAGGGCTGCCACCTTCCGTGTGGGACAATGAGCCGGATGTGTGCCTTTCTGGAAACAGGCCCTGCCGAGGACGAGAGCCATGAGATGTTCCTCCTCTGGGCAAGCCCGGGTCCCAGATCCTGTTGTGCCTGTGAATAGGCTGCAGATGGACGGTGAAGACCAGCAACAGCTTTCAGGGCTGCCACCTTCCGTGTGGGACAAGGAGCCGGATGAGTGCCTTTTCGGAGTCAGGCTCTGCCGAGGACGAGAGCCATGAGATGTTCCTCCTCTGGGCAAGCCCGGGTCCCAGATCCTGTTGTGCCTGTGAATAGGCTGCAGGGGGACGGTGAAGACCAGCAACAGCTTTCAGGGCTGCCACCTTCCGTGTGGTGCAAGGAGCCGGACGTGTCCGTTTTCGGAAACAGGATCTGCCGAGGACGAGAGCCATGAGATGTTCCTCCTCTGGGCAAGCCCGGGTCCCAGATCCTGTTGTGCCTGTGAATAGGCTGCAGGGGGACGGTGAAGACCAGCAACAGCTTTCACGGCTGCCACCTTCCGTGTGGGACAAGGAGCCGGTCTTGTGCCTTTATGGAAACAGGCCCTGCCGAGGACGAGAGCCATGAGATGTTCCTCCTCTGGGCAAGCCCGGGTCCCAGATCCTGTTGTGCCTGTGAATAGGCTGCAGGGGGACGGTGAAGACCAGCAACAGCTTTCACGGCTGCCACCTTCACTGTGGGACAAGGAGCCGGACGTGTGCCTTTCTGGAAACAGGCCCTGCCGAGGACGAGAGCCATGAGATGTTCCTCCTCTGGGCAAGCCCGGGTCCCAGATCCTGTTGTGCCTGTGAATAGGCTGCAGGGGGACGGTGAAGACCAGCAACAGCTTTCACGGCTGCCACCTTCCGTGTGGGACAAGGAGCCGGACATGTGCGTTTTCGGAAACAGGCTCTGCCGAGGACGAGAGCCATGAGATGTTCCACCTCTGGGCAAGCCCAGGTCCTGAATCCTGTTGTGCCTGTGAATAGGCTGCAGGGGGACGGTGAAGACCAGCAACAGCTTTCAGGGCTGCCACCTTCACTGTGGGACAAGGAGCCGGACGTGTCTTTCTGGATACAGGCCCTGCCGAGGACGAGAGCCATGAGATGTTCCTCCTCTGGGCAAGCCCGGGTCCCAGATCCTGTTGTGCCTGTGAATAGGCTGCAGGGGGACGGTGAAGACCAGCAACAGCTTTCACGGCTGCCACCTTCCGTGTGGGACAAGGAGCCGGATGAGTGCCTTTTCGGAGTCAGGCTCTGCCGAGGACGAGAGCCATGAGATGTTCCTCCTCTGGGCAAGCCCGGGTCCCAGATCCTGTTGTGCCTGTGAATAGGCTGCAGGGGGACGGTGAAGACCAGCAACAGCTTTCAGAGCTGCCACCTTCCGTGTGGGACAAGGAGCCGGATGTGTGCCTTTTCGGAAACAGGCTCTGCCGAGGACGAGAGCCATGAGATGTTCCTCCTCTGGGCAAGCCCGGGTCCTGAATCCTGTTGTGCCTGTGAATAGGCTGCAGGGGGACGGTGAAGACCAGCAACAGCTTCCAGGGCTGCCACCTTCCGTGTGGGACAAGGAGCCGGACGTGTGCCTTTTCGGAAACAAGCTCTGCCGAGGACGAGAGCCATGAGATGTTCCTCCTCTGGGCAAGCCCGGGTCCCAGATCCTGTTGTGCCTGTGAATAGGCTGCAGGGGGACGGTGAACACCAGCAACAGCTTTCACGGCTGCCACCTTCCGTGTGGGACAAGGAGCCGGACGTGTGCCTTTCTGGAAACAGGCCGTGCCGAGGACGAGAGCCATGAGATGTTCCTCCTCTGGGCAAGCCCGGGTCCCAGATCCTGTTGTGCCTGTGAATAGGCTGCAGGGGGACGGTGAAGACCAGCAACAGCTTTCAGGGCTGCCACCTTCCGTGTGGGACAAGGAGCCGGACGTGTGCCTTTTCGGAATCAGGCTCTGCCGAGGACGAGAGCCATGAGATGTTCCTCCTCTGGGCAAGCCCGGGTCCAAATCCTGTTGTGCCTGTGAATAGGCTGCAGGGGGACGGTGAAGACCAGCAACAGCTTTCAGGGCTGCCACCTTCCGTGTGGGACAATGAGCCAGTCTTGTGCCTTTATGGAAACAGGCCCTGCGAGGACGAGAGCCATGAGATGTTCCTCCTCTGGGCAAGCCCGGGTCCCAGATCCTGTTGTGCCTGTGAATAGGCTGCAGGGGGACGGTGAAGACCAGCAACAGCTTTCACGGCTGCCATCTTCACTGTGGGACAAGGAGCCGGACGTGTGCCTTTCTGGAAACAGGCCCTGCCGAGGACGAGAGCCATGAGATGTTCCTCCTCTGGGCAAGCCCGGGTCCTGAATCCTGTTGTGCCTGTGAATAGGCTGCAGGGGGACGGTGAAGACCAGCAACAGCTTTCAGGGCTGCCACCTTCCGTGTGGGACAAGGAGCTGGACGTGTGCCTTTTCGGAAACAAGCTCTGCCGAGGACGAGAGCCATGAGATGTTCCTCCTCTGGGCAAGCCCGGGTCCCAGATCCTGTTGTGCCTGTGAACAGGCTGCAGGGGGACGGTGAAGACCAGCAACAGCTTTCAGGGCTGCCACCTTCCGTGTGGGACAAGGAGCCGGATGAGTGCCTTTTCGGAAACAGGCTCTGCCGAGGACGAGAGCCATGAGATGTTCCTCCTCTGGGCAAGCCCGGGTCCCAGATCCTGTAGTGCCTGTGAATAGGCTGCAGGGGGACGGTGAAGACCAGCAACAGCTTTCAGGGCTGCCACCTTCCGTGTGGGACAAGGAGCCGGTCTTGTGCCTTTATGGAAACAGGCCCTGCCGAGGACGAGAGCCATGAGATGTTCCTCCTCTGGGCAAGCCCGGGTCCCAGATCCTGTTGTGCCTGTGAATAGGCTGCAGGGGGACGGTGAAGACCAGCAACAGCTTTCACGGCTGCCACCTTCACTGTGGGACAAGGAGCCGGACGTGTGCCTTTCTGGAAACAGGCCCTGCCGAGGACGAGAGCCATGAGATGTTCCTCCTCTGGCCAAGCCCGGGTCCTGAATCCTGTTGTGCCTGTGAATAGGCTGCAGGGGGACGGTGAAGACCAGCAACAGCTTTCACGGCTGCCACCTTCCGTGTGGGACAAGGAGCCGGACGTGTCTTTCTGGATACAGGCCCTGCCGAGGACGAGAGCCATGAGATGTTCCTCCTCTGGGCAAGCCCGGGTCCCAGATCCTGTTGTGCCTGTGAATAGGCTGCAGGGGGACGGTGAAGACCAGCAACAGCTTTCATGGCTGCCACCTTCCGTGTGGGACAAGGAGCCGGATGAGTGCCTTTTCGGAGTCAGGCTCTGCCGAGGACGAGAGCCATGAGATGTTCCTCCTCTGGGCAAGCCCGGGTCCTGAATCCTGTTGTGCCTGTGAATAGGCTGCAGGGGGACGGTGAAGACCAGCAACAGCTTCCAGGGCTGCCACCTTCCGTGTGGGACAAGGAGCCGGACGTGTGCCTTTTCGGAAACAAGCTCTGCCGAGGACGAGAGCCATGAGATGTTCCTCCTCTGGGCAAGCCCGGGTCCCAGATCCTGTTGTGCCTGTGAATAGGCTGCAGGGGGACGGTGAACACCAGCAACAGCTTTCAGGGCTGCCACCTTCCGTGTGGGACAAGGAGCCGGACGTGTGCCTTTTCGGAATCAGGCTCTGCCGAGGACGAGAGCCATGAGATGTTCCTCCTCTGGGCAAGCCCGGGTCCAAATCCTGTTGTGCCTGTGAATAGGCTGCAGGGGGACGGTGAAGACCAGCAACAGCTTTCAGGGCTGCCACCTTCCGTGTGGGACAATGAGCCAGTCTTGTGCCTTTATGGAAACAGGACCTGCGAGGACGAGAGCCATGAGATGTTCCTCCTCTGGGCAAGCCCGGGTCCCAGATCCTGTTGTGCCTGTGAATAGGCTGCAGGGGGACGGTGAAGACCAGCAACAGCTTTCACGGCTGCCATCTTCACTGTGGGACAAGGAGCCGGACGTGTGCCTTTCTGGAAACAGGCCCTGCCGAGGACGAGAGCCATGAGATGTTCCTCCTCTGGGCAAGCCCGGGTCCTGAATCCTGTTGTGCCTGTGAATAGGCTGCAGGGGGACGGTGAAGACCAGCAACAGCTTTCAGGGCTGCCACCTTCCGTGTGGGACAAGGAGCTGGACGTGTGCCTTTTCGGAAACAAGCTCTGCCGAGGACGAGAGCCATGAGATGTTCCTCCTCTGGGCAAGCCCGGGTCCCAGATCCTGTTGTGCCTGTGAACAGGCTGCAGGGGGACGGTGAAGACCAGCAACAGCTTCCAGGGCTGTCACCTTCCGTGTGGGACAAGGAGCTGGACGTGTGCCTTTTCGGAAACAAGCTCTGCCGAGGACGAGAGCCATGAGATGTTCCTCCTCTGGGCAAGCCCGGGTCCCAGATCCTGTTGTGCCTGTGAACAGGCTGCAGGGGGACGGCGAAGACCAGCAACAGCTTTCAGGGCTGCCACCTTCCGTGTGGGACAAGGAGCCGGATGTGTGCCTTTTCGGAAACAGGCTCTGCCGAGGACGAGAGCCATGAGATGTTCCTCCTCTGGGCAAGCCCGCATCCAAATCCTGTTGTGCCTGTGAATAGGCTGCAGGGGGACGGTGAAGACCAGCAACAGCTTTCACGGCTGCCACATTCCGTGTGGGACAAGGAGCCGGACGTGTGCGTTTTCGGAAACAGGCTCTGCCGAGGACGAGAGCCATGAGATGTTCCACCTCTGGGCAAGCCCGGGTCCTGAATCCTGTTGTGCCTGTGAATAGGCTGCAGGGGGACGGTGAAGACCAGCAACAGCTTTCACGGCTGCCACCTTCCATGTGGGACAAGGAGCCGGACGTGTCTTTCTGGATACAGGCCCTGCCGAGGACGAGAGCCATGAGATGTTCCTCCTCTGGGCAAGCCCGGGTCCCAGATCCTGTTGTGCCTGTGAATAGGCTGCAGGGGGACGGTGAAGACCAGCAACAGCTTTCAGGGCTGCCACCTTCCGTGTGGGACAATGAGCCGGATGAGTGCCTTTTCGGAAACAGGCCCTGCCGAGGACGAGAGCCATGAGATGTTCCTCCTCTGGGCAAGCCCGGGTCCCAGATCCTGTTGTGCCTGTGAATAGGCTGCAGGGGGACGGTGAAGACCAGCAACAGCTTTCAGGGCTGCCACCTTCCGTGTGGGAGAAGGAGCCGGACGTGTGCCTTTCTGGAAACAGGCCCTGCCGAGGACGAGAGCCATGAGATGTTCCTCCTCTGGCCAAGCCCGGGTCCCAGATCCTGTTGTGCCTGTGAATAGGCTGCAGGGGGACGGTGAAGACCAGCAACAGCTTTCAGGGCTGCCACCTTCCGTGTGGGAGAAGGAGCCGGACGTGTGCCTTTCTGGAAACAGGCCGTGCCGAGGACGAGAGCCATGAGATGTTCCTCCTCTGGGCAAGCCCGGGTCCCAGATCCTGTTGTGCCTGTGAATAGGCTGCAGGGGGACAGTGAAGACCAGCAACAGCTTTCAGGGCTGCCACCTTCCGTGTGGGACAAGGAGCCGGACGTGTGCCTTTTCGGAATCAGGCTCTGCCGAGGCCGAGAGCCATGAGATGTTCCTCCTCTGGGCAAGCCCGGGTCCTGAATCCTGTTGTGCCTGTGAATAGGCTGCAGGGGGACGGTGAAGACCAGCAACAGCTTTCAGGGCTGCCACCTTCCGTGTGGGACAATGAGCCGGATGTGTGCCTTTCTGGAAACAGGCCCTGCCGAGGACGAGAGCCATGAGATGTTCCTCCTCTGGGCAAGCCCGGGTCCCAGATCCTGTTGTGCCTGTGAATAGGCTGCAGATGGACGGTGAAGACCAGCAACAGCTTTCAGGGCTGCCACCTTCCGTGTGGGACAAGGAGCCGGATGAGTGCCTTTTCGGAGTCAGGCTCTGCCGAGGAGGAGAGCCATGAGATGTTCCTCCTCTGGGCAAGCCCGGGTCCCAGATCCTGTTGTGCCTGTGAATAGGCTGCAGGGGGACGGTGAAGACCAGCAACAGCTTTCAGGGCTGCCACCTTCCGTGTGGGACAAGGAGCCGGATGAGTGCCTTTTCGGAAACAGGCTCTGCCGAGGACGAGAGCCATGAGATGTTCCTCCTCTGGGCAAGCCCGGGTCCCAGATCCTGTTGTGCCTGTGAATAGGCTGCAGGGGGACGGTGAAGACCAGCAACAGCTTTCACGGCTGCCACCTTCCGTGTGGGACAAGGAGCCGGTCTTGTGCCTTTATGGAAACAGGCCCTGCCGAGGACGAGAGCCATGAGATGTTCCTCCTCTGGGCAAGCCCGGGTCCCAGATCCTGTTGTGCCTGTGAATAGGCTGCAGGGGGACGGTGAAGACCAGCAACAGCTTTCACGGCTGCCACCTTCACTGTGGGACAAGGAGCCGGACGTGTGCCTTTCTGGAAACAGGCCCTGCCGAGGACGAGAGCCATGAGATGTTCCTCCTCTGGGCAAGCCCGGGTCCCAGATCCTGTTGTGCCTGTGAATAGGCTGCAGGGGGACGGTGAAGACCAGCAACAGCTTTCACGGCTGCCACCTTCCGTGTGGGACAAGGAGCCGGACATGTGCGTTTTCGGAAACAGGCTCTGCCGAGGACGAGAGCCATGAGATGTTCCACCTCTGGGCAAGCCCGGGTCCTGAATCCTGTTGTGCCTGTGAATAGGCTGCAGGGGGACGGTGAAGACCAGCAACAGCTTTCAGGGCTGCCACCTTCACTGTGGGACAAGGAGCCGGACGTGTCTTTCTGGATACAGGCCCTGCCGAGGACGAGAGCCATGAGATGTTCCTCCTCTGGGCAAGCCCGGGTCCCAGATCCTGTTGTGCCTGTGAATAGGCTGCAGGGGGACGGTGAAGACCAGCAACAGCTTTCAGAGCTGCCACCTTCCGTGTGGGACAAGGAGCCGGATGTGTGCCTTTTCGGAAACAGGCTCTGCCGAGGACGAGAGCCATGAGATGTTCCTCCTCTGGGCAAGCCCGGGTCCTGAATCCTGTTGTGCCTGTGAATAGGCTGCAGGGGGACGGTGAAGACCAGCAACAGCTTCCAGGGCTGCCACCTTCCGTGTGGGACAAGGAGCCGGACGTGTGCCTTTTCGGAAACAAGCTCTGCCGAGGACGAGAGCCATGAGATGTTCCTCCTCTGGGCAAGCCCGGGTCCCAGATCCTGTTGTGCCTGTGAATAGGCTGCAGGGGGACGGTGAACACCAGCAACAGCTTTCACGGCTGCCACCTTCCGTGTGGGACAAGGAGCCGGACGTGTGCCTTTCTGGAAACAGGCCGTGCCGAGGACGAGAGCCATGAGATGTTCCTCCTCTGGGCAAGCCCGGGTCCCAGATCCTGTTGTGCCTGTGAATAGGCTGCAGGGGGACGGTGAAGACCAGCAACAGCTTTCAGGGCTGCCACCTTCCGTGTGGGACAAGGAGCCGGACGTGTGCCTTTTCGGAATCAGGCTCTGCCGAGGACGAGAGCCATGAGATGTTCCTCCTCTGGGCAAGCCCGGGTCCAAATCCTGTTGTGCCTGTGAATAGGCTGCAGGGGGACGGTGAAGACCAGCAACAGCTTTCAGGGCTGCCACCTTCCGTGTGGGACAATGAGCCAGTCTTGTGCCTTTATGGAAACAGGCCCTGCGAGGACGAGAGCCATGAGATGTTCCTCCTCTGGGCAAGCCCGGGTCCCAGATCCTGTTGTGCCTGTGAATAGGCTGCAGGGGGACGGTGAAGACCAGCAACAGCTTTCACGGCTGCCATCTTCACTGTGGGACAAGGAGCCGGACGTGTGCCTTTCTGGAAACAGGCCCTGCCGAGGACGAGAGCCATGAGATGTTCCTCCTCTGGGCAAGCCCGGGTCCTGAATCCTGTTGTGCCTGTGAATAGGCTGCAGGGGGACGGTGAAGACCAGCAACAGCTTTCAGGGCTGCCACCTTCCGTGTGGGACAAGGAGCTGGACGTGTGCCTTTTCGGAAACAAGCTCTGCCGAGGACGAGAGCCATGAGATGTTCCTCCTCTGGGCAAGCCCGGGTCCCAGATCCTGTTGTGCCTGTGAACAGGCTGCAGGGGGACGGTGAAGACCAGCAACAGCTTCCAGGGCTGTCACCTTCCGTGTGGGACAAGGAGCTGGACGTGTGCCTTTTCGGAAACAAGCTCTGCCGAGGACGAGAGCCATGAGATGTTCCTCCTCTGGGCAAGCCCGGGTCCCAGATCCTGTTGTGCCTGTGAACAGGCTGCAGGGGGACAGTGAAGACCAGCAACAGCTTTCAGGGCTGCCACCTTCCGTGTGGGACAAGGAGCCGGATGTGTGCCTTTTCGGAAACAGGCTCTGCCGAGGACGAGAGCCATGAGATGTTCCTCCTCTGGGCAAGCCCGCATCCAAATCCTGTTGTGCCTGTGAATAGGCTGCAGGGGGACGGTGAAGACCAGCAACAGCTTTCACGGCTGCCAAATTCCGTGTGGGACAAGGAGCCGGACGTGTGCGTTTTCGGAAACAGGCTCTGCCGAGGACGAGAGCCATGAGATGTTCCACCTCTGGGCAAGCCCGGGTCCTGAATCCTGTTGTGCCTGTGAATAGGCTGCAGGGGGACGGTGAAGACCAGCAACAGCTTTCAGGGCTGCCACCTTCCATGTGGGACAAGGAGCCGGACGTGTCTTTCTGGATACAGGCCCTGCCGAGGACGAGAGCCATGAGATGTTCCTCCTCTGGGCAAGCCCGGGTCCCAGATCCTGTTGTGCCTGTGAATAGGATGCAGGGGGACGGTGAAGACCAGCAACAGCTTTCAGGGCTGCCACCTTCCGTGTGGGACAATGAGCCGGATGAGTGCCTTTTCGGAAACAGGCTCTGCCGAGGACGAGAGCCATGAGATGTTCCTCCTCTGGGCAAGCCCGGGTCCCAGATCCTGTTGTGCCTGTGAATAGGCTGCAGGGGGACGGTGAAGACCAGCAACAGCTTTCAGGGCTGCCACCTTCCGTGAGGGAGAAGGAGCCGGACGTGTGCCTTTCTGGAAACAGGCCCTGCCGAGGACGAGAGCCATGAGATGTTCCTCCTCTGGCCAAGCCCGGGTCCCAGATCCTGTTGTGCCTGTGAATAGGCTGCAGGGGGACGGTGAAGACCAGCAACAGCTTTCAGGGCTGCCACCTTCCGTGTGGGACAAGGAGCCGGACGTGTGCCTTTTGGGAATCAGGCTCTGCCGAGGACGAGAGCCATGAGATGTTCCTCCTCTGGGCAAGCCCGGGTCCTGAATCCTGTTGTGCCTGTGAATAGGCTGCAGGGGGACGGTGAAGACCAGCAACAGCTTTCCGGGCTGCCACCTTCCGTGTGGGACAAGGAGCCGGATGAGTGCCTTTCTGGATACAGGCCCTGCCGAGGACGAGAGCCATGAGATGTTCCTCCTCTGGCCAAGCCCGGGTCCCAGATCCTGTTGTGCCTGTGAATAGGCTGCAGGGGGACGGTGAAGACCAGCAACAGCTTTCAGGGCTGCCACCTTCCGTGTGGGACAAGGAGCCGGATGAGTGCCTTTTCGGAGTCAGGCTCTGCCGAGGACGAGAGCCATGAGATGTTCCTCCTCTGGCCAAGCCCGGGTCCCAGATCCTGTTGTGCCTGTGAATAGGCTGCAGGGCGACGGTGAAGACCAGCAATAGATTTCACGGCTGCCACCTTCACTGTGGGACAAGGAGCCGGACGTGTGCCTTTCTGGAAACAGGCCGTGCCGAGGACGAGAGCCATGAGATGTTCCTCCTCTGGGCAAGCCCGGGTCCCAGATCCTGTTGTGCCTGTGAATAGGCTGCAGGGGGACGGTGAAGACCAGCAACAGCTTTCAGGGCTGCCACCTTCCGTGTGGGACAAGGAGCCGGACGTGTGCCTTTTCGGAATCAGGCTCTGCCGAGGACGAGAGCCATGAGATGTTCCTCCTCTGGGCAAGCCCGGGTCCAGATCCTGTTGTGCCTGTGAATAGGCTGCAGGGGGACGGTGAAGACCAGCAACAGCTTTCAGGGCTGCCACCTTCCGTGTGGGACAAGGAGCCGGATGTGTGCCTTTCTGGAAACAGGCCCTGCCGAGGACGAGAGCCATGAGATGTTCCTCCTCTGGGCAAGCCCGGGTCCCAGATCCTGTTGTGCCTGTGAACAGGCTGCAGGGGGACGGTGAAGACCAGCAACAGCTTTCAGGGCTGCCACCTTCCGTGTGGGACAAGGAGCCGGATGTGTGCCTTTTCGGAAACAGGCTCTGCCGAGGACGAGAGCCATGAGATGTTCCTCCTCTGGGCAAGCCCGGGTCTTGAATCCTGTTGTGCCTGTGAATAGGCAGCAGGGGGACGGTGAAGACCAGCAACAGCTTTCAGGGCTGCCACCTTCCGTGTGGGACAATGGGCCGGTCTTGTGCCTTTATGGAAACAGGCCCTGCCGAGGACGAGAGCCATGAGATGTTCCTCCTCTGGGCAAGACCGGGTCCCAGATCCTGTTGTGCCTGTGAATAGGCTGCAGGGGGACGGTGAAGACCAGCAACAGCTTTCAGGGCTGCCACCTTCCGTGTGGGACAAGGAGCCGGACGTGTGCCTTTTCGGAAACAAGCTATGCGAGGACGAGAGCCATGAGATGTTCCTCCTCTGGGCAAGCCCGGGTCCCAGATCCTGTTGTGCCTGTGAATAGGCTGCAGGGGGACGGTGAAGACCAGCAACAGCTTTCACGGCTGCCACCTTCACTGTGGGACCAGGAGCCGGACGTGTGCCTTTCTGGAAACAGGCTCCGCCGAGGACGAGAGCCATGAGATGTTCCTCCTCTGGGCAAGCCCGGGTCCCAGAACCTGTTGTGCCTGTGAATAGGCTACAGGGGGACGGTGAAGACCAGCAACAGCTTTCAGGGCTGCCACCTTCCGTGTG
Organism: Astur gentilis; assembly: GCF_929443795.1. Lineage (NCBI taxonomy): Eukaryota > Metazoa > Chordata > Aves > Accipitriformes > Accipitridae > Astur > Astur gentilis. The sequence continues at coordinate 2,247,401 of NW_026060958.1, read as the reverse complement.
GGACAAGGAGCCGGACGTGTCTTTCTGGATACAGGCCCTGCCGAGGACGAGAGCCATGAGATGTTCCTCCTCTGGGCAAGCCCGGGTCCTGAATCCTGTTGTGCCTGTGAATAGGCTGCAGGGGGACGGTGAAGACCAGCAACAGCTTCCAGGGCTGCCACCTTCCGTGTGGGACAAGGAGCCGCACGTGTGCCTTTTCGGAAACAAGCTCTGCCGAGGACGAGAGCCATGAGATGTTCCTCCTCTGGGCAAGCCCGGGTCCCAGATCCTGTTGTGCCTGTGAATAGGCTGCAGGGCGACGGTGAAGACCAGCGATAGCTTTCACGGCTGCCACCTTCACTGTGGGACAAGGAGCCGGACGTTAGCCTTTCTGGAAACAGGCCGTGCCGAGGACGAGAGCCATGAGATGTTCCTCCTCTGGGCAAGCCCGGGTCCCAGATCCTGTTGTGCCTGTGAATAGGCTGCAGGGGGATGGTGAAGACCAGCACCAGCTTTCAGGGCTGCCACCTTCCGTGTGGGACAAGGAGCCGGATGTGTGCCTTTTCGGAAACAGGCTCTGCCGAGGACGAGAGCCATGAGATGTTCCTCCTCTGGGCAAGCCCGGGTCCTGAATCCTGTTGTGCCTGTGAATAGGCTGCAGGGGGACGGTGAAGACCAGCAACAGCTTCCAGGGCTGCCACCTTCCGTGTGGGACAAGGAGCCGGACGTGTGCCTTTTCGGAATCAGGCTCTGCCGAGGACGAGAGCCAAGAGATGTTCCTCCTCTGGGCAAGCCCGGGTCCTGAATCCTGTTGTGCCTGTGAATAGGCTGCAGGGGGACGGTGAAGACCAGCAACAGCTTTCAGGGCTGCCACCTTCCGTGTGGGACAAGGAGCCGGATGAGTGCCTTTCTGGATACAGGCCCTGCCGAGGACGAGAGCCATGAGATGTTCCTCCTCTGGGCAAGCCCGGGTCCCAGATCCTGTTGTGCCTGTGAATAGGCTGCAGGGGGACGGTGAAGACCAGCAACAGCTTTCAGGGCTGCCACCTTCCGTGTGGGACAAGGAGCCGGATGAGTGCCTTTTCAGAGTCAGGCTCTGCCGAGGACGAGAGCCATGAGATGTTCCTCCTCTGGCCAAGCCCGGGTCCCAGATCCTGTTGTGCCTGTGAATAGGCTGCAGGGCGACGGTGAAGACCAGCAATAGCTTTCACGGCTGCCACCTTCACTGTGGGACAAGGAGCCGGACGTGTGCCTTTCTGGAAACAGGCCGTGCCGAGGACGAGAGCCATGAGATGTTCCTCCTCTGGGCAAGCCCGGGTCCCAGATCCTTTTGTGCCTGTGAATAGGCTGCAGGGGGACGGTGAAGACCAGCACCAGCTTTCAGGGCTGCCACCTTCCGTGTGGGACAAGGAGCCGGACGTGTGCCTTTTCGGAATCAGGCTCTGCCGAGGACGAGAGCCATGAGATGTTCCTCCTCTGGGCAAGCCCGGGTCCAGATCCTGTTGTGCCTGTGAATAGGCTGCAGGGGGACGGTGAAGACCAGCAACAGCTTTCAGGGCTGCCACCTTCCGTGTGGGACAAGGAGCCGGATGTGTGCCTTTCTGGAAACAGGCCCTGCCGAGGACGAGAGCCATGAGATGTTCCTCCTCTGGGCAAGCCCGGGTCCCAGATCCTGTTGTGCCTGTGAACAGGCTGCAGGGGGACGGTGAAGACCAGCAACAGCTTTCACGGCTGCCACCTTCCGTGTGGGACAAGGAGCCGGATGTGTGCCTTTTCGGAAACAGGCTCTGCCGAGGACGAGAGCCATGAGATGTTCCTCCTCTGGGCAAGCCCGGGTCCTGAATCCTGTTGTGCCTGTGAATAGGCAGCAGGGGGACGGTGAAGACCAGCAACAGCTTTCAGGGCTGCCACCTTCCGTGTGGGACAATGGGCCGGTCTTGTGCCTTTATGGAAACAGGCCCTGCCGAGGACGAGAGCCATGAGATGTTCCTCCTCTGGGCAAGCCCGGGTCCCAGATCCTGTTGTGCCTGTGAATAGGCTGCAGGGGGACGGTGAAGACCAGCAACAGCTTTCAGGGCTGCCACCTTCCGTGTGGGACAAGGAGCCGGACGTGTGCCTTTTCGGAAACAAGCTATGCGAGGACGAGAGCCATGAGATGTTCCTCCTCTGGGCAAGCCCGGGTCCCAGATCCTGTTGTGCCTGTGAATAGGCTGCAGGGCGACGGTGAAGACCAGCAATAGCTTTCACGGCTGCCACCTTCACTGTGGGACAAGGAGCCGGACGTGTGCCTTTCTGGAAACAGGCCGTGCCGAGGACGAGAGTCATGAGATGTTCCTCCTCTGGCCAAGCCCGGGTCCCAGATCCTGTTGTGCCTGTGAATAGGCTGCAGGGGGACGGTGAAGACCAGCAACAGCTTTCAGGGCTGCCACCTTCCGTGTGGGACAAGGAGCCGGACGTGTGCCTTTTCGGAATCAGGCTCTGCCGAGGACGAGAGCCATGAGATGTTCCTCCTCTGGGCAAGCCCGGGTCCAGATCCTGTTGTGCCTGTGAATAGGCTGCAGGGGGACGGTGAAGACCAGCAACAGCTTTCAGGGCTGCCACCTTCCGTGTGGGACAAGGAGCCGGATGTGTGCCTTTCTGGAAACAGGCCCTGCCGAGGACGAGAGCCATTAGATGTTCCTCCTCTGGGCAAGCCCGGGTCCCAGATCCTGTTGTGCCTGTGAACAGGCTGCAGGGGGACGGTGAAGACCAGCAACAGCTTTCAGGGCTGCCACCTTCCGTGTGGGACAAGGAGCCGGATGTGTGCCTTTTCGGAAACAGGCTCTGCCGAGGACGAGAGCCATGAGATGTTCCTCCTCTGGGCAAGCCCGGGTCCTGAATCCTGTTGTGCCTGTGAATAGGCAGCAGGGGGACGGTGAAGACCAGCAACAGCTTTCAGGGCTGCCACCTTCCGTGTGGGACAATGGGCCGGTCTTGTGCCTTTATGGAAACAGGCCGTGCCGAGGACGAGAGCCATGAGATGTTCCTCCTCTGGGCAAGCCCGGGTCCCAGATCCTGTTGTGCCTGTGAATAGGCTGCAGGGGGACGGTGAAGACCAGCAACAGCTTTCACGGCTGCCACCTTCACTGTGGGACCAGGAGCCGGACGTGTGCCTTTCTGGAAACAGGCCGTGCCGAGGACGAGAGCCATGAGATGTTCCTCCTCTGGGCAAGCCCGGGTCCCAGAACCTGTTGTGCCTGTGAATAGGCTACAGGGGGACGGTGAAGACCAGCAACAGCTTTCAGGGCTGCCACCTTCCGTGTGAGACAAGGAGCCGGACGTGTCTTTCTGGATACAGGCCCTGCCGAGGACGAGAGCCATGAGATGTTCCTTCTCTGGGCAAGCCCGGGTCCCAGATCCTGTTGTGCCTGTGAATAGGCTGCAGGGGGACGGTGAAGACCAGCAACAGCTTTCAGGGCTGCCACCTTCCGTGTGGGACAAGGAGCCGGATGAGTGCCTTTTCGGAGTCAGGCTCTGCCGAGGACGAGAGCCATGAGATGTTGCTCCTCTGGGCAAGCCCGGGTCCCAGATCCTGTTGTGCCTGTGAATAGTCTGCAGGGGGACGGTGAAGACCAGCAACAGCTTTCAGGGCTGCCACCTTCCGTGTGGGACAAGGAGCCGGATGTGTGCCTTTTCGGAAACAGGCTCTGCCGAGGACGAGAGCCATGAGATGTTCCTCCTCTGGGCAAGCCCGGGTCCTGAATCCTGTTGTGCCTGTGAATAGGCTGCAGGGGGACGGTGAAGACCAGCAACAGCTTCCAGGTCTGCCACCTTCCGTGTGGGACAAGGAGCCGCACGTGTGCCTTTTCGGAAACAAGCTCTGCCGAGGACGAGAGCCATGAGATGTTCCTCCTCTGGGCAAGCCCGGGTCCCAGATCCTGTTGTGCCTGTGAATAGGCTGCAGGGCGACGGTGAAGACCAGCAATAGCTTTCACGGCTGCCACCTTCACTGTGGGACAAGGAGCCGGACGTGAGCCTTTCTGGAAACAGGCCGTGCCGAGGACGAGAGCCATGAGATGTTCCTCCTCTGGGCAAGCCCGGGTCCCAGATCCTGTTGTGCCTGTGAATAGGCTGCAGGGGGATGGTGAAGACCAGCAACAGCTTTCAGGGCTGCCACCTTCCGTGTGGGACAAGGAGCCGGATGTGTGCCTTTTCGGAAACAGGCTCTGCCGAGGACGAGATCCATGAGATGTTCCTCCTCTGGGCAAGCCCGGGTCCTGAATCCTGTTGTGCCTGTGAATAGGCTGCAGGGGGACGGTGAAGACCAGCAACAGCTTCCAGGGCTGCCACCTTCCGTGTGGGACAAGGAGCCGGACGTGTGCCTTTTCGGAAACAAGCTCTGCCGAGGACGAGAGCCATGAGATGTTCCTCCTCTGGGCAAGCCCGGGTCCCAGATCCTGTTGTGCCTGTGAATAGGCTGCAGGGCGACGGTGAAGACCAGCAATAGCTTTCACGGCTGCCACCTTCACTGTGGGACAAGGAGCCGGACGTGAGCCTTTCTGGAAACAGGCCGTGCCGAGGACGAGAGCCATGAGATGTTCCTCCTCTGGGCAAGCCCGGGTCCCAGATCCTGTTGTGCCTGTGAATAGGCTGCAGGGGGACGGTGAAGACCAGCAACAGCTTTCAGGGCTGCCACCTTCCGTGTGGGACAAGGAGACGGATGTGTGCCTTTTCGGAATCAGGCTCTGCCGAGGACGAGAGCCATGAGATGTTCCTCCTCTGGGCAAGCCCGGGTCCAAATCCTGTTGTGCCTGTGAATAGGCTGCAGGGGGACGGTGAAGACCAGCAACAGCTTTCAGGGCTGCCACCTTCCGTGCGGGACAAGGAGCCGGATGTGTGCCTTTCTGGAAACAGGCCCTGCCGAGGACGAGAGCCATGAGATGTTCCTCCTCTGGGCAAGCCCGGGTCCCAGATCCTGTTGTGCCTGTGAATAGGCTGCAGGGGGACGGTGAAGACCAGCAACAGCTTTCAGGGCTGCCACCTTCCGTGTGGGACAAGGAGCCGGATGTGTGCCTTTTCGGAAACAGGCTCTGCCGAGGACGAGAACCATGAGATGTTCCTCCTCTGGGCAAGCCCGGGTCCTGAATCCTGTTGTGCCTGTGAATAGGCTGCAGGGGGACGGTGAAGACCAGCAACAGCTTTCAGGGCTGCCACCTTCCATGTGGGACAATGAGCCGGTCTTGTGCCTTTATGGAAACAGGCCCTGCCGAGGACGAGAGCCATGAGATGTTCCTCCTCTGGGCAAGCCCGGGTCCCAGATCCTGTTGTGCCTGTGAATAGGCTGCAGGGGGACGGTGAAGACCAGCAACAGCTTTCAGGGCTGCCACCTTCCGTGTGGGACAAGGAGCCGGACTTGTGCCTTTTCGGAAACAAGCTCTGCGAGGACGAGAGCCATGAGATGTTCCTCCTCTGGGCAAGCCCGGGTCCCAGATCCTGTTGTGCCTGTGAATAGGCTGCAGGGGGACGGTGAAGACCAGCAACAGCTTTCAGGGCTGCCACCTTCCGTGTGGGACAAGGAGCCGGATGAGTGCCTTTTCGGAAACAGGCTCTGCCGAGGACGAGAGCCATGAGATGTTCCTCCTCTGGGCAAGCCCGGGTCCCAGATCCTGTTGTGCCTGTGAATAGGCTGCAGGGGGACGGTGAAGACCAGCAACAGCTTTCAGGGCTGCCACCTTCCGTGTGGGACAAGGAGCCGGTCTTGTGCCTTTATGGAAACAGGCCCTGCCGAGGACGAGAGCCATGAGATGTTCCTCCTCTGGGCAAGGCCGGGTCCCAGATCCTGTTGTGCCTGTGAATAGGCTGCAGGGGGACGGTGAAGACCAGCAACAGCTTTCACGGCTGCCACCTTCACTGTGGGACAAGGAGCCGGACGTGTGCCTTTCTGGAAACAGGCCCTGCCGAGGACGAGAGCCATGAGATGTTCCTCCTCTGGCCAAGCCCGGGTCCTGAATCCTGTTGTGCCTGTGAATAGGCTGCAGGGGGACGGTGAAGACCAGCAACAGCTTTCACGGCTGCCACCTTCACTGTGGGACAAGGAGCCGGACGTGTGCGTTTTCGGAAACAGGCTCTGCCGAGGACGAGAGCCATGAGATGTTCCACCTCTGGCCAAGCCCGGGTCCTGAATCCTGTTGTGCCTGTGAATAGGCTGCAGGGGGACGGTGAAGACCAGCAACAGCTTTCACGGCTGCCACCTTCCGTGTGGGACAAGGAGCCGGACGTGTCTTTCTGGATACAGGCCCTGCCGAGGACGAGAGCCATGAGATGTTCCTCCTCTGGGCAAGCCCGGGTCCCAGATCCTGTTGTGCCTGTGAATAGGCTGCAGGGGGACGGTGAAGACCAGCAACAGCTTTCAGGGCTGCCACCTTCCGTGTGGGACAATGAGCCGGATGAGTGCCTTTTCGGAGTCAGGCTCTGCCGAGGACGAGAGCCATGAGATGTTCCTCCTCTGGGCAAGCCCGGGTCCCAGATCCTGTTGTGCCTGTGAATAGGCTGCAGGGGGACGGTGAAGACCAGCAACAGCTTTCAGGGCTGCCACCTTCCGTGTGGGACAAGGAGCCGGATGTGTGCCTTTTCGGAAACAGGCTCTGCCGAGGACGAGAGCCATGAGATGTTCCTCCTCTGGGCAAGCCCGGGTCCTGAATCCTGTTGTGCCTGTGAATAGGCTGCAGGGGGACGGTGAAGACCAGCAACAGCTTCCAGGGCTGCCACCTTCCGTGTGGGACAAGGAGCCGGACGTGTGCCTTTTCGGAAACAAGCTCTGCCGAGGACGAGAGCCATGAGATGTTCCTCCTCTGGGCAAGCCCGGGTCCCAGATCCTGTTGTGCCTGTGAATAGGCTGCAGGGGGACGGTGAAGACCAGCAACAGCTTTCAGGGCTGCCACCTTCCGTGTGGGACAAGGAGCCGGATGAGTGCCTTTTCGGAGTCAGGCTCTGCCGAGGACGAGAGCCATGAGATGTTCCTCCTCTGGGCAAGCCCGGGTCCCAGATCCTGTTGTGCCTGTGAATAGGCTGCAGGGGGACGGTGAAGACCAGCAACATCTTTCAGGGCTGCCACCTTCCGTGTGGGACAAGGAGCCGGATGTGTGCCTTTTCGGAAACAGGCTCTGCCGAGGACGAGAGCCATGAGATGTTCCTCCTCTGGGCAAGCCCGGGTCCTGAATCCTGTTGTGCCTGTGAATAGGCTGCAGGGGGACGGTGAAGACCAGCAACAGCTTCCAGGGCTGCCACCTTCCGTGCGGGACAATGAGCCGGTCTTGTGCCTTTATGGAAACAGGCCCTGCCGAGGACGAGAGCCATGAGATGTTCCTCCTCTGGGCAAGCCCGGGTCCCAGATCCTGTTGTGCCTGTGAATAGGCTGCAGGGGGACGGTGAAGACCAGCAACAGCTTCCAGGGCTGCCACCTTCCGTGTGGGAGAAGGAGCCGGACGTGTGCCTTTTCGGAAGCAAGCTCTGCCGAGGACGAGAGCCATGAGATGTTCCTCCTCTGGGCAAGCCCGGGTCCCAGATCCTGTTGTGCCTGTGAATAGGCTGCAGGGGGACGGTGAAGACCAGCAACAGCTTTCACGGCTGCCACATTCCGTGTGGGACAAGGAGCCGGACTTGTGCCTTTCTGGAAACAGGCCGTCCCGAGGACGAGAGCCATGAGATGTTCCTCCTCTGGCCAAGCCCGGGACCCAGAACCTGTTGTGCCTGTGAATAGGCTACAGGCGGACGGTGAACACCAGCAACAGCTTTCACGGCTGCCACCTTCCGTGTGGGACAAGGAGCCGGACGTGTCTTTCTGGATACAGGCCCTGCCGAGGACGAGAGCCATGAGATGTTCCTTCTCTGGGCAAGCCCGGGTCCCAGATCCTGTTGTGCCTGTGAATAGGCTGCAGGGGGACGGTGAAGACCAGCAACAGCTTTCAGGGCTGCCACCTTCCGTGTGGGACAAGGAGCCGGACGTGTCCGTTTTCGGAAACAGGATCTGCCGAGGACGAGAGCCATGAGATGTTCCTCCTCTGGGCAAGCCCGCGTCCAAATCCTGTTGTGCCTGTGAATAGGCTGCAGGGGGACGGTGAAGACCAGCAACAGCTTTCACGGCTGCCACCTTCCGTGTGGGACAAGGAGCCGGACGTGTCTTTCTGGATACAGGCCCTGCCGAGGACGAGAGCCATGAGATGTTCCTCCTCTGGGCAAGACCGGGTCCCAGATCCTGTTGTGCCTGTGAATAGGCTGCAGGGGGACGGTGAAGACCAGCAACAGCTTTCAGGGCTGCCACCTTCCGTGTGGGACAAGGAGCCGGATGAGTGCCTTTTCGGAGTCAGGCTCTGCCGAGGACGAGAGCCATGAGATGTTCCTCCTCTGGGCAAGCCCGGGTCCCAGATCCTGTTGTGCCTGTGAATAGGCTGCAGGGGGACGGTGAAGACCAGCAACAGCTTTCAGGGCTGCCACCTTCCGTGTGGGACAATGAGCCGGTCTTGTGCCTTTATGGAAACAGGCCCTGCCGAGGACGAGAGCCATGAGATGTTCCTCCTCTGGGCAAGCCCGGGTCCCAGATCCTGTTGTGCCTGTGAATAGGCTGCAGGGGGATGGTGAAGACCAGCAACAGCTTTCAGGGCTGCCACCTTCCGTGTGGGACAAGGAGCCGGATGTGTGCCTTTTCGGAAACAGGCTCTGCCGAGGACGAGATCCATGAGATGTTCCTCCTCTGGGCAAGCCCGGGTCCTGAATCCTGTTGTGCCTGTGAATAGGCTGCAGGGGGACGGTGAAGACCAGCAACAGCTTCCAGGGCTGCCACCTTCCGTGTGGGACAAGGAGCCGGACGTGTGCCTTTTCGGAAACAAGCTCTGCCGAGGACGAGAGCCATGAGATGTTCCTCCTCTGGGCAAGCCCGGGTCCCAGATCCTGTTGTGCCTGTGAATAGGCTGCAGGGCGACGGTGAAGACCAGCAATAGCTTTCACGGCTGCCACCTTCACTGTGGGACAAGGAGCCGGACGTGAGCCTTTCTGGAAACAGGCCGTGCCGAGGACGAGAGCCATGAGATGTTCCTCCTCTGGGCAAGCCCGGGTCCCAGATCCTGTTGTGCCTGTGAATAGGCTGCAGGGGGACGGTGAAGACCAGCAACAGCTTTCAGGGCTGCCACCTTCCGTGTGGGACAAGGAGACGGATGTGTGCCTTTTCGGAATCAGGCTCTGCCGAGGACGAGAGCCATGAGATGTTCCTCCTCTGGGCAAGCCCGCGTCCAAATCCTGTTGTGCCTGTGAATAGGCTGCAGGGGGACGGTGAAGACCAGCAACAGCTTTCAGGGCTGCCACCTTCCGTGTGGGACAAGGAGCCGGATGTGTGCCTTTCTGGAAACAGGCCCTGCCGAGGACGAGAGCCATGAGATGTTCCTCCTCTGGGCAAGCCCGGGTCCCAGATCCTGTTGTGCCTGTGAATAGGCTGCAGGGGGACGGTGAAGACCAGCAACAGCTTTCAGGGCTGCCACCTTCCGTGTGGGACAAGGAGCCGGATGTGTGCCTTTTCGGAAACAGGCTCTGCCGAGGACGAGAACCATGAGATGTTCCTCCTCTGGGCAAGCCCGGGTCCTGAATCCTGTTGTGCCTGTGAATAGGCTGCAGGGGGACGGTGAAGACCAGCAACAGCTTTCAGGGCTGCCACCTTCCATGTGGGACAATGAGCCGGTCTTGTGCCTTTATGGAAACAGGCCCTGCCGAGGACGAGAGCCATGAGATGTTCCTCCTCTGGGCAAGCCCGGGTCCCAGATCCTGTTGTGCCTGTGAATAGGCTGCAGGGGGACGGTGAAGACCAGCAAAAGCTTTCAGGGCTGCCACCTTCCGTGTGGGACAAGGAGCCGGACTTGTGCCTTTTCGGAAACAAGCTCTGCGAGGACGAGAGCCATGAGATGTTCCTCATCTGGGCAAGCCCGGGTCCCAGATCCTGTTGTGCCTGTGAATAGGCTGCAGGGGGACGGTGAAGACCAGCAACAGCTTTCAGGGCTGCCACCTTCCGTGTGGGACAAGGAGCCGGATGAGTGCCTTTTCGGAAACAGGCTCTGCCGAGGACGAGAGCCATGAGATGTTCCTCCTCTGGGCAAGCCCGGGTCCCAGATCCTGTTGTGCCTGTGAATAGGCTGCAGGGGGACGGTGAAGACCAGCAACAGCTTTCAGGGCTGCCACCTTCCGTGTGGGACAAGGAGCCGGTCTTGTGCCTTTATGGAAACAGGCCCTGCCGAGGACGAGAGCCATGAGATGTTCCTCCTCTGGGCAAGGCCGGGTCCCAGATCCTGTTGTGCCTGTGAATAGGCTGCAGGGGGACGGTGAAGACCAGCAACAGCTTTCACGGCTGCCACCTTCACTGTGGGACAAGGAGCCGGACGTGTGCCTTTCCGGAAACAGGCCCTGCCGAGGACGAGAGCCATGAGATGTTCCTCCTCTGGCCAAGCCCGGGTCCTGAATCCTGTTGTGCCTGTGAATAGGCTGCAGGGGGACGGTGAAGACCAGCAACAGCTTTCACGGCTGCCACCTTCACTGTGGGACAAGGAGCCGGACGTGTGCGTTTTCGGAAACAGGCTCTGCCGAGGACGAGAGCCATGAGATGTTCCACCTCTGGGCAAGCCCGGGTCCTGAATCCTGTTGTGCCTGTGAATAGGCTGCAGGGGGACGGTGAAGACCAGCAACAGCTTTCACGGCTGCCACCTTCCGTGTGGGACAAGGAGCCGGACGTGTCTTTCTGGATACAGGCCCTGCCGAGGACGAGAGCCATGAGATGTTCCTCCTCTGGGCAAGCCCGGGTCCCAGATCCTGTTGTGCCTGTGAATAGGCTGCAGGGGGACGGTGAAGACCAGCAACAGCTTTCAGGGCTGCCACCTTCCGTGTGGGACAATGAGCCGGATGAGTGCCTTTTCGGAGTCAGGCTCTGCCGAGGACGAGAGCCATGAGATGTTCCTCCTCTGGGCAAGCCCGGGTCCCAGATCCTGTTGTGCCTGTGAATAGGCTGCAGGGGGACGGTGAAGACCAGCAACAGCTTTCAGGGCTGCCACCTTCCGTGTGGGACAATGAGCCGGATGAGTGCCTTTTCGGAGTCAGGCTCTGCCGAGGACGAGAGCCATGAGATGTTCCTCCTCTGGGCAAGCCCGGGTCCCAGATCCTGTTGTGCCTGTGAATAGGCTGCAGGGGGACGGTAAAGACCAGCAACAGCTTCCAGGGCTGCCACCTTCCGTGTGGGACAAGGAGCCGGACGTGTGCCTTTTCGGAAACAAGCTCTGCCGAGGACGAGAGCCATGAGATGTTCCTCCTCTGGGCAAGCCCGGGTCCCAGATCCTGTTGTGCCTGTGAATAGGCTGCAGGGGGACGGTGAAGACCAGCAACAGCTTTCAGGGCTGCCACCTTCCGTGTGGGACAAGGAGCCGGATGAGTGCCTTTTCGGAGTCAGGCTCTGCCGAGGACGAGAGCCATGAGATGTTCCTCCTCTGGGCAAGCCCGGGTCCCAGATCCTGTTGTGCCTGTGAATAGGCTGCAGGGGGACGGTGAAGACCAGCAACATCTTTCAGGGCTGCCACCTTCCGTGTGGGACAAGGAGCCGGATGTGTGCCTTTTCGGAAACAGGCTCTGCCGAGGACGAGAGCCATGAGATGTTCCTCCTCTGGGCAAGCCCGGGTCCTGAATCCTGTTGTGCCTGTGAATAGGCTGCAGGGGGACGGTGAAGACCAGCAACAGCTTCCAGGGCTGCCACCTTCCGTGCGGGACAATGAGCCGGTCTTGTGCCTTTACGGAAACAGGCCCTGCCGAGGACGAGAGCCATGAGATGTTCCTCCTCTGGGCAAGCCCGGGTCCCAGATCCTGTTGTGCCTGTGAATAGGCTGCAGGGGGACGGTGAAGACCAGCAACAGCTTCCAGGGCTGCCACCTTCCGTGTGGGACAAGGAGCCGGACGTGTGCCTTTTCGGAAACAAGCTCTGCCGAGGACGAGAGCCATGAGATGTTCCTCCTCTGGGCAAGCCCGGGTCCCAGATCCTGTTGTGCCTGTGAATAGGCTGCAGGGGGACGGTGAAGACCAGCAACAGCTTTCACGGCTGCCACATTCCGTGTGGGACAAGGAGCCGGACTTGTGCCTTTCTGGAAACAGGCCGTCCCGAGGACGAGAGCCATGAGATGTTCCTCCTCTGGCCAAGCCCGGGACCCAGAACCTGTTGTGCCTGTGAATAGGCTACAGGGGGACGGTGAAGACCAGCAACAGCTTTCACGGCTGCCACCTTCCGTGTGGGACAAGGAGCCGGACGTGTCTTTCTGGATACAGGCCCTGCCGAGGACGAGAGCCATGAGATGTTCCTTCTCTGGGCAAGCCCGGGTCCCAGATCCTGTTGTGCCTGTGAATAGGCTGCAGGGGGACGGTGAAGACCAGCAACAGCTTTCAGGGCTGCCACCTTCCGTGTGGGACAAGGAGCCGGACGTGTCCGTTTTCGGAAACAGGATCTGCCGAGGACGAGAGCCATGAGATGTTCCTCCTCTGGGCAAGCCCGCGTCCAAATCCTGTTGTGCCTGTGAATAGGCTGCAGGGGGACGGTGAAGACCAGCAACAGCTTTCAGGGCTGCCACCTTCCGTGTGGGACAAGGAGCCGGACGTGTCTTTCTGGATACAGGCCCTGCCGAGGACGAGAGCCATGAGATGTTCCTCCTCTGGGCAAGCCCGGGTCCCAGATCCTGTTGTGCCTGTGAATAGGCTGCAGGGGGACGGTGAAGACCAGCAACAGCTTTCAGGGCTGCCACCTTCCGTGTGGGACAAGGAGCCGGATGAGTGCCTTTTCGGAGTCAGGCTCTGCCGAGGACGAGAGCCATGAGATGTTCCTCCTCTGGGCAAGCCCGGGTCCCAGATCCTGTTGTGCCTGTGAATAGGCTGCAGGGGGACGGTGAAGACCAGCAACAGCTTTCAGGGCTGCCACCTTCCGTGTGGGACAATGAGCCGGTCTTGTGCCTTTATGGAAACAGGCCCTGCCGAGGACGAGAGCCATGAGATGTTCCTCCTCTGGGCAAGCCCGGGTCCCAGATCCTGTTGTGCCTGTGAATAGGCTGCAGGGGGACGGTGAAGACCAGCAACAGCTTTCAGGGCTGCCACCTTCCGTGTGGGACAAGGAGCCGGACGTGTGCCTTTTCGGAAACAAGCTCTGCGAGGACGAGAGCCATGAGATGTTCCTCCTCTGGGCAAGCCCGGGTCCCAGATCCTGTTGTGCCTGTGAATAGGCTGCAGGGGGACGGTGAAGACCAGCAACAGCTTTCAGGGCTGCCACCTTCCGTGTGGGACAAGGAGCCGGATGAGTGCCTTTTCGGAAACAGGCTCTGCCGAGGACGAGAGCCATGAGATGTTCCTCCTCTGGGCAAGCCCGGGTCCCAGATCCTGTTGTGCCTGTGAATAGGCTGCAGGGGGACGGTGAAGACCAGCAACAGCTTTCAGGGCTGCCACCTTCCGTGTGGGACAAGGAGCCGGTCTTGTGCCTTTATGGAAACAGGCCCTGCCGAGGACGAGAGCCATGAGATGTTCCTCCTCTGGGCAAGGCCGGGTCCCAGATCCTGTTGTGCCTGTGAATAGGCTGCAGGGGGACGGTGAAGACCAGCAACAGCTTTCACGGCTGCCACCTTCACTGTGGGACAAGGAGCCGGACGTGTGCCTTTCTGGAAAAAGGCCCTGCCGAGGACGAGAGCCATGAGATGTTCCTCCTCTGGCCAAGCCCGGGTCCTGAATCCTGTTGTGCCTGTGAATAGGCTGCAGGGGGACGGTGAAGACCAGCAACAGCTTTCACGGCTGCCACCTTCCGTGTGGGACAAGGAGCCGGACGTGTCTTTCTGGATACAGGCCCTGCCGAGGACGAGAGCCATGAGATGTTCCTCCTCTGGGCAAGCCCGGGTCCCAGATCCTGTTGTGCCTGTGAATAGGCTGCAGGGGGACGGTGAAGACCAGCAACAGCTTTCAGGGCTGCCACCTTCCGTGTGGGACAAGGAGCCGGATGAGTGCCTTTTCGGAGTCAGGCTCTGCCGAGGACGAGAGCCATGAGATGTTCCTCCTCTGGGCAAGCCCGGGTCCCAGATCCTGTTGTGCCTGTGAATAGGCTGCAGGGGGACGGTGAAGACCAGCAACAGCTTTCAGGGCTGCCACCTTCCGTGTGGGACAAGGAGCCGGATGTGTGCCTTTTCGGAAACAGGCTCTGCCGAGGACGAGAGCCATGAGATGTTCCTCCTCTGGGCAAGCCCGGGTCCTGAATCCTGTTGTGCCTGTGAATAGGCTGCAGGGGGACGGTGAAGACCAGCAACAGCTTCCAGGGCTGCCACCTTCCGTGTGGGACAAGGAGCCGGACGTGTGCCTTTTCGGAAACAAGCTCTGCCGAGGACGAGAGCCATGAGATGTTCCTCCTCTGGGCAAGCCCGGGTCCCAGATCCTGTTGGGCCTGTGAATAGGCTGCAGGGGGACGGTGAACACCAGCAACAGCTTTCACGGCTGCCACCTTCCGTGTGGGACAAGGAGACGGACGTGTGCCTTTCTGGAAACAGGCCGTGCCGAGGACGAGAGCCATGAGATGTTCCTCCTCTGGGCAAGCCCGGGTCCCAGATCCTGTTGTGCCTGTGAATAGGCTGCAGGGGGACGGTGAAGACCAGCAACAGCTTTCAGGGCTGCCACCTTCCGTGTGGGACAAGGAGCCGGACGTGTGCCTTTTCGGAATCAGGCTCTGCCGAGGACGAGAGCCATGAGATGTTCCTCCTCTGGGCAAGCCCGGGTCCAAATCCTGTTGTGCCTGTGAATAGGCTGCAGGGGGACGGTGAAGACCAGCAACAGCTTTCAGGGCTGCCACCTTCCGTGTGGGACAATGAGCCAGTCTTGTGCCTTTATGGAAACAGGCCCTGCGAGGACGAGAGCCATGAGATGTTCCTCCTCTGGGCAAGCCCGGGTCCCAGATCCTGTTGTGCCTGTGAATAGGCTGCAGGGGGACGGTGAAGACCAGCAACAGCTTTCACGGCTGCCATCTTCACTGTGGGACAAGGAGCCGGACGTGTGCCTTTCTGGAAACAGGCCCTGCCGAGGACGAGAGCCATGAGATGTTCCTCCTCTGGGCAAGCCCGGGTCCTGAATCCTGTTGTGCCTGTGAATAGGCTGCAGGGGGACGGTGAAGACCAGCAACAGCTTTCAGGGCTGCCACCTTCCGTGTGGGACAAGGAGCTGGACGTGTGCCTTTTCGGAAACAAGCTCTGCCGAGGACGAGAGCCATGAGATGTTCCTCCTCTGGGCAAGCCCGGGTCCCAGATCCTGTTGTGCCTGTGAACAGGCTGCAGGGGGACGGTGAAGACCAGCAACAGCTTCCAGGGCTGTCACCTTCCGTGTGGGACAAGGAGCTGGACGTGTGCCTTTTCGGAAACAAGCTCTGCCGAGGACGAGAGCCATGAGATGTTCCTCCTCTGGGCAAGCCCGGGTCCCAGATCCTGTTGTGCCTGTGAACAGGCTGCAGGGGGACGGTGAAGACCAGCAACAGCTTTCAGGGCTGCCACCTTCCGTGTGGGACAAGGAGCCGGATGTGTGCCTTTTCGGAAACAGGCTCTGCCGAGGACGAGAGCCATGAGATGTTCCTCCTCTGGGCAAGCCCGCATCCAAATCCTGTTGTGCCTGTGAATAGGCTGCAGGGGGACGGTGAAGACCAGCAACAGCTTTCACGGCTGCCACCTTCCGTGTGGGACAAGGAGCCGGATGTGTGCCTTTTCGGAAACAGGCTCTGCCGAGGACGAGAGCCATGAGATGTTCCTCCTCTGGGCAAGCCCGGGTCCTGAATCCTGTTGTGCCTGTGAATAGGCTGCAGGGGGACGGTAAAGACCAGCAACAGCTTTCAGGGCTGCCACATTCCGTGTGGGACAAGGAGCCAGACGTGTGCCTTTTTGGAAACAAGCTCTGCCGAGGACGAGAGCCATTAGATGTTCCTCCTCTGGGCAAGCCCGGGTCCCAGATCCTGTTGTGCCTGTGAATAGGCTGCAGGGGGACGGTGAAGACCAGCAACAGCTTTCAGGGCTGCCACCTTCCGTGTGGGACAAGGAGCCGGATGTGTGCCTTTTCGGAAACAGGCTCTGCCGAGGACGAGAGCCATGAGATGTTCCTCCTCTGGGCAAGCCCGGGTCCCAGATCCTGTTGTGCCTGTGAACAGGCTGCAGGGGGACGGTGAAGACCAGCAACAGCTTTCAGGGCTGCCACCTTCCGTGTGGGACAAGGAGCCGGATGAGTGCCTTTTCGGAAACAGGCTCTGCTGAGGACGAGAGCCATGAGATGTTCCTCCTCTGGGCAAGCCCGGGTCCTGAATCCTGTTGTGCCTGTGAATAGGCTGCAGGGGGACGGTGAAGACCAGCAACAGCTTTCAGGGCTGCCACCTTCCGTGTGGGACAAGGAGCTGGACGTGTCTTTCTGGATACAGGCCCTGCCGAGGACGAGAGCCATGAGATGTTCCTCCTCTGGGCAAGCCCGGGTCCCAGATCCTGTTGTGCCTGTGAATAGGCTGCAGGGGGACGGTGAAGACCAGCAACAGCTTTCAGGGCTGCCACCTTCCGTGTGGGACAATGAGCCGGATGAGTGCCTTTTCGGAAACAGGCTCTGCCGAGGACGAGAGCCATGAGATGTTCCTCCTCTGGGCAAGCCCGGGTCCCAGATCCTGTTGTGCCTGTGAATAGGCTGCAGGGGGACGGTGAAGACCAGCAACAGCTTTCAGGGCTGCCACCTTCCGTGTGGGACAAGGAGCCGGACGTGTACCTTTCTGGAAACAGGCCCTGCCGAGGACGAGAGCCATGAGATGTTCCTCCTCTGGCCAAGCCCGGGTCCCAGATCCTGTTGTGCCTGTGAATAGGCTGCAGGGGGACGGTGAAGACCAGCAACAGCTTTCAGGGCTGCCACCTTCCGTGTGGGACAAGGAGCCGGACGTGTGCCTTTTCGGAATCAGGCTCTGCCGAGGACGAGAGCCATGAGATGTTCCTCCTCTGGGCAAGCCCGGGTCCAAATCCTGTTGTGCCTGTGAATAGGCTGCAGGGGGACAGTGAAGACCAGCAACAGCTTTCACGGCTGCCACCTTCCGTGTGGGACAATGAGCCGGATGTGTGCCTTTCTGGAAACAGGCCCTGCCGAGGACGAGAGCCATGAGATGTTCCTCCTCTGGGCAAGCCCGGGTCCTGAATCCTGTTGTGCCTGTGAATAGGCTGCAGGGGGACGGTGAAGACCAGCAACAGCTTTCAGGGCTGCCACCTTCCGTGTGGGACAAGGAGCCGGATGAGTGCCTTTTCTGAAACAGGCTCTGCCGAGGACGAGAGCCATGAGATGTTCCTCCTCTGGGCAAGCCCGGGTCCCAGATCCTGTTGTGCCTGTGAATAGGCTGCAGGGGGACGGTGAAGACCAGCAACAGCTTTCAGGGCTGCCACCTTCCGTGTGGGACAAGGAGCCTGATGAGTGCCTTTTCGGAGACAGGCTCTGCCGAGGACGAGAGCCATGAGATGTTCCTCCTCTGGGCAAGCCCACGTCCAGATCCTGTTGTGCCTGTGAATAGGCTGCAGGGGGACGTTGAAGACCAGCAACAGCTTTCAGGGCTGCCACCTTCCGTGTGGGACAAGGAGCCGGATGTGTGCCTTTTCGGAAACAGGCTCTGCCGAGGACGAGAGCCATGAGATGTTCCTCCTCTGGGCAAGCCCGGGTCCTGAATCCTGTTGTGCCTGTGAATAGGCTGCAGGGGGACGGTGAAGACCAGCAACAGCTTTCAGGGCTGCCACCTTCCGTGTGGGACAAGGAGCCGGATGAGTGCCTTTCTGGATACAGGCCCTGCCGAGGACGAGAGCCATGAGATGTTCCTCCTCTGGGCAAGCCCGGGTCCCAGATCCTGTTGTGCCTGTGAATAGGCTGCAGGGGGACGGTGAAGACCAGCAACAGCTTTCAGGGCTGCCACCTTCCGTGTGGGACAAGGAGCCGGATGTGTGCCTTTCTGGAAACAGGCCCTGCCGAGGACGAGAGCCATGAGATGTTCCACCTCTGGGCAAGCCCGGGTCCTGAATCCTGTTGTGCCTGTGAATAGGCTGCAGGGGGACGGTGAAGACCAGCAACAGCTTTCAGGGCTGCCACCTTCCGTGTGGGACAAGGAGCCGGATGAGTGCCTTTATGGAAACAGGCCCTGCGAGGACGAGAGCCATGAGATGTTCCTCCTCTGGGCAAGCCCGGGTCCAAATCCTGTTGTGCCTGTGAATAGGCTGCAGGGGGACGGTGAAGACCAGCAACAGCTTTCAGGGCTGCCACCTTCCGTGTGGGACAAGGAGCCGGACGTGTGCCTTTTCGGAATCAGGCTCTGCCGAGGACGAGAGCCATGAGATGTTCCTCCTCTGGGCAAGCCCGGGTCCTGAATCCTGTTGTGCCTGTGAATAGGCTGCAGGGGGACGGTGAAGACCAGCAACAGCTTTCAGGGCTGCCACCTTCCGTGTGGGACAAGGAGCCGGATGAGTGCCTTTCTGGATACAGGCCCTGCCGAGGACGAGAGCCATGAGATGTTCCTCCTCTGGCCAAGCCCGGGTCCTGAATCCTGTTGTGCCTGTGAATAGGCTGCAGGGGGACGGTGAAGACCAGCAACAGCTTTCACGGCTGCCACCTTCACTGTGGGACAAGGAGCCGGACGTGTGCGTTTTCGGAAACAGGCTCTGCCGAGGACGAGAGCCATGAGATGTTCCACCTCTGGGCAAGCCCGGGTCCTGAATCCTGTTGTGCCTGTGAATAGGCTGCAGGGGGACGTTGAAGACCAGCAACAGCTTTCAGGGCTGCCACCTTCCGTGTGGGACAAGGAGCCGGATGTGTGCCTTTTCGGAAACAGGCTCTGCCGAGGACGAGAGCCATGAGATGTTCCTCCTCTGGGCAAGCCCGGGTCCTGAATCCTGTTGTGCCTGTGAATAGGCTGCAGGGGGACGGTGAAGACCAGCAACAGCTTTCAGGGCTGCCACCTTCCGTGTGGGACAAGGAGCCGGATGAGTGCCTTTCTGGATACAGGCCCTGCCGAGGACGAGAGCCATGAGATGTTCCTCCTCTGGGCAAGCCCGGGTCCCAGATCCTGTTGTGCCTGTGAATAGGCTGCAGGGGGACGGTGAAGACCAGCAACAGCTTTCAGGGCTGCCACCTTCCGTGTGGGACAAGGAGCCGGATGTGTGCCTTTCTGGAAACAGGCCCTGCCGAGGACGAGAGCCATGAGATGTTCCACCTCTGGGCAAGCCCGGGTCCTGAATCCTGTTGTGCCTGTGAATAGGCTGCAGGGGGACGGTGAAGACCAGCAACAGCTTTCAGGGCTGCCACCTTCCGTGTGGGACAAGGAGCCGGATGAGTGCCTTTATGGAAACAGGCCCTGCGAGGACGAGAGCCATGAGATGTTCCTCCTCTGGGCAAGCCCGGGTCCAAATCCTGTTGTGCCTGTGAATAGGCTGCAGGGGGACGGTGAAGACCAGCAACAGCTTTCAGGGCTGCCACCTTCCGTGTGGGACAAGGAGCCGGACGTGTGCCTTTTCGGAATCAGGCTCTGCCGAGGACGAGAGCCATGAGATGTTCCTCCTCTGGGCAAGCCCGGGTCCTGAATCCTGTTGTGCCTGTGAATAGGCTGCAGGGGGACGGTGAAGACCAGCAACAGCTTTCAGGGCTGCCACCTTCCGTGTGGGACAAGGAGCCGGATGAGTGCCTTTCTGGATACAGGCCCTGCCGAGGACGAGAGCCATGAGATGTTCCTCCTCTGGCCAAGCCCGGGTCCTGAATCCTGTTGTGCCTGTGAATAGGCTGCAGGGGGACGGTGAAGACCAGCAACAGCTTTCACGGCTGCCACCTTCACTGTGGGACAAGGAGCCGGACGTGTGCGTTTTCGGAAACAGGCTCTGCCGAGGACGAGAGCCATGAGATGTTCCACCTCTGGGCAAGCCCGGGTCCTGAATCCTGTTGTGCCTGTGAATAGGCTGCAGGGGGACGGTGAAGACCAGCAACAGCTTTCACGGCTGCCACCTTCCGTGTGGGACAAGGAGCCGGACGTGTCTTTCTGGATACAGGCCCTGCCGAGGACGAGAGCCATGAGATGTTCCTCCTCTGGGCAAGCCCGGGTCCCAGATCCTGTTGTGCCTGTGAATAGGCTGCAGGGGGACGGTGAAGACCAGCAACAGCTTTCAGGGCTGCCACCTTCCGTGTGGGACAATGAGCCGGATGAGTGCCTTTTCGGAGTCAGGCTCTGCCGAGGACGAGAGCCATGAGATGTTCCTCCTCTGGCCAAGCCCGGGTCCCAGATCCTGTTGTGCCTGTGAATAGGCTGCAGGGGGACGGTGAAGACCAGCAACAGCTTTCAGGGCTGCCACCTTCCGTGTGGGACAAGGAGCCGGATGTGTGCCTTTTCGGAAACAGGCTCTGCCGAGGACGAGAGCCATGAGATGTTCCTCCTCTGGGCAAGCCCGGGTCCTGAATCCTGTTGTGCCTGTGAATAGGCTGCAGGGGGACGGTGAAGACCAGCAACAGCTTCCAGGGCTGCCACCTTCCGTGTGGGACAAGGAGCCGGACGTGTGCCTTTTCGGAAACAAGCTCTGCCGAGGACGAGAGCCATGAGATGTTCCTCCTCTGGGCAAGCCCGGGTCCCAGATCCTGTTGTGCCTGTGAATAGGCTGCAGGGGGACGGTGAAGACCAGCAACAGCTTTCAGGGCTGCCACCTTCCGTGTGGGACAAGGAGCCGGATGAGTGCCTTTTCGGAGTCAGGCTCTGCCGAGGACGAGAGCCATGAGATGTTCCTCCTCTGGGCAAGCCCGGGTCCCAGATCCTGTTGTGCCTGTGAATAGGCTGCAGGGGGACGGTGAAGACCAGCAACAGCTTTCAGGGCTGCCACCTTCCGTGTGGGACAAGGAGCCGGATGTGTGCCTTTTAGGAAACAGGCTCTGCCGAGGACGAGAGCCATGAGATGTTCCTCCTCTGGGCAAGCCCGGGTCCTGAATCCTGTTGTGCCTGTGAATAGGCTGCAGGGGGACGGTGAAGACCAGCAACAGCTTCCAGGGCTGCCACCTTCCGTGCGGGACAATGAGCCGGTCTTGTGCCTTTATGGAAACAGGCCCTGCCGAGGACGAGAGCCATGAGATGTTCCTCCTCTGGGCAAGCCCGGGTCCTGAATCCTGTTGTGCCTGTGAATAGGCTGCAGGGGGACGGTGAAGACCAGCAACAGCTTCCAGGGCTGCCACCTTCCGTGTGGGAGAAGGAGCCGGACGTGTGCCTTTTCGGAAGCAAGCTCTGCCGAGGACGAGAGCCATGAGATGTTCCTCCTCTGGGCAAGCCCGGGTCCCAGATCCTGTTGTGCCTGTGAATAGGCTGCAGGGGGACGGTGAAGACCAGCAACAGCTTTCACGGCTGCCACCTTCCGTGTGGGACAAGGAGCCGGACGTGTCTTTCTGGATACAGGCCCTGCCGAGGACGAGAGCCATGAGATGTTCCTTCTCTGGGCAAGCCCGGGTCCCAGATCCTGTTGTGCCTGTGAATAGGCTGCAGGGGGACGGTGAAGACCAGCAACAGCTTTCAGGGCTGCCACCTTCCGTGTGGGACAAGGAGCCGGACGTGTCCGTTTTCGGAAACAGGATCTGCCGAGGACGAGAGCCATGAGATGTTCCTCCTCTGGGCAAGCCCGCGTCCAAATCCTGTTGTGCCTGTGAATAGGCTGCAGGGGGACGGTGAAGACCAGCAACAGCTTTCACGGCTGCCACCTTCCGTGTGGGACAAGGAGCCGGACGTGTCTTTCTGGATACAGGCCCTGCCGAGGACGAGAGCCATGAGATGTTCCTCCTCTGGGCAAGCCCGGGTCCCAGATCCTGTTGTGCCTGTGAATAGGCTGCAGGGGGACGGTGAAGACCAGCAACAGCTTTCAGGGCTGCCACCTTCCGTGTGGGACAAGGAGCCGGATGAGTGCCTTTTCGGAGTCAGGCTCTGCCGAGGACGAGAGCCATGAGATGTTCCTCCTCTGGGCAAGCCCGGGTCCCAGATCCTGTTGTGCCTGTGAATAGGCTGCAGGGGGACGGTGAAGACCAGCAACAGCTTTCAGGGCTGCCACCTTCCGTGTGGGACAATGAGCCGGTCTTGTGCCTTTATGGAAACAGGCCCTGCCGAGGACGAGAGCCATGAGATGTTCCTCCTCTGGGCAAGCCCGGGTCCCAGATCCTGTTGTGCCTGTGAATAGGCTGCAGGGGGATGGTGAAGACCAGCAACAGCTTTCAGGGCTGCCACCTTCCGTGTGGGACAAGGAGCCGGATGTGTGCCTTTTCGGAAACAGGCTCTGCCGAGGACGAGATCCATGAGATGTTCCTCCTCTGGGCAAGCCCGGGTCCTGAATCCTGTTGTGCCTGTGAATAGGCTGCAGGGGGACGGTGAAGACCAGCAACAGCTTCCAGGGCTGCCACCTTCCGTGTGGGACAAGGAGCCGGACGTGTGCCTTTTCGGAAACAAGCTCTGCCGAGGACGAGAGCCATGAGATGTTCCTCCTCTGGGCAAGCCCGGGTCCCAGATCCTGTTGTGCCTGTGAATAGGCTGCAGGGCGACGGTGAAGACCAGCAATAGCTTTCACGGCTGCCACCTTCACTGTGGGACAAGGAGCCGGACGTGAGCCTTTCTGGAAACAGGCCGTGCCGAGGACGAGAGCCATGAGATGTTCCTCCTCTGGGCAAGCCCGGGTCCCAGATCCTGTTGTGCCTGTGAATAGGCTGCAGGGGGACGGTGAAGACCAGCAACAGCTTTCAGGGCTGCCACCTTCCGTGTGGGACAAGGAGACGGATGTGTGCCTTTTCGGAATCAGGCTCTGCCGAGGACGAGAGCCATGAGATGTTCCTTCTCTGGGCAAGCCCGCGTCCAAATCCTGTTGTGCCTGTGAATAGGCTGCAGGGGGACGGTGAAGACCAGCAACAGCTTTCAGGGCTGCCACCTTCCGTGTGGGACAAGGAGCCGGATGTGTGCCTTTCTGGAAACAGGCCCTGCCGAGGACGAGAGCCATGAGATGTTCCTCCTCTGGGCAAGCCCGGGTCCCAGATCCTGTTGTGCCTGTGAATAGGCTGCAGGGGGACGGTGAAGACCAGCAACAGCTTTCAGGGCTGCCACCTTCCGTGTGGGACAAGGAGCCGGATGTGTGCCTTTTCGGAAACAGGCTCTGCCGAGGACGAGAACCATGAGATGTTCCTCCTCTGGGCAAGCCCGGGTCCTGAATCCTGTTGTGCCTGTGAATAGGCTGCAGGGGGACGGTGAAGACCAGCAACAGCTTTCAGGGCTGCCACCTTCCATGTGGGACAATGAGCCGGTCTTGTGCCTTTATGGAAACAGGCCCTGCCGAGGACGAGAGCCATGAGATGTTCCTCCTCTGGGCAAGCCCGGGTCCCAGATCCTGTTGTGCCTGTGAATAGGCTGCAGGGGGACGGTGAAGACCAGCAAAAGCTTTCAGGGCTGCCACCTTCCGTGTGGGACAAGGAGCCGGACTTGTGCCTTTTCGGAAACAAGCTCTGCGAGGACGAGAGCCATGAGATGTTCCTCCTCTGGGCAAGCCCGGGTCCCAGATCCTGTTGTGCCTGTGAATAGGCTGCAGGGGGACGGTGAAGACCAGCAACAGCTTTCAGGGCTGCCACCTTCCGTGTGGGACAAGGAGCCGGATGAGTGCCTTTTCGGAAACAGGCTCTGCCGAGGACGAGAGCCATGAGATGTTCCTCCTCTGGGCAAGCCCGGGTCCCAGATCCTGTTGTGCCTGTGAATAGGCTGCAGGGGGACGGTGAAGACCAGCAACAGCTTTCAGGGCTGCCACCTTCCGTGTGGGACAAGGAGCCGGTCTTGTGCCTTTATGGAAACAGGCCCTGCCGAGGACGAGAGCCATGAGATGTTCCTCCTCTGGGCAAGGCCGGGTCCCAGATCCTGTTGTGCCTGTGAATAGGCTGCAGGGGGACGGTGAAGACCAGCAACAGCTTTCACGGCTGCCACCTTCACTGTGGGACAAGGAGCCGGACGTGTGCCTTTCTGGAAACAGGCCCTGCCGAGGACGAGAGCCATGAGATGTTCCTCCTCTGGCCAAGCCCGGGTCCTGAATCCTGTTGTGCCTGTGAATAGGCTGCAGGGGGACGGTGAAGACCAGCAACAGCTTTCACGGCTGCCACCTTCCGTGTGGGACAAGGAGCCGGACGTGTCTTTCTGGATACAGGCCCTGCCGAGGACGAGAGCCATGAGATGTTCCTCCTCTGGGCAAGCCCGGGTCCCAGATCCTGTTGTGCCTGTGAATAGGCTGCAGGGGGACGGTGAAGACCAGCAACAGCTTTCAGGGCTGCCACCTTCCGTGTGGGACAATGAGCCGGATGAGTGCCTTTTCGGAGTCAGGCTCTGCCGAGGACGAGAGCCATGAGATGTTCCTCCTCTGGGCAAGCCCGGGTCCCAGATCCTGTTGTGCCTGTGAATAGGCTGCAGGGGGACGGTGAAGACCAGCAACAGCTTTCAGGGCTGCCACCTTCCGTGTGGGACAATGAGCCGGATGAGTGCCTTTTCGGAGTCAGGCTCTGCCGAGGACGAGAGCCATGAGATGTTCCTCCTCTGGGCAAGCCCGGGTCCCAGATCCTGTTGTGCCTGTGAATAGGCTGCAGGGGGACGGTAAAGACCAGCAACAGCTTCCAGGGCTGCCACCTTCCGTGTGGGACAAGGAGCCGGACGTGTGCCTTTTCGGAAACAAGCTCTGCCGAGGACGAGAGCCATGAGATGTTCCTCCTCTGGGCAAGCCCGGGTCCCAGATCCTGTTGTGCCTGTGAATAGGCTGCAGGGGGACGGTGAAGACCAGCAACAGCTTTCAGGGCTGCCACCTTCCGTGTGGGACAAGGAGCCGGATGAGTGCCTTTTCGGAGTCAGGCTCTGCCGAGGACGAGAGCCATGAGATGTTCCTCCTCTGGGCAAGCCCGGGTCCCAGATCCTGTTGTGCCTGTGAATAGGCTGCAGGGGGACGGTGAAGACCAGCAACATCTTTCAGGGCTGCCACCTTCCGTGTGGGACAAGGAGCCGGATGTGTGCCTTTTCGGAAACAGGCTCTGCCGAGGACGAGAGCCATGAGATGTTCCTCCTCTGGGCAAGCCCGGGTCCTGAATCCTGTTGTGCCTGTGAATAGGCTGCAGGGGGACGGTGAAGACCAGCAACAGCTTCCAGGGCTGCCACCTTCCGTGCGGGACAATGAGCCGGTCTTGTGCCTTTATGGAAACAGGCCCTGCCGAGGACGAGAGCCATGAGATGTTCCTCCTCTGGGCAAGCCCGGGTCCCAGATCCTGTTGTGCCTGTGAATAGGCTGCAGGGGGACGGTGAAGACCAGCAACAGCTTCCAGGGCTGCCACCTTCCGTGTGGGACAAGGAGCCGGACGTGTGCCTTTTCGGAAACAAGCTCTGCCGAGGACGAGAGCCATGAGATGTTCCTCCTCTGGGCAAGCCCGGGTCCCAGATCCTGTTGTGCCTGTGAATAGGCTGCAGGGGGACGGTGAAGACCAGCAACAGCTTTCACGGCTGCCACATTCCGTGTGGGACAAGGAGCCGGACTTGTGCCTTTCTGGAAACAGGCCGTCCCGAGGACGAGAGCCATGAGATGTTCCTCCTCTGGCCAAGCCCGGGACCCAGAACCTGTTGTGCCTGTGAATAGGCTGCAGGGGGACGGTGAAGACCAGCAACAGCTTTCAGGGCTGCCACCTTCCGTGTGGGACAAGGAGCCGGACGTGTCTTTCTGGATACAGGCCCTGCCGAGGACGAGAGCCATGAGATGTTCCTTCTCTGGGCAAGCCCGGGTCCCAGATCCTGTTGTGCCTGTGAATAGGCTGCAGGGGGACGGTGAAGACCAGCAACAGCTTTCAGGGCTGCCACCTTCCGTGTGGGACAAGGAGCCGGACGTGTCCGTTTTCGGAAACAGGATCTGCCGAGGACGAGAGCCATGAGATGTTCCTCCTCTGGGCAAGCCCGCGTCCAAATCCTGTTGTGCCTGTGAATAGGCTGCAGGGGGACGGTGAAGACCAGCAACAGCTTTCAGGGCTGCCACCTTCCGTGTGGGACAAGGAGCCGGACGTGTCTTTCTGGATACAGGCCCTGCCGAGGACGAGAGCCATGAGATGTTCCTCCTCTGGGCAAGCCCGGGTCCCAGATCCTGTTGTGCCTGTGAATAGGCTGCAGGGGGACGGTGAAGACCAGCAACAGCTTTCAGGGCTGCCACCTTCCGTGTGGGACAAGGAGCCGGATGAGTGCCTTTTCGGAGTCAGGCTCTGCCGAGGACGAGAGCCATGAGATGTTCCTCCTCTGGGCAAGCCCGGGTCCCAGATCCTGTTGTGCCTGTGAATAGGCTGCAGGGGGACGGTGAAGACCAGCAACAGCTTTCAGGGCTGCCACCTTCCGTGTGGGACAATGAGCCGGTCTTGTGCCTTTATGGAAACATGCTCTGCCGAGGACGAGAGCCATGAGATGTTCCTCCTCTGGGCAAGCCCGGGTCCCAGATCCTGTTGTGCCTGTGAATAGGCTGCAGGGGGACGGTGAAGACCAGCAACAGCTTTCAGGGCTGCCACCTTCCGTGTGGGACAAGGAGCCGGACGTGTGCCTTTTCGGAAACAAGCTCTGCGAGGACGAGAGCCATGAGATGTTCCTCCTCTGGGCAAGCCCGGGTCCCAGATCCTGTTGTGCCTGTGAATAGGCTGCAGGGGGACGGTGAAGACCAGCAACAGCTTTCAGGGCTGCCACCTTCCGTGTGGGACAAGGAGCCGGATGAGTGCCTTTTCGGAAACAGGCTCTGCCGAGGACGAGAGCCATGAGATGTTCCTCCTCTGGGCAAGCCCGGGTCCCAGATCCTGTTGTGCCTGTGAATAGGCTGCAGGGGGACGGTGAAGACCAGCAACAGCTTTCAGGGCTGCCACCTTCCGTGTGGGACAAGGAGCCGGTCTTGTGCCTTTATGGAAACAGGCCCTGCCGAGGACGAGAGCCATGAGATGTTCCTCCTCTGGGCAAGGCCGGGTCCCAGATCCTGTTGTGCCTGTGAATAGGCTGCAGGGGGACGGTGAAGACCAGCAACAGCTTTCACGGCTGCCACCTTCACTGTGGGACAAGGAGCCGGACGTGTGCCTTTCTGGAAACAGGCCCTGCCGAGGACGAGAGCCATGAGATGTTCCTCCTCTGGCCAAGCCCGGGTCCTGAATCCTGTTGTGCCTGTGAATAGGCTGCAGGGGGACGGTGAAGACCAGCAACAGCTTTCACGGCTGCCACCTTCACTGTGGGACAAGGAGCCGGACGTGTGCATTTTCGGAAACAGGCTCTGCCGAGGACGAGAGCCATGAGATGTTCCACCTCTGGGCAAGCCCGGGTCCTGAATCCTGTTGTGCCTGTGAATAGGCTGCAGGGGGACGGTGAAGACCAGCAACAGCTTTCACGGCTGCCACCTTCCGTGTGGGACAAGGAGCCGGACGTGTCTTTCTGGATACAGGCCCTGCCGAGGACGAGAGCCATGAGATGTTCCTCCTCTGGGCAAGCCCGGGTCCCAGATCCTGTTGTGCCTGTGAATAGGCTGCAGGGGGACGGTGAAGACCAGCAACAGCTTTCAGGGCTGCCACCTTCCGTGTGGGACAAGGAGCCGGATGAGTGCCTTTTCGGAGTCAGGCTCTGCCGAGGACGAGAGCCATGAGATGTTCCTCCTCTGGGCAAGCCCGGGTCCCAGATCCTGTTGTGCCTGTGAATAGGCTGCAGGGGGACGGTGAAGACCAGCAACAGCTTTCAGGGCTGCCACCTTCCGTGTGGGACAAGGAGCCAGATGTGTGCCTTTTCGGAAACAGGCTCTGCCGAGGACGAGAGCCATGAGATGTTCCTCCTCTGGGCAAGCCCGGGTCCTGAATCCTGTTGTGCCTGTGAATAGGCTGCAGGGGGACGGTGAAGACCAGCAACAGCTTCCAGGGCTGCCACCTTCCGTGTGGGACAAGGAGCCGGACGTGTGCCTTTTCGGAAACAAGCTCTGCCGAGGACGAGAGCCATGAGATGTTCGTCCTCTGGGCAAGCCCGGGTCCCAGATCCTGTTGGGCCTGTGAATAGGCTGCAGGGGGACGGTGAACACCAGCAACAGCTTTCACGGCTGCCACCTTCCGTGTGGGACAAGGAGCCGGACGTGTGCCTTTCTGGAAACAGGCCGTGCCGAGGACGAGAGCCATGAGATGTTCCTCCTCTGGGCAAGCCCGGGTCCCAGATCCTGTTGTGCCTGTGAATAGGCTGCAGGGGGACGGTGAAGACCAGCAACAGCTTTCAGGGCTGCCACCTTCCGTGTGGGACAAGGAGCCGGACGTGTGCCTTTTCGGAATCAGGCTCTGCCGAGGACGAGAGCCATGAGATGTTCCTCCTCTGGGCAAGCCCGGGTCCAAATCCTGTTGTGCCTGTGAATAGGCTGCAGGGGGACGGTGAAGACCAGCAACAGCTTTCAGGGCTGCCACCTTCCGTGTGGGACAATGAGCCAGTCTTGTGCCTTTATGGAAACAGGCCCTGCGAGGACGAGAGCCATGAGATGTTCCTCCTCTGGGCAAGCCCGGGTCCCAGATCCTGTTGTGCCTGTGAATAGGCTGCAGGGGGACGGTGAAGACCAGCAACAGCTTTCACGGCTGCCATCTTCACTGTGGGACAAGGAGCCGGACGTGTGCCTTTCTGGAAACAGGCCCTGCCGAGGACGAGAGCCATGAGATGTTCCTCCTCTGGGCAAGCCCGGGTCCTGAATCCTGTTGTGCCTGTGAATAGGCTGCAGGGGGACGGTGAAGACCAGCAACAGCTTTCAGGGCTGCCACCTTCCGTGTGGGACAAGGAGCTGGACGTGTGCCTTTTCGGAAACAAGCTCTGCCGAGGACGAGAGCCATGAGATGTTCCTCCTCTGGGCAAGCCCGGGTCCCAGATCCTGTTGTGCCTGTGAACAGGCTGCAGGGGGACGGTGAAGACCAGCAACAGCTTCCAGGGCTGTCACCTTCCGTGTGGGACAAGGAGCTGGACGTGTGCCTTTTCGGAAACAAGCTCTGCCGAGGACGAGAGCCATGAGATGTTCCTCCTCTGGGCAAGCCCGGGTCCCAGATCCTGTTGTGCCTGTGAACAGGCTGCAGGGGGACGGTGAAGACCAGCAACAGCTTTCAGGGCTGCCACCTTCCGTGTGGGACAAGGAGCCGGATGTGTGCCTTTTCGGAAACAGGCTCTGCCGAGGACGAGAGCCATGAGATGTTCCTCCTCTGGGCAAGCCCGCATCCAAATCCTGTTGTGCCTGTGAATAGGCTGCAGGGGGACGGTGAAGACCAGCAACAGCTTTCACGGCTGCCACCTTCCGTGTGGGACAAGGAGCCGGATGTGTGCCTTTTCGGAAACAGGCTCTGCCGAGGACGAGAGCCATGAGATGTTCCTCCTCTGGGCAAGCCCGGGTCCTGAATCCTGTTGTGCCTGTGAATAGGCTGCAGGGGGACGGTAAAGACCAGCAACAGCTTTCAGGGCTGCCACATTCCGTGTGGGACAAGGAGCCAGACGTGTGCCTTTTTGGAAACAAGCTCTGCCGAGGACGAGAGCCATTAGATGTTCCTCCTCTGGGCAAGCCCGGGTCCCAGATCCTGTTGTGCCTGTGAATAGGCTGCAGGGGGACGGTGAAGACCAGCAACAGCTTTCAGGGCTGCCACCTTCCGTGTGGGACAAGGAGCCGGATGTGTGCCTTTTCGGAAACAGGCTCTGCCGAGGACGAGAGCCATGAGATGTTCCTCCTCTGGGCAAGCCCGGGTCCCAGATCCTGTTGTGCCTGTGAACAGGCTGCAGGGGGACGGTGAAGACCAGCAACAGCTTTCAGGGCTGCCACCTTCCGTGTGGGACAAGGAGCCGGATGAGTGCCTTTTCGGAAACAGGCTCTGCTGAGGACGAGAGCCATGAGATGTTCCTCCTCTGGGCAAGCCCGGGTCCTGAATCCTGTTGTGCCTGTGAATAGGCTGCAGGGGGACGGTGAAGACCAGCAACAGCTTTCAGGGCTGCCACCTTCCATGTGGGACAAGGAGCTGTACGTGTCTTTCTGGATACAGGCCCTGCCGAGGACGAGAGCCATGAGATGTTCCTCCTCTGGGCAAGCCCGGGTCCCAGATCCTGTTGTGCCTGTGAATAGGCTGCAGGGGGACGGTGAAGACCAGCAACAGCTTTCAGGGCTGCCACCTTCCGTGTGGGACAATGAGCCGGATGAGTGCCTTTTCGGAAACAGGCTCTGCCGAGGACGAGAGCCATGAGATGTTCCTCCTCTGGGCAAGCCCGGGTCCCAGATCCTGTTGTGCCTGTGAATAGGCTGCAGGGGGACGGTGAAGACCAGCAACAGCTTTCAGGGCTGCCACCTTCCGTGTGGGACAAGGAGCCGGACGTGTACCTTTCTGGAAACAGGCCCTGCCGAGGACGAGAGCCATGAGATGTTCCTCCTCTGGCCAAGCCCGGGTCCCAGATCCTGTTGTGCCTGTGAATAGGCTGCAGGGGGACGGTGAAGACCAGCAACAGCTTTCAGGGCTGCCACCTTCCGTGTGGGACAAGGAGCCGGACGTGTGCGTTTTCGGAATCAGGCTCTGCCGAGGACGAGAGCCATGAGATGTTCCTCCTCTGGGCAAGCCCGGGTCCAAATCCTGTTGTGCCTGTGAATAGGCTGCAGGGGGACAGTGAAGACCAGCAACAGCTTTCACGGCTGCCACCTTCCGTGTGGGACAATGAGCCGGATGTGTGCCTTTCTGGAAACAGGCCCTGCCGAGGACGAGAGCCATGAGATGTTCCTCCTCTGGGCAAGCCCGGGTCCTGAATCCTGTTGTGCCTGTGAATAGGCTGCAGGGGGACGGTGAAGACCAGCAACAGCTTTCAGGGCTGCCACCTTCCGTGTGGGACAAGGAGCCGGATGAGTGCCTTTTCTGAAACAGGCTCTGCCGAGGACGAGAGCCATGAGATGTTCCTCCTCTGGGCAAGCCCGGGTCCCAGATCCTGTTGTGCCTGTGAATAGGCTGCAGGGGGACGGTGAAGACCAGCAACAGCTTTCAGGGCTGCCACCTTCCGTGTGGGACAAGGAGCCTGATGAGTGCCTTTTCGGAGACAGGCTCTGCCGAGGACGAGAGCCATGAGATGTTCCTCCTCTGGGCAAGCCCACGTCCAGATCCTGTTGTGCCTGTGAATAGGCTGCAGGGGGACGGTGAAGACCAGCAACAGCTTTCAGGGCTGCCACCTTCCGTGTGGGACAAGGAGCCGGATGTGTGCCTTTTCGGAAACAGGCTCTGCCGAGGACGAGAGCCATGAGATGTTCCTCCTCTGGGCAAGCCCGGGTCCTGAATCCTGTTGTGCCTGTGAATAGGCTGCAGGGGGACGGTGAAGACCAGCAACAGCTTTCAGGGCTGCCACCTTCCGTGTGGGACAAGGAGCCGGATGAGTGCCTTTCTGGATACAGGCCCTGCCGAGGACGAGAGCCATGAGATGTTCCTCCTCTGGGCAAGCCCGGGTCCCAGATCCTGTTGTGCCTGTGAATAGGCTGCAGGGGGACGGTGAAGACCAGCAACAGCTTTCAGGGCTGCCACCTTCCGTGTGGGACAAGGAGCCGGATGTGTGCCTTTCTGGAAACAGGCCCTGCCGAGGACGAGAGCCATGAGATGTTCCACCTCTGGGCAAGCCCGGGTCCTGAATCCTGTTGTGCCTGTGAATAGGCTGCAGGGGGACGGTGAAGACCAGCAACAGCTTTCAGGGCTGCCACCTTCCGTGTGGGACAAGGAGCCGGATGAGTGCCTTTATGGAAACAGGCCCTGCGAGGACGAGAGCCATGAGATGTTCCTCCTCTGGGCAAGCCCGGGTCCAAATCCTGTTGTGCCTGTGAATAGGCTGCAGGGGGACGGTGAAGACCAGCAACAGCTTTCAGGGCTGCCACCTTCCGTGTGGGACAAGGAGCCGGACGTGTGCCTTTTCGGAATCAGGCTCTGCCGAGGACGAGAGCCATGAGATGTTCCTCCTCTGGGCATGCCCGGGTCCTGAATCCTGTTGTGCCTGTGAATAGGCTGCAGGGGGACGGTGAAGACCAGCAACAGCTTTCAGGGCTGCCACCTTCCGTGTGGGACAAGGAGCCGGATGAGTGCCTTTCTGGATACAGGCCCTGCCGAGGACGAGAGCCATGAGATGTTCCTCCTCTGGGCAAGCCCGGGTCCCAGATCCTGTTGTGCCTGTAAATAGGCTGCAGGGGGACGGTGAAGACCAGCAACAGCTTTCAGGGCTGCCACCTTCCGTGTGGGACAAGGAGCCTGATGAGTGCCTTTTCGGAGTCAGGCTCTGCTGAGGACGAGAGCCATGAGATGTTCCTCCTCTGGCCAAGCCCGGGTCCCAGATCCTGTTGTGCCTGTGAATAGGCTGCAGGGCGACGGTGAAGACCAGCAATAGCTTTCACGGCTGCCACCTTCACTGTGGGACAAGGAGCCGGACGTGTGCCTTTATGGAAACAGGCCCTGCCGAGGACGAGAGCCATGAGATGTTCCTCCTCTGGGCAAGCCCGGGTCCCAGATCCTGTTGTGCCTGTGAATAGGCTGCAGGGGGACGGTGAAGACCAGCAACAGCTTTCAGGGCTGCCACCTTCCGTGTGGGACAAGGAGCCGGACGTGTGCCTTTTCGGAATCAGGCTCTGCCGAGGACGAGAGCCATGAGATGTTCCTCCTCTGGGCAAGCCCGGGTCCAAATCCTGTTGTGCCTGTGAATAGGCTGCAGGGGGACGGTGAAGACCAGCAACAGCTTTCAGGGCTGCCACCTTCCGTGTGGGACAAGGAGCCGGATGTGTGCCTTTCTGGAAACAGGCCCTGCCGAGGACGAGAGCCATTAGATGTTCCTCCTCTGGGCAAGCCCGGGTCCCAGAACCTGTTGTGCCTGTGAATAGGCTGCAGGGGGACGGTGAACACCAGCAACAGCTTTCACGACTGCCACCTTCACTGTGGGACCTGGAGCCGGACTTGTGCCTTTCTGTAAACAGGCCGTGCCGAGGACGAGAGCCATGAGATGTTCCTCCTCTGGGCAAGCCCGGGTCCCAGAACCTGTTGTGCCTGTGAATAGGCTACAGGGGGACGGTGAAGACCAGCAACAGCTTTCAGGGCTGCCACCTTCCGTGTGGGAGAAGGAGCCGGACGTGTCTTTCTGGATACAGGCCCTGCCGAGGACGAGAGCCATGAGATGTTCCTTCTCTGGGCAAGCCCGGGTCCCAGATCCTGTTGTGCCTGTGAATAGGCTGCAGGGGGACGGTGAAGACCAGCAACAGCTTTCAGGGCTGCCACCTTCCGTGTGGGACAAGGAGCCGGATGAGTGCCTTTTCGGAGTCAGGCTCTGCCGAGGACGAGAGCCATGAGATGTTCCTCCTCTGGGCAAGCCCGGGTCCCAGATCCTGTTGTGCCTGTGAATAGGCTGCAGGGGGACGGTGAAGACCAGCAACAGCTTTCAGGGCTGCCACCTTCCGTGTGGGACAAGGAGCCGGATGTGTGCCTTTTCGGAAACAGGCTCTGCCGAGGACGAGAGCCATGAG
Organism: Astur gentilis; assembly: GCF_929443795.1. Taxonomy (NCBI): domain Eukaryota; kingdom Metazoa; phylum Chordata; class Aves; order Accipitriformes; family Accipitridae; genus Astur; species Astur gentilis. Next base: position 2,213,847 of record NW_026060958.1, on the reverse strand, counting down.
ATGTTCCTCCTCTGGGCAAGCCCGGGTCCTGAATCCTGTTGTGCCTGTGAATAGGCTGCAGGGGGACGGTGAAGACCAGCAACAGCTTTCAGGGCTGCCACCTTCCGTGTGGGACAAGGAGCCGGACGTGTGCCTTTTCGGAAACAAGCTCTGCGAGGACGAGAGCCATGAGATGTTCCTCCTGTGGGCAAGCCCGGGTCCCAGATCCTGTTGTGCCTGTGAATAGGCTGCAGGGGGACGGTGAAGACCAGCAACAGCTTTCAGGGCTGCCACCTTCCGTGTGGGACAAGGAGCCGGATGAGTGCCTTTTCGGAAACAGGCTCTGCCGAGGACGAGAGCCATGAGATGTTCCTCCTCTGGGCAAGCCCGGGTCCCAGATCCTGTTGTGCCTGTGAATAGGCTGCAGGGGGACGGTGAAGACCAGCAACAGCTTTCAGGGCTGCCACCTTCCGTGTGGGACAAGGAGCCGGTCTTGTGCCTTTATGGAAACAGGCCCTGCCGAGGACGAGAGCCATGAGATGTTCCTCCTCTGGGCAAGCCCGGGTCCCAGATCCTGTTGTGCCTGTGAATAGGCTGCAGGGGGACGGTGAAGACCAGCAACAGCTTTCACGGCTGCCACCTTCACTGTGGGACAAGGAGCCGGACGTGTGCCTTTCTGGAAACAGGCCCTGCCGAGGACGAGAGCCATGAGATGTTCCTCCTCTGGCCAAGCCCGGGTCCTGAATCCTGTTGTGCCTGTGAATAGGCTGCAGGGGGACGGTGAAGACCAGCAACAGCTTTCAGGGCTGCCACCTTCCGTGTGGGACAAGGAGCCGGACATGTGCGTTTTCGGAAACAGGCTGTGCCGAGGACGAGAGCCATGAGATGTTCCACCTCTGGGCAAGCCCGGGTCCTGAATCCTGTTGTGCCTGTGAATAGGCTGCAGGGGGACGGTGAAGACCAGCAACAGCTTTCACGGCTGCCACCTTCCGTGTGGGACAAGGAGCCGGACGTGTCTTTCAGGATACAGGCCCTGCCGAGGACGAGAGCCATGAGATGTTCCTCCTCTGGGCAAGCCCGGGTCCCAGATCCTGTTGTGCCTGTGAATAGGCTGCAGGGGGACGGTGAAGACCAGCAACAGCTTTCATGGCTGCCAACTTCCGTGTGGGACAAGGAGCCGGATGAGTGCCTTTTCGGAAACAGGCTCTGCCGAGGACGAGAGCCATGAGATGTTCCTCCTCTGGGCAAGCCCGGGTCCTGAATCCTGTTGTGCCTGTGAATAGGCTGCAGGGGGACGGTGAAGACCAGCAACAGCTTCCAGGGCTGCCACATTCCGTGTGGGACAAGGAGCCGGACGTGTGCCTTTTCGGAAACAGGCTCTGCCGAGGACGAGAGCCATGAGATGTTCCTCCTCTGGGCAAGCCCGGGTCCCAGATCCTGTTGTGCCTGTGAATAGGCTGCAGGGGGACGGTGAACACCAGCAACAGCTTTCACGGCTGCCACCTTCCGTGTGGGACAAGGAGCCGGACGTGTGCCTTTCTGGAAACAGGCCGTGCCGAGGACGAGAGCCATGAGATGTTCCTCCTCTGGGCAAGCCCGGGTCCCAGATCCTGTTGTGCCTGTGAATAGGCTGCAGGGGGACGGTGAAGACCAGCAACAGCTTTCAGGGCTGCCACCTTCCGTGTGGGACAAGGAGCCGGACGTGTGCCTTTTCGGAATCAGGCTCTGCCGAGGACGAGAGCCATGAGATGTTCCTCCTCTGGGCAAGCCCGGGTCCAAATCCTGTTGTGCCTGTGAATAGGCTGCAGGGGGACGGTGAAGACCAGCAACAGCTTTCAGGGCTGCCACCTTCCGTGTGGGACAATGAGCCAGTCTTGTGCCTTTATGGAAACAGGCCCTGCGAGGACGAGAGCCATGAGATGTTTCTCCTCTGGGCAAGCCCGGGTCCCAGATCCTGTTGTGCCTGTGAATAGGCTGCAGGGGGACGGTGAAGACCAGCAACAGCTTTCACGGCTGCCATCTTCACTGTGGGACAAGGAGCCGGACGTGTGCCTTTCTGGAAACAGGCCCTGCCGAGGACGAGAGCCATGAGATGTTCCTCCTCTGGGCAAGCCCGGGTCCAGAATCCTGTTGTGCCTGTGAATGGGCTGCAGGGGGACGGTGAAGACCAGCAACAGCTTTCAGGGCTGCCACCTTCCGTGTGGGACAAGGAGCTGGACGTGTGCCTTTTCGGAAACAAGCTCTGCCGAGGACGAGAGCCATGAGATGTTCCTCCTCTGGGCAAGCCCGGGTCCCAGATCCTGTTGTGCCTGTGAACAGGCTGCAGGGGGACGGTGAAGACCAGCAACAGCTTCCAGGGCTGTCACCTTCCGTGTGGGACAAGGAGCTGGACGTGTGCCTTTTCGGAAACAAGCTCTGCCGAGGACGAGAGCCATGAGATGTTCCTCCTCTGGGCAAGCCCGGGTCCCAGATCCTGTTGTGCCTGTGAACAGGCTGCAGGGGGACGGTGAAGACCAGCAACAGCTTTCAGGGCTGCCACCTTCCGTGTGGGACAAGGAGCCGGATGTGTGCCTTTTCGGAAACAGGCTCTGCCGAGGACGAGAGCCATGAGATGTTCCTCCTCTGGTCAAGCCCCGGTCCTGAATCCTGTTGTGCCTGTGAATAGGCTGCAGGGGGACGGTGAAGACCAGCAACAGCTTTCACGGCTGCCACATTCCGTGTGGGACAAGGAGCCGGACGTGTGCGTTTTCGGAAACAGGCTCTGCCGAGGACGAGAGCCATGAGATGTTCCACCTCTGGGCAAGCCCGGGTCCTGAATCCTGTTGTGCCTGTGAATAGGCTGCAGGGGGACGGTGAAGACCAGCAACAGCTTTCAGGGCTGCCACCTTCCATGTGGGACAAGGAGCCGGACGTGTCTTTCTGGATACAGGCCCTGCCGAGGACGAGAGCCATGAGATGTTCCTCCTCTGGGCAAGCCCGGGTCCCAGATCCTGTTGTGCCTGTGAATAGGCTGCAGGGGGACGGTGAAGACCAGCAACAGCTTTCAGGGCTGCCACCTTCCGTGTGGGACAATGAGCCGGATGAGTGCCTTTTCGGAAACAGGCTCTGCCGAGGACGAGAGCCATGAGATGTTCCTCCTCTGGGCAAGCCCGGGTCCCAGATCCTGTTGTGCCTGTGAATAGGCTGCAGGGGGACGGTGAAGACCAGCAACAGCTTTCAGGGCTGCCACCTTCCGTGTGGGACAAGGAGCCGGACGTGTACCTTTCTGGAAACAGGCCCTGCCGAGGACGAGAGCCATGAGATGTTCCTCCTCTGGCCAAGCCCGGGTCCCAGATCCTGTTGTGCCTGTGAATAGGCTGCAGGGGGACGGTGAAGACCAGCAACAGCTTTCAGGGCTGCCACCTTCCGTGTGGGACAAGGAGCCGGACGTGTGCCTTTTCGGAATCAGGCTCTGCCGAGGACGAGAGCCATGAGATGTTCCTCCTCTGGGCAAGCCCGGGTCCAAATCCTGTTGTGCCTGTGAATAGGCTGCAGGGGGACAGTGAAGACCAGCAACAGCTTTCACGGCTGCCACCTTCCGTGTGGGACAATGAGCCGGATGTGTGCCTTTCTGGAAACAGGCCCTGCCGAGGACGAGAGCCATGAGATGTTCCTCCTCTGGGCAAGCCCGGGTCCTGAATCCTGTTGTGCCTGTGAATAGGCTGCAGGGGGACGGTGAAGACCAGCAACAGCTTTCAGGGCTGCCACCTTCCGTGTGGGACAAGGAGCCGGATGAGTGCCTTTTCTGAAACAGGCTCTGCCGAGGACGAGAGCCATGAGATGTTCCTCCTCTGGGCAAGCCCGGGTCCCAGATCCTGTTGTGCCTGTGAATAGGCTGCAGGGGGACGGTGAAGACCAGCAACAGCTTTCAGGGCTGCCACCTTCCGTGTGGGACAAGGAGCCTGATGAGTGCCTTTTCGGAGACAGGCTCTGCCGAGGACGAGAGCCATGAGATGTTCCTCCTCTGGGCAAGCCCACGTCCAGATCCTGTTGTGCCTGTGAATAGGCTGCAGGGGGACGGTGAAGACCAGCAACAGCTTTCAGGGCTGCCACCTTCCGTGTGGGACAAGGAGCCGGATGTGTGCCTTTTCGGAAACAGGCTCTGCCGAGGACGAGAGCCATGAGATGTTCCTCCTCTGGGCAAGCCCGGGTCCTGAATCCTGTTGTGCCTGTGAATAGGCTGCAGGGGGACGGTGAAGACCAGCAACAGCTTTCAGGGCTGCCACCTTCCGTGTGGGACAAGGAGCCGGATGAGTGCCTTTCTGGATACAGGCCCTGCCGAGGACGAGAGCCATGAGATGTTCCTCCTCTGGGCAAGCCCGGGTCCCAGATCCTGTTGTGCCTGTGAATAGGCTGCAGGGGGACGGTGAAGACCAGCAACAGCTTTCAGGGCTGCCACCTTCCGTGTGGGACAAGGAGCCGGATGTGTGCCTTTCTGGAAACAGGCCCTGCCGAGGACGAGAGCCATGAGATGTTCCACCTCTGGGCAAGCCCGGGTCCTGAATCCTGTTGTGCCTGTGAATAGGCTGCAGGGGGACGGTGAAGACCAGCAACAGCTTTCAGGGCTGCCACCTTCCGTGTGGGACAAGGAGCCGGATGAGTGCCTTTATGGAAACAGGCCCTGCGAGGACGAGAGCCATGAGATGTTCCTCCTCTGGGCAAGCCCGGGTCCAAATCCTGTTGTGCCTGTGAATAGGCTGCAGGGGGACGGTGAAGACCAGCAACAGCTTTCAGGGCTGCCACCTTCCGTGTGGGACAAGGAGCCGGACGTGTGCCTTTTCGGAATCAGGCTCTGCCGAGGACGAGAGCCATGAGATGTTCCTCCTCTGGGCAAGCCCGGGTCCTGAATCCTGTTGTGCCTGTGAATAGGCTGCAGGGGGACGGTGAAGACCAGCAACAGCTTTCAGGGCTGCCACCTTCCGTGTGGGACAAGGAGCCGGATGAGTGCCTTTCTGGATACAGGCCCTGCCGAGGACGAGAGCCATGAGATGTTCCTCCTCTGGGCAAGCCCGGGTCCCAGATCCTGTTGTGCCTGTAAATAGGCTGCAGGGGGACGGTGAAGACCAGCAACAGCTTTCAGGGCTGCCACCTTCCGTGTGGGACAAGGAGCCTGATGAGTGCCTTTTCGGAGTCAGGCTCTGCTGAGGACGAGAGCCATGAGATGTTCCTCCTCTGGCCAAGCCCGGGTCCCAGATCCTGTTGTGCCTGTGAATAGGCTGCAGGGCGACGGTGAAGACCAGCAATAGCTTTCACGGCTGCCACCTTCACTGTGGGACAAGGAGCCGGACGTGTGCCTTTATGGAAACAGGCCCTGCCGAGGACGAGAGCCATGAGATGTTCCTCCTCTGGGCAAGCCCGGGTCCCAGATCCTGTTGTGCCTGTGAATAGGCTGCAGGGGGACGGTGAAGACCAGCAACAGCTTTCAGGGCTGCCACCTTCCGTGTGGGACAAGGAGCCGGACGTGTGCCTTTTCGGAATCAGGCTCTGCCGAGGACGAGAGCCATGAGATGTTCCTCCTCTGGGCAAGCCCGGGTCCAAATCCTGTTGTGCCTGTGAATAGGCTGCAGGGGGACGGTGAAGACCAGCAACAGCTTTCAGGGCTGCCACCTTCCGTGTGGGACAAGGAGCCGGATGTGTGCCTTTCTGGAAACAGGCCCTGCCGAGGACGAGAGCCATTAGATGTTCCTCCTCTGGGCAAGCCCGGGTCCCAGATCCTGTTGTGCCTGTGAATAGGCTGCAGGGGGACGGTGAACACCAGCAACAGCTTTCACGACTGCCACCTTCACTGTGGGACCTGGAGCCGGACTTGTGCCTTTCTGTAAACAGGCCGTGCCGAGGACGAGAGCCATGAGATGTTCCTTCTCTGGGCAAGCCCGGGTCCCAGATCCTGTTGTGCCTGTGAATAGGCTGCAGGGGGACGGTGAAGACCAGCAACAGCTTTCAGGGCTGCCACCTTCCGTGTGGGACAAGGAGCCGGATGAGTGCCTTTTCGGAGTCAGGCTCTGCCGAGGACGAGAGCCATGAGATGTTCCTCCTCTGGGCAAGCCCGGGTCCCAGATCCTGTTGTGCCTGTGAATAGGCTGCAGGGGGACGGTGAAGACCAGCAACAGCTTTCAGGGCTGCCACCTTCCGTGTGGGACAAGGAGCCGGATGTGTGCCTTTTCGGAAACAGGCTCTGCCGAGGACGAGAGCCATGAGATGTTCCTCCTCTGGGCAAGCCCGGGTCCTGAATCCTGTTGTGCCTGTGAATAGGCTGCAGGGGGACGGTGAAGACCAGCAACAGCTTTCAGGGCTGCCACCTTCCGTGTGGGACAAGGAGCCGGACGTGTGCCTTTTCGGAAACAAGCTCTGCGAGGACGAGAGCCATGAGATGTTCCTCCTGTGGGCAAGCCCGGGTCCCAGATCCTGTTGTGCCTGTGAATAGGCTGCAGGGGGACGGTGAAGACCAGCAACAGCTTTCAGGGCTGCCACCTTCCGTGTGGGACAAGGAGCCGGATGAGTGCCTTTTCGGAAACAGGCTCTGCCGAGGACGAGAGCCATGAGATGTTCCTCCTCTGGGCAAGCCCGGGTCCCAGATCCTGTTGTGCCTGTGAATAGGCTGCAGGGGGACGGTGAAGACCAGCAACAGCTTTCAGGGCTGCCACCTTCCGTGTGGGACAAGGAGCTGGTCTTGTGCCTTTATGGAAACAGGCCCTGCCGAGGACGAGAGCCATGAGATGTTCCTCCTCTGGGCAAGCCCGGGTCCCAGATCCTGTTGTGCCTGTGAATAGGCTGCAGGGGGACGGTGAAGACCAGCAACAGCTTTCAGGGCTGCCACCTTCCGTGTGGGACAAGGAGCCGGACGTGTGCCTTTTCGGAATCAGGCTCTGCCGAGGACGAGAGCCATGAGATGTTCCTCCTCTGGGCAAGCCCGGGTCCAAATCCTGTTGTGCCTGTGAATAGGCTGCAGGGGGACGGTGAAGACCAGCAACAGCTTTCAGGGCTGCCACCTTCCGTGTGGGACAAGGAGCCGGATGTGTGCCTTTCTGGAAACAGGCCCTGCCGAGGACGAGAGCCATTAGATGGTCCTCCTCTGGGCAAGCCCGGGTCCCAGATCCTGTTGTGCCTGTGAATAGGCTGCAGGGGGACGGTGAACACCAGCAACAGCTTTCACGACTGCCACCTTCACTGTGGGACCTGGAGCCGGACTTGTGCCTTTCTGTAAACAGGCCGTGCCGAGGACGAGAGCCATGAGATGTTCCTCCTCTGGGCAAGCCCGGGTCCCAGAACCTGTTGTGCCTGTGAATAGGCTACAGGGGGACGGTGAAGACCAGCAACAGCTTTCAGGGCTGCCACCTTCCGTGTGGGAGAAGGAGCCGGACGTGTCTTTCTGGATACAGGCCCTGCCGAGGACGAGAGCCATGAGATGTTCCTTCTCTGGGCAAGCCCGGGTCCCAGATCCTGTTGTGCCTGTGAATAGGCTGCAGGGGGACGGTGAAGACCAGCAACAGCTTTCAGGGCTGCCACCTTCCGTGTGGGACAAGGAGCCGGATGAGTGCCTTTTCGGAGTCAGGCTCTGCCGAGGACGAGAGCCATGAGATGTTCCTCCTCTGGGCAAGCCCGGGTCCCAGATCCTGTTGTGCCTGTGAATAGGCTGCAGGGGGACGGTGAAGACCAGCAACAGCTTTCAGGGCTGCCACCTTCCGTGTGGGACAAGGAGCCGGATGTGTGCCTTTTCGGAAACAGGCTCTGCCGAGGACGAGAGCCATGAGATGTTCCTCCTCTGGGCAAGCCCGGGTCCTGAATCCTGTTGTGCCTGTGAATAGGCTGCAGGGGGACGGTGAAGACCAGCAACAGCTTTCAGGGCTGCCACCTTCCGTGTGGGACAAGGAGCCGGACGTGTGCCTTTTCGGAAACAAGCTCTGCGAGGACGAGAGCCATGAGATGTTCCTCCTGTGGGCAAGCCCGGGTCCCAGATCCTGTTGTGCCTGTGAATAGGCTGCAGGGGGACGGTGAAGACCAGCAACAGCTTTCAGGGCTGCCACCTTCCGTGTGGGACAAGGAGCCGGATGAGTGCCTTTTCGGAAACAGGCTCTGCCGAGGACGAGAGCCATGAGATGTTCCTCCTCTGGGCAAGCCCGGGTCCCAGATCCTGTTGTGCCTGTGAATAGGCTGCAGGGGGACGGTGAAGACCAGCAACAGCTTTCAGGGCTGCCACCTTCCGTGTGGGACAAGGAGCCGGTCTTGTGCCTTTATGGAAACAGGCCCTGCCGAGGACGAGAGCCATGAGATGTTCCTCCTCTGGGCAAGCCCGGGTCCCAGATCCTGTTGTGCCTGTGAATAGGCTGCAGGGGGACGGTGAAGACCAGCAACAGCTTTCACGGCTGCCACCTTCACTGTGGGACAAGGAGCCGGACGTGTGGCTTTCTGGAAACAGGCCCTGCCGAGGACGAGAGCCATGAGATGTTCCTCCTCTGGCCAAGCCCGGGTCCTGAATCCTGTTGTGCCTGTGAATAGGCTGCAGGGGGACGGTGAAGACCAGCAACAGCTTTCAGGGCTGCCACCTTCCGTGTGGGACAAGGAGCCGGACATGTGCGTTTTCGGAAACAGGCTCTGCCGAGGACGAGAGCCATGAGATGTTCCACCTCTGGGCAAGCCCGGGTCCTGAATCCTGTTGTGCCTGTGAATAGGCTGCAGGGGGACGGTGAAGACCAGCAACAGCTTTCACGGCTGCCACCTTCCGTGTGGGACAAGGAGCCGGACGTGTCTTTCAGGATACAGGCCCTGCCGAGGACGAGAGCCATGAGATGTTCCTCCTCTGGGCAAGCCCGGGTCCCAGATCCTGTTGTGCCTGTGAATAGGCTGCAGGGGGACGGTGAAGACCAGCAACAGCTTTCATGGCTGCCAACTTCCGTGTGGGACAAGGAGCCGGATGAGTGCCTTTTCGGAAACAGGCTCTGCCGAGGACGAGAGCCATGAGATGTTCCTCCTCTGGGCAAGCCCGGGTCCTGAATCCTGTTGTGCCTGTGAATAGGCTGCAGGGGGACGGTGAAGACCAGCAACAGCTTCCAGGGCTGCCACATTCCGTGTGGGACAAGGAGCCGGACGTGTGCCTTTTCGGAAACAAGCTCTGCCGAGGACGAGAGCCATGAGATGTTCCTCCTCTGGGCAAGCCCGGGTCCCAGATCCTGTTGTGCCTGTGAATAGGCTGCAGGGGGACGGTGAACACCAGCAACAGCTTTCACGGCTGCCACCTTCCGTGTGGGACAAGGAGCCGGACGTGTGCCTTTCTGGAAACAGGCCGTGCCGAGGACGAGAGCCATGAGATGTTCCTCCTCTGGGCAAGCCCGGGTCCCAGATCCTGTTGTGCCTGTGAATAGGCTGCAGGGGGACGGTGAAGACCAGCAACAGCTTTCAGGGCTGCCACCTTCCGTGTGGGACAAGGAGCCGGACGTGTGCCTTTTCGGAATCAGGCTCTGCCGAGGACGAGAGCCATGAGATGTTCCTCCTCTGGGCAAGCCCGGGTCCAAATCCTGTTGTGCCTGTGAATAGGCTGCAGGGGGACGGTGAAGACCAGCAACAGCTTTCAGGGCTGCCACATTCCGTGTGGGACAAGGAGCCAGTCTTGTGCCTTTATGGGAACAGGCCCTGCGAGGACGAGAGCCATGAGATGTTTCTCCTCTGGGCAAGCCCGGGTCCCAGATCCTGTTGTGCCTGTGAATAGGCTGCAGGGGGACGGTGAAGACCAGCAACAGCTTTCACGGCTGCCATCTTCACTGTGGGACAAGGAGCCGGACGTGTGCCTTTCTGGAAACAGGCCCTGCCGAGGACGAGAGCCATGAGATGTTCCTCCTCTGGGCAAGCCCGGGTCCTGAATCCTGTTGTGCCTGTGAATGGGCTGCAGGGGGACGGTGAAGACCAGCAACAGCTTTCAGGGCTGCCACCTTCCGTGTGGGACAAGGAGCTGGACGTGTGCCTTTTCGGAAACAAGCTCTGCCGAGGACGAGAGCCATGAGATGTTCCTCCTCTGGGCAAGCCCGGGTCCCAGATCCTGTTGTGCCTGTGAACAGGCTGCAGGGGGACGGTGAAGACCAGCAACAGCTTCCAGGGCTGTCACCTTCCGTGTGGGACAAGGAGCTGGACGTGTGCCTTTTCGGAAACAAGCTCTGCCGAGGACGAGAGCCATGAGATGTTCCTCCTCTGGGCAAGCCCGGGTCCCAGATCCTGTTGTGCCTGTGAACAGGCTGCAGGGGGACGGTGAAGACCAGCAACAGCTTTCAGGGCTGCCACCTTCCGTGTGGGACAAGGAGCCGGATGTGTGCCTTTCTGGAAACAGGCCCTGCCGAGGACGAGAGCCATTAGATGTTCCTCCTCTGGGCAAGCCCGGGTCCCAGATCCTGTTGTGCCTGTGAATAGGCTGCAGGGGGACGGTGAACACCAGCAACAGCTTTCACGACTGCCACCTTCACTGTGGGACCTGGAGCCGGACTTGTGCCTTTCTGTAAACAGGCCGTGCCGAGGACGAGAGCCATGAGATGTTCCTTCTCTGGGCAAGCCCGGGTCCCAGATCCTGTTGTGCCTGTGAATAGGCTGCAGGGGGACGGTGAAGACCAGCAACAGCTTTCAGGGCTGCCACCTTCCGTGTGGGACAAGGAGCCGGATGAGTGCCTTTCCGGAGTCAGGCTCTGCCGAGGACGAGAGCCATGAGATGTTCCTCCTCTGGGCAAGCCCGGGTCCCAGATCCTGTTGTGCCTGTGAATAGGCTGCAGGGGGACGGTGAAGACCAGCAACAGCTTTCAGGGCTGCCACCTTCCGTGTGGGACAAGGAGCCGGATGTGTGCCTTTTCGGAAACAGGCTCTGCCGAGGACGAGAGCCATGAGATGTTCCTCCTCTGGGCAAGCCCGGGTCCTGAATCCTGTTGTGCCTGTGAATAGGCTGCAGGGGGACGGTGAAGACCAGCAACAGCTTTCAGGGCTGCCACCTTCCGTGTGGGACAAGGAGCCGGACGTGTGCCTTTTCGGAAACAAGCTCTGCGAGGACGAGAGCCATGAGATGTTCCTCCTGTGGGCAAGCCCGGGTCCCAGATCCTGTTGTGCCTGTGAATAGGCTGCAGGGGGACGGTGAAGACCAGCAACAGCTTTCAGGGCTGCCACCTTCCGTGTGGGACAAGGAGCCGGATGAGTGCCTTTTCGGAAACAGGCTCTGCCGAGGACGAGAGCCATGAGATGTTCCTCCTCTGGGCAAGCCCGGGTCCCAGATCCTGTTGTGCCTGTGAATAGGCTGCAGGGGGACGGTGAAGACCAGCAACAGCTTTCAGGGCTGCCACCTTCCGTGTGGGACAAGGAGCCGGTCTTGTGCCTTTATGGAAACAGGCCCTGCCGAGGACGAGAGCCATGAGATGTTCCTCCTCTGGGCAAGCCCGGGTCCCAGATCCTGTTGTGCCTGTGAATAGGCTGCAGGGGGACGGTGAAGACCAGCAACAGCTTTCAGGGCTGCCACCTTCCGTGTGGGACAAGGAGCCGGACGTGTGCCTTTTCGGAATCAGGCTCTGCCGAGGACGAGAGCCATGAGATGTTCCTCCTCTGGGCAAGCCCGGGTCCAAATCCTGTTGTGCCTGTGAATAGGCTGCAGGGGGACGGTGAAGACCAGCAACAGCTTTCAGGGCTGCCACCTTCCGTGTGGGACAAGGAGCCGGATGTGTGCCTTTCTGGAAACAGGCCCTGCCGAGGACGAGAGCCATTAGATGTTCCTCCTCTGGGCAAGCCCGGGTCCCAGATCCTGTTGTGCCTGTGAATAGGCTGCAGGGGGACGGTGAACACCAGCAACAGCTTTCACGACTGCCACCTTCACTGTGGGACCTGGAGCCGGACTTGTGCCTTTCTGTAAACAGGCCGTGCCGAGGACGAGAGCCATGAGATGTTCCTCCTCTGGGCAAGCCCGGGTCCCAGAACCTGTTGTGCCTGTGAATAGGCTACAGGGGGACGGTGAAGACCAGCAACAGCTTTCAGGGCTGCCACCTTCCGTGTGGGAGAAGGAGCCGGACGTGTCTTTCTGGATACAGGCCCTGCCGAGGACGAGAGCCATGAGATGTTCCTTCTCTGGGCAAGCCCGGGTCCCAGATCCTGTTGTGCCTGTGAATAGGCTGCAGGGGGACGGTGAAGACCAGCAACAGCTTTCAGGGCTGCCACCTTCCGTGTGGGACAAGGAGCCGGATGAGTGCCTTTTCGGAGTCAGGCTCTGCCGAGGACGAGAGCCATGAGATGTTCCTCCTCTGGGCAAGCCCGGGTCCCAGATCCTGTTGTGCCTGTGAATAGGCTGCAGGGGGACGGTGAAGACCAGCAACAGCTTTCAGGGCTGCCACCTTCCGTGTGGGACAAGGAGCCGGATGTGTGCCTTTTCGGAAACAGGCTCTGCCGAGGACGAGAGCCATGAGATGTTCCTCCTCTGGGCAAGCCCGGGTCCTGAATCCTGTTGTGCCTGTGAATAGGCTGCAGGGGGACGGTGAAGACCAGCAACAGCTTTCAGGGCTGCCACCTTCCGTGTGGGACAAGGAGCCGGACGTGTGCCTTTTCGGAAACAAGCTCTGCGAGGACGAGAGCCATGAGATGTTCCTCCTGTGGGCAAGCCCGGGTCCCAGATCCTGTTGTGCCTGTGAATAGGCTGCAGGGGGACGGTGAAGACCAGCAACAGCTTTCAGGGCTGCCACCTTCCGTGTGGGACAAGGAGCCGGATGAGTGCCTTTTCGGAAACAGGCTCTGCCGAGGACGAGAGCCATGAGATGTTCCTCCTCTGGGCAAGCCCGGGTCCCAGATCCTGTTGTGCCTGTGAATAGGCTGCAGGGGGACGGTGAAGACCAGCAACAGCTTTCAGGGCTGCCACCTTCCGTGTGGGACAAGGAGCCGGTCTTGTGCCTTTATGGAAACAGGCCCTGCCGAGGACGAGAGCCATGAGATGTTCCTCCTCTGGGCAAGCCCGGGTCCCAGATCCTGTTGTGCCTGTGAATAGGCTGCAGGGGGACGGTGAAGACCAGCAACAGCTTTCACGGCTGCCACCTTCACTGTGGGACAAGGAGCCGGACGTGTGGCTTTCTGGAAACAGGCCCTGCCGAGGACGAGAGCCATGAGATGTTCCTCCTCTGGCCAAGCCCGGGTCCTGAATCCTGTTGTGCCTGTGAATAGGCTGCAGGGGGACGGTGAAGACCAGCAACAGCTTTCAGGGCTGCCACCTTCCGTGTGGGACAAGGAGCCGGACATGTGCGTTTTCGGAAACAGGCTCTGCCGAGGACGAGAGCCATGAGATGTTCCACCTCTGGGCAAGCCCGGGTCCTGAATCCTGTTGTGCCTGTGAATAGGCTGCAGGGGGACGGTGAAGACCAGCAACAGCTTTCACGGCTGCCACCTTCCGTGTGGGACAAGGAGCCGGACGTGTCTTTCAGGATACAGGCCCTGCCGAGGACGAGAGCCATGAGATGTTCCTCCTCTGGGCAAGCCCGGGTCCCAGATCCTGTTGTGCCTGTGAATAGGCTGCAGGGGGACGGTGAAGACCAGCAACAGCTTTCATGGCTGCCAACTTCCGTGTGGGACAAGGAGCCGGATGAGTGCCTTTTCGGAAACAGGCTCTGCCGAGGACGAGAGCCATGAGATGTTCCTCCTCTGGGCAAGCCCGGGTCCTGAATCCTGTTGTGCCTGTGAATAGGCTGCAGGGGGACGGTGAAGACCAGCAACAGCTTCCAGGGCTGCCACATTCCGTGTGGGACAAGGAGCCGGACGTGTGCCTTTTCGGAAACAAGCTCTGCCGAGGACGAGAGCCATGAGATGTTCCTCCTCTGGGCAAGCCCGGGTCCCAGATCCTGTTGTGCCTGTGAATAGGCTGCAGGGGGACGGTGAACACCAGCAACAGCTTTCACGGCTGCCACCTTCCGTGTGGGACAAGGAGCCGGACGTGTGCCTTTCTGGAAACAGGCCGTGCCGAGGACGAGAGCCATGAGATGTTCCTCCTCTGGGCAAGCCCGGGTCCCAGATCCTGTTGTGCCTGTGAATAGGCTGCAGGGGGACGGTGAAGACCAGCAACAGCTTTCAGGGCTGCCACCTTCCGTGTGGGACAAGGAGCCGGACGTGTGCCTTTTCGGAATCAGGCTCTGCCGAGGACGAGAGCCATGAGATGTTCCTCCTCTGGGCAAGCCCGGGTCCAAATCCTGTTGTGCCTGTGAATAGGCTGCAGGGGGACGGTGAAGACCAGCAACAGCTTTCAGGGCTGCCACCTTCCGTGTGGGACAATGAGCCAGTCTTGTGCCTTTATGGGAACAGGCCCTGCGAGGACGAGAGCCATGAGATGTTTCTCCTCTGGGCAAGCCCGGGTCCCAGATCCTGTTGTGCCTGTGAATAGGCTGCAGGGGGACGGTGAAGACCAGCAACAGCTTTCACGGCTGCCATCTTCACTGTGGGACAAGGAGCCGGACGTGTGCCTTTCTGGAAACAGGCCCTGCCGAGGACGAGAGCCATGAGATGTTCCTCCTCTGGGCAAGCCCGGGTCCTGAATCCTGTTGTGCCTGTGAATGGGCTGCAGGGGGACGGTGAAGACCAGCAACAGCTTTCAGGGCTGCCACCTTCCGTGTGGGACAAGGAGCTGGACGTGTGCCTTTTCGGAAACAAGCTCTGCCGAGGACGAGAGCCATGAGATGTTCCTCCTCTGGGCAAGCCCGGGTCCCAGATCCTGTTGTGCCTGTGAACAGGCTGCAGGGGGACGGTGAAGACCAGCAACAGCTTCCAGGGCTGTCACCTTCCGTGTGGGACAAGGAGCTGGACGTGTGCCTTTTCGGAAACAAGCTCTGCCGAGGACGAGAGCCATGAGATGTTCCTCCTCTGGGCAAGCCCGGGTCCCAGATCCTGTTGTGCCTGTGAACAGGCTGCAGGGGGACGGTGAAGACCAGCAACAGCTTTCAGGGCTGCCACCTTCCGTGTGGGACAAGGAGCCGGATGTGTGCCTTTTCGGAAACAGGCTCTGCCGAGGACGAGAGCCATGAGATGTTCCTCCTCTGGTCAAGCCCCGGTCCTGAATCCTGTTGTGCCTGTGAATAGGCTGCAGGGGGACGGTGAAGACCAGCAACAGCTTTCACGGCTGCCACATTCCGTGTGGGACAAGGAGCCGGACGTGTGCGTTTTCGGAAACAGGCTCTGCCGAGGACGAGAGCCATGAGATGTTCCACCTCTGGGCAAGCCCGGGTCCTGAATCCTGTTGTGCCTGTGAATAGGCTGCAGGGGGACGGTGAAGACCAGCAACAGCTTTCAGGGCTGCCACCTTCCGTGTGGGACAAGGAGCCGGACGTGTCTTTCTGGATACAGGCCCTGCCGAGGACGAGAGCCATGAGATGTTCCTCCTCTGGGCAAGCCCGGGTCCTGAATCCTGTTGTGCCTGTGAATAGGCTGCAGGGGGACGGTGAAGACCAGCAACAGCTTTCAGGGCTGCCACCTTCCGTGTGGGACAAGGAGCCGGACGTGTGCCTTTCTGGAAACAGGCCCTGCCGAGGACGAGAGCCATGAGATGTTCCTCCTCTGGCCAAGCCCGGGTCCCAGATCCTGTTGTGCCTGTGAATAGGCTGCAGGGGGACGGTGAAGACCAGCAACAGCTTTCAGGGCTGCCACCTTCCGTGTGGGACAAGGAGCCGGACGTGTGCCTTTTCGGAATCAGGCTCTGCCGAGGACGAGAGCCATGAGATGTTCCTCCTCTGGGCAAGCCCGGGTCCTGAATCCTGTTGTGCCTGTGAATAGGCTGCAGGGGGACGGTGAAGACCAGCAACAGCTTTCAGGGCTGCCACCTTCCGTGTGGGACAAGGAGCCGGATGAGTGCCTTTCTGGATACAGGCCCTGCCGAGGACGAGAGCCATGAGATGTTCCTCCTCTGGGCAAGCCCGGGTCCCAGATCCTGTTGTGCCTGTGAATAGGCTGCAGGGGGACGGTGAAGACCAGCAACAGCTTTCAGGGCTGCCACCTTCCGTGTGGGACAAGGAGCCTGATGAGTGCCTTTTCGGAGTCAGGCTCTGCCGAGGACGAGAGCCATGAGATGTTCCTCCTCTGGCCAAGCCCGGGTCCCAGATCCTGTTGTGCCTGTGAATAGGCTGCAGGGGGACGGTGAAGACCAGCAACAGCTTTCAGGGCTGCCACCTTCCGTGTGGGACAAGGAGCCGGATGTGTGCCTTTTCGGAAACAGGCTCTGCCGAGGACGAGAGCCATGAGATGTTCCTCCTCTGGGCAAGCCCGGGTCCTGAATCCTGTTGTGCCTGTGAATAGGCTGCAGGGGGACGGTGAAGACCAGCAACAGCTTCCAGGGCTGCCACCTTCCGTATGGGACAAGGAGCCGGACGTGTGCCTTTTCGGAAACAGGCTCTGCCGAGGACGAGAGCCATGAGATGTTCCTCCTCTGGGCAAGCCCGGGTCCCAGATCCTGTTGTGCCTGTGAATAGGCTGCAGGGCGACGGTGAAGACCAGCAATAGCTTTCACGGCTGCCACCTTCACTGTGGGACAAGGAGCCGGACGTGTGCCTTTCTGGAAACAGGCCGTGCCGAGGACGAGAGCCATGAGATGTTCCTCCTCTGGGCAAGCCCGGGTCCCAGATCCTGTTGTGCCTGTGAATAGGCTGCAGGGGGATGGTGAAGACCAGCAACAGCTTTCAGGGCTGCCACCTTCCGTGTGGGACAAGGAGCCGGACGTGTGCCTTTTCGGAATCAGGCTCTGCCGAGGACGAGAGCCATGAGATGTTCCTCCTCTGGGCAAGCCCGGGTCCAGATCCTGTTGTGCCTGTGAATAGGCTGCAGGGGGACGGTGAAGACCAGCAACATCTTTCAGGGCTGCCACCTTCCGTGTGGGACAAGGAGCCGGATGTGTGCCTTTCTGGAAACAGGCCCTGCCGAGGACGAGAGCCATGAGATGTTCCTCCTCTGGGCAAGCCCGGGTCCCAGATCCTGTTGTGCCTGTGAACAGGCTGCAGGGGGACGGTGAAGACCAGCAACATCTTTCAGGGCTGCCACCTTCCGTGTGGGACAAGGAGCCGGATGTGTGCCTTTTCGGAAACAGGCTCTGCCGAGGACGAGAGCCATGAGATGTTCCTCCTCTGGGCAAGCCCGGGTCCTGAATCCTGTTGTGCCTGTGAATAGGCTGCAGGGGGACGGTGAAGACCAGCAACAGCTTTCACGGCTGCCACCTTCCGTGTGGGACAATGAGCCGGTCTTGTGCCTTTATGGAAACAGGCCCTGCCGAGGACGAGAGCCATGAGATGTTCCTCCTCTGGGCAAACCCGGGTCCCAGATCCTGTTGTGCCTGTGAATAGGCTGCAGGGGGACGGTGAAGACCAGCAACAGCTTTCAGGGCTGCCACCTTCCGTGTGGGACAAGGAGCCGGACGTGTGCCTTTTCGGAAACAAGCTCTGCGAGGACGAGAGCCATGAGATGTTCCTCCTCTGGGCAAGCCCGGGTCCCAGATCCTGTTGTGCCTGTGAATAGGCTGCAGGGGGACGGTGAAGACCAGCAACAGCTTTCACGGCTGCCACCTTCACTGTGGGACCAGGAGCCGGACGTGTGCCTTTCTGGAAACAGGCCGTGCCGAGGACGAGAGCCATGAGATGTTCCTCCTCTGGGCAAGCCCGGGTCCCAGAACCTGTTGTGCCTGTGAATAGGCTACAGGGGGACGGTGAAGACCAGCAACAGCTTTCAGGGCTGCCACCTTCCGTGTGGGACAAGGAGCCGGACGTGTCTTTCTGGATACAGGCCCTGCCGAGGACGAGAGCCATGAGATGTTCCTCCTCTGGGCAAGCCCGGGTCCTGAATCCTGTTGTGCCTGTGAATGGGCTGCAGGGGGACGGTGAAGACCAGCAACAGCTTTCAGGGCTGCCACCTTCCGTGTGGGACAAGGAGCTGGACGTGTGCCTTTTCGGAAACAAGCTCTGCCGAGGACGAGAGCCATGAGATGTTCCTCCTCTGGGCAAGCCCGGGTCCCAGATCCTGTTGTGCCTGAGAATAGGCTGCAGGGCGACGGTGAAGACCAGCAATAGCTTTCACTGCTGCCACCTTCACTGTGGGACAAGGAGCCGGACGTGTGCCTTTCTGGAAACAGGCCGTGCCGAGGACGAGAGCCATGAGATGTTCCTCCTCTGGGCAAGCCCGGGTCCCAGATCCTGTTGTGCCTGTGAATAGGCTGCAGGGGGACGGTGAAGACCAGCAACAGCTTTCAGGGCTGCCACCTTCCGTGTGGGACAAGGAGCCGGACGTGTGCCTTTTCGGAATCAGGCTCTGCCGAGGACGACAGCCATGAGATGTTCCTCCTCTGGGCAAGCCCGGGTCCAGATCCTGTTGTGCCTGTGAATAGGCTGCAGGGGGACGGTGAAGACCAGCAACAGCTTTCAGGGCTGCCACCTTCCGTGTGGGACAATGAGCCAGTCTTGTGCCTTTATGGAAACAGGCCCTGCGAGGACGAGAGCCATGAGATGTTTCTCCTCTGGGCAAGCCCGGGTCCCAGATCCTGTTGTGCCTGTGAATAGGCTGCAGGGGGACGGTGAAGACCAGCAACAGCTTTCACGGCTGCCATCTTCACTGTGGGACAAGGAGCCGGACGTGTGCCTTTCTGGAAACAGGCCCTGCCGAGGACGAGAGCCATGAGATGTTCCTCCTCTGGGCAAGCCCGGGTCCTGAATCCTGTTGTGCCTGTGAATGGGCTGCAGGGGGACGGTGAAGACCAGCAACAGCTTTCAGGGCTGCCACCTTCCGTGTGGGACAAGGAGCTGGACGTGTGCCTTTTCGGAAACAAGCTCTGCCGAGGACGAGAGCCATGAGATGTTCCTCCTCTGGGCAAGCCCGGGTCCCAGATCCTGTTGTGCCTGTGAACAGGCTGCAGGGGGACGGTGAAGACCAGCAACAGCTTCCAGGGCTGTCACCTTCCGTGTGGGACAAGGAGCTGGACGTGTGCCTTTTCGGAAACAAGCTCTGCCGAGGACGAGAGCCATGAGATGTTCCTCCTCTGGGCAAGCCCGGGTCCCAGATCCTGTTGTGCCTGTGAACAGGCTGCAGGGGGACGGTGAAGACCAGCAACAGCTTTCAGGGCTGCCACCTTCCGTGTGGGACAAGGAGCCGGATGAGTGCCTTTCTGGATACAGGCCCTGCCGAGGACGAGAGCCATGAGATGTTCCTCCTCTGGGCAAGCCCCGGTCCTGAATCCTGTTGTGCCTGTGAATAGGCTGCAGGGGGACGGTGAAGACCAGCAACAGCTTTCACGGCTGCCACATTCCGTGTGGGACAAGGAGCCGGACGTGTGCGTTTTCGGAAACAGGCTCTGCCGAGGACGAGAGCCATGAGATGTTCCACCTCTGGGCAAGCCCGGGTCCTGAATCCTGTTGTGCCTGTGAATAGGCTGCAGGGGGACGGTGAAGACCAGCAACAGCTTTCAGGGCTGCCACCTTCCATGTGGGACAAGGAGCCGGACGTGTCTTTCTGGATACAGGCCCTGCCGAGGACGAGAGCCATGAGATGTTCCTCCTCTGGGCAAGCCCGGGTCCCAGATCCTGTTGTGCCTGTGAATAGGCTGCAGGGGGACGGTGAAGACCAGCAACAGCTTTCAGGGCTGCCACCTTCCGTGTGGGACAAGGAGCCGGACGTGTGCCTTTCTGGAAACAGGCCCTGCCGAGGACGAGAGCCATGAGATGTTCCTCCTCTGGCCAAGCCCGGGTCCCAGATCCTGTTGTGCCTGTGAATAGGCTGCAGGGGGACGGTGAAGACCAGCAACAGCTTTCAGGGCTGCCACCTTCCGTGTGGGACAAGGAGCCGGACGTGTGCCTTTTCGGAATCAGGCTCTGCCGAGGACGAGAGCCATGAGATGTTCCTCCTCTGGGCAAGCCCGGGTCCTGAATCCTGTTGTGCCTGTGAATAGGCTGCAGGGGGACGGTGAAGACCAGCAACAGCTTTCAGGGCTGCCACCTTCCGTGTGGGACAAGGAGCCGGATGAGTGCCTTTCTGGATACAGGCCCTGCCGAGGACGAGAGCCATGAGATGTTCCTCCTCTGGGCAAGCCCGGGTCCCAGATCCTGTTGTGCCTGTGAATAGGCTGCAGGGGGACGGTGAAGACCAGCAACAGCTTTCAGGGCTGCCACCTTCCGTGTGGGACAAGGAGCCTGATGAGTGCCTTTTCGGAGTCAGGCTCTGCCGAGGACGAGAGCCATGAGATGTTCCTCCTCTGGCCAAGCCCGGGTCCCAGATCCTGTTGTGCCTGTGAATGGGCTGCAGGGGGACGGTGAAGACCAGCAACAGCTTTCAGGGCTGCCACCTTCCGTGTGGGACAAGGAGCCGGATATGTGCCTTTTCGGAAACAGGCTCTGCCGAGGACGAGAGCCATGAGATGTTCCTCCTCTGGGCAAGCCCGGGTCCTGAATCCTGTTGTGCCTGTGAATAGGCTGCAGGGGGACGGTGAAGACCAGCAACAGCTTCCAGGGCTGCCACCTTCCGTATGGGACAAGGAGCCGGACGTGTGCCTTTTCGGAAACAGGCTCTGCCGAGGACGAGAGCCATGAGATGTTCCTCCTCTGGGCAAGCCCGGGTCCCAGATCCTGTTGTGCCTGTGAATAGGCTGCAGGGCGACGGTGAAGACCAGCAATAGCTTTCACGGCTGCCACCTTCACTGTGGGACAAGGAGCCGGACGTGTGCCTTTCTGGAAACAGGCCGTGCCGAGGACGAGAGCCATGAGATGTTCCTCCTCTGGGCAAGCCCGGGTCCCAGATCCTGTTGTGCCTGTGAATAGGCTGCAGGGGGACGGTGAAGACCAGCAACAGCTTTCAGGGCTGCCACCTTCCGTGTGGGACAAGGAGCCGGACGTGTGCCTTTTCGGAATCAGGCTCTGCCGAGGACGAGAGCCATGAGATGTTCCTCCTCTGGGCAAGCCCGGGTCCAGATCCTGTTGTGCCTGTGAATAGGCTGCAGGGGGACGGTGAAGACCAGCAACAGCTTTCAGGGCTGCCACCTTCCGTGTGGGACAAGGAGCCGGATGTGTGCCTTTCTGGAAACAGGCCCTGCCGAGGACGAGAGCCATGAGATGTTCCTCCTCTGGGCAAGCCCGGGTCCCAGATCCTGTTGTGCCTGTGAACAGGCTGCAGGGGGACGGTGAAGACCAGCAACAGCTTTCAGGGCTGCCACCTTCCGTGTGGGACAAGGAGCCGGATGTGTGCCTTTTCGGAAACAGGCTCTGCCGAGGACGAGAGCCATGAGATGTTCCTCCTCTGGGCAAGCCCGGGTCCTGAATCCTGTTGTGCCTGTGAATAGGCTGCAGGGGGACGGTGAAGACCAGCAACAGCTTTCAGGGCTGCCACCTTCCGTGTGGGACAATGAGCCGGTCTTGTGCCTTTATGGAAACAGGCCCTGCCGAGGACGAGAGCCATGAGATGTTCCTCCTCTGGGCAAGCCCGGGTCCCAGATCCTGTTGTGCCTGTGAATAGGCTGCAGGGGGACGGTGAACACCAGCAACAGCTTTCAGGGCTGCCACCTTCCGTGTGGGACAAGGAGCCGGACGTGTGCCTTTTCGGAAACAAGCTCTGCGAGGACGAGAGCCATGAGATGTTCCTCCTCTGGGCAAGCCCGGGTCCCAGATCCTGTTGTGCCTGTGAATAGGCTGCAGGGGGACGGTGAAGACCAGCAACAGCTTTCACGGCTGCCACCTTCACTGTGGGACCAGGAGCCGGACGTGTGCCTTTCTGGAAACAGGCCGTGCCGAGGACGAGAGCCATGAGATGTTCCTCCTCTGGGCAAGCCCGGGTCCCAGAACCTGTTGTGCCTGTGAATAGGCTACAGGGGGACGGTGAAGACCAGCAACAGCTTTCAGGGCTGCCACCTTCCGTGTGGGACAAGGAGCCGGACGTGTCTTTCTGGATACAGGCCCTGCCGAGGACGAGAGCCATGAGATGTTCCTTCTCTGGGCAAGCCCGGGTCCCAGATCCTGTTGTGCCTGTGAATAGGCTGCAGGGGGACGGTGAAGACCAGCAACAGCTTTCAGGGCTGCCACCTTCCGTGTGGGACAAGGAGCCGGATGAGTGCCTTTTCGGAGTCAGGCTCTGCCGAGGACGAGAGCCATGAGATGTTCCTCCTCTGGGCAAGCCCGGGTCCCAGATCCTGTTGTGCCTGTGAATAGGCTGCAGGGGGATGGTGAAGACCAGCAATAGCTTTCACGGCTGCCACCTTCACTGTGGGACAAGGAGCCGGACGTGAGCCTTTCTGGAAACAGGCCGTGCCGAGGACGAGAGCCATGAGATGTTCCTCCTCTGGGCAAGGCCGGGTCCCAGATCCTGTTGTGCCTGTGAATAGGCTGCAGGGGGACGGTGAAGACCAGCAACAGCTTTCAGGGCTGCCACCTTCCGTGTGGGACAAGGAGACGGACGTGTGCCTTTTCGGAATCAGGCTCTGCCGAGGACGAGAGCCATGAGATGTTCCTCCTCTGGGCAAGCCCGGGTCCAAATCCTGTTGTGCCTGTGAATAGGCTGCAGGGGGACGGTGAAGACCAGCAACAGCTTTCAGGGCTGCCACCTTCCGTGTGGGACAAGGAGCCGGATGTGTGCCTTTCTGGAAACAGGCCCTGCCGAGGACGAGAGCCATGAGATGTTCCTCCTCTGGGCAAGCCCGGGTCCCAGATCCTGTTGTGCCTGTGAATAGTCTGCAGGGGGACGGTGAAGACCAGCAACAGCTTTCAGGGCTGCCACCTTCCGTGTGGGACAAGGAGCCGGATGTGTGCCTTTTCGGAAACAGGCTCTGCCGAGGACGAGAACCATGAGATGTTCCTCCTCTGGGCAAGCCCGGGTCCTGAATCCTGTTGTGCCTGTGAATAGGATGCAGGGGGACGGTGAAGACCAGCAACAGCTTTCAGGGCTGCCACCTTCCGTGTGGGACAATGAGCCGGTCTTGTGCCTTTATGGAAACAGGCCCTGCCGAGGACGAGAGCCATGAGATGTTCCTCCTCTGGGCAAGCCCGGGTCCCAGATCCTGTTGTGCCTGTGAATAGGCTGCAGGGGGACGGTGAAGACCAGCAACAGCTTTCACGGCTGCCACCTTCCGTGTGGGACAAGGAGCCGGACGTGTGCCTTTTCGGAAACAAGTTCTGCGAGGACAAGAGCCATGAGATGTTCCTCCTCTGGGCAAGCCCGGGTCCCAGATCCTGTTGTGCCTGTGAATAGGCTGCAGGGGGACGGTGAAGACCAGCAACAGGTTTCAGGGCTGCCACCTTCCGTGTGGGACAAGGAGCCGGATGAGTGCCTTTTCGGAAACAGGCTCTGCCGAGGACGAGAGCCATGAGATGTTCCTCCTCTGGGCAAGCCCGGGTCCCAGATCCTGTTGTGCCTGTGAATAGGCTGCAGGGGGACGGTGAACACCAGCAACAGCTTTCAGGGCTGCCACCTTCCGTGTGGGACAAGGAGCCGGACGTGTGCCTTTCTGGAAACAGGCCGTGCCGAGGACGAGAGCCATGAGATGTTCCTCCTCTGGGCAAGCCCGGGTCCCAGATCCTGTTGTGCCTGTGAATAGGCTGCAGGGGGACGGTGAAGACCAGCAACAGCTTTCAGGGCTGCCACCTTCCGTGTGGGACAAGGAGCCGGATGAGTGCCTTTTCGGAAACAGGCTCTGCCGAGGACGAGAGCCATGAGATGTTCCTCCTCTGGGCAAGGCCGGGTCCCAGATCCTGTTGTGCCTGTGAATAGGCTGCAGGGGGACGGTGAAGACCAGCAACAGCTTTCACGGCTGCCACCTTCACTGTGGGACAAGGAGCCGGACGTGTGCCTTTCTGGAAACAGGCCCTGCCGAGGACGAGAGCCATGAGATGTTCCTCCTCTGGCCAAGCCTGGGTCCTGAATCCTGTTGTGCCTGTGAATAGGCTGCAGGGGGACGGTGAAGACCAGCAACAGCTTTCACGGCTGCCACCTTCACTGTGGGACAAGGAGCCGGACGTGTGCATTTTCGGAAACAGGCTCTGCCGAGGACGAGAGCCATGAGATGTTCCACCTCTGGGCAAGCCCGGGTCCTGAATCCTGTTGTGCCTGTGAATAGGCTGCAGGGGGACAGTGAAGACCAGCAACAGCTTTCAGGGCTGCCACCTTCCGTGTGGGACAAGGAGCCGGATGAGTGCCTTTTCGGAGTCAGGCTCTGCCGAGGACGAGAGCCATGAGATGTTCCTCCTCTGGGCAAGCCCGGGTCCCAGATCCTGTTGTGCCTGTGAATAGGCTGCAGGGGGACGGTGAACACCAGCAACATCTTTCAGGGCTGCCACCTTCCGTGTGGGACAAGGAGCCGGATGTGTGCCTTTTCGGAAACAGGCTCTGCCGAGGACGAGAGCCATGAGATGTTCCTCCTCTGGGCAAGCCCGGGTCCTGAATCCTGTTGTGCCTGTGAATAGGCTGCAGGGGGACGGTGAAGACCAGCAACAGCTTCCAGGGCTGCCAAATTCCGTGTGGGACAATTAGCCGGTCTTGTGCCTTTATGGAAACAGGCCCTTCCGAGGACGAGAGCCATGAGATGTTCCTCCTCTGGGCAAGCCCGGGTCCCAGATCCTGTTGTGCCTGTGAATAGGCTGCAGGGGGACGGTGAAGACCAGCAACAGCTTCCAGGGCTGCCACCTTCCGTGTGGGACAAGGAGCCGGACGTGTGCCTTTCTGGAAACAGGCCGTGCAGAGGACGAGAGCCATGAGATGTTCCTCCTCTGGCCAAGCCCGGGTCCCAGAACCTGTTGTGCCTGTGAATAGGCTACAGGGGGACGGTGAAGACCAGCAACAGCTTTCACGGCTGCCACCTTCCGTGTGGGACAAGGAGCCGGACGTGTGCCTTTCTGGAAACAGGCCGTGCCGAGGACGAGAGCCATGAGATGTTCCTCCTCTGGGCAAGGCCGGGTCCCAGATCCTGTTGTGCCTGTGAATAGGCTGCAGGGGGACGGTGAAGACCAGCAACAGCTTTCACGGCTGCCACCTTCACTGTGGGACAAGGAGCCGGACGTGTGCCTTTCTGGAAACAGGCCCTGCCGAGGACGAGAGCCATGAGATGTTCCTCCTCTGGCCAAGCCTGGGTCCTGAATCCTGTTGTGCCTGTGAATAGGCTGCAGGGGGACGGTGAAGACCAGCAACAGCTTTCACGGCTGCCACCTTCACTGTGGGACAAGGAGCCGGACGTGTGCATTTTCGGAAACAGGCTCTGCCGAGGACGAGAGCCATGAGATGTTCCACCTCTGGGCAAGCCCGGGTCCTGAATCCTGTTGTGCCTGTGAATAGGCTGCAGGGGGACAGTGAAGACCAGCAACAGCTTTCAGGGCTGCCACCTTCCGTGTGGGACAAGGAGCCGGACTTGTCTTTCTGGATACAGGCCCTGCCGAGGACGAGAGCCATGAGATGTTCCTCCTCTGGGCAAGCCCGGGTCCCAGATCCTGTTGTGCCTGTGAATAGGCTGCAGGGGGACGGTGAAGACCAGCAACAGCTTTCAGGGCTGCCACCTTCCGTGTGGGACAAGGAGCCGGATGAGTGCCTTTTCGGAGTCAGGCTCTGCCGAGGACGAGAGCCATGAGATGTTCCTCCTCTGGGCAAGCCCGGGTCCCAGATCCTGTTGTGCCTGTGAATAGGCTGCAGGGGGACGGTGAACACCAGCAACATCTTTCAGGGCTGCCACCTTCCGTGTGGGACAAGGAGCCGGATGTGTGCCTTTTCGGAAACAGGCTCTGCCGAGGACGAGAGCCATGAGATGTTCCTCCTCTGGGCAAGCCCGGGTCCTGAATCCTGTTGTGCCTGTGAATAGGCTGCAGGGGGACGGTGAAGACCAGCAACAGCTTCCAGGGCTGCCAAATTCCGTGTGGGACAATTAGCCGGTCTTGTGCCTTTATGGAAACAGGCCCTTCCGAGGACGAGAGCCATGAGATGTTCCTCCTCTGGGCAAGCCCGGGTCCCAGATCCTGTTGTGCCTGTGAATAGGCTGCAGGGGGACGGTGAAGACCAGCAACAGCTTCCAGGGCTGCCACCTTCCGTGTGGGACAAGGAGCCGGACGTGTGCCTTTCTGGAAACAGGCCGTGCAGAGGACGAGAGCCATGAGATGTTCCTCCTCTGGCCAAGCCCGGGTCCCAGAACCTGTTGTGCCTGTGAATAGGCTACAGGGGGACGGTGAAGACCAGCAACAGCTTTCACGGCTGCCACCTTCCGTGTGGGACAAGGAGCCGGACGTGTCTTTCTGGATACAGGCCCTGCCGAGGACGAGAGCCATGAGATGTTCCTTCTCTGGGCAAGCCCGGGTCCCAGATCCTGTTGTGCCTGTGAATAGGCTGCAGGGGGACGGTGAAGACCAGCAACAGCTTTCAGGGCTGCCACCTTCCGTGTGGGACAAGGAGCCGGACGTGTCCGTTTTCGGAAACAGGATCTGCCGAGGACGAGAGCCATGAGATGTTCCTCCTCTGGGCAAGCCCGCGTCCAAATCCTGTTGTGCCTGTGAATAGGCTGCAGGGGGACGGTGAAGACCAGCAACAGCTTTCACGGCTGCCACCTTCCGTGTGGGACAAGGAGCCGGACGTGTCTTTCTGGATACAGGCCCTGCCGAGGACGAGAGCCATGAGATGTTCCTCCTCTGGGCAAGCCCGGGTCCCAGATCCTGTTGTGCCTGTGAATAGGCTGCAGGGGGACGGTGAAGACCAGCAACAGCTTCCAGGGCTGCCACCTTCCGTGTGGGACAAGGAGCCGGACGTGTGCCTTTTCGGAAACAAGCTCTGCCGAGGACGAGAGCCATGAGATGTTCCTCCTCTGGGCAAGCCCGGGTCCCAGATCCTGTTGTGCCTGTGAATAGGCTGCAGGGGGACGGTGAAGACCAGCAACAGCTTTCACGGCTGCCACCTTCACTGTGGGACCAGGAGCCGGACTTGTGCCTTTCTGGAAACAGGCCGTGCCGAGGACGAGAGCCATGAGATGTTCCTCCTCTGGCCAAGCCCGGGACCCAGAACCTGTTGTGCCTGTGAATAGGCTACAGGGGGACGGTGAAGACCAGCAACAGCTTTCACGGCTGCCACCTTCCGTGTGGGACAAGGAGCCGGACGTGTCTTTCTGGATACAGGCCCTGCCGAGGACGAGAGCCATGAGATGTTCCTTCTCTGGGCAAGCCCGGGTCCCAGATCCTGTTGTGCCTGTGAATAGGCTGCAGGGGGACGGTGAAGACCAGCAACAGCTTTCAGGGCTGCCACCTTCCGTGTGGGACAAGGAGCCGGACGTGTCCGTTTTCGGAAACAGGATCTGCCGAGGACGAGAGCCATGAGATGTTCCTCCTCTGGGCAAGCCCGCGTCCAAATCCTGTTGTGCCTGTGAATAGGCTGCAGGGGGACGGTGAAGACCAGCAACAGCTTTCACGGCTGCCACCTTCCGTGTGGGACAAGGAGCCGGACGTGTCTTTCTGGATACAGGCCCTGCCGAGGACGAGAGCCATGAGATGTTCCTCCTCTGGGCAAGCCCGGGTCCCAGATCCTGTTGTGCCTGTGAATAGGCTGCAGGGGGACGGTGAAGACCAGCAACAGCTTTCAGGGCTGCCACCTTCCGTGTGGGACAAGGAGCCGGATGAGTGCCTTTTCGGAGTCAGGCTCTGCATAGGACGAGAGCCATGAGATGTTCCTCCTCTGGGCAAGCCCGGGTCCCAGATCCTGTTGTGCCTGTGAATAGTCTGCAGGGGGACGGTGAAGACCAGCAACATCTTTCAGGGCTGCCACCTTCCGTGTGGGACAAGGAGCCGGATGTGTGCCTTTTCGGAAACAGGCTCTGCCGAGGACGAGAGCCATGAGATGTTCCTCCTCTGGGCAAGCCCGGGTCCTGAATCCTGTTGTGCCTGTGAATAGGCTGCAGGGGGACGGTGAAGACCAGCAACAGCTTTCAGGGCTGCCACCTTCCGTGTGGGACAAGGAGCCGGACGTGTGCCTTTTCGGAAACAAGCTCTGCCGAGGACGAGAGCCATGAGATGTTCCTCCTCTGGGCAAGCCCGGGTCCCAGATCCTGTTGTGCCTGTGAATAGGCTGCAGGGGGACGGTGAACACCAGCAACAGCTTTCAGGGCTGCCACCTTCCGTGTGGGACAAGGAGCCGGACGTGTGCCTTTCTGGAAACAGGCCGTGCCGAGGACGAGAGCCATGAGATGTTCCTCCTCTGGGCAAGCCCGGGTCCCAGATCCTGTTGTGCCTGTGAATAGGCTGCAGGGGGACGGTGAAGACCAGCAACAGCTTTCAGGGCTGCCACCTTCCGTGTGGGACAAGGAGCCGGATGAGTGCCTTTTCGGAAACAGGCTCTGCCGAGGACGAGAGCCATGAGATGTTCCTCCTCTGGGCAAGGCCGGGTCCCAGATCCTGTTGTGCCTGTGAATAGGCTGCAGGGGGACGGTGAAGACCAGCAACAGCTTTCAGGGCTGCCACCTTCCGTGTGGGACAAGGAGCCGGACGTGTGCCTTTTCGGAAACAAGCTCTGCGAGGACGAGAGCCATGAGATGTTCCTCCTCTGGGCAAGCCCGGGTCCCAGATCCTGTTGTGCCTGTGAATAGGCTGCAGGGGGACGGTGAAGACCAGCAACAGCTTTCAGGGCTGCCACCTTCCGTGTGGGACAAGGAGCCGGATGTGTGCCTTTTCGGAAACAGGCTCTGCCGAGGACGAGAGCCATGAGATGTTCCTCCTCTGGGCAAGCCCGGGTCCCAGATCCTGTTGTGCCTGTGAATAGGCTGCAGGGGGACGGTGAAGACCAGCAACAGCTTTCAGGGCTGCCACCTTCCGTGTGGGACAAGGAGCCGGTCTTGTGCCTTTATGGAAACAGGCCCTGCCGAGGACGAGAGCCATGAGATGTTCCTCCTCTGGGCAAGGCCGGGTCCCAGATCCTGTTGTGCCTGTGAATAGGCTGCAGGGGGACGGTGAAGACCAGCAACAGCTTTCACGGCTGCCACCTTCACTGTGGGACAAGGAGCCGGACGTGTGCCTTTCTGGAAACAGGCCCTGCCGAGGACGAGAGCCATGAGATGTTCCTCCTCTGGCCAAGCCCGGGTCCCAGATCCTGTTGTGCCTGTGAATAGGCTGCAGGGGGACGGTGAAGACCAGCAACAGCTTCCAGGGCTGCCACCTTCCGTGTGGGACAAGGAGCCGGATGAGTGCCTTTTCGGAGTCAGGCTCTGCCGAGGACGAGAGCCATGAGATGTTCCTCCTCTGGGCAAGCCCGGGTCCCAGATCCTGTTGTGCCTGTGAATAGGCTGCAGGGGGACGGTGAAGACCAGCAACAGCTTTCAGGGCTGCCACCTTCCGTTTGGGACAAGGAGCCGGATGTGTGCCTTTTCGGAAACAGGCTCTGCCGAGGACGAGAGCCATGAGATGTTCCTCCTTTGGGCAAGCCCGGGTCCTGAATCCTGTTGTGCCTGTGAATAGGCTGCAGGGGGACGGTGAAGACCAGCAACAGCTTCCAGGGCTGCCACCTTCCGTGTGGGACAAGGAGCCGGACGTGTGCCTTTTCGGAAACAAGCTCTGCCGAGGATGAGAGCCATGAGATGTTCCTCCTCTGGGCAAGCCTGGGTCCCAGATCCTGTTGTGCCTGTGAATAGGCTGCAGGGGGACGGTGAACACCAGCAACAGCTTTCACGGCTGCCACCTTCCGTGTGGGACAAGGAGCCGGACGTGTGCCTTTCTGGAAACAGGCCGTGCCGAGGACGAGAGCCATGAGATGTTCCTCCTCTGGGCAAGCCCGGGTCCCAGATCCTGTTGTGCCTGTGAATAGGCTGCAGGGGGACGGTGAAGACCAGCAACAGCTTTCAGGGCTGCCACCTTCCGTGTGGGAGAAGGAGCCGGACGTGTGCCTTTTCGGAATCAGGCTCTGCCGAGGACGAGAGCCATGAGATGTTCCTCCTCTGGGCAAGCCCGGGTCCAAATCCTGTTGTGCCTGTGAATAGCCTGCAGGGGGACGGTGAAGACCAGCAACAGCTTTCAGGGCTGCCACCTTCCGTGTGGGACAATGAGCCAGTCTTGTGCCTTTATGGAAACAGGCCCTGCGAGGACGAGAGCCATGAGATGTGCCTCCTCTGGGCAAGCCCGGGTCCCAGATCCTGTTGTGCCTGTGAATAGGCTGCAGGGGGACGGTGAAGACCAGCAACAGCTTTCAGGGCTGCCACCTTCCGTGTGGGACAAGGACCCGGATGAGTGCCTTTTCGGAAAAAGGCTCTGCCGAGGACGAGAGCCATGAGATGTTCCTCCTCTGGGCAAGCCCGGGTCCCAGATCCTGTTGTGCCTGTGAATAGGCTGCAGGGGGACGGTGAAGACCAGCAACAGCTTTCAGGGCTGCCACCTTCCGTGTGGGACAAGGAGCCGGTCTTGTGCCTTTATGGAAACAGGCCCTGCCGAGGACGAGAGCCATGAGATGTTCCTCCTCTGGGCAAGGCCGGGTCCCAGATCCTGTTGTGCCTGTGAATAGGCTGCAGGGGGACGGTGAACACCAGCAACAGCTTCCAGGGCTGCCACCTTCCGTATGGGACAAGGAGCCGGACGTGTGCCTTTCTGGAAACAGGCCCTGCCGAGGACGAGAGCCATGAGATGTTCCTCCTCTGGCCAAGCCCGGGTCCCAGATC
This sequence comes from Astur gentilis, assembly GCF_929443795.1. NCBI lineage: Eukaryota > Metazoa > Chordata > Aves > Accipitriformes > Accipitridae > Astur > Astur gentilis. The sequence continues at coordinate 2,183,252 of NW_026060958.1, read as the reverse complement.
CTGTTGTGCCTGTGAATAGGCTGCAGGGGGACGGTGAAGACCAGCAACAGCTTCCAGGGCTGCCACCTTCCGTGTGGGACAAGGAGCCGGACGTGTGCCTTTTCGGAAACAAGCTCTGCCGAGGACGAGAGCCATGAGATGTTCCTCCTCTGGGCAAGCCCGGGTCCTGAATCCTGTTGTGCCTGTGAATAGGCTGCAGGGGGACGGTGAAGACCAGCAACAGCTTTCAGGGCTGCCACCTTCCGTGTGGGACAAGGAGCCGGATGTGTGCCTTTTCGGAAACAGGCTCTGCCGAGGACGAGAGCCATGAGATGTTCCTCCTCTGGGCAAGCCCGGGTCCAGATCCTGTTGTGCCTGTGAATAGGCTGCAGGGGGACGGTGAAGACCAGCAACAGCTTTCACGGCTGCCACATTCCGTGTGGGACAAGGAGGCGGACGTGTGCGTTTTAGGAAAAAGGCTCTGCCGAGGACGAGAGCCATGAGATGTTCCACCTCTGGGCAAGCCCGGGTCCTGAATCCTGTTGTGCCTGTGAATAGGCTGCAGGGGGACGGTGAAGACCAGCAACAGCTTTCACGGCTGCCACCTTCCGTGTGGGACAAGGAGCCGGACGTGTCTTTCTGGATACAGGCCCTGCCGAGGACGAGAGCCATGAGATGTTCCTCCTCTGGGCAAGCCCGGGTCCCAGATCCTGTTGTGCCTGTGAATAGGCTGCAGGGGGACGGTGAAGACCAGCAACAGCTTTCAGGGCTGCCACCTTCCGTGTGGGACAAGGAGCCGGATGAGTGCCTTTTCGGAGTCAGGCTCTGCCGAGGACGAGAGCCATGAGATGTTCCTCCTCTGGGCAAGCCCGGGTCCCAGATCCTGTTGTGCCTGTGAATAGGCTGCAGGGGGACGGTGAAGACCAGCAACAGCTTTCAGGGCTGCCACCTTCCGTGTGGGACAAGGAGCCGGATGTGTGCCTTTTCGGAAACAGGCTCTGCCGAGGACGAGAGCCATGAGATGTTCCTCCTCTGGGCAAGCCCGGGTCCTGAATCCTGTTGTGCCTGTGAATAGGCTGCAGGGGGACGGTGAAGACCAGCAACAGCTTCCAGGGCTGCCACCTTCCGTGTGGGACAAGGAGCCGGACGTGTGCCTTTTCGGAAACAAGCTCTGCCGAGGACGAGAGCCATGAGATGTTCCTCCTCTGGGCAAGCCTGGGTCCCAGATCCTGTTGTGCCTGTGAATAGGCTGCAGGGGGACGGTGAACACCAGCAACAGCTTTCACGGCTGCCACCTTCCGTGTGGGACAAGGAGCCAGTCTTGTGCCTTTCTGGAAACAGGCCGTGCCGAGGACGAGAGCCATGAGATGTTCCTCCTCTGGGCAAGCCCGGGTCCCAGATCCTGTTGTGCCTGTGAATAGGCTGCAGGGGGACGGTGAAGACCAGCAACAGCTTTCAGGGCTGCCACCTTCCGTGTGGGAGAAGGAGCCGGACGTGTGCCTTTTCGGAATCAGGCTCTGCCGAGGACGAGAGCCATGAGATGTTCCTCCTCTGGGCAAGCCCGGGTCCAAATCCTGTTGTGCCTGTGAATAGGCTGCAGGGGGACGGTGAAGACCAGCAACAGCTTTCAGGGCTGCCACCTTCCGTGTGGGACAATGAGCCAGTCTTGTGCCTTTATGGAAACAGGCCCTGCGAGGACGAGAGCCATGAGATGTTCCTCCTCTGGGCAAGCCCGGGTCCCAGATCCTGTTGTGCCTGTGAATAGGCTGCAGGGGGACGGTGAAGACCAGCAACAGCTTTCACGGCTGCCATCTTCACTGTGGGACAAGGAGCCGGACGTGTGCCTTTCTGGAAACAGGCCCTGCCGAGGACGAGAGCCATGAGATGTTCCTCCTCTGGGCAAGCCCGGGTCCCAGATCCTGTTGTGCCTGTGAATAGGCTGCAGGGGGATGGTGAAGACCAGCAACAGCTTTCAGGGCTGCCACCTTCCGTGTGGGACAAGGAGCCGGATGTGTGCCTTTCTGGAAACAGGCCGTGCCGAGGACGAGAGCCATGAGATGTTCCTCCTCTGGGCAAGCCCGGGTCCCAGATCCTGTTGTGCCTGTGAATAGGCTGCAGGGGGACGGTGAAGACCAGCAACAGCTTTCAGGGCTGCCACCTTCCGTGTGGGACAAGGAGCCGGATGAGTGCCTTTTCGGAAACAGGCTCTGCCGAGGACGAGAGCCATGAGATGTTCCTCCTCTGGGCAAACCCGGGTCCCAGATCCTGTTGTGCCTGTGAATAGGCTGCAGGGGGACGGTGAAGACCAGCAACAGCTTTCAGGGCTGCCACCTTCCGTGTGGGACAAGGAGCCGGATGAGTGCCTTTTCGGAAACAGGCTCTGCCGAGGACGAGAGCCATGAGATGTTCCTCCTCTGGGCAAGCCCGGGTCCCAGATCCTGTTGTGCCTGTGAATAGGCTGCAGGGGGACGGTGAAGACCAGCAACAGCTTTCAGGGCTGCCACCTTCCGTGTGGGACAAGGAGCCGGTCTTGTGCCTTTATGGAAAAAGGCCCTGCCGAGGACGAGAGCCATGAGATGTTCCTCCTCTGGGCAAGCCCGGGTCCCAGATCCTGTTGTGCCTGTGAATAGGCTGCAGGGGGACGGTGAAGACCAGCAACAGCTTTCACGGCTGCCACCTTCACTGTGGGACAAGGAGCCGGACGTGTGCCTTTCTGGAAACAGGCCCTGCCGAGGACGAGAGCCATGAGATGTTCCTCCTCTGGGCAAGCCCGGGTCCTGAATCCTGTTGTGCCTGTGAATAGGCTGCAGGGGGACGGTGAAGACCAGCAACAGCTTTCAGGGCTGCCACCTTCCGTGTGGGACAAGGAGCCGGATGTGTGCCTTTTCGGAAACAAGCTCTGCCGAGGACGAGAGCCATGAGATGTTCCTCCTCTGGGCAAGCCCGCGTCCAGATCCTGTTGTGCCTGTGAATAGGCTGCAGGGGGACGGTGAAGACCAGCAACAGCTTTCACGGCTGCCACATTCCGTGTGGGACAAGGAGCCGGACGTGTGCGTTTTCGGAAACAGGCTCTGCCGAGGACGAGAGCCATGAGATGTTCCACCTCTGGGCAAGCCCGGGTCCTGAATCCTGTTGTGCCTGTGAATAGGCTGCAGGGGGACGGTGAAGACCAGCAACAGCTTTCACGGCTGCCACCTTCCGTGTGGGACAAGGAGCCGGACGTGTCTTTCTGGATACAGGCCCTGCCGAGGACGAGAGCCATGAGATGTTCCTCCTCTGGGCAAGCCCGGGTCCCAGATCCTGTTGTGCCTGTGAATAGGCTGCAGGGGGACGGTGAAGACCAGCAACAGCTTTCACGGCTGCCACCTTCCGTGTGGGACAAGGAGCCGGATGAGTGCCTTTTCGGAGTCAGGCTCTGCCGAGGACGAGAGCCATGAGATGTTCCTCCTCTGGGCAAGCCCGGGTCCCAGATCCTGTTGTGCCTGTGAATAGGCTGCAGGGGGACGGTGAAGACCAGCAACAGCTTCCAGGGCTGCCACCTTCCGTGTGGGACAAGGAGCCGGACGTGTGCCTTTTCGGAAACAAGCTCTGCCGAGGATGAGAGCCATGAGATGTTCCTCCTCTGGGCAAGCCTGGGTCCCAGATCCTGTTGTGCCTGTGAATAGGCTGCAGGGGGACGGTGAACACCAGCAACAGCTTTCACGGCTGCCACCTTCCGTGTGGGACAAGGAGCCGGACGTGTGCCTTTCTGGAAACAGGCCGTGCCGAGGACGAGAGCCATGAGATGTTCCTCCTCTGGGCAAGCCCGGGTCCCAGATCCTGTTGTGCCTGTGAATAGGCTGCAGGGGGACGGTGAAGACCAGCAACAGCTTTCAGGGCTGCCACCTTCCGTGTGGGAGAAGGAGCCGGACGTGTGCCTTTTCGGAATCAGGCTCTGCCGAGGACGAGAGCCATGAGATGTTCCTCCTCTGGGCAAGCCCGGGTCCAAATCCTGTTGTGCCTGTGAATAGCCTGCAGGGGGACGGTGAAGACCAGCAACAGCTTTCAGGGCTGCCACCTTCCGTGTGGGACAATGAGCCAGTCTTGTGCCTTTATGGAAACAGGCCCTGCGAGGACGAGAGCCATGAGATGTGCCTCCTCTGGGCAAGCCCGGGTCCCAGATCCTGTTGTGCCTGTGAATAGGCTGCAGGGGGACGGTGAAGACCAGCAACAGCTTTCAGGGCTGCCACCTTCCGTGTGGGACAAGGACCCGGATGAGTGCCTTTTCGGAAAAAGGCTCTGCCGAGGACGAGAGCCATGAGATGTTCCTCCTCTGGGCAAGCCCGGGTCCCAGATCCTGTTGTGCCTGTGAATAGGCTGCAGGGGGACGGTGAAGACCAGCAACAGCTTTCAGGGCTGCCACCTTCCGTGTGGGACAAGGAGCCGGTCTTGTGCCTTTATGGAAACAGGCCCTGCCGAGGACGAGAGCCATGAGATGTTCCTCCTCTGGGCAAGGCCGGGTCCCAGATCCTGTTGTGCCTGTGAATAGGCTGCAGGGGGACGGTGAACACCAGCAACAGCTTCCAGGGCTGCCACCTTCCGTATGGGACAAGGAGCCGGACGTGTGCCTTTCTGGAAACAGGCCCTGCCGAGGACGAGAGCCATGAGATGTTCCTCCTCTGGCCAAGCCCGGGTCCCAGATCCTGTTGTGCCTGTGAATAGGCTGCAGGGGGACGGTGAAGACCAGCAACAGCTTCCAGGGCTGCCACCTTCCGTGTGGGACAAGGAGCCGGACGTGTGCCTTTTCGGAAACAAGCTCTGCCGAGGACGAGAGCCATGAGATGTTCCTCCTCTGGGCAAGCCCGGGTCCTGAATCCTGTTGTGCCTGTGAATAGGCTGCAGGGGGACGGTGAAGACCAGCAACAGCTTTCAGGGCTGCCACCTTCCGTGTGGGACAAGGAGCCGGATGTGTGCCTTTTCGGAAACAAGCTCTGCCGAGGACGAGAGCCATGAGATGTTCCTCCTCTGGGCAAGCCCGGGTCCAGATCCTGTTGTGCCTGTGAATAGGCTGCAGGGGGACGGTGAAGACCAGCAACAGCTTTCACGGCTGCCACATTCCGTGTGGGACAAGGAGGCGGACGTGTGCGTTTTAGGAAAAAGGCTCTGCCGAGGACGAGAGCCATGAGATGTTCCACCTCTGGGCAAGCCCGGGTCCTGAATCCTGTTGTGCCTGTGAATAGGCTGCAGGGGGACGGTGAAGACCAGCAACAGCTTTCACGGCTGCCACCTTCCGTGTGGGACAAGGAGCCGGACGTGTCTTTCTGGATACAGGCCCTGCCGAGGACGAGAGCCATGAGATGTTCCTCCTCTGGGCAAGCCCGGGTCCCAGATCCTGTTGTGCCTGTGAATAGGCTGCAGGGGGACGGTGAAGACCAGCAACAGCTTTCAGGGCTGCCACCTTCCGTGTGGGACAAGGAGCCGGATGAGTGCCTTTTCGGAGTCAGGCTCTGCCGAGGACGAGAGCCATGAGATGTTCCTCCTCTGGGCAAGCCCGGGTCCCAGATCCTGTTGTGCCTGTGAATAGGCTGCAGGGGGACGGTGAAGACCAGCAACAGCTTTCAGGGCTGCCACCTTCCGTGTGGGACAAGGAGCCGGATGTGTGCCTTTTCGGAAACAGGCTCTGCCGAGGACGAGAGCCATGAGATGTTCCTCCTCTGGGCAAGCCCGGGTCCTGAATCCTGTTGTGCCTGTGAATAGGCTGCAGGGGGACGGTGAAGACCAGCAACAGCTTCCAGGGCTGCCACCTTCCGTGTGGGACAAGGAGCCGGACGTGTGCCTTTTCGGAAACAAGCTCTGCCGAGGACGAGAGCCATGAGATGTTCCTCCTCTGGGCAAGCCTGGGTCCCAGATCCTGTTGTGCCTGTGAATAGGCTGCAGGGGGACGGTGAACACCAGCAACAGCTTTCACGGCTGCCACCTTCCGTGTGGGACAAGGAGCCGGACGTGTGCCTTTCTGGAAACAGGCCGTGCCGAGGACGAGAGCCATGAGATGTTCCTCCTCTGGGCAAGCCCGGGTCCCAGATCCTGTTGTGCCTGTGAATAGGCTGCAGGGGGACGGTGAAGACCAGCAACAGCTTTCAGGGCTGCCACCTTCCGTGTGGGAGAAGGAGCCGGACGTGTGCCTTTTCGGAATCAGGCTCTGCCGAGGACGAGAGCCATGAGATGTTCCTCCTCTGGGCAAGCCCGGGTCCAAATCCTGTTGTGCCTGTGAATAGGCTGCAGGGGGACGGTGAAGACCAGCAACAGCTTTCAGGGCTGCCACCTTCCGTGTGGGACAATGAGCCAGTCTTGTGCCTTTATGGAAACAGGCCCTGCGAGGACGAGAGCCATGAGATGTTCCTCCTCTGGGCAAGCCCGGGTCCCAGATCCTGTTGTGCCTGTGAATAGGCTGCAGGGGGACGGTGAAGACCAGCAACAGCTTTCACGGCTGCCATCTTCACTGTGGGACAAGGAGCCGGACGTGTGCCTTTCTGGAAACAGGCCCTGCCGAGGACGAGAGCCATGAGATGTTCCTCCTCTGGGCAAGCCCGGGTCCCAGATCCTGTTGTGCCTGTGAATAGGCTGCAGGGGGATGGTGAAGACCAGCAACAGCTTTCAGGGCTGCCACCTTCCGTGTGGGACAAGGAGCCGGACGTGTGCCTTTCTGGAAACAGGCCGTGCCGAGGACGAGAGCCATGAGATGTTCCTCCTCTGGGCAAGCCCGGGTCCCAGATCCTGTTGTGCCTGTGAATAGGCTGCAGGGGGACGGTGAAGACCAGCAACAGCTTTCAGGGCTGCCACCTTCCGTGTGGGACAAGGAGCCGGATGAGTGCCTTTTCGGAAACAGGCTCTGCCGAGGACGAGAGCCATGAGATGTTCCTCCTCTGGGCAAGCCCGGGTCCCAGATCCTGTTGTGCCTGTGAATAGGCTGCAGGGGGACGGTGAAGACCAGCAACAGCTTTCAGGGCTGCCACCTTCCGTGTGGGACAAGGAGCCGGACGTGTGCCTTTTCGGAAACAAGCTCTGCGAGGACGAGAGCCATGAGATGTTCCTCCTCTGGGCAAACCCGGGTCCCAGATCCTGTTGTGCCTGTGAATAGGCTGCAGGGGGACGGTGAAGACCAGCAACAGCTTTCAGGGCTGCCACCTTCCGTGTGGGACAAGGAGCCGGATGAGTGCCTTTTCGGAAACAGGCTCTGCCGAGGACGAGAGCCATGAGATGTTCCTCCTCTGGGCAAGCCCGGGTCCCAGATCCTGTTGTGCCTGTGAATAGGCTGCAGGGGGACGGTGAAGACCAGCAACAGCTTTCAGGGCTGCCACCTTCCGTGTGGGACAAGGAGCCGGTCTTGTGCCTTTATGGAAACAGGCCCTGCCGAGGACGAGAGCCATGAGATGTTCCTCCTCTGGGCAAGGCCGGGTCCCAGATCCTGTTGTGCCTGTGAATAGGCTGCAGGGGGACGGTGAAGACCAGCAACAGCTTTCACGGCTGCCACCTTCACTGTGGGACAAGGAGCCGGACGTGTGCCTTTCTGGAAACAGGCCCTGCCGAGGACGAGAGCCATGAGATGTTCCTCCTCTGGGCAAGCCCGGGTCCTGAATCCTGTTGTGCCTGTGAATAGGCTGCAGGGGGACGGTGAAGACCAGCAACAGCTTTCAGGGCTGCCACCTTCCGTGTGGGACAAGGAGCCGGATGTGTGCCTTTTCGGAAACAAGCTCTGCCGAGGACGAGAGCCATGAGATGTTCCTCCTCTGGGCAAGCCCGCGTCCAGATCCTGTTGTGCCTGTGAATAGGCTGCAGGGGGACGGTGAAGACCAGCAACAGCTTTCACGGCTGCCACATTCCGTGTGGGACAAGGAGCCGGACGTGTGCGTTTTCGGAAACAGGCTCTGCCGAGGACGAGAGCCATGAGATGTTCCACCTCTGGGCAAGCCCGGGTCCTGAATCCTGTTGTGCCTGTGAATAGGCTGCAGGGGGACGGTGAAGACCAGCAACAGCTTTCACGGCTGCCACCTTCCGTGTGGGACAAGGAGCCGGACGTGTCTTTCTGGATACAGGCCCTGCCGAGGACGAGAGCCATGAGATGTTCCTCCTCTGGGCAAGCCCGGGTCCCAGATCCTGTTGTGCCTGTGAATAGGCTGCAGGGGGACGGTGAAGACCAGCAACAGCTTTCACGGCTGCCACCTTCCGTGTGGGACAAGGAGCCGGATGAGTGCCTTTTCGGAGTCAGGCTCTGCCGAGGACGAGAGCCATGAGATGTTCCTCCTCTGGGCAAGCCCGGGTCCCAGATCCTGTTGTGCCTGTGAATAGGCTGCAGGGGGACGGTGAAGACCAGCAACAGCTTTCAGGGCTGCCACCTTCCGTGTGGGACAAGGAGCCGGACGTGTGCCTTTTCGGAAACAGGCTCTGCCGAGGACGAGAGCCATGAGATGTTCCTCCTCTGGGCAAGCCCGGGTCCTGAATCCTGTTGTGCCTGTGAATAGGCTGCAGGGGGACGGTGAAGACCAGCAACAGCTTCCAGGGCTGCCACCTTCCGTGTGGGACAAGGAGCCGGACGTGTGCCTTTTCGGAAACAAGCTCTGCCGAGGACGAGAGCCATGAGATGTTCCTCCTCTGGGCAAGCCCGGGTCCCAGATCCTGTTGTGCCTGTGAATAGGCTGCAGGGGGACGGTGAACACCAGCAACAGCTTTCACGGCTGCCACCTTCCGTGTGGGACAAGGAGCCGGACGTGTGCCTTTCTGGAAACAGGCCGTGCCGAGGACGAGAGCCATGAGATGTTCCTCCTCTGGGCAAGCCCGGGTCCCAGATCCTGTTGTGCCTGTGAATAGGCTGCAGGGGGACGGTGAAGACCAGCAACAGCTTTCAGGGCTGCCACCTTCCGTGTGGGACAAGGAGCCGGACGTGTGCCTTTTCGGAATCAGGCTCTGCCGAGGACGAGAGCCATGAGATGTTCCTCCTCTGGGCAAGCCCGGGTCCAAATCCTGTTGTGCCTGTGAATAGGCTGCAGGGGGACGGTGAAGACCAGCAACAGCTTTCAGGGCTGCCACCTTCCGTGTGGGACAATGAGCCAGTCTTGTCCCTTTATGGAAACAGGCCCTGCGAGGACGAGAGCCATGAGATGTTCCTCCTCTGGGCAAGCCCGGGTCCCAGATCCTGTTGTGCCTGTGAATAGGCTGCAGGGGGACGGTGAAGACCAGCAACAGCTTTCACGGCTGCCATCTTCACTGTGGGACAAGGAGCCGGACGTGTGCCTTTCTGGAAACAGGCCGTGCCGAGGACGAGAGCCATGAGATGTTCCTCCTCTGGGCAAGCCCGGGTCCCAGATCCTGTTGTGCCTGTGAATAGGCTGCAGGGGGATGGTGAAGACCAGCAACAGCTTTCAGGGCTGCCACCTTCCGTGTGGGACAAGGAGCCGGACGTGTGCCTTTCTGGAAACAGGCCGTGCCGAGGACGAGAGCCATGAGATGTTCCTTCTCTGGGCAAGCCCGGGTCCCAGATCCTGTTGTGCCTGTGAATAGGCTGCAGGGGGACGGTGAAGACCAGCAACAGCTTTCACGGCTGCCACCTTCCGTGTGGGACAAGGAGCCGGACGTGTGCCTTTTCGGAAACAAGCTCTGCGAGGACGAGAGCCATGAGATGTTCCTCCTCTGGGCAAGCCCGGGTCCCAGATCCTGTTGTGCCTGTGAATAGGCTGCAGGGGGACGGTGAAGACCAGCAACAGCTTTCAGGGCTGCCACCTTCCGTGTGGGACAAGGAGCCGGTCTTGTGCCTTTATGGAAACAGGCCCTGCCGAGGACGAGAGCCATGAGATGTTCCTCCTCTGGGCAAGGCCGGGTCCCAGATCCTGTTGTGCCTGTGAATAGGCTGCAGGGGGACGGTGAAGACCAGCAACAGCTTTCACGGCTGCCACCTTCACTGTGGGACAAGGAGCCGGACGTGTCTTTCTGGATAAAGGCCCTGCCGAGGACGAGAGCCATGAGATGTTCCTCCTCTGGGCAAGCCCGGGTCCCAGATCCTGTTGTGCCTGTGAATAGGCTGCAGGGGGACGGTGAAGACCAGCAACAGCTTCCAGGGCTGCCACCTTCCGTGTGGGACAAGGAGCCGGACGTGTGCCTTTTCGGAAAAAAGCTCTGCCGAGGTCGAGAGCCATGAGATGTTCCTCCTCTGGGCAAGCCCGGGTCCTGAATCCTGTTGTGCCTGTGAATAGGCTGCAGGGGGACGGTGAAGACCAGCAACAGCTTTCAGGGCTGCCACCTTCCGTGTGGGACAAGGAGCCGGATGTGTGCCTTTTCGGAAACAAGCTCTGCCGAGGACGAGAGCCATGAGATGTTCCTCGTCTGGGCAAGCCCGCGTCCAGATCCTGTTGTGCCTGTGAATAGGCTGCAGGGGGACGGTGAAGACCAGCAACAGCTTTCACGGCTGCCACATTCCGTGTGGGACAAGGAGCCGGACGTGTGCGTTTTCGGAAACAGGCTCTGCCGAGGACGAGAGCCATGAGATGTTCCACCTCTGGGCAAGCCCGGGTCCTGAATCCTGTTGTGCCTGTGAATAGGCTGCAGGGGGACGGTGAAGACCAGCAACAGCTTTCAGGGCTGCCACCTTCCGTGTGGGACAAGGAGCCGGACGTGTCTTTCTGGATACAGGCCCTGCCGAGGACGAGAGCCATGAGATGTTCCTCCTCTGGGCAAGCCCAGGTCCCAGATCCTGTTGTGCCTGTGAATAGGCTGCAGGGGGACGGTGAAGACCAGCAACAGCTTTCACGGCTGCCACCTTCCGTGTGGGACAAGGAGCCGGATGAGTGCCTTTTCGGAGTCAGGCTCTGCCGAGGACGAGAGCCATGAGATGTTCCTCCTCTGGGCAAGCCCGGGTCCCAGATCCTGTTGTGCCTGTGAATAGGCTGCAGGGGGACGGTGAAGACCAGCAACAGCTTTCAGGGCTGCCACCTTCCGTGTGGGACAAGGAGCCGGATGTGTGCCTTTTCGGAGTCAGGCTCTGCCGAGGACGAGAGCCATGAGATGTTCCTCCTCTGGGCAAGCCCGGGTCCTGAATCCTGTTGTGCCTGTGAATAGGCTGCAGGGGGACGGTGAAGACCAGCAACAGCTTTCAGGGCTGCCACCTTCCGTGTGGGACAAGGAGCCGGACATGTGCCTTTTCGGAAACAAGCTCTGCCGAGGACGAGAGCCATGAGATGTTCCTCCTCTGGGCAAGCCCGGGTCCCAGATCCTGTTGTGCCTGTGAATAGGCTGCAGGGGGACGGTGAACACCAGCAACAGCTTTCACGGCTGCCACCTTCCGTGTGGGACAAGGAGCCGGACGTGTGCCTTTCTGGAAACAGGCCGTGCCGAGGACAAGAGCCATGAGATGTTCCTCCTCTGGGCAAGCCCGGGTCCCAGATCCTGTTGTGCCTGTGAATAGGCTGCAGGGGGACGGTGAAGACCAGCAACAGCTTTCAGGGCTGCCACCTTCCGTGTGGGACAAGGAGCCGGACGTGTGCCTTTTCGGAATCAGGCTCTGCCGAGGACGAGAGCCATGAGATGTTCCTCCTCTGGGCAAGCCCGGGTGCAAATCCTGTTGTGCCTGTGAATAGGCTGCAGGGGGACGGTGAAGACCAGCAACAGCTTTCAGGGCTGCCACCTTCCGTGTGGGACAAGGAGCCGGACGTGTGCCTTTTCGGAAACAAGCTCTGCCGAGGACGAGAGCCATGAGATGTTCCTCCTCTGGGCAAGCCCGGGTCCCAGATCCTGTTGTGCCTGTGAATAGGCTGCAGGGGGACGGTGAACACCAGCAACAGCTTTCACGGCTGCCACCTTCCGTGTGGGACAAGGAGCCGGACGTGTGCCTTTCTGGAAACAGGCCCTGCCGAGGACGAGAGCCATGAGATGTTCCTCCTCTGGGCAAGCCCGGGTCCCAGATCCTGTTGTGCCTGTGAATAGGCTGCAGGGGGACGGTGAAGACCAGCAACAGCTTTCAGGGCTGCCACCTTCCGTGTGGGACAAGGAGCCGGACGTGTGCCTTTTCGGAATCAGGCTCTGCCGAGGACGAGAGCCATGAGATGTTCCTCCTCTGGGCAAGCCCGTGTCCAGATCCTGTTGTGCCTGTGAATAGGCTGCAGGGGGACGGTGAAGACCAGCAACATCTTTCAGGGCTGCCACCTTCCGTGTGGGACAAGGAGCCGGATGTGTGCCTTTTCGGAAACAGGCTCTGCCGAGGACGAGAGCCATGAGATGTTCCTCCTCTGGGCAAGCCCGGGTCCTGAATCCTGTTGTGCCTGTGAATAGGCTGCAGGGGGACGGTGAAGACCAGCAACAGCTTCCAGGGCTGCCACCTTCCGTGTGGGACAATGAACCGGTCTTGTGCCTTTCTTGAAACAGGCCGTGCCGAGGACGAGAGCCATGAGATGTTCCTCCTCTGGGCAAGCCCGGGTCCCAGATCCTGTTGTGCCTGTGAATAGGCTGCAGGGGGACGGTGAAGACCAGCAACAGCTTCCAGGGCTGCCACCTTCCGTGTGGGACAAGGAGGCGGACGTGTGCCTTTTCGGAAACAAGCACTGCCGAGGACGAGAGCCATGAGATGTTCCTCCTCTGGGCAAGCCCGGGTCCCAGATCCTGTTGTGCCTGTGAATAGGCTGCAGGGGGACGGTGAAGACCAGCAACAGCTTTCACGGCTGCCACCTTCACTGTGGGACCAGGAGCCGGACTTGTGCCTTTCTGGAAACAGGCCGTGCCGAGGACGAGAGCCATGAGATGTTCCTCCTCTGGCCAAGCCCGGGTCCCAGAACCTGTTGTGCCTGTGAATAGGCTACAGGGGGACGGTGAAGACCAGCAACAGCTTTCAGGGCTGCCAACTTCCGTGTGGGACAAGGAGCCGGACGTGTCTTTCTGGATACAGGCCCTGCCGAGGACGAGAGCCATGAGATGTTCCTCCTCTGGGCAAGCCCGGGTCCCAGATCCTGTTGTGCCTGTGAATAGGCTGCAGGGGGACGGTGAAGACCAGCAACAGCTTTCAGGGCTGCCACCTTCCGTGTGGGACAAGGAGCCGGATGAGTGCCTTTTCGGAGTCAGGCTCTGCCGAGGACGAGAGCCATGAGATGTTCCTCCTCTGGGCAAGCCCGGGTCCCAGATCCTGTTGTGCCTGTGAATAGGCTGCAGGGGGACGGTGAAGACCAGCAACATCTTTCAGGGCTGCCACCTTCCGTGTGGGACAAGGAGCCGGATGTGTGCCTTTTCGGAAACAGGCTCTGCCGAGGACGAGAGCCATGAGATGTTCCTCCTCTGGGCAAGCCCGGGTCCTGAATCCTGTTGTGCCTGTGAATAGGCTGCAGGGGGACGGTGAAGACCAGCAACAGCTTCCAGGGCTGCCACCTTCCGTGTGGGACAAGGAGCCGGACGTGTGCCTTTTCGGAAACAAGCTCTGCCGAGGACGAGAGCCATGAGATGTTCCTCCTCTGGGCAAGCCGGGGTCCCAGATCCTGTTGTGCCTGTGAATAGGCTGCAGGGGGACGGTGAACACCAGCAACAGCTTTCACGGCTGCCACCTTCCGTGTGGGACAAGGAGCCGGACGTGTGCCTTTCTGGAAACAGGCCGTGCCGAGGACGAGAGCCATGAGATGTTCCTCCTCTGGGCAAGCCCGGGTCCCAGATCCTGTTGTGCCTGTGAATAGGCTGCAGGGGGACGGTGAAGACCAGCAACAGCTTTCAGGGCTGCCACCTTCCGTGTGGGACAAGGAGCCGGATGAGTGCCTTTTCGGAAACAGGCTCTGCCGAGGACGAGAGCCATGAGATGTTCCTCCTCTGGGCAAGCCCGGGTCCCAGATCCTGTTGTGCCTGTGAATAGGCTGCAGGGGGACGGTGAAGACCAGCAACAGCTTTCAGGGCTGCCACCTTCCGTGTGGGACAATGAGCCGGTCTTGTGCCTTTATGGAAACAGGCCCTGCGAGGACGAGAGCCATGAGATGTTCCTCCTCTGGGCAAGCCCGGGTCCCAGATCCTGTTGTGCCTGTGAATAGGCTGCAGGGGGACGGTGAAGACCAGCAACAGCTTTCACGGCTGCCACCTTCACTGTGGGACAAGGAGCCGGACGTGTGCCTTTCTGGAAACAGGCCCTGCCGAGGACGAGAGCCATGAGATGTTCCTCCTCTGGCCAAGCCCGGGTCCCAGATCCTGTTGTGCCTGTGAATAGGCTGCAGGGGGACGGTGAAGACCAGCAACAGCTTTCAGGGCTGCCACCTTCCGTGTGGGACAAGGAGCCGGACGTGTGCCTTTTCGGAATCAGGCTCTGCCGAGGACGAGAGCCATGAGATGTTCCTCCTCTGGGCAAATCCGGGTCCTGAATCCTGTTGTGCCTGTGAATAGGCTGCAGGGGGACGGTGAAGACCAGCAACAGCTTCCAGGGCTGCCACCTTCCGTGTGGGACAAGGAGCCGGACGTGTGCCTTTTCGGAAACAAGCTCTGCCGAGGACGAGAGCCATGAGATGTTCCTCCTCTGGGCAAGCCCGGGTCCCAGATCCTGTTGTGCCTGTGAATAGGCTGCAGGGGGACGGTGAACACCAGCAACAGCTTTCACGGCTGCCACCTTCCGTGTAGGACAAGGAGCCGGACGTGTGCCTTTCTGGAAACAGGCCGTGCCGAGGACGAGAGCCATGAGATGTTCCTCCTCTGGGCAAGCCCGGGTCCCAGATCCTGTTGTGCCTGTGAATAGGCTGCAGGGGGACGGTGAAGACCAGCAACAGCTTTCACGGCTGCCATCTTCAGTGTGGGACAAGGAGCCGGACGTGTGCCTTTCTGGAAACAGGCCCTGCCGAGGACGAGAGCCATGAGATGTTCCTCCTCTGGCCAAGCCCGGGTCCCAGATCCTGTTGTGCCTGTGAATAGGCTGCAGGGGGACGGTGAAGACCAGCAACAGCTTTCAGGGCTGCCACCTTCCGTGTGGGACAAGGAGCCGGACGTGTGCCTTTTCGGAATCAGGCTCTGCCGAGGACGAGAGCCATGAGATGTTCCTCCTCTGGGCAAGCCCGGGTCCAAATCCTGTTGTGCCTGTGAATAGGCTGCAGGGGGACGGTGAAGACCAGCAACAGCTTTCAGGGCTGCCACCTTCCGTGTGGGACAATGAGCCGGATGTGTGCCTTTCTGGAAACAGGCCCTGCCGAGGACGAGAGCCATGAGATGTTCCTCCTCTGGGCAAGCCCGGGTCCTGAATCCTGTTGTGCCTGTGAATAGGCTGCAGGGGGACGGTGAAGACCAGCAACAGCTTTCAGGGCTGCCACCTTCCGTGTGGGACAAGGAGCCAGATGAGTGCCTTTTCGGAGTCAGGCTCTGCCGAGGATGAGAGCCATGAGATGTTCCTCCTCTGGGCAAGCCCGGGTCCCAGATCCTGTTGTGCCTGTGAATAGGCTGCAGGGGGACGGTGAAGACCAGCAACAGCTTTCAGGGCTGCCACCTTCCGTGTGGGACAAGGAGCCGGATGTGTGCCTTTTCGGAAACAGGCTCTGCCGAGGACGAGAGCCATGAGATGTTCCTCCTCTGGGCAAGCCCGGGTCCTGAATCCTGTTGTGCCTGTGAATAGGCTGCAGGGGGACGGTGAAGACCAGCAACAGCTTTCAGGGCTGCCACCTTCCGTGTGGGACAATGAGCCGGTCTTGTGCCTTTATGGAAACAGGCCCTGCCGAGGACGAGAGCCATGAGATGTTCCTCCTCTGGGCAAGCCCGGGTCCCAGATCCTGTTGTGCCTGTGAATAGGCTGCAGGGGGACGGTGAAGACCAGCAACAGCTTCCAGGGCTGCCACCTTCCGTGTGGGACAAGGAGCCGGACGTGTCCGTTTTCGGAAACAGGATCTGCCGAGGACGAGAGCCATGAGATGTTCCTCCTCTGGGCAAGCCCGCGTCCAAATCCTGTTGTGCCTGTGAATAGGCTGCAGGGGGACGGTGAAGACCAGCAACAGCTTTCACGGCTGCCACCTTCCGTGTGGGACAAGGAGCCGGACGTGTCTTTCTGGATACAGGCCCTGCCGAGGACGAGAGCCATGAGATGTTCCTCCTCTGGGCAAGCCCGGGTCCCAGATCCTGTTGTGCCTGTGAATAGGCTGCAGGGGGACGGTGAAGACCAGCAACAGCTTTCAGGGCTGCCACCTTCCGTGTGGGACAAGGAGCCGGATGAGTGCCTTTTCGGAGTCAGGCTCTGCCGAGGACGAGAGCCATGAGATGTTCCTCCTCTGGGCAAGCCCGGGTCCCAGATCCTGTTGTGCCTGTGAATAGTCTGCAGGGGGACGGTGAAGACCAGCAACATCTTTCAGGGCTGCCACCTTCCGTGTGGGACAAGGAGCCGGATGTGTGCCTTTTCGGAAACAGGCTCTGCCGAGGACGAGAGCCATGAGATGTTCCTCCTCTGGGCAAGCCCGGGTCCCAGATCCTGTTGTGCCTGTGAATAGGCTGCAGGGGGACGGTGAAGACCAGCAACAGCTTTCACGGCATCCACCTTCCGTGTGGGACAAGGAGCCGGACGTGTGCCTTTTCGGAAACAAGCTCTGCCGAGGACGAGAGCCATGAGATGTTCCTCCTCTGGCCAAGCCCGGGTCCCAGATCCTGTTGTGCCTGTGAATAGGCTGCAGGGGGACGGTGAACACCAGCAACAGCTTTCACGGCTGCCACCTTCCGTGTGGGACAAGGAGCCGGACGTGTGCCTTTCTGGAAACAGGCCGTGCCGAGGACGAGAGCCATGAGATGTTCCTCCTCTGGGCAAGCCCGGGTCCTGAATCCTGTTGTGCCTGTGAATAGGCTGCAGGGGGACGGTGAAGACCAGCAACAGCTTTCAGGGCTGCCACCTTCCGTGTGGGACAAGGAGCCGGACGTGTGCCTTTTCGGAATCAGGCTCTGCCGAGGACGAGAGCCATGAGATGTTCCTCCTATGGGCAAGCCCGGGTCCTGAATCCTGTTGTGCCTGTGAATAGGCTGCAGGGGGACGGTGAAGACCAGCAACAGCTTTCAGGGCTGCCACCTTCCGTGTGGCACAAGGAGCCGGACGTGTCTTTCTGGATACAGGCCCTGCCGAGGACGAGAGCCATGAGATGTTCCTCCTCTGGGCAAGCCCGGGTCCCAGATCCTGTTGTGCCTGTGAATAGGCTGCAGGGGGACGGTGAAGACCAGCAACAGCTTTCAGGGCTGCCACCTTCCGTGTGGGACAAGGAGCCGGATGAGTGCCTTTTCGGAAACAGGCTCTGCCGAGGACGAGAGCCATGAGATGTTCCTCCTCTGGGCAAGCCCGGGTCCCAGATCCTGTTGTGCCTGTGAATAGGCTGCAGGGGGACGGTGAAGACCAGCAACAGCTTTCAGGGCTGCCACCTTCCGTGTGGGACAATGAGCCGGTCTTGTGCCTTTATGGAAACAGGCCCTGCGAGGACGAGAGCCATGAGATGTTCCTCCTCTGGGCAAGCCCGGGTCCCAGATCCTGTTGTGCCTGTGAATAGGCTGCAGGGGGACGGTGAAGACCAGCAACAGCTTTCACGGCTGCCACCTTCACTGTGGGACAAGGAGCCGGACGTGTGCCTTTCTGGAAACAGGCCCTGCCGAGGACGAGAGCCATGAGATGTTCCTCCTCTGGGCAAGCCCGGGTCCCAGATCCTGTTGTGCCTGTGAATAGGCTGCAGGGGGACGGTGAAGACCAGCAACAGTTTTCAGGGCTGCCACCTTCCGTGTGGGACAAGGAGCCGGATGTGTGCCTTTTCGGAAACAAGCTCTGCGGAGGACGAGAGCCATGAGATGTTCCTCCTCTGGGCAAGCCCGGGTCCCAGATCCTGTTGTGCCTGTGAATAGGCTGCAGGGGGACGGTGAACACCAGCAACAGCTTTCACGGCTGCCACCTTCCGTGTGGGACAAGGAGCCGGACGTGTCTTTCTGGATACAGGCCCTGCCGAGGACGAGAGCCATGAGATGTTCCTCCTCTGGGCAAGCCCGGGTCCCAGATCCTGTTGTGCCTGTGAATAGGCTGCAGGGGGACGGTGAAGACCAGCAACAGCTTCCAGGGCTGCCACCTTCCGTGTGGGACAAGGAGCCGGACGTGTGCCTTTTCGGAAACAAGCTCTGCCGAGGACGAGAGCCATGAGATGTTCCTCCTCTGGGCAAGCCCGGGTCCCAGATCCTGTTGTGCCTGTGAATAGGCTGCAGGGGGACGGTGAACACCAGCAACAGCTTTCACGGCTGCCACCTTCCGTGTGGGACAAGGAGCCGGACGTGTGCCTTTCTGGAAACAGGCCGTGCCGAGGACGAGAGCCATGAGATGTTCCTCCTCTGGGCAAGCCCGGGTCCCAGATCCTGTTGTGCCTGTGAATAGGCTGCAGGGGGACGGTGAAGACCAGCAACAGCTTTCAGGGCTGCCACCTTCCGTGTGGGACAAGGAGCCGGATGAGTGCCTTTTCGGAAACAGGCTCTGCCGAGGACGAGAGCCATGAGATGTTCCTCCTCTGGGCAAGCCCGGGTCCCAGATCCTGTTGTGCCTGTGAATAGGCTGCAGGGGGACGGTGAAGACCAGCAACAGCTTTCAGGGCTGCCACCTTCCGTGTGGGACAAGGAGCCGGACGTGTGCCTTTTCGGAATCAGGCTCTGCCGAGGACGAGAGCCATGAGATGTTCCTCCTCTGGGCAAGCCCGGGTCCAAATCCTGTTGTGCCTGTGAATAGGCTGCAGGGGGACGGTGAAGACCAGCAACAGCTTTCAGGGCTGCCACCTTCCGTGTGGGACAATGAGCCGGATGTGTGCCTTTCTGGAAACAGGCCCTGCCGAGGACGAGAGCCATGAGATGTTCCTCCTCTGGGCAAGCCCGGGTCCCAGATCCTGTTGTGCCTGTGAATAGGCTGCAGGGGGACGGTGAAGACCAGCAACAGCTTTCAGGGCTGCCACCTTCCGTGTGGGACAAGGAGCCGGATGAGTGCCTTTTCGGAGTCAGGCTCTGCCGAGGACGAGAGCCATGAGATGTTCCTCCTCTGGGCAAGCCCGGGTCCCAGATCCTGTTGTGCCTGTGAATAGGCTGCAGGGGGACGGTGAAGACCAGCAACAGCTTTCAGGGCTGCCACCTTCCGTGTGGGACAAGGAGCCGGATGTGTGCCTTTTCGGAAACAGGCTCTGACGAGGACGAGAGCCATGAGATGTTCCTCCTCTGGGCAAGCCCGGGTCCTGAATCCTGTTGTGCCTGTGAATAGGCTGCAGGGGGACGGTGAAGACCAGCAACAGCTTTCAGGGCTGCCACCTTCCGTGTGGGACAATGAGCCGGTCTTGTGCCTTTATGGAAACAGGCCCTGCCGAGGACGAGAGCCATGAGATGTTCCTCCTCTGGGCAAGCCCGGGTCCCAGATCCTGTTGTGCCTGTGAATAGGCTGCAGGGGGACGGTGAAGACCAGCAACAGCTTCCAGGGCTGCCACCTTCCGTGTGGGACAAGGAGCCGGACGTGTCCGTTTTCGGAAACAGGATCTGCCGAGGACGAGAGCCATGAGATGTTCCTCCTCTGGGCAAGCCCGCGTCCAAATCCTGTTGTGCCTGTGAATAGGCTGCAGGGGGACGGTGAAGACCAGCAACAGCTTTCACGGCTGCCACCTTCCGTGTGGGACAAGGAGCCGGACGTGTCTTTATGGATACAGACCCTGCCGAGGACGAGAGCCATGAGATGTTCCTCCTCTGGGCAAGCCCGGGTCCCAGATCCTGTTGTGCCTGTGAATAGGCTGCAGGGGGACGGTGAAGACCAGCAACAGCTTTCAGGGCTGCCACCTTCCGTGTGGGACAAGGAGCCGGATGTGTGCCTTTTCGGAAACAGGCTCTGCCGAGGACGAGAGCCATGAGATGTTCCTCCTCTGGGCAAGCCCGGGTCCCAGATCCTGTTGTGCCTGTGAATAGGCTGCAGGGGGACGGTGAAGACCAGCAACAGCTTTCACGGCTGCCACCTTCCGTGTGGGACAAGGAGCCGGACGTGTGCCTTTTCGGAAACAAGCTCTGCCGAGGACGAGAGCCATGAGATGTTCCTCCTCTGGGCAAGCCCGGGTCCCAGATCCTGTTGTGCCTGTGAATAGGCTGCAGGGGGACGGTGAACACCAGCAACAGCTTTCACGGCTGCCACCTTCCGTGTGGGACAAGGAGCCGGACGTGTGCCTTTCTGGAAACAGGCCGTGCCGAGGACGAGAGCCATGAGATGTTCCTCCTCTGGGCAAGCCCGGGTCCTGAATCCTGTTGTGCCTGTGAATAGGCTGCAGGGGGACGGTGAAGACCAGCAACAGCTTTCAGGGCTGCCACCTTCCGTGTGGGACAAGGAGCCGGACGTGTGCCTTTTCGGAATCAGGCTCTGCCGAGGACGAGAGCCATGAGATGTTCCTCCTATGGGCAAGCCCGGGTCCTGAATCCTGTTGTGCCTGTGAATAGGCTGCAGGGGGACGGTGAAGACCAGCAACAGCTTTCAGGGCTGCCACCTTCCGTGTGGGACAAGGAGCCGGACGTGTCTTTCTGGATACAGGCCCTGCCGAGGACGAGAGCCATGAGATGTTCCTCCTCTGGGCAAGCCCGGGTCCCAGATCCTGTTGTGCCTGTGAATAGGCTGCAGGGGGACGGTGAAGACCAGCAACAGCTTTCAGGGCTGCCACCTTCCGTGTGGGACAAGGAGCCGGATGAGTGCCTTTTCGGAAACAGGCTCTGCCGAGGACGAGAGCCATGAGATGTTCCTCCTCTGGGCAAGCCCGGGTCCCAGATCCTGTTGTGCCTGTGAATAGGCTGCAGGGGGACGGTGAACACCAGCAACAGCTTTCACGGCTGCCACCTTCCGTGTGGGACAAGGAGCCGGTCTTGTGCCTTTATGGAAACAGGCCCTGCGAGGACGAGAGCCATGAGATGTTCCTCCTCTGGGCAAGCCCGGGTCCCAGATCCTGTTGTGCCTGTGAATAGGCTGCAGGGGGACGGTGAAGACCAGCAACAGCTTTCAGGGCTGCCACCTTCCGTGTGGGACAAGGAGCCGGACGTGTCTTTCTGGATACAGGCCCTGCCGAGGACGAGAGCCATGAGATGTTCCTCCTCTGGGCAAGCCCGGGTCCCAGATCCTGTTGTGCCTGTGAATAGGCTGCAGGGGGACGGTGAAGACCAGCAACAGCTTTCAGGGCTGCCACCTTCCGTGTGGGACAAGGAGCCGGATGTGTGCCTTTTCGGAAACAGGCTCTGCCGAGGACGAGAGCCATGAGATGTTCCTCCTCTGGGCAAGCCCGGGTCCCAGATCCTGTTGTGCCTGTGAATAGGCTGCAGGGGGACGGTGAAGACCAGCAACAGCTTTCACGGCTGCCACCTTCCGTGTGGGACAAGGAGCCGGACGTGTGCCTTTTCGGAAACAAGCTCTGCCGAGGACGAGAGCCATGAGATGTTCCTCCTCTGGGCAAGCCCGGGTCCCAGATCCTGTTGTGCCTGTGAATAGGCTGCAGGGGGACGGTGAACACCAGCAACAGCTTTCACGGCTGCCACCTTCCGTGTGGGACAAGGAGCCGGACGTGTGCCTTAGTGGAAACAGGCCGTGCCGAGGACGAGAGCCATGAGATGTTCCTCCTCTGGGCAAGCCCCGGTCCTGAATCCTGTTGTGCCTGTGAATAGGCTGCAGGGGGACGGTGAAGACCAGCAACAGCTTTCAGGGCTGCCACCTTCCGTGTGGGACAAGGAGCCGGACGTGTGCCTTTTCGGAATCAGGCTCTGCCGAGGACGAGAGCCATGAGATGTTCCTCCTATGGGCAAGCCCGGGTCCTGAATCCTGTTGTGCCTGTGAATAGGCTGCAGGGGGACGGTGAAGACCAGCAACAGCTTTCAGGGCTGCAACCTTCCATGTGGGACAAGGAGCCGGACGTGTCTTTCTGGATACAGGCCCTGCCGAGGACGAGAGCCATGAGATGTTCCTCCTCTGGGCAAGCCCGGGTCCCAGATCCTGTTGTGCCTGTGAATAGGCTGCAGGGGGACGGTGAAGACCAGCAACAGCTTTCAGGGCTGCCACCTTCCGTGTGGGACAAGGAGCCGGATGAGTGCCTTTTCGGAAACAGGCTCTGCCGAGGACGAGAGCCATGAGATGTTCCTCCTCTGGGCAAGCCCGGGTCCCAGATCCTGTTGTGCCTGTGAATAGGCTGCAGGGGGACGGTGAAGACCAGCAACAGCTTTCAGGGCTGCCACCTTCCGTGTGGGACAATGAGCCGGTCTTGTGCCTTTATGGAAACAGGCCCTGCGAGGACGAGAGCCATGAGATGTTCCTCCTCTGGGCAAGCCCGGGTCCCAGATCCTGTTGTGCCTGTGAATAGGCTGCAGGGGGACGGTGAAGACCAGCAACAGCTTTCAGGGCTGCCACCTTCCGTGTGGGACAAGGAGCCGGACGTGTCTTTCTGGATACAGGCCCTGCCGAGGACGAGAGCCATGAGATGTTCCTCCTCTGGGCAAGCCCGGGTCCCAGATCCTGTTGTGCCTGTGAATAGGCTGCAGGGGGACGGTGAAGACCAGCAACAGCTTTCAGGGCTGCCACCTTCCGTGTGGGACAAGGAGCCGGATGTGTGCCTTTTCGGAAACAGGCTCTGCCGAGGACGAGAGCCATGAGATGTTCCTCCTCTGGGCAAGCCCGGGTCCTGAATCCTGTTGTGCCTGTGAATAGGCTGCAGGGGGACGGTGAAGACCAGCAACAGCTTCCAGGGCTGCCACCTTCCGTGTGGGACAAGGAGCCGGACGTGTGCCTTTTCGGAAACAAGCTCTGCCGAGGACAAGAGCCATGAGATGTTCCTCCTCTGGGCAAGCCCGGGTCCCAGATCCTGTTGTGCCTGTGAATAGGCTGCAGGGGGACGGTGAAGACCAGCAACAGCTTTCACGGCTGCCACCTTCCGTGTGGGACAAGGAGCCGGATGTGTGCCTTAGTGGAAACAGGCCGTGCCGAGGACGAGAGCCATGAGATGTTCCTCCTCTGGGCAAGCCCGAGTCCCAGATCCTGTTGTGCCTGTGAATAGGCTGCAGGGGGACGGTGAAGACCAGCAACAGCTTTCAGGGCTGCCACCTTCCGTGTGGGACAAGGAGCCGGATGTGTGCCTTTTCGGAAACAAGCTCTGCCGAGGACGAGAGCCATGAGATGTTCCTCCTCTGGGCAAGCCCGGGTCCTGAATCCTGTTGTGCCTGTGAATAGGCTGCAGGGGGACGGTGAAGACCAGCAACAGCTTCCAGGGCTGCCACCTTCCGTGTGGGACAAGGAGCCGGACGTGTGCCTTTTCGGAAACAAGCTCTGCCGAGGACGAGAGCCATGAGATGTTCCTCCTCTGGGCAAGCCCGGGTCCCAGATCCTGTTGTGCCTGTGAATAGGCTGCAGGGGGACGGTGAACACCAGCAACAGCTTTCACGGCTGCCACCTTCCGTGTGGGACAAGGAGCCGGACGTGTGCCTTTCTGGAAACAGGCCGTGCCGAGGACGAGAGCCATGAGATGTTCCTCCTCTGGGCAAGCCCGGGTCCCAGATCCTGTTGTGCCTGTGAATAGGCTGCAGGGGGACGGTGAAGACCAGCAACAGCTTTCAGGGCTGCCACCTTCCGTGTGGGACAAGGAGCCGGACGTGTGCCTTTTCGGAATCAGGCTCTGCCGAGGACGAGAGCCATGAGATGTTCCTCCTCTGGGCAAGCCCGGGTCCTGAATCCTGTTGTGCCTGTGAATAGGCTGCAGGGGGACGGTGAAGACCAGCAACAGCTTTCAGGGCTGCCACCTTCCGTGTGGGACAAGGAGCCGGTCGTGTCTTTCTGGATACAGGCCCTGCCGAGGACGAGAGCCATGAGATGTTCCTCCTCTGGGCAAGCCCGGGTCCCAGATCCTGTTGTGCCTGTGAATAGGCTGCAGGGGGACGGTGAAGACCAGCAACAGCTTTCAGGGCTGCCACCTTCCGTGTGGGACAAGGAGCCGGACGTGTCTTTCTGGATACAGGCCCTGCCGAGGACGAGAGCCATGAGATGTTCCTTCTCTGGGCAAGCCCGGGTCCCAGATCCTGTTGTGCCTGTGAATAGGCTGCAGGGGGACGGTGAAGACCAGCAACAGCTTTCAGGGCTGCCACCTTCCGTGTGGGACAAGGAGCCGGACGTGTCCGTTTTCGGAAACAGGATCTGCCGAGGACGAGAGCCATGAGATGTTCCTCCTCTGGGCAAGCCCGGGTCCCAGATCCTGTTGTGCCTGTGAATAGGCTGCAGGGGGACGGTGAACACCAGCAACAGCTTTCACGGCTGCCACCTTCCGTGTGGGACAAGGAGCCGGACGTGTCTTTCTGGATACAGGCCCTGCCGAGGACGAGAGCCATGAGATGTTCCTCCTCTGGGCAAGCCCGGGTCCCAGATCCTGTTGTGCCTGTGAATAGGCTGCAGGGGGACGGTGAAGACCAGCAACAGCTTTCAGGGCTGCCACCTTCCGTGTGGGACAAGGAGCCGGATGAGTGCCTTTTCGGAGTCAGGCTCTGCCGAGGACGAGAGCCATGAGATGTTCCTCCTCTGGGCAAGCCCGGGTCCTGAATCCTGTTGTGCCTGTGAATAGGCTGCAGGGGGACGGTGAAGACCAGCAACAGCTTCCAGGGCTGCCACCTTCCGTGTGGGACAAGGAGCCGGACGTGTGCCTTTTCGGAAACAAGCTCTGCCGAGGACAAGAGCCATGAGATGTTCCTCCTCTGGGCAAGCCCGGGTCCCAGATCCTGTTGTGCCTGTGAATAGGCTGCAGGGGGACGGTGAAGACCAGCAACAGCTTTCACGGCTGCCACCTTCCGTGTGGGACAAGGAGCCGGACGTGTGCCTTAGTGGAAACAGGCCGTGCCGAGGACGAGAGCCATGAGATGTTCCTCCTCTGGGCAAGCCCGAGTCCCAGATCCTGTTGTGCCTGTGAATAGGCTGCAGGGGGACGGTGAAGACCAGCAACAGCTTTCAGGGCTGCCACCTTCCGTGTGGGACATGGAGCCGGATGTGTGCCTTTTCGGAAACAAGCTCTGCCGAGGACGAGAGCCATGAGATGTTCCTCCTCTGGGCAAGCCCGGGTCCTGAATCCTGTTGTGCCTGTGAATAGGCTGCAGGGGGACGGTGAAGACCAGCAACAGCTTCCAGGGCTGCCACCTTCCGTGTGGGACAAGGAGCCGGACGTGTGCCTTTTCGGAAACAAGCTCTGCCGAGGACGAGAGCCATGAGATGTTCCTCCTCTGGGCAAGCCCGGGTCCCAGATCCTGTTGTGCCTGTGAATAGGCTGCAGGGGGACGGTGAACACCAGCAACAGCTTTCACGGCTGCCACCTTCCGTGTGGGACAAGGAGCCGGACGTGTGCCTTTCTGGAAACAGGCCGTGCCGAGGACGAGAGCCATGAGATGTTCCTCCTCTGGGCAAGCCCGGGTCCCAGATCCTGTTGTGCCTGTGAATAGGCTGCAGGGGGACGGTGAAGACCAGCAACAGCTTTCAGGGCTGCCACCTTCCGTGTGGGACAAGGAGCCGGACGTGTGCCTTTTCGGAATCAGGCTCTGCCGAGGACGAGAGCCATGAGATGTTCCTCCTCTGGGCAAGCCCGGGTCCTGAATCCTGTTGTGCCTGTGAATAGGCTGCAGGGGGACGGTGAAGACCAGCAACAGCTTTCAGGGCTGCCACCTTCCGTGTGGGACAAGGAGCCGGACGTGTCTTTCTGGATACAGGCCCTGCCGAGGACGAGAGCCATGAGATGTTCCTCCTCTGGGCAAGCCCGGGTCCCAGATCCTGTTGTGCCTGTGAATAGGCTGCAGGGGGACGGTGAAGACCAGCAACAGCTTTCAGGGCTGCCACCTTCCGTGTGGGACAAGGAGCCGGACGTGTCTTTCTGGATACAGGCCCTGCCGAGGACGAGAGCCATGAGATGTTCCTTCTCTGGGCAAGCCCGGGTCCCAGATCCTGTTGTGCCTGTGAATAGGCTGCAGGGGGACGGTGAAGACCAGCAACAGCTTTCAGGGCTGCCACCTTCCGTGTGGGACAAGGAGCCGGACGTGTCCGTTTTCGGAAACAGGATCTGCCGAGGACGAGAGCCATGAGATGTTCCTCCTCTGGGCAAGCCCGGGTCCCAGATCCTGTTGTGCCTGTGAATAGGCTGCAGGGGGACGGTGAACACCAGCAACAGCTTTCACGGCTGCCACCTTCCGTGTGGGACAAGGAGCCGGACGTGTCTTTCTGGATACAGGCCCTGCCGAGGACGAGAGCCATGAGATGTTCCTCCTCTGGGCAAGCCCGGGTCCCAGATCCTGTTGTGCCTGTGAATAGGCTGCAGGGGGACGGTGAAGACCAGCAACAGCTTTCAGGGCTGCCACCTTCCGTGTGGGACAAGGAGCCGGATGAGTGCCTTTTCGGAGTCAGGCTCTGCCGAGGACGAGAGCCATGAGATGTTCCTCCTCTGGGCAAGCCCGGGTCCCAGATCCTGTTGTGCCTGTGAATAGGCTGCAGGGGGACGGTGAACACCAGCAACAGCTTTCAGGGCTGCCACCTTCCGTGTGGGACAAGGAGCCGGACGTGTGCCTTTCTGGAAACAGGCCGTGCCGAGGACGAGAGCCATGAGATGTTCCTCCTCTGGGCAAGCCCGGGTCCCAGATCCTGTTGTGCCTGTGAATAGGCTGCAGGGGGACGGTGAAGACCAGCAACAGCTTTCAGGGCTGCCACCTTCCGTGTGGGACAAGGAGCCGGATGAGTGCCTTTTCGGAAACAGGCTCTGCCGAGGACGAGAGCCATGAGATGTTCCTCCTCTGGGCAAGCCCGGGTCCCAGATCCTGTTGTGCCTGTGAATAGGCTGCAGGGGGACGGTGAAGACCAGCAACAGCTTTCAGGGATGCCACCTTCCGTGTGGGACAATGAGCCGGTCTTGTGCCTTTATGGAAACAGGCCCTGCGAGGACTAGAGCCATGAGATGTTCCTCCTCTGGGCAAGCCCGGGTCCCAGATCCTGTTGTGCCTGTGAATAGGCTGCAGGGGGACGGTGAAGACCAGCAACAGCTTTCACGGCTGCCACCTTCACTGTGGGACAAGGAGCCGGACGTGTGCCTTTCTGGAAACAGGCCCTGCCGAGGACGAGAGCCATGAGATGTTCCTCCTCTGGGCAAGCCCGGGTCCCAGATCCTGTTGTGCCTGTGAATAGGCTGCAGGGGGACGGTGAAGACCAGCAACAGCTTTCACGGCTGCCACCTTCCGTGTGGGACAAGGAGCCGGACGTGTGCCTTTTCGGAAACAAGCTCTGCCGAGGACGAGAGCCATGAGATGTTCCTCCTCTGGGCAAGCCCGGGTCCCAGATCCTGTTGTGCCTGTGAATAGGCTGCAGGGGGACGGTGAACACCAGCAACAGCTTTCACGGCTGCCACCTTCCGTGTGGGACAAGGAGCCGGACGTGTGCCTTTCTGGAAACAGGCCGTGCCGAGGACGAGAGCCATGAGATGTTCCTCCTCTGGGCAAGCCCGGGTCCTGAATCCTGTTGTGCCTGTGAATAGGCTGCAGGGGGACGGTGAAGACCAGCAACAGCTTTCAGGGCTGCCACCTTCCGTGTGGGACAAGGAGCCGGACGTGTGCCTTTTCGGAATCAGGCTCTGCCGAGGACGAGAGCCATGAGATGTTCCTCCTCTGGGCAAGCCCGGGTCCTGAATCCTGTTGTGCCTGTGAATAGGCTGCAGGGGGACGGTGAAGACCAGCAACAGCTTTCAGGGCTGCCACCTTCCGTGTGGGACAAGGAGCCGGACGTGTCTTTCTGGATACAGGCCCTGCCGAGGACGAGAGCCATGAGATGTTCCTCCTCTGGGCAAGCCCGGGTCCCAGATCCTGTTGTGCCTGTGAATAGGCTGCAGGGGGACGGTGAAGACCAGCAACAGCTTTCAGGGCTGCCACCTTCCGTGTGGGACAAGGAGCCGGATGAGTGCCTTTTCGGAAACAGGCTCTGCCGAGGACGAGAGCCATGAGATGTTCCTCCTCTGGGCAAGCCCGGGTCCCAGATCCTGTTGTGCCTGTGAATAGGCTGCAGGGGGACGGTGAAGACCAGCAACAGCTTTCAGGGCTGCCACCTTCCGTGTGGGACAATGAGCCGGTCTTGTGCCTTTATGGAAACAGGCCCTGCGAGGACGAGAGCCATGAGATGTTCCTCCTCTGGGCAAGCCCGGGTCCCAGATCCTGTTGTGCCTGTGAATAGGCTGCAGGGGGACGGTGAAGACCAGCAACAGCTTTCAGGGCTGCCACCTTCCGTGTGGGACAAGGAGCCGGACGTGTCTTTCTGGATACAGGCCCTGCCGAGGACGAGAGCCATGAGATGTTCCTCCTCTGGGCAAGCCCGGGTCCCAGATCCTGTTGTGCCTGTGAATAGGCTGCAGGGGGACGGTGAAGACCAGCAACAGCTTTCAGGGCTGCCACCTTCCGTGTGGGACAAGGAGCCGGATGTGTGCCTTTTCGGAAACAGGCTCTGCCGAGGACGAGAGCCATGAGATGTTCCTCCTCTGGGCAAGCCCGGGTCCTGAATCCTGTTGTGCCTGTGAATAGGCTGCAGGGGGACGGTGAAGACCAGCAACAGCTTCCAGGGCTGCCACCTTCCGTGTGGGACAAGGAGCCGGACGTGTGCCTTTTCGGAAACAAGCTCTGCCGAGGACCAGAGCCATGAGATGTTCCTCCTCTGGGCAAGCCCGGGTCCCAGATCCTGTTGTGCCTGTGAATAGGCTGCAGGGGGACGGTGAAGACCAGCAACAGCTTTCACGGCTGCCACCTTCCGTGTGGGACAAGGAGCCGGACGTGTGCCTTAGTGGAAACAGGCCGTGCCGAGGACGAGAGCCATGAGATGTTCCTCCTCTGGGCAAGCCCGAGTCCCAGATCCTGTTGTGCCTGTGAATAGGCTGCAGGGGGACGGTGAAGACCAGCAACAGCTTTCACGGCTGCCACCTTCCGTGTGGGACAAGGAGCCGGATGTGTGCCTTTTCGGAAACAGGCTCTGCCGAGGACGAGAGCCATGAGATGTTCCTCCTCTGGGCAAGCCCGGGTCCTGAATCCTGTTGTGCCTGTGAATAGGCTGCAGGGGGACGGTGAAGACCAGCAACAGCTTCCAGGGCTGCCACCTTCCGTGTGGGACAAGGAGCCGGACGTGTGCCTTTTCGGAAACAAGCTCTGCCGAGGACGAGAGCCATGAGATGTTCCTCCTCTGGGCAAGCCCGGGTCCCAGATCCTGTTGTGCCTGTGAATAGGCTGCAGGGGGACGGTGAACACCAGCAACAGCTTTCACGGCTGCCACCTTCCGTGTGGGACAAGGAGCCGGACGTGTGCCTTTCTGGAAACAGGCCGTGCCGAGGACGAGAGCCATGAGATGTTCCTCCTCTGGGCAAGCCCGGGTCCCAGATCCTGTTGTGCCTGTGAATAGGCTGCAGGGGGACGGTGAAGACCAGCAACAGCTTTCAGGGCTGCCACCTTCCGTGTGGGACAAGGAGCCGGACGTGTGCCTTTTCGGAATCAGGCTCTGCCGAGGACGAGAGCCATGAGATGTTCCTCCTCTGGGCAAGCCCGGGTCCTGAATCCTGTTGTGCCTGTGAATAGGCTGCAGGGGGACGGTGAAGACCAGCAACAGCTTTCAGGGCTGCCACCTTCCGCGTGGGACAAGGAGCCGGACGTGTCTTTCTGGATACAGGCCCTGCCGAGGACGAGAGCCATGAGATGTTCCTCCTCTGGGCAAGCCCGGGTCCCAGATCCTGTTGTGCCTGTGAATAGGCTGCAGGGGGACGGTGAAGACCAGCAACAGCTTTCAGGGCTGCCACCTTCCGTGTGGGACAAGGAGCCGGACGTGTCTTTCTGGATACAGGCCCTGCCGAGGACGAGAGCCATGAGATGTTCCTTCTCTGGGCAAGCCCGGGTCCCAGATCCTGTTGTGCCTGTGAATAGGCTGCAGGGGGACGGTGAAGACCAGCAACAGCTTTCAGGGCTGCCACCTTCCGTGTGGGACAAGGAGCCGGACGTGTCCCTTTTCGGAAACAGGATCTGCCGAGGACGAGAGCCATGAGATGTTCCTCCTCTGGGCAAGCCCGGGTCCCAGATCCTGTTGTGCCTGTGAATAGGCTGCAGGGGGACGGTGAACACCAGCAACAGCTTTCACGGCTGCCACCTTCCGTGTGGGACAAGGAGCCGGACGTGTCTTTCTGGATACAGGCCCTGCCGAGGACGAGAGCCATGAGATGTTCCTCCTCTGGGCAAGCCCGGGTCCCAGATCCTGTTGTGCCTGTGAATAGGCTGCAGGGGGACGGTGAACACCAGCAACAGCTTTCACGGCTGCCACCTTCCGTGTGGGACAAGGAGCCGGATGAGTGCCTTTTCGGAGTCAGGCTCTGCCGAGGACGAGAGCCATGAGATGTTCCTCCTCTGGGCAAGCCCGGGTCCCAGATCCTGTTGTGCCTGTGAATAGGCTGCAGGGGGACGGTGAAGACCAGCAACAGCTTTCAGGGCTGCCACCTTCCGTGTGGGACAAGGAGCCGGACGTGTGCCTTTCTGGAAACAGGCCCTGCCGAGGACGAGAGCCATGAGATGTTCCTCCTCTGGGCAAGCCCGGGTCCCAGATCCTGTTGTGCCTGTGAATAGGCTGCAGGGGGACGGTGAAGACCAGCAACAGCTTTCAGGGCTGCCACCTTCCGTGTGGGACAAGGAGCCGGATGAGTGCCTTTTCGGAAACAGGCTCTGCCGAGGACGAGAGCCATGAGATGTTCCTCCTCTGGGCAAGCCCGGGTCCCAGATCCTGTTGTGCCTGTGAATAGGCTGCAGGGGGACGGTGAAGACCAGCAACAGCTTTCACGGCTGCCACCTTCCGTGTGGGACAAGGAGCCGGACGTGTGCCTTTTCGGAAACAAGCTCTGCCGAGGACGAGAGCCATGAGATGTTCCTCCTCTGGGCAAGCCCGGGTCCCAGATCCTGTTGTGCCTGTGAATAGGCTGCAGGGGGACGGTGAACACCAGCAACAGCTTTCACGGCTGCCACCTTCCGTGTGGTACAAGGAGCCGTACGTGTGCCTTTCTGGAAACAGGCCGTGCCGAGGACGAGAGCCATGAGATGTTCCTCCTCTGGGCAAGCCCGGGTCCTGAATCCTGTTGTGCCTGTGAATAGGCTGCAGGGGGACGGTGAAGACCAGCAACAGCTTTCAGGGCTGCCACCTTCCGTGTGGGACAAGGAGCCGGACGT
Source organism: Astur gentilis (assembly GCF_929443795.1). Lineage (NCBI taxonomy): Eukaryota > Metazoa > Chordata > Aves > Accipitriformes > Accipitridae > Astur > Astur gentilis. The sequence continues at coordinate 2,152,097 of NW_026060958.1, read as the reverse complement.
GTGCCTTTTCGGAATCAGGCTCTGCCGAGGACGAGAGCCATGAGATGTTCCTCCTATGGGCAAGCCCGGGTCCTGAATCCTGTTGTGCCTGTGAATAGGCTGCAGGGGGACGGTGAAGACCAGCAACAGCTTTCAGGGCTGCCACCTTCCGTGTGGGACAAGGAGCCGGACGTGTCTTTCTGGATACAGGCCCTGCCGAGGACGAGAGCCATGAGATGTTCCTCCTCTGGGCAAGCCCGGGTCCCAGATCCTGTTGTGCCTGTGAATAGGCTGCAGGGGGACGGTGAAGACCAGCAACAGCTTTCAGGGCTGCCACCTTCCGTGTGGGACAAGGAGCCGGACGTGTGCCTTTTCGGAAACAGGCTCTGCCGAGGACGAGAGCCATGAGATGTTCCTCCTCTGGGCAAGCCCGGGTCCCAGATCCTGTTGTGCCTGTGAATAGGCTGCAGGGGGACGGTGAAGACCAGCAACAGCTTTCAGGGCTGCCACCTTCCGTGTGGGACAATGAGCCGGTCTTGTGCCTTTATGGAAACAGGCCCTGCGAGGACGAGAGCCATGAGATGTTCCTCCTCTGGGCAAGCCCGGGTCCCAGATCCTGTTGTGCCTGTGAATAGGCTGCAGGGGGACGGTGAAGACCAGCAACAGCTTTCAGGGCTGCCACCTTCCGTGTGGGACAAGGAGCCGGACGTGTCTTTCTGGATACAGGCCCTGCCGAGGACGAGAGCCATGAGATGTTCCTCCTCTGGGCAAGCCCGGGTCCCAGATCCTGTTGTGCCTGTGAATAGGCTGCAGGGGGACGGTGAAGACCAGCAACAGCTTTCAGGGCTGCCACCTTCCGTGTGGGACAAGGAGCCGGATGTGTGCCTTTTCGGAAACAGGCTCTGCCGAGGACGAGAGCCATGAGATGTTCCTCCTCTGGGCAAGCCCGGGTCCTGAATCCTGTTGTGCCTGTGAATAGGCTGCAGGGGGACGGTGAAGACCAGCAACAGCTTCCAGGGCTGCCACCTTCCGTGTGGGACAAGGAGCCGGACGTGTGCCTTAGTGGAAACAGGCCGTGCCGAGGACGAGAGCCATGAGATGTTCCTCCTCTGGGCAAGCCCGAGTCCCAGATCCTGTTGTGCCTGTGAATAGGCTGCAGGGGGACGGTGAAGACCAGCAACAGCTTTCACGGCTGCCACCTTCCGTGTGGGACAAGGAGCCGGATGTGTGCCTTTTCGGAAACAAGCTCTGCCGAGGACGAGAGCCATGAGATGTTCCTCCTCTGGGCAAGCCCGGGTCCTGAATCCTGTTGTGCCTGTGAATAGGCTGCAGGGGGACGGTGAAGACCAGCAACAGCTTCCAGGGCTGCCACCTTCCGTGTGGGACAAGGAGCCGGACGTGTGCCTTTTCGGAAACAAGCTCTGCCGAGGACGAGAGCCATGAGATGTTCCTCCTCTGGGCAAGCCCGGGTCCCAGATCCTGTTGTGCCTGTGAATAGGCTGCAGGGGGACGGTGAACACCAGCAACAGCTTTCAGGGCTGCCACCTTCCGTGTGGGACAAGGAGCCGGACGTGTGCCTTTCTGGAAACAGGCCGTGCCGAGGACGAGAGCCATGAGATGTTCCTCCTCTGGGCAAGCCCGGGTCCCAGATCCTGTTGTGCCTGTGAATAGGCTGCAGGGGGACGGTGAAGACCAGCAACAGCTTTCAGGGCTGCCACCTTCCGTGTGGGACAAGGAGCCGGACGTGTGCCTTTTCGGAATCAGGCTCTGCCGAGGACGAGAGCCATGAGATGTTCCTCCTCTGGGCAAGCCCGGGTCCTGAATCCTGTTGTGCCTGTGAATAGGCTGCAGGGGGACGGTGAAGACCAGCAACAGCTTTCAGGGCTGCCACCTTCCGTGTGGGACAAGGAGCCGGACGTGTCTTTCTGGATACAGGCCCTGCCGAGGACGAGAGCCATGAGATGTTCCTCCTCTGGGCAAGCCCGGGTCCCAGATCCTGTTGTGCCTGTGAATAGGCTGCAGGGGGACGGTGAAGACCAGCAACAGCTTTCAGGGCTGCCACCTTCCGTGTGGGACAAGGAGCCGGACGTGTCTTTCTGGATACAGGCCCTGCCGAGGACGAGAGCCATGAGATGTTCCTTCTCTGGGCAAGCCCGGGTCCCAGATCCTGTTGTGCCTGTGAATAGGCTGCAGGGGGACGGTGACGACCAGCAACAGCTTTCAGGGCTGCCACCTTCCGTGTGGGACAAGGAGCCGGACGTGTCCGTTTTCGGAAACAGGATCTGCCGAGGACGAGAGCCATGAGATGTTCCTCCTCTGGGCAAGCCCGGGTCCCAGATCCTGTTGTGCCTGTGAATAGGCTGCAGGGGGACGGTGAACACCAGCAACAGCTTTCACGGCTGCCACCTTCCGTGTGGGACAAGGAGCCGGATGAGTGCCTTTTCGGAGTCAGGCTCTGCCGAGGACGAGAGCCATGAGATGTTCCTCCTCTGGGCAAGCCCGGGTCCCAGATCCTGTTGTGCCTGTGAATAGGCTGCAGGGGGACGGTGAAGACCAGCAACAGCTTTCAGGGCTGCCACCTTCCGTGTGGGACAAGGAGCCGGACGTGTGCCTTTCTGGAAACAGGCCGTGCCGAGGACGAGAGCCATGAGATGTTCCTCCTCTGGGCAAGCCCGGGTCCCAGATCCTGTTGTGCCTGTGAATAGGCTGCAGGGGGACGGTGAAGACCAGCAACAGCTTTCACGGCTGCCACCTTCCGTGTGGGACAAGGAGCCGGATGAGTGCCTTTTCGGAGTCAGGCTCTGCCGAGGACGAGAGCCATGAGATGTTCCTCCTCTGGGCAAGCCCGGGTCCCAGATCCTGTTGTGCCTGTGAATAGGCTGCAGGGGGACGGTGAAGACCAGCAACAGCTTTCAGGGCTGCCACCTTCCGTGTGGGACAAGGAGCCGGACGTGTGCCTTTCTGGAAACAGGCCGTGCCGAGGACGAGAGCCATGAGATGTTCCTCCTCTGGGCAAGCCCGGGTCCCAGATCCTGTTGTGCCTGTGAATAGGCTGCAGGGGGACGGTGAAGACCAGCAACAGCTTTCAGGGCTGCCACCTTCCGTGTGGGACAAGGAGCCGGATGAGTGCCTTTTCGGAAACAGGCTCTGCCGAGGACGAGAGCCATGAGATGTTCCTCCTCTGGGCAAGCCCGGGTCCCAGATCCTGTTGTGCCTGTGAATAGGCTGCAGGGGGACGGTGAAGACCAGCAACAGCTTTCAGGGCTGCCACCTTCCGTGTGGGACAGGGAGCCGGACGTGTGCCTTTATGGAAACAGGCCCTGCGAGGACTAGAGCCATGAGATGTTCCTCCTCTGGGCAAGCCCGGGTCCCAGATCCTGTTGTGCCTGTGAATAGGCTGCAGGGGGACGGTGAAGACCAGCAACAGCTTTCACGGCTGCCACCTTCACTGTGGGACAAGGAGCCGGACGTGTGCCTTTCTGGAAACAGGCCCTGCCGAGGACGAGAGCCATGAGATGTTCCTCCTCTGGGCAAGCCCGGGTCCCAGATCCTGTTGTGCCTGTGAATAGGCTGCAGGGGGACGGTGAAGACCAGCAACAGCTTTCAGGGCTGCCACCTTCCGTGTGGGACAAGGAGCCGGATGTGTGCCTTTTCGGAAACAGGCTCTGCCGAGGACGAGAGCCATGAGATGTTCCTCCTCTGGGCCAACCCGGGTCCTGAATCCTGTTGTGCCTGTGAATAGGCTGCAGGGGGACGGTGAAGACCAGCAACAGCTTCCAGGGCTGCCACCTTCCGTGTGGGACAAGGAGCCGGACGTGTGCCTTTTCGGAAACAAGCACTGCCGAGGACGAGAGCCATGAGATGTTCCTCCTCTGGGCAAGCCCGGGTCCCAGATCCTGTTGTGCCTGTGAATAGGCTGCAGGGGGACGGTGAACACCAGCAACAGCTTTCACGGCTGCCACCTTCCGTGTAGGACAAGGAGCCGGACGTGTGCCTTTCTGGAAACAGGCCGTGCCGAGGACGAGAGCCATGAGATGTTCCTCCTCTGGGCAAGCCCGGGTCCCAGATCCTGTTGTGCCTGTGAATAGGCTGCAGGGGGACGGTGAAGACCAGCAACAGCTTTCAGGGCTGCCACCTTCCGTGTGGGACAAGGAGCCGGACGTGTGCCTTTCTGGAAACAGGCCCTGCCGAGGACGAGAGCCATGAGATGTTCCTCCTCTGGGCAAGCCCGGGTCCCAGATCCTGTTGTGCCTGTGAATAGGCTGCAGGGGGACGGTGAAGACCAGCAACAGCTTTCAGGGCTGCCACCTTCCGTGTGGGACAAGGAGCCGGACGTGTGCCTTTTCGGAATCAGGCTCTGCCGAGGACGAGAGCCATGAGATGTTCCTCCTCTGGGCAAGCCCGGGTCCAAATCCTGTTGTGCCTGTGAATAGGCTGCAGGGGGACGGTGAAGACCAGCAACAGCTTTCAGGGCTGCCACCTTCCGTGTGGGACAATGAGCCGGATGTGTGCCTTTCTGGAAACAGGCCCTGCCGAGGACGAGAGCCATGAGATGTTCCTCCTCTGGGCAAGCCCGGGTCCTGAATCCTGTTGTGCCTGTGAATAGGCTGCAGGGGGACGGTGAAGACCAGCAACAGCTTTCAGGGCTGCCACCTTCCGTGTGGGACAAGGAGCCGGATGAGTGCCTTTTCGGAGTCAGGCTCTGCCGAGGACGAGAGCCATGAGATGTTCCTCCTCTGGGCAAGCCCGGGTCCCAGATCCTGTTGTGCCTGTGAATAGGCTGCAGGGGGACGGTGAAGACCAGCAACAGCTTTCAGGGCTGCCACCTTCCGTGTGGGACAAGGAGCCGGATGTGTGCCTTTTCGGAAACAGGCTCTGCCGAGGACGAGAGCCATGAGATGTTCCTCCTCTGGGCAAGCCCGGGTCCTGAATCCTGTTGTGCCTGTGAATAGGCTGCAGGGGGACGGTGAAGACCAGCAACAGCTTTCAGGGCTGCCACCTTCCGTGTGGGACAATGAGCCGGTCTTGTGCCTTTATGGAAACAGGCCGTGCCGAGGACGAGAGCCATGAGATGTTCCTCCTCTGGGCAAGCCCGGGTCCCTGATCCTGTTGTGCCTGTGAATAGGCTGCAGGGGGACGGTGAAGACCAGCAACAGCTTTCAGGGCTGCCACCTTCCGTGTGGGACAAGGAGCCGGACGTGTGCCTTTTCGGAATCAGGCTCTGCCGAGGACGAGAGCCATGAGATGTTCCTCCTCTGGGCAAGCCCGGGTCCTGAATCCTGTTGTGCCTGTGAATAGGCTGCAGGGGGACGGTGAAGACCAGCAACAGCTTTCAGGGCTGCCACCTTCCGTGTGGGACAAGGAGCCGGACGTGTCTTTCTGGATACAGGCCCTGCCGAGGACGAGAGCCATGAGATGTTCCTCCTCTGGGCAAGCCCGGGTCCCAGATCCTGTTGTGCCTGTGAATAGGCTGCAGGGGGACGGTGAAGACCAGCAACAGCTTTCATGGCTGCCACCTTCCGTGTGGGACAAGGAGCCGGATGAGTGCCTTTTCGGAAACAGGCTCTGCCGAGGACGAGAGCCATGAGATGTTCCTCCTCTGGGCAAGCCCGGGTCCCAGATCCTGTTGTGCCTGTGAATAGGCTGCAGGGGGACGGTGAAGACCAGCAACAGCTTTCAGGGCTGCCACCTTCCGTGTGGGACAATGAGCCGGTCTTGTGCCTTTATGGAAACAGGCCCTGCGAGGACGAGAGCCATGAGATGTTCCTCCTCTGGGCAAGCCCGGGTCCCAGATCCTGTTGTGCCTGTGAATAGGCTGCAGGGGGACGGTGAAGACCAGCAACAGCTTTCACGGCTGCCACCTTCACTGTGGGACAAGGAGCCGGACGTGTGCCTTTCTGGAAACAGGCCCTGCCGAGGACGAGAGCCATGAGATGTTCCTCCTCTGGGCAAGCCCGGGTCCCAGATCCTGTTGTGCCTGTGAATAGGCTGCAGGGGGACGGTGAAGACCAGCAACAGCTTTCAGGGCTGCCACCTTCCGTGTGGGACAAGGAGCCGGACGTGTCCGTTTTCGGAAACAGGATCTGCCGAGGACGAGAGCCATGAGATGTTCCTCCTCTGGGCAAGCCCGGGTCCCAGATCCTGTTGTGCCTGTGAATAGGCTGCAGGGGGACGGTGAAGACCAGCAACAGCTTTCAGGGCTGCCACCTTCCGTGTGGGACAAGGAGCCGGACGTGTCTTTCTGGATACAGGCCCTGCCGAGGACGAGAGCCATGAGATGTTCCTCCCCTGGGCAAGCCCGGGTCCCAGATCCTGTTGTGCCTGTGAATAGGCTGCAGGGGGACGGTGAACACCAGCAACAGCTTTCACGGCTGCCACCTTCCGTGTGGGACAAGGAGCCGGATGAGTGCCTTTTCGGAGTCAGGCTCTGCCGAGGACGAGAGCCATGAGATGTTCCTCCTCTGGGCAAGCCCGGGTCCCAGATCCTGTTGTGCCTGTGAATAGGCTGCAGGGGGACGGTGAAGACCAGCAACAGCTTTCAGGGCTGCCACCTTCCGTGTGGGACAAGGAGCCGGACGTGTGCCTTTCTGGAAACAGGCCGTGCCGAGGACGAGAGCCATGAGATGTTCCTCCTCTGGGCAAGCCCGGGTCCCAGATCCTGTTGTGCCTGTGAATAGGCTGCAGGGGGACGGTGAAGACCAGCAACAGCTTTCAGGGCTGCCACCTTCCGTGTGGGACAAGGAGCCGGATGAGTGCCTTTTCGGAAACAGGCTCTGCCGAGGACGAGAGCCATGAGATGTTCCTCCTCTGGGCAAGCCCGGGTCCCAGATCCTGTTGTGCCTGTGAATAGGCTGCAGGGGGACGGTGAAGACCAGCAACAGCTTTCAGGGCTGCCACCTTCCGTGTGGGACAATGAGCCGGTCTTGTGCCTTTATGGAAACAGGCCCTGCGAGGACTAGAGCCATGAGATGTTCCTCCTCTGGGCAAGCCCGGGTCCCAGATCCTGTTGTGCCTGTGAATAGGCTGCAGGGGGACGGTGAAGACCAGCAACAGCTTTCACGGCTGCCACCTTCACTGTGGGACAAGGAGCCGGACGTGTGCCTTTCTGGAAACAGGCCCTGCCGAGGACGAGAGCCATGAGATGTTCCTCCTCTGGGCAAGCCCGGGTCCCAGATCCTGTTGTGCCTGTGAATAGGCTGCAGGGGGACGGTGAAGACCAGCAACAGCTTTCAGGGCTGCCACCTTCCGTGTGGGACAAGGAGCCGGATGTGTGCCTTTTCGGAAACAGGCTCTGCCGAGGACGAGAGCCATGAGATGTTCCTCCTCTGGGCCAACCCGGGTCCTGAATCCTGTTGTGCCTGTGAATAGGCTGCAGGGGGACGGTGAAGACCAGCAACAGCTTCCAGGGCTGCCACCTTCCGTGTGGGACAAGGAGCCGGACGTGTGCCTTTTCGGAAACAAGCTCTGCCGAGGACGAGAGCCATGAGATGTTCCTCCTCTGGGCAAGCCCGGGTCCCAGATCCTGTTGTGCCTGTGAATAGGCTGCAGGGGGACGGTGAACACCAGCAACAGCTTTCACGGCTGCCACCTTCCGTGTAGGACAAGGAGCCGGACGTATGCCTTTCTGGAAACAGGCCGTGCCGAGGACGAGAGCCATGAGATGTTCCTCCTCTGGGCAAGCCCGGGTCCCAGATCCTGTTGTGCCTGTGAATAGGCTGCAGGGGGACGGTGAAGACCAGCAACAGCTTTCACGGCTGCCATCTTCACTGTGGGACAAGGAGCCGGACGTGTGCCTTTCTGGAAACAGGCCCTGCCGAGGACGAGAGCCATGAGATGTTCCTCCTCTGGCCAAGCCCGGGTCCCAGATCCTGTTGTGCCTGTGAATAGGCTGCAGGGGGACGGTGAAGACCAGCAACAGCTTTCAGGGCTGCCACCTTCCGTGTGGGACAAGGAGCCGGACGTGTGCCTTTTCGGAAACAGGCTCTGCCGAGGACGAGAGCCATGAGATGTTCCTCCTCTGGGCAAGCCCGGGTCCAAATCCTGTTGTGCCTGTGAATAGGCTGCAGGGGGACGGTGAAGACCAGCAACAGCTTTCAGGGCTGCCACCTTCCGTGTGGGACAATGAGCCGGATGTGTGCCTTTCTGGAAACAGGCCCTGCCGAGGACGAGAGCCATGAGATGTTCCTCCTCTGGGCAAGCCCGGGTCCTGAATCCTGTTGTGCCTGTGAATAGGCTGCAGGGGGACGGTGAAGACCAGCAACAGCTTTCAGGGCTGCCACCTTCCGTGTGGGACAAGGAGCCGGATGAGTGCCTTTTCGGAGTCAGGCTCTGCCGAGGACGAGAGCCATGAGATGTTCCTCCTCTGGGCAAGCCCGGGTCCCAGATCCTGTTGTGCCTGTGAATAGGCTGCAGGGGGACGGTGAAGACCAGCAACAGCTTTCAGGGCTGCCACCTTCCGTGTGGGACAAGGAGCCGGATGTGTGCCTTTTCGGAAACAGGCTCTGCCGAGGACGAGAGCCATGAGATGTTCCTCCTCTGGGCAAGCCCGGGTCCTGAATCCTGTTGTGCCTGTGAATAGGCTGCAGGGGGACGGTGAAGACCAGCAACAGCTTTCAGGGCTGCCACCTTCCGTGTGGGACAATGAGCCGGTCTTGTGCCTTTATGGAAACAGGCCGTGCCGAGGACGAGAGCCATGAGATGTTCCTCCTCTGGGCAAGCCCGGGTCCCAGATCCTGTTGTGCCTGTGAATAGGCTGCAGGGGGACGGTGAAGACCAGCAACAGCTTTCAGGGCTGCCACCTTCCGTGTGGGACAAGGAGCCGGACGTGTGCCTTTTCGGAATCAGGCTCTGCCGAGGACGAGAGCCATGAGATGTTCCTCCTCTGGGCAAGCCCGGGTCCTGAATCCTGTTGTGCCTGTGAATAGGCTGCAGGGGGACGGTGAAGACCAGCAACAGCTTTCAGGGCTGCCACCTTCCGCGTGGGACAAGGAGCCGGACGTGTCTTTCTGGATACAGGCCCTGCCGAGGACGAGAGCCATGAGATGTTCCTCCTCTGGGCAAGCCCGGGTCCCAGATCCTGTTGTGCCTGTGAATAGGCTGCAGGGGGACGGTGAAGACCAGCAACAGCTTTCATGGCTGCCACCTTCCGTGTGGGACAAGGAGCCGGATGAGTGCCTTTTCGGAAACAGGCTCTGCCGAGGACGAGAGCCATGAGATGTTCCTCCTCTGGGCAAGCCCGGGTCCCAGATCCTGTTGTGCCTGTGAATAGGCTGCAGGGGGACGGTGAAGACCAGCAACAGCTTTCAGGGCTGCCACCTTCCGTGTGGGACAATGAGCCGGTCTTGTGCCTTTATGGAAACAGGCCCTGCGAGGACGAGAGCCATGAGATGTTCCTCCTCTGGGCAAGCCCGGGTCCCAGATCCTGTTGTGCCTGTGAATAGGCTGCAGGGGGACGGTGAAGACCAGCAACAGCTTCCAGGGCTGCCACCTTCCGTGTGGGACAAGGAGCCGGACGTGTGCCTTTTCGGAAACAGGCTCTGCCGAGGACGAGAGCCATGAGATGTTCCTCCTCTGGGCAAGCCCGGGTCCTGAATCCTGTTGTGCCTGTGAATAGGCTGCAGGGGGACGGTGAAGACCAGCAACAGCTTCCAGGGCTGCCACCTTCACTGTGGGACAAGGAGCCGGACGTGTGCCTTTTCGGAAACAAGCTCTGCCGAGGACGAGAGCCATGAGATGTTCCTCCTCTGGGCAAGCCCGCGTCCAGATCCTGTTGTGCCTGTGAATAGGCTGCAGGGGGACGGTGAAGACCAGCAACAGCTTTCACGGCTGCCACATTCCGTGTGGGACAAGGAGCCGGACGTGTGCGTTTTCGGAAACAAGCTCTGCCGAGAACGAGAGCCATGAGATGTTCCACCTCTGGGCAAGCCCGGGTCCCAGATCCTGTTGTGCCTGTGAATAGGCTGCAGGGGGACGGTGAAGACCAGCAACAGCTTTCACGGCTGCCACCTTCCGTGTGGGACAAGGAGCCGGACGTGCCTTTCTGGATACAGGCCCTGCCGAGGACGAGAGCCATGAGATGTTCCTCCTCTGGGCAAGCCCGGGTCCCAGATCCTGTTGTGCCTGTGAATAGGCTGCAGGGGGACGGTGAAGACCAGCAACAGCTTTCAGGGCTGCCACCTTCCGTGTGGGACAAGGAGCCGGAGGAGTGCCTTTTCGGAGTCAGGCTCTGCCGAGGACGAGAGCCATGAGATGTTCCTCCTCTGGGCAAGCCCGGGTCCCAGATCCTGTTGTGCCTGTGAATAGGCTGCAGGGGGACGGTGAAGACCAGCAACATCTTTCAGGGCTGCCACCTTCCGTGTGGGACAAGGAGCCGGATGTGTGCCTTTTCGGAAACAGGCTCTGCCGAGGACGAGAGCCATGAGATGTTCCTCCTCTGGGCAAGCCCGGGTCCTGAATCCTGTTGTGCCTGTGAATAGGCTGCAGGGGGACGGTGAAGACCAGCAACAGCTTTCAGGGCTGCCACCTTCCGTGTGGGACAATGAGCCGGTCTTGTGCCTTTATGGAAACAGGCCGTGCCGAGGACGAGAGCCATGAGATGTTCCTCCTCTGGGCAAGCCCGGGTCCCAGATCCTGTTGTGCCTGTGAATAGGCTGCAGGGGGACGGTGAAGACCAGCAACAGCTTTCAGGGCTGCCACCTTCCGTGTGGGACAAGGAGCCGGACGTGTGCCTTTTCGGAATCAGGCTCTGCCGAGGACGAGAGCCATGAGATGTTCCTCCTCTGGGCAAGCCCGGGTCCTGAATCCTGTTGTGCCTGTGAATAGGCTGCAGGGGGACGGTGAAGACCAGCAACAGCTTTCAGGGCTGCCACCTTCCGTGTGGGACAAGGAGCCGGACGTGCCTTTCTGGATACAGGCCCTGCCGAGGACGAGAGCCATGAGATGTTCCTCCTCTGGGCAAGCCCGGGTCCCAGATCCTGTTGTGCCTGTGAATAGGCTGCAGGGGGACGGTGAAGACCAGCAACAGCTTTCAGGGCTGCCACCTTCCGTGTGGGACAAGGAGCCGGAGGAGTGCCTTTTCGGAGTCAGGCTCTGCCGAGGACGAGAGCCATGAGATGTTCCTCCTCTGGGCAAGCCCGGGTCCCAGATCCTGTTGTGCCTGTGAATAGGCTGCAGGGGGACGGTGAAGACCAGCAACAGCTTCCAGGGCTGCCACCTTCCGTGTGGGACAAGGAGCCGGACGTGTGCCTTTTCGGAAACAGGCTCTGCCGAGGACGAGAGCCATGAGATGTTCCTCCTCTGGGCAAGCCCGGGTCCTGAATCCTGTTGTGCCTGTGAATAGGCTGCAGGGGGACGGTGAAGACCAGCAACAGCTTCCAGGGCTGCCACCTTCACTGTGGGACAAGGAGCCGGACGTGTGCCTTTTCGGAAACAAGCTCTGCCGAGGACGAGAGCCATGAGATGTTCCTCCTCTGGGCAAGCCCGCGTCCAGATCCTGTTGTGCCTGTGAATAGGCTGCAGGGGGACGGTGAAGACCAGCAACAGCTTTCACGGCTGCCACATTCCGTGTGGGACAAGGAGCCGGACGTGTGCGTTTTCGGAAACAAGCTCTGCCGAGAACGAGAGCCATGAGATGTTCCACCTCTGGGCAAGCCCGGGTCCCAGATCCTGTTGTGCCTGTGAATAGGCTGCAGGGGGACGGTGAAGACCAGCAACAGCTTTCACGGCTGCCACCTTCCGTGTGGGACAAGGAGCCGGACGTGCCTTTCTGGATACAGGCCCTGCCGAGGACGAGAGCCATGAGATGTTCCTCCTCTGGGCAAGCCCGGGTCCCAGATCCTGTTGTGCCTGTGAATAGGCTGCAGGGGGACGGTGAAGACCAGCAACAGCTTTCAGGGCTGCCACCTTCCGTGTGGGACAAGGAGCCGGAGGAGTGCCTTTTCGGAGTCAGGCTCTGCCGAGGACGAGAGCCATGAGATGTTCCTCCTCTGGGCAAGCCCGGGTCCCAGATCCTGTTGTGCCTGTGAATAGTCTGCAGGGGGACGGTGAAGACCAGCAACATCTTTCAGGGCTGCCACCTTCCGTGTGGGACAAGGAGCCGGATGTGTGCATTTTCGGAAACAGGCTCTGCCGAGGACGAGAGCCATGAGATGTTCCTCCTCTGGGCAAGCCCGGGTCCTGAATCCTGTTGTGCCTGTGAATAGGCTGCAGGGGGACGGTGAAGACCAGCAACAGCTTCCAGGGCTGCCACCTTCCGTGTGGGACAAGGAGCCGGACGTGTGCCTTTTCGGAAACAGGCTCTGCCGAGGACGAGATCCATGAGATGTTCCTCCTCTGGGCAAGCCCGGGTCCCAGATCCTGTTGTGCCTGTGAATAGGCTGCAGGGGGACGGTGAACACCAGCAACAGCTTTCAGGGCTGCCACCTTCCGTGTGGGACAATGAGCCGGATGTGTGCCTTTCTGGAAACAGGCCCTGCCGAGGACGAGAGCCATTAGATGTTCCTCCTCTGGGCAAGCCCGCGTACAAATCCTGTTGTGCCTGTGAATAGGCTGCAGGGGGACGGTGAAGACCAGCAACAGCTTTCACGGCTGCCACCTTCCGTGTGGGACAAGGAGCCGGATGTGTGCCTTTTCGGAAAAAGGCCCTGCCGAGGACGAGAGCCATGAGATGTTCCTCCTCTGGGCAAGCCCGGGTCCCAGATCCTGTTGTGCCTGTGAATAGGCTGCAGGGGGACGGTGAAGACCAGCAACAGCTTTCAGGGCTGCCACCTTCCGTGTGGGACAAGGAGCCGGATGTGTGCCTTTTCGGAAACAGGCTCTGCCGAGGACGAGAGCCATGAGATGTTCCTCCTCTGGGCAAGCCCGGGTCCTGAATCCTGTTGTGCCTGTGAATAGGCTGCAGGGGGACAGTGAAGACCAGCAACAGCTTTCAGGGCTGCCACCTTCCGTGTGGGACAAGGAGCCGGACGTGTGCATTTTCGGAAACAGTCTCTTCCGAGGACGAGATCCATAAGATGTTCCTCCTCTGGGCAAGCCCGCGTCCAAATCCTGTTGTGCCTGTGAATAGGCTGCAGGGGGACGGTGAAGACCAGCAACATCTTTCAGGGCTGCCACCTTCCGTGTGGGACAAGGAGCTGGATGATTGCCTTTTCGGAGTCAGGCTCTGCCGAGGACGAGAGCCATGAGATATTCCTCCTCTGGGCAAGCCCGGGTCCCAGATCCTGTTGTGCCTGTGAATAGGCCGCAGGGGGACGGTGAAGACCAGCAACAGCTTCCAGGGCTGCCACCTTCCGTGTGGGACAAGGAGCCGGACGTGTGCCTTTTCGGAAACAAGCTCTGCCGAGGACGAGAGCCATGAGATGTTCCTCCTCTGGGCAAGCCCAGGTCCCAGATCCTGTTGTGCCTGTGAATAGGCTGCAGGGGGACGGTGAACACCAGCAACAGCTTTCAGGGCTGCCACCTTCCGTGTGGGACAATGAGCCGGTCTTGTGCCTTTATGGAAACAGGCCCTGCGAGGACGAGAGCCATGAGATGTTCCTCCTCTGGGCAAGCCCGGGTCCCAGATCCTGTTGTGCCTGTGAATAGGCTGCAGGGGGACGGTGAAGACCAGCAACAGCTTTCAGGGCTGCCACCTTCCGTGTGGGACAAGGAGCCGGATGATTGCCTTTTCGGAAACAGGCTCTGCCGAGGACGAGAGCCATGAGATGTTCCTCCTCTGGGCAAGCCCGGATCCCAGATCCTGTTGTGCCTGTGAATAGGCTGCAGGGGGACGGTGAAGACCAGCAACAGCTTCCAGGGCTGCCACCTTCCGTGTGGGACAAGGAGCCGGACGTGTGCCTTTTCGGAAACAAGCTCTGCCGAGGACGAGAGCCATGAGATGTTCCTCCTCTGGGCAAGCCCGGGTCCCAGATCCTGTTGTGCCTGTGAATAGGCTGCAGGGGGACGGTGAACACCAGCAACAGCTTTCACGGCTGCCATCTTCACTGTGGGACAAGGAGCCGGACGTGTGCCTTTCTGGAAACAGGCCCTGCCGAGGACGAGAGCCATGAGATGTTCCTCCTCTGGGCAAGCCCGGGTCCTGAATCCTGTTGTGCCTGTGAATAGGCTGCAGGGGGACGGTGAAGACCAGCAACAGCTTTCAGGGCTGCCACCTTCCGTGTGGGAGAAGTAGCCGGATGTGTGCCTTTTCGGAAACAGGCTCTGCCGAGGACGAGAGCCATGAGATGTTCCTCCTCTGGGCAAGCCCGCGTCCAGATCCTGTTGTGCCTGTGAACAGGCTGCAGGGGGACGGTGAAGACCAGAAACAGCTTTCAGGGCTGCCACCTTCCGTGTGGGACAATGAGCCGGTCTTGTGCCTTTATGGAAACAGGCCGTGCCGAGGACGAGAGCCATGAGATGTTCCTCCTCTGGGCAAACCCGGGTCCCAGATCCTGTTGTGCCTGTGAATAGGCTGCAGGGGGACGGTGAAGACCAGCAACAGCTTCCAGGGCTGCCACCTTCCGTGTGGGACAAGGAGCCGGACGTGTGCCTTTTCGGAAACAAGCTCTGCCGAGGACGAGAGCCATGAGATGTTCCTCCTCTGGGCAAGCCCGGGTCCTGAATCCTGTTGTGCCTGTGAATAGGCAGCAGGGGGACGGTGAAGACCAGCAACAGCTTTCAGGGCTGCCACCTTCCGTGTGGGACAAGGAGCCGGATGTGTGCCTTTTCGGAAACAGGCTCTGCCGAGGACGAGAGCCATGAGATGTTCCTCCTCTGGGCAAGCCCGGGTCCTGAATCCTGTTGTGCCTGTGAATAGGCTGCAGGGGGACGGTGAAGACCAGCAACAGCTTTCACGGCTGCCACATTCCGTGTGGGACAAGGAGCCGGACGTGTGCCTTTTCGGAAACAAGCTCTGCCGAGAACGAGAGCCATGAGATGTTCCACCTCTGGGCAAGCCCGGGTCCCAGATCCTGTTGTGCCTGTGAATAGGCTGCAGGGGGACGGTGAAGACCAGCAACAGCTTTCACGGCTGCCACCTTCCGTGTGGGACAAGGAGCCGGACGTGCCTTTCTGGATACAGGCCCTGCCGAGGACGAGAGCCATGAGATGTTCCTCCTCTGGGCAAGCCCGGGTCCCAGATCCTGTTGTGCCTGTGAATAGGCTGCAGGGGGACGGTGAAGACCAGCAACAGCTTTCACGGCTGCCACCTTCCGTGTGGGACAAGGAGCCGGACGTGCCTTTCTGGATACAGGCCCTGCCGAGGACGAGAGCCATGAGATGTTCCTCCTCTGGGCAAGCCCGGGTCCCAGATCCTGTTGTGCCTGTGAATAGGCTGCAGGGGGACGGTGAAGACCAGCAACAGCTTTCAGGGCTGCCACCTTCCGTGTGGGACAAGGAGCCGGATGAGTGCCTATTCGGAGTCAGGCTCTGCCGAGGACGAGAGCCATGAGATGTTCCTCCTCTGGGCAAGCCCGGGTCCCAGATCCTGTTGTGCCTGTGAATAGTCTGCAGGGGGACGGTGAAGACCAGCAACATCTTTCAGGGCTGCCACCTTCCGTGTGGGACAAGGAGCCGGATGTGTGCATTTTCGGAAACAGGCTCTGCCGAGGACGAGAGCCATGAGATGTTCCTCCTCTGGGCAAGCCCGGGTCCTGAATCCTGTTGTGCCTGTGAATAGGCTGCAGGGGGACGGTGAAGACCAGCAACAGCTTCCAGGGCTGCCACCTTCCGTGTGGGACAAGGAGCCTGACGTGTGCCTTTTCGGAAACAGGCTCTGCCGAGGACGAGAGCCATGAGATGTTCCTCCTCTGGGCAAGCCCGGGTCCCAGATCCTGTTGTGCCTGTGAATAGGCTGCAGGGGGACGGTGAACACCAGCAACAGCTTTCAGGGCTGCCACCTTCCGTGTGGGACAATGAGCCGGATGTGTGCCTTTCTGGAAACAGGCCCTGCCAAGGACGAGAGCCATTAGATGTTCCTCCTCTGGGCAAGCCCGCGTCCAAATCCTGTTGTGCCTGTGAATAGGCTGCAGGGGGACGGTGAAGACCAGCAACAGCTTTCACGGCTGCCACCTTCCGTGTGGGACAAGGAGCCGGATGTGTGCCTTTTCGGAAAAAGGCCCTGCCGAGGACGAGAGCCATGAGATGTTCCTCCTCTGGCCAAGCCCGGGTCCCAGATCCTGTTGTGCCTGTGAATAGGCTGCAGGGGGACGGTGAAGACCAGCAACAGCTTTCAGGGCTGCCACCTTCCGTGTGGGACAAGGAGCCGGATGTGTGCCTTTTCGGAAACTGGCTCTGCCGAGGACGAGAGCCATGAGATGTTCCTCCTCTGGGCAAGCCCGGGTCCTGAATCCTGTTGTGCCTGTGAATAGGCTGCAGGGGGACGGTGAAGACCAGCAACAGCTTTCAGGGCTGCCACCTTCCGTGTGGGACAAGGAGCCGGACGTGTGCATTTTCGGAAACAGTCTCTGCCGAGGACGAGAGCCATAAGATGTTCCTCCTCTGGGCAAGCCCGCGTCCAAATCCTGTTGTGCCTGTGAATAGGCTGCAGGGGGACGGTGAAGACCAGCAACAGCTTTCAGGGCTGCCACCTTCCGTGTGGGACAAGGAGCTGGATGATTGCCTTTTCGGAGTCAGGCTCTGCCGAGGACGAGAGCCATGAGATATTCCTCCTCTGGGCAAGCCCGGGTCCCAGATCCTGTTGTGCCTGTGAATAGGCCGCAGGGGGACGGTGAAGACCAGCAACAGCTTCCAGGGCTGCCACCTTCCGTGTGGGACAAGGAGCCGGACGTGTGCCTTTTCGGAAACAAGCTCTGCCGAGGACGAGAGCCATGAGATGTTCCTCCTCTGGGCAAGCCCAGGTCCCAGATCCTGTTGTGCCTGTGAATAGGCTGCAGGGGGACGGTGAACACCAGCAACAGCTTTCAGGGCTGCCACCTTCCGTGTGGGACAATGAGCCGGTCTTGTGCCTTTATGGAAACAGGCCCTGCGAGGACGAGAGCCATGAGATGTTCCTCCTCTGGGCAAGCCCGGGTCCCAGATCCTGTTGTGCCTGTGAATAGGCTGCAGGGGGACGGTGAAGACCAGCAACAGCTTTCAGGGCTGCCACCTTCCGTGTGGGACAAGGAGCCGGATGATTGCCTTTTCGGAAACAGGCTCTGCCGAGGACGAGAGCCATGAGATGTTCCTCCTCTGGGCAAGCCCGGATCCCAGATCCTGTTGTGCCTGTGAATAGGCTGCAGGGGGACGGTGAACACCAGCAACAGCTTTCACGGCTGCCATCTTCACTGTGGGACAAGGAGCCGGACGTGTGCCTTTCTGGAAACAGGCCCTGCCGAGGACGAGAGCCATGAGATGTTCCTCCTCTGGGCAAGCCCGGGTCCTGAATCCTGTTGTGCCTGTGAATAGGCTGCAGGGGGACGGTGAAGACCAGCAACAGCTTTCAGGGCTGCCACCTTCCGTGTGGGAGAAGTAGCCGGATGTGTGCCTTTTCGGAAACAGGCTCTGCCGAGGACGAGAGCCATGAGATGTTCCTCCTCTGGGCAAGCCCGCGTCCAGATCCTGTTGTGCCTGTGAACAGGCTGCAGGGGGACGGTGAAGACCAGCAACAGCTTTCAGGGCTGCCACCTTCCGTGTGGGACAATGAGCCGGTCTTGTGCCTTTATGGAAACAGGCCCTGCGAGGACGAGAGCCATGAGATGTTCCTCCTCTGGGCAAGCCCGGGTCCCAGATCCTGTTGTGCCTGTGAATAGGCTGCAGGGGGACGGTGAAGACCAGCAACAGCTTCCAGGGCTGCCACCTTCCGTGTGGGACAAGGAGCCGGACGTGTGCCTTTTCGGAAACAAGCTCTGCCGAGGACGAGAGCCATGAGATGTTCCTCCTCTGGGCAAGCCCGGGTCCTGAATCCTGTTGTGCCTGTGAATAGGCTGCAGGGGGACGGTGAAGACCAGCAACAGCTTTCAGGGCTGCCACCTTCCGTGTGGGACAAGGAGCCGGATGTGTGCCTTTTCGGAAACAGGCTCTGCCGAGGACGAGAGCCATGAGATGTTCCTCCTCTGGGCAAGCCCGCGTCCAGATCCTGTTGTGCCTGTGAATAGGCTGCAGGGGGACGGTGAAGACCAGCAACAGCTTTCAGGGCTGCCAACTTCCGTGTGGGACAAGGAGCCGGACGTGTCTTTCTGGATACAGGCCCTGCCGAGGACGAGAGCCATGAGATGTTACTCCTCTGGGCAAACCCGGGTCCCAGATCCTGTTGTGCCTGTGAATAGGCTGCAGGGGGACGGTGAAGACCAGCAACAGCTTTCAGGGCTGCCACCTTCCGTGTGGGACAAGGAGCCGGACGTGTGCCTTTTCGGAATCAGGCTCTGCCGAGGACGAGAGCCATGAGATGTTCCTCCTCTAGGCAAGCCCGGGTCCAAATCCTGTTGTGCCTGTGAATAGGCTGCAGGGGGACGGTGAAGACCAGCAACAGCTTTCAGGGCTGCCACCTTCCGTGTGGGACAATGAGCCGGACGTGTCTTTCTGGATACAGGCCCTGCCGAGGACGAGAGCCATGAGATGTTCCTTCTCTGGGCAAGCCCGGGTCCCAGATCCTGTTGTGCCTGTGAATAGGCTGCAGGGGGATGGTGAAGACCAGCAACAGCTTTCAGGGCTGCCACCTTCCGTGTGGGACAAGGAGCCGGACGTGTGCATTTTCGGAAACAGGATCTGCCGAGGACGAGAGCCATGAGATGTTCCTCCTCTGGGCAAGCCCGCGTCCAAATCCTGTTGTGCCTGTGAATAGGCTGCAGGGGGACGGTGAAGACCAGCAACAGCTTTCACGGCTGCCACCTTCCGTGTGGGACAAGGAGCCGGACGTGTCTTTCTGGATACAGGCCCTGCCGAGGACGAGAGCCATGAGATGTTCCTCCTCTGGGCAAGCCCGGGTCCCAGATCCTGTTGTGCCTGTGAATAGTCTGCAGGGGGACGGTGAAGACCAGCAACATCTTTCAGGGCTGCCACCTTGCGTGTGGGACAAGGAGCCGGACGTGTGCCTTTCTGGATACAGGCCCTGCCGAGGACGAGAGCCATGAGATGTTCCTCCTCTGGGCAAGCCCCGGTTCTGAATACTGTTGTGCCTGTGAATAGGCTGCAGGGGGACGGTGAAGACCAGCAACAGCTTTCAGGGCTGCCACCTTCCGTGTGGGACAAGGAGCCGGATGTGTGCCTTTTCGGAAACAGGCTCTGCCGAGGACGAGAGCCATGAGATGTTCCTCCTCTGGGCAAGCCCGGGTCCTGAATCCTGTTGTGCCTGTGAATAGGCTGCAGGGGGACGGTGAAGACCAGCAACAGCTTCCAGGGCTGCCACCTTCCGTGTGGGACAAGGAGCCGGACGTGTGCCTTTTCGGAAACAAGCTCTGCCGAGGACGAGAGCCATGAGATGTTCCTCCTCTGGGCAAGCCCGGGTCCCAGATCCTGTTGTGCCTGTGAATAGGCTGCAGGGGGACGGTGAACACCAGCAACAGCTTTCAGGGCTGCCACCTTCCGTGTGGGACAAGGAGCCGGACGTGTGCCTTTCTGGAAACAGGCCGTGCCGAGGACGAGAGCCATGAGATGTTCCTCCTCTGGGCAAGCCCGGGTCCCAGATCCTGTTGTGCCTGTGAATAGGCTGCAGGGGGACGGTGAAGACCAGCAACATCTTTCAGGGCTGCCACCTTCCGTGTGGGACAAGGAGCCGGATGTGTGCATTTTCGGAAACAGGCTCTGCCGAGGACGAGAGCCATGAGATGTTCCTCCTCTGGGCAAGCCCGGGTCCTGAATCCTGTTGTGCCTGTGAATAGGCTGCAGGGGGACGGTGAAGACCAGCAACAGCTTTCAGGGCTGCCACCTTCCGTGTGGGACAAGGAGCCGGTCTTGTGCCTTTATGGAAACAGGTCCTGCCGAGGACGAGAGCCATGAGATGTTCCTCCTCTGGGCAAGGCCGGGTCCCAGATCCTGTTGTGCCTGTGAATAGGCTGCAGGGGGACGGTGAAGACCAGCAACAGCTTTCAGGGCTGCCACCTTCCGTGTGGGACAAGGAGCCGGACGTGTGCCTTTCTGGAAACAGGCCGTGCCGAGGACGAGAGCCATGAGATGTTCCTCCTCTGGCCACGCCCGGGTCCCAGAACCTGTTGTGCCTGTGAATAGGCTACAGGGGGACGGTGAAGACCAGCAACAGCTTTCAGGGCTGCCACCTTCCGTGTGGGACAAGGAGCCGGACGTGTCTTTCTGGATACAGGCCCTGCCGAGGATGAGAGCCATGAGATGTTCCTTCTCTGGGCAAGCCCGGGTCCCAGATCCTGTTGTGCCTGTGAATAGGCTGCAGGGGGACGGTGAAGACCAGCAACAGCTTTCAGGGCTGCCACCTTCCGTGTGGGACAAGGAGCCGGACGTGTGCATTTTCGGAAACAGGATCTGCCGAGGACGAGAGCCATGAGATGTTCCTCCTCTGGGCAAGCCCGCGTCCAAATCCTGTTGTGCCTGTGAATAGGCTGCAGGGGGACGGTGAAGACCAGCAACAGCTTTCAGGGCTGCCACCTTCCGTGTGGGACAAGGAGCCGGACGTGTCTTTCTGGATACAGGCCCTGCCGAGGACGAGAGCCATGAGATGTTCCTCCTCTGGGCAAGCCCGGGTCCCAGATCCTGTTGTGCCTGTGAATAGGCTGCAGGGGGACGGTGAAGACCAGCAACAGCTTCCAGGGCTGCCACCTTCCGTGTGGGACAAGGAGCCGGACGTGTGCCTTTTCGGAAACAAGCTCTGCCGAGGACGAGAGCCATGAGATGTTCCTCCTCTGGGCAAGGCCGGGTCCCAGATCCTGTTGTGCCTGTGAATAGGCTGCAGGGGGACGGTGAAGACCAGCAACAGCTTTCAGGGCTGCCACCTTCCGTGTGGGACAATGAGCCGGTCTTGTGCCTTTATGGAAACAGGCCCTGCGAGGACGAGAGCCATGAGATGTTCCTCCTCTGGGCAAGCCCGGGTCCCAGATCCTGTTGTGCCTGTGAATAGGCTGCAGGGGGACGGTGAAGACCAGCAACAGCTTCCAGGGCTGCCACCTTCCGTGTGGGACAAGGAGCCGGACGTGTGCCTTTTCGGAAAAAAGCTCTGCCGAGGACGAGAGCCATGAGATGTTCCTCCTCTGGGCAAGCCCGGGTCCTGAATCCTGTTGTGCCTGTGAATAGGCTGCAGGGGGACGGTGAAGACCAGCAACAGCTTTCAGGGCTGCCACCTTCCGTGTGGGACAAGGAGCCGGATGTGTGCCTTTTCGGAAACAGGCTCTGCCGAGGACGAGAGCCATGAGATGTTCCTCCTCTGGGCAAGCCCGCGTCCAGATCCTGTTGTGCCTGTGAATAGGCTGCAGGGGGACGGTGAAGACCAGCAACAGCTTTCAGGGCTGCCACCTTCCGTGTGGGACAAGGAGCCGGACGTGTGCCTTTTCGGAATCAGGCTCTGCCGAGGACGAGAGCCATTAGATGTTCCTCCTCTAGGCAAGCCCGGGTCCAAATCCTGTTGTGCCTGTGAATAGGCTGCAGGGGGACGGTGAAGACCAGCAACAGCTTTCAGGGCTGCCACCTTCCGTGTGGGACAATGAGCCGGACGTGTCTTTCTGGATACAGGCCCTGCCGAGGACGAGAGCCATGAGATGTTCCTTCTCTGGGCAAGCCCGGGTCCCAGATCCTGTTGTGCCTGTGAATAGGCTGCAGGGGGATGGTGAAGACCAGCAACAGCTTTCAGGGCTGCCACCTTCCGTGTGGGACAAGGAGCCGGACGTGTGCATTTTCGGAAACAGGATCTGCCGAGGACGAGAGCCATGAGATGTTCCTCCTCGGGGCAAGCCCGCGTCCAAATCCTGTTGTGCCTGTGAATAGGCTGCAGGGGGACGGTGAAGACCAGCAACAGCTTTCAGGGCTGCCACCTTCCGTGTGGGACAAGGAGCCGGACGTGTCTTTCTGGATACAGGCCCTGCCGAGGACGAGAGCCATGAGATGTTCCTCCTCTGGGCAAGCCCGGGTCCCAGATCCTGTTGTGCCTGTGAATAGTCTGCAGGGGGACGGTGAAGACCAGCAACAGCTTTCAGGGCTGCCACCTTGCGTGTGGGATAAGGAGCCGGACGTGTGCCTTTTCGGAAACAAGCTCTGCCGAGGACGAGAGCCATGAGATGTTCCTCCTCTGGGCAAGCCCGGGTCCCAGATCCTGTTGTGCCTGTGAATAGGCTGCAGGGGGACGGTGAACACCAGCAACAGCTTTCACGGCTGCCACCTTCCGTGTGGGACAAGGAGCCGGATGTGTGCCTTTCTGGAAACAGGCCGTGCCGAGGACGAGAGCCATGAGATGTTCCTCCTCTGGGCAAGCCCGGGTCCCAGATCCTGTTGTGCCTGTGAATAGGCTGCAGGGGGACGGTGAAGACCAGCAACAGCTTTCAGGGCTGCCACCTTCCGTGTGGGACAAGGAGCCGGATGAGTGCCTTTTCGGAAACAGGCTCTGCCGAGGACGAGAGCCATGAGATGTTCCTCCTCTGGGCAAGCCCGGGTCCAAATCCTGTTGTGCCTGTGAATAGGCTGCAGGGGGACGGTGAAGACCAGCAACAGCTTTCAGGGCTGCCACCTTCCGTGTGGGACAATGAGCCGGACGTGTCTTTCTGGATACAGGCCCTGCCGAGGACGAGAGCCATGAGATGTTCCTTCTCTGGGCAAGCCCGGGTCCCAGATCCTGTTGTGCCTGTGAATAGGCTGCAGGGGGACGGTGAAGACCAGCAACAGCTTTCAGGGCTGCCACCTTCCGTGTGGGACAAGGAGCCGGACGTGTGCATTTTCGGAAACAGGATCTGCCGAGGACGAGAGCCATGAGATGTTCCTCCTCTGGGCAAGCCCGCGTCCAAATCCTGTTGTGCCTGTGAATAGGCTGCAGGGGGACGGTGAAGACCAGCAACAGCTTTCACGGCTGCCACCTTCCGTGTGGGACAAGGAGCCGGACGTGTCTTTCTGGATACAGGCCCTGCCGAGGACGAGAGCCATGAGATGTTCCTCCTCTGGGCAAGCCCGGGTCCCAGATCCTGTTGTGCCTGTGAATAGGCTGCAGGGGGACGGTGAAGACCAGCAACAGCTTTCAGGGCTGCCACCTTCCGTGTGGGATAAGGAGCCGGACGTGTGCCTTTTCGGAAACAAGCTCTGCCGAGGACGAGAGCCATGAGATGTTCCTCCTCTGGGCAAGCCCGGGTCCCAGATCCTTTTGTGCCTGTGAATAGGCTGCAGGGGGACGGTGAACACCAGCAACAGCTTTCACGGCTGCCACCTTCCGTGTGGGACAAGGAGCCGGACGTGTGCCTTTCTGGAAACAGGCCGTGCCGAGGACGAGAGCCATGAGATGTTCCTCCTCTGGGCAAGCCCGGGTCCCAGATCCTGTTGTGCCTGTGAATAGGCTGCAGGGGGACGGTGAAGACCAGCAACAGCTTTCAGGGCTGCCACCTTCCGTGTGGGACAAGGAGCCGGATGTGTGCCTTTCTGGAAACAGGATCTGCCGAGGACGAGAGCCATGAGATGTTCCTCCTCTGGGCAAGCCCCGGTTCTGAATCCTGTTGTGCCTGTGAATAGGCTGCAGGGGGACGGTGAAGACCAGCAACAGCTTTCAGGGCTGCCACCTTCCGTGTGGGACAAGGAGCCGGATCTGTGCCTTTTCGGAAACAGGCTCTGCCGAGGACGAGAGCCATGAGATGTTCCTCCTCTGGGCAAGCCCGGGTCCTGAATCCTGTTGAGCCTGTGAATAGGCTGCAGGGGGACGGTGAAGACCAGCAACAGCTTCCAGGGCTGCCACCTTCCGTGTGGGACAAGGAGCCGGACGTGTGCCTTTTCGGAAACAAGCTCTGCCGAGGACGAGAGCCATGAGATGTTCCTCCTCTGGGCAAGCCCGGGTCCCAGATCCTGTTGTGCCTGTGAATAGGCTGCAGGGGGACGGTGAACACCAGCAACAGCTTTCACGGCTGCCACCTTCCGTGTGGGACAAGGAGCCGGACATGTGCCTTTCTGGAAACAGGCCGTGCCGAGGACGAGAGCCATGAGATGTTCCTCCTCTGGGCAAGCCCGGGTCCCAGATCCTGTTGTGCCTGTGAATAGGCTGCAGGGGGACGGTGAAGACCAGCAACAGCTTTCAGGGCTGCCACCTTCCGTGTGGGACAAGGAGCCGGATGTGTGCCTTTTCGGAAACAGGCTCTGCCGAGGACGAGAGCCATGAGATGTTCCTCCTCTGGGCAAGCCCGGGTCCTGAATCCTGTTGTGCCTGTGAATAGGCTGCAGGGGGACGGTGAAGACCAGCAACAGCTTTCAGGGCTGCCACCTTCCGTGTGGGACAAGGAGCCGGTCTTGTGCCTTTATGGAAACAGGCCCTGCCGAGGACGAGAGCCATGAGATGTTCCTCCTCTGGGCAAGGCCGGGTCCCAGATCCTGTTGTGCCTGTGAATAGGCTGCAGGGGGACGGTGAAGACCAGCAACAGCTTTCAGGGCTGCCACCTTCCGTGTGGGACAAGGAGCCGGATGTGTGCCTTTTCGGAAACAGGCTCTGCCGAGGACGAGAGCCATGAGATGTTCCTCCTCTGGGCAAGCCCGGGTCCTGAATCCTGTTGTGCCTGTGAATAGGCTGCAGGGGGACGGTGAAGACCAGCAACAGCTTCCAGGGCTGCCACCTTCCGTGTGGGACAAGGAGCCGGACGTGTGCCTTTCTGGAAACAGGCCGTGCCGAGGACGAGAGCCATGAGATGTTCCTCCTCTGGCCACGCCCGGGTCCCAGATCCTGTTGTGCCTGTGAATAGGCTGCAGGGGGACGGTGAAGACCAGCAACAGCTTTCAGGGCTGCCACCTTCCGTGTGGGACAAGGAGCCGGACGTGTGCCTTTCTGGAAACAGGCCGTGCCGAGGACGAGAGCCATGAGATGTTCCTCCTCTGGGCAAGCCCGGGTCCCAGATCCTGTTGTGCCTGTGAATAGGCTGCAGGGGGACGGTGAAGACCAGCAACAGCTTTCAGGGCTGCCACCTTCCGTGTGGGACAAGGAGCCGGACGTGTGCCTTTTCGGAATCAGGCTCTGCCGAGGACGAGAGCCATGAGATGTTCCTCCTCTGGGCAAGCCCGGGTCCAAATCCTGTTGTGCCTGTGAATAGGCTGCAGGGGGACGGTGAAGACCAGCAACAGCTTTCAGGGCTGCCACCTTCCGTGTGGGACAATGAGTCGGATGTGTGCCTTTCTGGAAACAGGCCCTGCCGAGGACGAGAGCCATTAGATGTTCCTCCTCTGGGCAAGCCCCGGTTCTGAATCCTGTTGTGCCTGTGAATAGGCTGCAGGGGGACGGTGAAGACCAGCAATAGCTTTCAGGGCTGCCACCTTCCGTGTGGGACAAGGAGCCAGACGTGTGCCTTTTCGGAAACAGGCTCTGCCGAAGACGAGAGCCATGAGATGTTCCTCCTCTGGGCAAGCCCGGGTCCCAGATCCTGTTGTGCCTGTGAATAGACTGCAGGGGGACGGTGAAGACCAGCAACAGCTTTCAGGGCTGCCACCTTCCGTGTGGGACAAGGAGCCGGATGTGTGCCTTTTCGGAAACAGGCTCTGCCGAGGACGAGAGCCATGAGATGTTCCTCCTCTGGGCAAGCCCGGGTCCTGAATCCTGTTGTGCCTGTGAATAGGCTGCAGGGGGACGGTGAAGACCAGCAACAGCTTCCAGGGCTGCCACCTTCCGTGTGGGACAAGGAGCCGGACGTGTGCCTTTCTGGAAACAGGCCGTGCCGAGGACGAGAGCCATGAGATGTTCCTCCTCTGGGCAAGCCCGGGTCCCAGATCCTGTTGTGCCTGTGAATAGGCTGCAGGGGGACGGTGAAGACCAGCAACAGCTTTCAGGGCTGCCACCTTCCGTGTGGGACAAGGAGCCGGACGTGTGCCTTTTCGGAATCAGGCTCTGCCGAGGACGAGAGCCATGAGATGTTCCTCCTCTGGGCAAGCCCGGGTCCAAATCCTGTTGTGCCTGTGAATAGGCTGCAGGGGGACGGTGAAGACCAGCAACAGCTTTCAGGGCTGCCACCTTCCGTGTGGGACAATGAGCCGGATGTGTGCCTTTTAGGAAACAGGCCCTGCCGAGGACGAGAGCCATTAGATGTTCCTCCTCTGGGCAAGCCCCGGTTCTGAATCCTGTTGTGCCTGTGAATAGGCTGCAGGGGGACGGTGAAGACCAGTAATAGCTTTCAGGGCTGCCACCTTCCGTGTGGTACAAGGAGCCAGACGTGTGCCTTTTCGGAAACAGGCTCTGCCGAGGACGAGAGCCATGAGATGTTCCTCCTCTGGGCAAGCCCGGGTCCCAGATCCTGTTGTGCCTGTGAATAGACTGCAGGGGGACGGTGAAGACCAGCAACAGCTTTCAGGGCTGCCACCTTCCGTGTGGGACAAGGAGCCGGATGTGTGCCTTTTCGGAAACAGGCTCTGCCGAGGACGAGAGCCATGAGATGTTCCTCCTCTGGGCAAGCCCGGGTCCTGAATCCTGTTGTGCCTGTGAATAGGCTGCAGGGGGACGGTGAAGACCAGCAACAGCTTTCAGGGCTGCCACCTTCCGTGTGGGACAATGAGCCGGTCTTGTGCCTTTATGGAAACAGGCCCTGCAGAGGACGAGAGCCATGAGATGTTCCTCCTCTGGGCAAGCCCGGGTCCCAGATCCTGTTGTGCCTGTGAATAGGCTGCAGGGGGACGGTGAAGACCAGCAACAGCTTCCAGGGCTGCCACCTTCCGTGTGGGACAAGGAGCCGGACGTGTGCCTTTTCGGAAACAAGCTCTGCCGAGGACGAGAGCCATGAGATGTTCCTCCTCTGGGCAAGCCCGGGTCCCAGATCCTGTTGTGCCTGTGAATAGGCTGCAGGGGGACGGTGAACACCAGCAACAGCTTTCACGGCTGCCACCTTCACTGTGGGACCAGGAGCCGGACGTGTGCCTTTCTGGAAACAGGGCCTGCCGACGACGAGAGCCATGAGATGTTCCTCCTCTGGGCAAGCCCGGGTCGCAGAACCTGTTTTGCCTGTGAATAGGCTACAGGGGGACAGTGAAGACCAGCAACAGCTTTCAGGGCTGCCACCTTCCGTGTGGGACAAGGAGCCGGACGTGTGCCTTTTCGGAAACAGGATCTGCCGAGGACGAGAGCCATGAGATGTTCCTCCTCTGGGCAAGCCCGCGTCCAAATCCTGTTGTGCCTGTGAATAGGCTGCAGGGGGACGGTGAAGACCAGCAACAGCTTTCACGGCTGCCACCTTCCGTGTGGGACAAGGAGCCGGACGTGTCTTTCTGGATACAGGCCCTGCCGAGGACGAGAGCCATGAGATGTTCCTCCTCTGGGCAAGCCCGGGTCCCATATCCTGTTGTGCCTGTGAATAGGATGCAGGGGGACGGTGAAGACCAGCAACAGCTTTCAGGGCTGCCACCTTCCGTGTGGGACAAGGAGCCGGATGTGTGCCTTTCTGGAAACAGGCCCTGCCGAGGACGAGAGCCATGAGATGTTCCTCCTCTGGGCAAGCCCGGGTCCTGAATCCTGTTGTGCCTGTGAATAGGCTGCAGGGGGACGGTGAAGACCAGCAACATCTTTCAGGGCTGCCACCTTCCGTGTGGGACAAGGAGCCGGATGTGTGCATTTTCGGAAACAGTCTCTGCCAAGGACGAGAGCCATGAGATGTTCCTCCTCTGGGCAAGCCCGGGTCCCAGATCCTGTTGTGCCTGTGAATAGGCTGCAGGGGGACGGTGAAGACCAGCAACAGCTTCCAGGGCTGCCACCTTCCGTGTGGGACAAGGAGCCGGACGTGTGCCTTTCCGGAAACAGGCTCTGCCGAGGACGAGAGCCATGAGATGTTCCTCCTCTGGGCAAGCCCGGGTCCCAGATCCTGTTGTGCCTGTGAATAGGCTGCAGGGGGACGGTGAACACCAGCAACAGCTTTCAGGGCTGCCACCTTCCGTGTGGGACAAGGAGCCGGATGTGTGCCTTTTCGGAATCAGGCCCTGCCGAGGACGAGAGCCATGAGATGTTCCTCCTCTGGGCAAGCCCGGGTCCCAGATCCTCTTGTGCCTGTGAATAGGCTGCAGGGGGACGGTGAAGACCAGCAACAGCTTTCAGGGCTGCCACCTTCCGTGTGGGACAAGGAGCCGGATGTGTGCCTTTTCGGAATCAGGCTCTGCCGAGGACGAGAGCCATGAGATGTTCCTCCTCTGGGCAAGCCCGGGTCCAAATCCTGTTGTGCCTGTGAATAGGCTGCAGGGGGACGGTGAAGACCAGCAACAGCTTTCAGGGCTGCCACCTTCCGTGTGGGACAATGAGCCGGATGTGTGCCTTTCTGGAAAAAGGCCCTGCTGAGGACGAGAGCCATTAGATGTTCCTCCTCTGGGCAAGCCCCGGTTCTGAATCCTGTTGTGCCTGTGAATAGGCTGCAGGGGGACGGTGAAGACCAGCAACAGCTTTCAGGGCTGCCACCTTCCGTGTGGGACAAGGAGCCGGATGAGTGCCTTTTCGGAAACAGGCTCTGCCGAGGACGAGAGCCATGAGATGTTCCTCCTCGGGGCAAGCCCGGGTCCCAGATCCTGTTGTGCCTGTGAATAGGCTGCAGGGGGACGGTGAAGACCAGCAACAGCTTTCAGGGCTGCCACCTTCCGTGTGGGACAAGGAGCCGGATGTGTGCCTTTTCGGAAACAGGCTCTGCCGAGGACGAGAGCCATGAGATGTTCCTCCTCTGGGCAAGCCCGGGTCCCAGATCCTGTTGTGCCTGTGAATAGGATGCAGGGGGACGGTGAAGATCAGCAACAGCTTTCACGGCTGCCACCTTCACTGTGGGACAAGGAGCCGGACGTGTGCCTTTCTGGAAACAGGCCCTGCCGAGGACGAGAGCCATGAGATGTTCCTCCTCTGGCCAAGCCCGGGTCCCAGATCCTGTTGTGCCTGTGAATAGGCTGCAGGGGGACGGTGAAGACCAGCAACAGCTTCCAGGGCTGCCACCTTCCGTGTGGGACAAGGAGCCGGACGTGTGCCTTTTCGGAAACAAGCTCTGCCGAGGACGAGAGCCATGAGATGTTCCTCCTCTGGGCAAGCCCGGGTCCTGAATCCTGTTGTGCCTGTGAATAGGCTGCAGGGGGACGGTGAAGACCAGCAACAGCTTTCAGGGCTGCCACCTTCCGTGTGGGACAAGGAGCCGGATGTGTGCCTTTTCGGAAACAGGCTCTGCCGAGGACGAGAGCCATGAGATGTTCCTCCTCTGGGCAAGCCCGGGTCCTGAATCCTGTTGTGCCTGTGAATAGGCTGCAGGGGGACGGTGAAGACCAGCAACATCTTTCAGGGCTGCCACCTTCCGTGTGGGACAAGGAGCCGGATGTGTGCATTTTCGGAAACAGACTCTGCCGAGGACGAGAGCCATGAGATGTTCCTCCTCTGGGCAAGCCCGGGTCCCAGATCCTGTTGTGCCTGTGAATAGGCTGCAGGGGGACGGTGAAGACCAGCAACAGCTTCCAGGGCTGCCACCTTCCGTGTGGGACAAGGAGCCGGACGTGTGCCTTTCCGGAAACAGGCTCTGCCGAGGACGAGAGCCATGAGATGTTCCTCCTCTGGGCAAGCCCGGGTCCCAGATCCTGTTGTGCCTGTGAATAGGCTGCAGGGGGACGGTGAACACCAGTAACAGCTTTCACGGCTGCCACCTTCCGTGTGGGACAAGGAGCCGGACGGGTGCCTTTCTGGAAACAGGCCCTGCCGAGGACGAGAGCCATGAGATGTTCCTCCTCTGGGCAAGCCCGGGTCCCAGATCCTGTTGTGCCTGTGAATAGGCTGCAGGGGGACGGTGAAGACCAGCAACAGCTTTCAGGGCTGCCACCTTCCGTGTGGGACAAGGAGCCGGATGTGTGCCTTTTCGGAATCAGGCTCTGCCGAGGACGAGAGCCATGAGTTGTTCCTCCTCTGGGCAAGCCCGGGTCCATATCCTGTTGTGCCTGTGAATAGGCTGCAGGGGGACGGTGAAGACCAGCAACAGCTTTCAGGGCTGCCACCTTCCGTGTGGGACAATGAGCCGGATGTGTGCCTTTCTGGAAACAGACCCTGCCGAGGACGAGAGCCATTAGATGTTCCTCCTCTGGGCAAGCCCCGGTTCTGAATCCTGTTGTGCCTGTGAATAGGCTGCAGGGGGACGGTGAAGACCAGCAACAGCTTTCAGGGCTGCCACCTTCCGTGTGGGACAAGGAGCCGGATGAGTGCCTTTTCGGAAACAGGCTCTGCCGAGGACGAGAGCCATGAGATGTTCCTCCTCTGGGCAAGCCCGGGTCCCAGATCCTGTTGTGCCTGTGAATAGGCTGCAGGGGGACGGTGAAGACCAGCAACAGCTTTCAGGGCTGCCACCTTCCGTGTGGGACAAGGAGCCGGATGTGTGCCTTTTCGGAAACAGGCTCTGCCGAGGACGAGAGCCATGAGATGTTCCTCCTCTGGGCAAGCCCGGGTCCCAGATCCTGTTGTGCCTGTGAATAGGCTGCAGGGGGACGGTGAAGACCAGCAACAGCTTTCAGGGCTGCCACCTTCCGTGTGGGACAAGGAGCCGGATGTGTGCCTTTTCGGAAACAGGATCTGCCGAGGACGAGAGCCATGAGATGTTCCTCCTCTGGGCAAGCCCGCGTCCAAATCCTGTTGTGCCTGTGAATAGGCTGCAGGGGGACGGTGAAGACCAGCAACAGCTTTCAGGGCTGCCACCTTCCGTGTGGGACAAGGAGCTGGATGATTGCCTTTTCGGAGTCAGGCTCTGCCAAGGACGAGAGCCATGAGATATTCCTCCTCTGGGCAAGCCCGGGTACCAGATCCTGTTGTGCCTGTGAATAGGCCGCAGGGGGACGGTGAAGACCAGCAACAGCTACCAGGGCTGCCACCTTCTGTGTGGGACAATGAGCCGGACGTGTGCCTTTTCGGAAACAAGCTCTGCCGAGGACGAGAGCCATGAGATGTTCCTCCTCTGGGCAAGCCCGGGTCCCAGATCCTGTTGTGCCTGTGAATAGGCTGCAGGGGGACGGTGAACACCAGCAAAAGCTTTCACGGCTGCCATCTTCACTGTGGGACAAGGAGCCGGACGTGTGCCTTTCTGGAAACAGGGCCTGCCGACGACGAGAGCCATGAGATGTTCCTCCTCTGGGCAAGCCCGGGTCCTGAATCCTGTTGTGCCTGTGAATAGGCTGCAGGGGGACGGTGAAGACCAGCAACAGCTTTCAGGGCTGCCACCTTCCGTGTGGGACAAGGAGCCGGACGTGTGCCTTTTCGGAATCAGGCTCTGCCGAGGACGAGAGCCATGAGATGTTCCTCCTCTGGGCAAGCCCGGGTCCCAGATCCTGTTGTGCCTGTGAATAGGCTGCAGGGGGACGGTGAACACCAGCAACAGCTTTCAGGGCTGCCACCTTCCGTGTGGGAGAAGGAGCCGGATGTGTGCCTTTTCGGAAACAGGCCCTGCGAGGACGAGAGCCATGAGATGTTCCTCCTCTGGGCAAGCCCGGGTCCCAGATCCTGTTGTGCCTGTGAATAGGCTGCAGGGGGACGGTGAAGACCAGCAACAGCTTTCAGGGCTGCCACCTTCCGTGTGGGACAAGGAGCCGGACGTGTGCCTTTCTGGAAACAGGCCCTGCCGAGGACGAGAGCCATGAGATGTTCCTCCTCTGGCCAAGCCCGGGTCCCAGATCCTGTTGTGCCTGTGAATAGGCTGCAGGGGGACGGTGAAGACCAGCAACAGCTTCCAGGGCTGCCACCTTCCGTGTGGGACAAGGAGCCGGACGTGTGCCTTTTCGGAAACAAGCTCTGCCGAGGACGAGAGCCATGAGATGTTCCTCCTCTGGGCAAGCCCGGGTCCTGAATCCTGTTGTGCCTGTGAATAGGCTGCAGGGGGACGGTGAAGACCAGCAACAGCTTTCAGGGCTGCCACCTTCCGTGTGGGACAAGGAGCCGGATGTGTGCCTTTTCGGAAACAGGCTCTGCCGAGGACGAGAGCCATGAGATGTTCCTCCTCTGGGCAAGCCCGGGTCCAGAATCCTGTTGTGCCTGTGAATAGGCTGCAGGGGGACGGTGAAGACCAGCAACATCTTTCAGGGCTGCCACCTTCCGTGTGGGACAAGGAGCCGGATGTGTGCATTTTCGGAAACAGACTCTGCCGAGGACGAGAGCCATGAGATGTTCCTCCTCTGGGCAAGCCCGGGTCCCAGATCCTGTTGTGCCTGTGAATAGGCTGCAGGGGGACGGTGAAGACCAGCAACAGCTTCCAGGGCTGCCACCTTCCGTGTGGGACAATGAGCCGGTCTTGTGCCTTTATGGAAACAGGCCCTGCGAGGACGAGAGCCATGAGATGTTCCTCCTCTGGGCAAGCCCGGGTCCCAGATCCTGTTGTGCCTGTGAATAGGCTGCAGGGGGACGGTGAAGACCAGCAACAGCTTTCAGGGCTGCCACCTTCCGTGTGGGACAAGGAGCCGGATGTGTGCCTTTTCGGAATCAGGCTCTGCCGAGGACGAGAGCCATGAGATGTTCCTCCTCTGGGCAAGCCCGGGTCCAAATCCTGTTGTGCCTGTGAATAGGCTGCAGGGGGACGGTGAAGACCAGCAACAGCTTTCAGGGCTGCCACCTTCCGTGTGGGACAATGAGCCGGATGTGTGCCTTTCTGGAAACAGACCCTGCCGAGGACGAGAGCCATTAGATGTTCCTCCTCTGGGCAAGCCCCGGTTCTGAATCCTGTTGTGCCTGTGAATAGGCTGCAGGGGGACGGTGAAGACCAGCAACAGCTTTCAGGGCTGCCACCTTCCGTGTGGGACAAGGAGCCGGATGAGTGCCTTTTCGGAAACAGGCTCTGCCGAGGACGAGAGCCATGAGATGTTCCTCCTCTGGGCAAGCCCGGGTCCCAGATCCTGTTGTGCCTGTGAATAGGCTGCAGGGGGACGGTGAAGACCAGCAACAGCTTTCAGGGCTGCCACCTTCCGTGTGGGAGAAGGAGCCGGATGTGTGCCTTTTCGGAAACAGGCTCTGCCGAGGACGAGAGCCATGAGATGTTCCTCCTCTGGGCAAGCCCGGGTCCCAGATCCTGTTGTGCCTGTGAATAGTCTGCAGGGGGACGGTGAAGACCAGCAACAGCTTTCAGGGCTGCCACCTTCCGTGTGGGACAAGGAGCCGGACGTGTGCATTTTCGGAAACAGGATCTGCCGAGGACGAGAGCCATGAGATGTTCCTCCTCTGGGCAAGCCCGCGTCCAAATCCTGTTGTGCCTGTGAATAGGCTGCAGGGGGACGGTGAAGACCAGCAACAGCTTTCAGGGCTGCCACCTTCCGTGTGGGAGAAGGAGCTGGATGATTGCCTTTTCGGAGTCAGGCTCTGCCGAGGACGAGAGCCATGAGATATTCCTCCTCTGGGCAAGCCCGGGTACCAGATCCTGTTGTGCCTGTGAATAGGCCGCAGGGGGACGGTGAAGACCAGCAACAGCTTCCAGGGCTGCCACCTTCTGTGTGGGACAAGGAGCCGGACGTGTGCCTTTTCGGAAACAAGCTCTGCCGAGGACGAGAGCCATGAGATGTTCCTCCTCTGGGCAAGGCCGGGTCCCAGATCCTGTTGTGCCTGTGAATAGGCTGCAGGGGGACGGTGAACACCAGCAACAGCTTTCACGGCTGCCATCTTCACTGTGGGACAAGGAGCCGGACGTGTGCCTTTCTGGAAACAGGGCCTGCCGACGACGAGAGCCATGAGATGTTCCTCCTCTGGGCAAGCCCGGGTCCTGAATCCTGTTGTGCCTGTGAATAGGCTGCAGGGGGACGGTGAAGACCAGCAACAGCTTTCAGGGCTGCCACCTTCCGTGTGGGACAAGGAGCCGGACGTGTGCCTTTTCGGAATCAGGCTCTGCCGAGGACGAGAGCCATGAGATGTTCCTCCTCTGGGCAAGCCCGGGTCCCAGATCCTGTTGTGCCTGTGAATAGGCTGCAGGGGGACGGTGAAGACCAGCAACAGCTTTCAGGGCTGCCACCTTCCGTGTGGGAGAAGGAGCCGGATGTGTGCCTTTTCGGAAACAGGCCCTGCGAGGACGAGAGCCATGAGATGTTCCTCCTCTGGGCAAGCCCGGGTCCCAGATCCTGTTGTGCCTGTGAATAGGCTGCAGGGGGACGGTGAAGACCAGCAACAGCTTTCACGGCTGCCACCTTCACTGTGGGACAAGGAGCCGGACGTGTGCCTTTCTGGAAACAGGCCCTGCCGAGGACGAGAGCCATGAGATGTTCCTCCTCTGGGCAAGCCCGGGTCCCAGATCCTGTTGTGCCTGTGAATAGGCTGCAGGGGGACGGTGAAGACCAGCAACAGCTTCCAGGGCTGCCACCTTCTGTGTGGGACAAGGAGCCGGACGTGTGCCTTTTCGGAAACAAGCTCTGCCGAGGACGAGAGCCATGAGATGTTCCTCCTCTGGGCAAGCCCGGGTCTTGAATCCTGTTGTGCCTGTGAATAGGCTGCAGGGGGACGGTGAAGACCAGCAACAGCTTCAAGGGCTGCCACCTTCCGTGTGGGACAAGGAGCCGGACGTGTGCCTTTTCGGAATCAGGCTCTGCCGAGGACGAGAGCCATGAGATGTTCCTCCTCTGGGCAAGCCCGGGTCCAAATCCTGTTGTGCCTGTGAATAGGCTACAGGGGGACGGTGAAGACCAGCAACAGCTTTCACGGCTGCCATCTTCACTGTGGGACAATGAGCCGGATGTGTGCCTTTCTGGAAACAGGCCCTGCCGAGGACGAGAGCCATTAGATGTTCCTCCTCTCGCCAAGCCCGGGTCCCAGATCCTGTTGTGCCTGTGAATAGCCTGCAGGGGGACGGTGAAGACCAGCAACAGCTTTCAGGGCTGCCACCTTCCGTGTGGGACAAGGAGCTGGATGATTGCCTTTTCGGAGTCAGGCTCTGCCGAGGACGAGAGCCATGAGATATTCCTCCTCTGGGCAAGCCCCGGTTCTGAATCCTGTTGTGCCTGTGAATAGGCTGCAGGGGGACGGTGAAGACCAGCAACAGCTTTCACGGCTGCCAACTTCACTGTGCGACAAGGAGCCGGACGTGTTCCTTTCTGGAAACAGGCCGTGACGAGGACGAGAGCCATGAGATGTTCCTCCTCTGGCCAAGCCCGGGTCCCAGATCCTGTTGTGCCTGTGAATAGCCTGCAGGGGGACGGTGAAGACCAGCAACAGCTTTCAGGGCTGCCACCTTCCGTGTGGGACAAGGAGCTGGATGATTGCCTTTTCGGAGTCAGGCTCTGCCGAGGACGAGAGCCATGAGATATTCCTCCTCTGGGCAAGCCCGGGTACCAGATCCTGTTGTGCCTGTGAATAGGCCACAGGGGGACGGTGAAGACCAGCAACAGCTTCCAGGGCTGCCACCTTCCGTGTGGGACAAGGAGCCGGACGTGTGCCTTTTCGGAAACAAGCTCTGCCGAGGACGAGAGCCATGAGATGTTCCTCCTCTGGGCAAGCCCGGGTCCCAGATCCTGTTGTGCCTGTGAATAGGCTGCAGGGGGACGGTGAACACCAGCAACAGCTTTCACGGCTGCCATCTTCACTGTGGGACAAGGAGCCGGACGTGTGCCTTTCTGGAAACAGGCCCTGCCGACGACGAGAGCCATGAGATGTTCCTCCTCTGGGCAAGCCCGGGTCCTGAATCCTGTTGTGCCTGTGAATAGGCTGCAGGGGGACGGTGAAGACCAGCAACAGCTTTCACGGCTGCCACCTTCCGTGTGGGACAAGGAGCCGGACGTGTGCCTTCTCGGAAACAGGCTCTGCCGAGGACGAGAGCCATGAGATGTTCCTCCTCTGGGCAAGCCCGCGTCCAAATCCTGTTGTGCCTGTGAATAGGCTGCAGGGGGACGGTGAAGACCAGCAACAGCTTTCAGGGCTGCCACCTTCCGTGTGGGACAAGGAGCTGGATGATTGCCTTTTCGGAGTCAGGCTCTGCCGAGGACGAGAGCCATGAGATATTCCTCCTCTGGGCAAGCCCGGGTCCCAGATCCTGTTGTGCCTGTGAATAGGCCGCAGGGGGACGGTGAAGACCAGCAACAGCTTCCAGGGCTGCCACCTTCTGTGTGGGACAAGGAGCCGGACGTGTGCCTTTTCGGAGTCAGGCTCTGCCGAGGACGAGAGCCATGAGATGTTCCTCCTCTGGCCAAGCCCGGGTCCCAGATCCTGTTGTGCCTGTGAATAGCCTGCAGGGGGACGGTGAAGACCAGCAACAGCTTTCAGGGCTGCCACCTTCCGTGTGGGACAAGGAGCTGGATGATTGCCTTTTCGGAGTCAGGCTCTGCCGAGGACGAGAGCCATGAGATATTCCTCCTCTGGGCAAGCCCGGGTACCAGATCCTGTTGTGCCTGTGAATAGGCCACAGGGGGACGGTGAAGACCAGCAACAGCTTTCACGGCTGCCATCTTCACTGTGGGACAAGGAGCCGGACGTGTGCCTTTCTGGAAACAGGCCCTGCCGACGACGAGAGCCATGAGATGTTCCTCCTCTGGGCAAGCCCGGGTCCTGAATCCTGTTGTGCCTGTGAATAGGCTGCAGGGGGACGGTGAAGACCAGCAACAGCTTTCAGGGCTGCCACCTTTCGTGTGGGACAAGGAGCCGGACGTGTGCCTTTTCGGAATCAGGCTCTGCCGAGGACGAGAGCCATGAGATGTTCCTCCTCTGGGCAAGCCCGGGTCCCAGATCCTGTTGTGCCTGTGAATAGGATGCAGGGGGACGGTGAAGACCAGCAACAGCTTTCAGGGCTGCCACCTTCCGTGTGGGACAAGGAGCCGGACGTGTGCCTTTCTGGAAACAGGCCGTGCCGAGGACGAGAGCCATGAGATGTTCCTCCTCTGGGCAAGCCCGGGTCCCAGATCCTGTTGTGCCTGTGAATAGGCTGCAGGGGGACGGTGAAGACCAGCAACAGCTTCCAGGGCTGCCACCTTCCGTGTGGGACAAGGAGCCGGACGTGTGCCTTTTCGGAAACAGGCTCTGCCGAGGACGAGAGCCATGAGATGTTCCTCCTCTGGGCAAGCCCAGGTCTTGAATCCTGTTGTGCCTGTGAATAGGCTGCAGGGGGACGGTGAAGACCAGCAACAGCTTCAAGGGCTGCCACCTTCCGTGTGGGACAAGGAGCCGGACGTGTGCCTTTTCGGAATCAGGCTCTGCCGAGGACGAGAGCCATGAGATGTTCCTCCTCTGGGCAAGCCCGGGTCCAAATCCTGTTGTGCCTGTGAATAGGCTGCAGGGGGACGGTGAACACCAGCAACAGCTTTCACGGCTGCCAACTTCACTGTGGGACAAGGAGCCGGACGTGTTCCTTTCTGGAAACAGGCCGTGACGAGGACGAGAGCCATGAGATGTTCCTCCTCGGGGCAAGCCCGGGTCCCAGATCCTGTTGTGCCTGTGAATAGGCTGCAGGGGGACGGTGAAGACCAGCAACAGCTTTCACGGCTGCCACCTTCCGTGTGGGACAAGGAGCTGGACGTGTGCCTTCTCGGAAACAGGCCCTGCCGAGGACGAGAGCCATGAGATGTTCCTCCTCTGGGCAAGCCCGCGTCCAAATCCTGTTGTGCCTGTGAATAGGCTGCAGGGGGATGGTGAAGACCAGCAACAGCTTTCAGGGCTGCCACCTTCCGTGTGGGACAATGAGCCGGTCTTGTGCCTTTTTGGAAACAGGCCCTGCCGAGGACGACAGCCATGAGATATTCCACCTTTGGGCAAGCCCTGGTCCTGAATCCTGTTGTGCCTGTGAATAGGCTGCAGGGGGACGGTGAAGACCAGCAACAGCTTTCAGGGCTGCCACCTTCCGTGTGGGACAAGGAGACGGATGTGTGCCTTCTCGGAAACAGGCTATGCCGAGGACGAGAGCCATGAGATGTTCCTCCTCTGGCCAAGCCCGGGTCCCAGATACTGTTGTGCCTGTGAATAGGCTGCAGGGGGACGGTGAAGACCAGCAACAGCTTTCAGGGCTGCCACCTTCCGTGTGGGACAAGGAGCCGGATGTGTGCCTTTTCGGAAACAGGCTCTGCCGAGGACGAGAGCCATGAGATGTTCCTCCTCTGGGCAAGCCCGGGTCCCAGATCCTGTTGTGCCTGTGAATAGGCTGCAGGGGGACGGTGAAGACCAGCAACAGCTTTCAGGGCTGCCACCTTCCGTGTGGGACAAGAAGCCAGACGTGTGCCTTCTCGGAAACAGTCTCTGCCGAGGACGAGAGCCATGAGATGTTCCTCCTCTGGGCAAGCCCGGGTCCCAGATCCTGTTGTGCCTGTGAATAGGCTGCAGGGGGACGGTGAAGACCAGCAACAGCTTTCACAGCTGCCACCTTCCGTGTGGGACAAGGAGCCAGACGTGTGCCTTCTCGGAAACAGGCTCTGCCGAGGACGAGAGCCATGAGATGTTCCTCCTCTGGGCAAGCCCGGGTCCCAGATCCTGTTGTGCCTGTGAATAGGCTGCAGGGGGACGGTGAAGACCAGCAACAGCTTTCAGGGCTGCCACCTTCCGTGTGGGACAAGGAGCCGGATGTGTGCCTTTTCGGAAACAGGCCCTGACGAGGACGAGAGCCATGAGATGTTCCTCCTCTGGTGAAACCGGGGTCCAAATCCTGTTGTGCCTGTGAATAGGCCGCAGGGGGACGGTGAAGACCAGCAACAGCTTTCAGGGCTGCCACCTTCCGTGTGGGACAAGGAGCCGGATGTGTGTCTTTCTGGAAACAGGCCCTGCCGAGGACGAGAGCCATGAGATGTTCCTCCTCTGGGCAAGCCCGGGTCCCAGATCCTGTTGTGCCTGTGAATAGGCTGCAGGGGGACGGTGAAGACCAGCAACAGCTTTCAGGGCTGCCACCTTCACTGAGGGACAAGGAGCCGGACGTGTGCCTTTTCGGAATCAGGCCGTGCCGAGGACGAGAGCCATGAGATGTTCCACCTCTGGGCAAGCCCGGGTCCTGAATCCTGTTGTGCCTGTGAATAGGCTGCAGGGGGATGGTGAAGACCAGCAACAGCTTTCAGGGCTGCCACCTTCCGTGTGGGACAAGGAGCCGGACGTGTGCCTTTCTGGAAACAGGCCGTGCCGAGGACGAGAGCCATGAGATGTTCCTCCTCTGGGCAAGCCCGGGTCCCAGATCCTGTTGTGCCTGTGAATAGGCTGCAGGGGGACGGTGAAGACCAGCAACAGCTTTCAGGGCTGCCACCTTCCGTGTGGGACAAGGAGCCGGACGTGTGCCTTTGCGGAATCAGGCTCTGCCGAGGACGAGAGCCATGAGATGTTCCTCCTCTGGGCAAGCCCGGGTCATGAATCCTGTTGTGCCTGTGAATAGGCTGCAGGGGGACGGTGAAGACCAGCAACAGCTTTCACGGCTGCCACCTTCCGTGTGGGACAAGGAGCCGGACGTGTGCCTTTTCGGAAAAAAGCTCTGCCGAGGACGAGAGCCATGAGATGTTCCTCCTCTGGGCAAGCCCGGGTCCCAGATCCTGTTGTGCCTGTGAATAGGCTGCAGGGGGACGGTGAACACCAGCAAGAGCTTTCACGGTTGCCACCTTCACTGTGGGACAAGGAGCCGGACGTGTTCATTTCTGGAAACAGGCCGTGCCGAGGACGAGAGCCATGAGATGTTCCTCCTCTGGCCAAGCCCGGGTCCCAGATCCTGTTGTGCCTGTGAATAGGCTGCAGGGGGACGGTGAAGACCAGCAACAGCTTTCAGGGCTGCCACCTTCCGTGTGGGATAAGGAGCCGGACGTGAACTTTTTCGGAATCAGGCTCTGCCGAGGACGAGAGCCATGAGATGTTCCTCCTCTGGGCAAGCCCGGGTCCAAATCCTGTTGTGCCTGTGAATAGGCTGCAGAGGGACGGTGAAGACCAGCAACAGCTTCCAGGGCTGCCACCTTCCGTGTCTGACAAGGAGCCGGACGTGTGCCTTTTCGGAAACAGGCTCTGGCGAGGACGAGAGCCATGAGATGTTCCTCCTCTGGGCAAGGCCGGGTCCCAGATCCTGTTGTGCCTGTGAATAGGCTGCAGGGGGACGGTGAAGACCAGCAACAGCTTTCAGGGCTGCCACCTCTCGTGTGGGACAATGAGCCGGTCTTGTGCCTTTTTGGAAACAGGCCCTGCCGAGGACGAGAGCCATGAGATGTTCCACCTCTGGGCAAGCCCCGGTCCTGAATCCTGTTGTGCCTGTGAATAGGCTGCAGGGGGACGGTGAAGACCAGCAACAGCTTTCAGGGCTGCCACCTTCCGTGTGGGACAAGGAGCCGGATGTGTGCCTTTTCGGAAACAGGCTCTGACGAGGACGAGAGCCATGAGATGTTCCTCCTCTGGGCAAGCCCGGGTCCCAGATCCTGTTGTGCCTGTGAATAGGCTGCAGGGGGACGGTGAAGACCAGCAACAGCTTTCAGGGCTGCCACCTTCCGTGTGGGACAAGAAGCCAGACGTGTGCCTTCTCGGAAACAGTCTCTGCCGAGGACGAGAGCCATGAGATGTTCCTCCTCTGGGCAAGCCCGGGTCCCAGATCCTGTTGTGCCTGTGAATAGGCTGCAGGGGGACGGTGAAGACCAGCAACAGCTTTCACGGCTGCCACCTTCCGTGTGGGACAAGGAGCCAGACGTGTGCCTTCTCGGAAACAGGCTCTGCCGAGGACGAGAGCCATGAGATGTTCCTCCTCTGGGCAAGCCCGGGTCCCAGATCCTGTTGTGCCTGTGAATAGGCTGCAGGGGGACGGTGAAGACCAGCAACAGCTTTCAGGGCTGCCACCTTCCGTGTGGGACAAGGAGCCGGATGTGTGCCTTTTCGGAAACAGGCCCTGACGAGGACGAGAGCCATGAGATGTTCCTCCTCTGGTGAAACCGGGGTCCAAATCCTGTTGTGCCTGTGAATAGGCCGCAGGGGGACGGTGAAGACCAGCAACAGCTTTCAGGGCTGCCACCTTCCGTGTGGGACAAGGAGCCGGATGTGTGCCTTTTCGGAAACAGGCCCTGACGAGGACGAGAGCCATGAGATGTTCCTCCTCTGGTGAAACCGGGGTCCAAATCCTCTTCTGCCTGTGAATAGGCCGCAGGGGGACGGTGAAGACCAGCAACAGCTTTCAGGGCTGCCACCTTCCGTGTGGGACAAGGAGCCGGACGTGTGCCTTTTCGGAATCAGGCTCTGCCGAGGACGAGAGCCATGAGATGTTCCTCCTCTGGGCAAGCCCGGGTCCCAGATCCTGTTGTGCCTGTGAATAGGCTGCAGGGGGACGGTGAAGACCAGCAACAGCTTTCAGGGCTGCCACCTTCCGTGTGGGACAAGGAGCCGGACGTGTGCCTTTTCGGAATCAGGCTCTGCCGAGGACGAGAGCCATGAGATGTTCCTCCTCTGGGCAAGCCCGGGTCCCAGATCCTGTTGTGCCTGTGAATAGGCTGCAGGGGGACGGTGAACACCAGCAACAGCTTTCACGGCTGCCACCTTCCGTGTGGGACAAGGAGCCGGACGTGTGCCTTCTCGGAAACAGGCTCTGCCGAGGACGAGAGCCATGAGATGTTCCTCCTCTGGGCAAGCCCGCGTCCAAATCCTGTTGTGCCTGTGAATAGGCTGCAGGGGGATGGTGAAGACCAGCAACAGCTTTCAGGGCTGCCACCTTCCGTGTGGGACAAGGAGCCGGTCTTGTGCCTTTTTGGAAACAGGCCCTGCCGAGGACGAGAGCCATGAGATGTTCCTCCTCTGGGCAAGCCCCGGTCCTGAATCCTGTTGTGCCTGTGAATAGGCTGAAGGGGACGGTGAAGACCAGCAACAGCTTTCAGGGCTGCCACCTTCCGTGTGGGACAAGGAGCCCGATGTGTGCCTTTTCGGAAACAGGCTCTGACGAGGACGAGAGCCATGAGATGTTCCTCCTCTGGGCAAGCCCGCGTCCAAATCCTGTTGTGCCTGAGAATAGGCTGCAGGGGGACGGTGAAGACCAGCAACAGCTTTCAGGGCTGCCACCTTCCGTGTGGGACAAGGAGCCGGATGTGTGCCTTCTCGGAAACAGTCTCTGTCGAGGACGAGAGCCATGAGATGTTCCTCCTCTGGGCAAGCCCGGGTCCCAGATCCTGTTGTGCCTGTGAATAGGCTGCAGGGGGACGGTGAATACCAGCAAAAGCTTTCACGGCTGCCACCTTCCGTGTGGGACAAGGAGCCAGACGTGTGCCTTTTCGGAAACAGGCTCTGGCGAGGACGAGAGCCATGAGATGTTCCTCCTCTGGGCAAGCCCGGGTCCCAGATCCTGTTGTGCCTGTGAATAGGCTGCAGGGGGACGGTGAAGACCAGCAACAGCTTTCAGGGCTGCCACCTTCCGTGTGGGACAAGGAGCCGGATGTGTGCCTTTTCGGAAACAGGATCTGCCGAGGACGAGAGCCATGAGATGTTCCTCCTCTGGTGAAACCGGGGTCCAAATCCTGTTGTGCCTGTGAATAGGCTGCAGGGGGACGGTGAAGACCAGCAACAGCTTTCAGGGCTGCCACCTTCCGTGTGGGACAAGGAGC
Organism: Astur gentilis; assembly: GCF_929443795.1. Classification (NCBI taxonomy): domain Eukaryota; kingdom Metazoa; phylum Chordata; class Aves; order Accipitriformes; family Accipitridae; genus Astur; species Astur gentilis. Next base: position 2,109,641 of record NW_026060958.1, on the reverse strand, counting down.
CGGACGTGTGTCTTTCTGGAAACAGGCCCTGCCGAGGACGAGAGCCATGAGATGTTCCTCCTCTGGGCAAGCCCGGGTCCCAGATCCTGTTGTGCCTGTGAATAGGCTGCAGGGGGACGGTGAAGACCAGCAACAGCTTTCAGGGCTGCCACCTTCACTGTGGGACAAGGAGCCGGACGTGTGCCTTTTCGGAATCAGGCCGTGCCGAGGACGAGAGCCATGAGATGTTCCACCTCTGGGAAAGCCCGGGTCCTGAATCCTGTTGTGCCTGTGAATAGGCTGCAGGGGGATGGTGAAGACCAGCAACAGCTTTCAGGGCTGCCACCTTCCGTGTGGGACAAGGAGCCGGACGTGTGCCTTTCTGGAAACAGGCCGTGCCGAGGACGAGAGCCATGAGATGTTCCTCCTCTGGGCAAGCCCGGGTCCCAGATCCTGTTGTGCCTGTGAATAGGCTGCAGGGGGACGGTGAAGACCAGCAACAGCTTTCAGGGCTGCCACCTTCCGTGTGGGACAAGAAGCCGGACGTGTGCCTTTGCGGAATCAGGCTCTGCCGAGGACGAGAGCCATGAGATGTTCCTCCTCTGGGCAAGCCCGGGTCATGAATCCTGTTGTGCCTGTGAATAGGCTGCAGGGGGACGGTGAAGACCAGCAACAGCTTTCAGGGCTGCCACCTTCCGTGTGGGACAAGGAGCCGGGTGTGTGCCTTCTTGGAAAAAAGCTCTGCCGAGGACGAGAGCCATGAGATGTTCCTCCTCTGGGCAAGCCCGGGTCCCAGATCCTGTTGTGCCTGTGAATAGGCTGCAGGGGGACGGTGAACACCAGCAAGAGCTTTCACGGCTGCCACCTTCACTGTGGGACAAAGAGCCGGACGTGTGCCTTTCTGGAAACAGGCCCTGCCGACGACGAGAGCCATGAGATGTTCCTCCTCTGGGCAAGCCCGGGTCCCAGATCCTGTTGTGCCTGTGAATAGGCTGCAGGGGGACGGTGAAGACCAGCAACAGCTTTCAGGGCTGCCACCTTCCGTGTGGGACAAGGAGCCGGACGTGTGCCTTCTCGGAAACAGGCTCTGCCGAGGACGAGAGCCATGAGATGTTCCTCCTCTGGGCAAGCCCGCGTCCAAATCCTGTTGTGCCTGTGAATAGGCTGCAGGGGGATGGTGAAGACCAGCAACAGCTTTCAGGGCTGCCACCTTCCGTGTGGGACAAGGAGCCGGTCTTGTGCCTTTTTGGAAACAGGCCCTGCCGAGGACGAGAGCCATGAGATGTTCCTCCTCTGGGCAAGCCCCGGTCCTGAATCCTGTTGTGCCTGTGAATAGGCTGAAGGGGACGGTGAAGACCAGCAACAGCTTTCAGGGCTGCCACCTTCCGTGTGGGACAAGGAGCCCGATGTGTGCCTTTTCGGAAACAGGCTCTGACGAGGACGAGAGCCATGAGATGTTCCTCCTCTGGGCAAGCCCGCGTCCAAATCCTGTTGTGCCTGTGAATAGGCTGCAGGGGGACGGTGAAGACCAGCAACAGCTTTCAGGGCTGCCACCTTCCGTGTGGGACAAGGAGCCGGATGTGTGCCTTCTCGGAAACAGTCTCTGCCGAGGACGAGAGCCATGAGATGTTCCTCCTCTGGGCAAGCCCGGGTCCCAGATCCTGTTGTGCCTGTGAATAGGCTGCAGGGGGACGGTGAAGACCAGCAACAGCTTTCAGGGCTGCCACCTTCCGTGTGGGACAAGGAGCCGGATGTGTGCCTTTTCGGAAACAGGATCTGCCGAGGACGAGAGCCATGAGATGTTCCTCCTCTGGTGAAACCGGGGTCCAAATCCTGTTGTGCCTGTGAATAGGCTGCAGGGGGACGGTGAAGACCAGCAACAGCTTTCAGGGCTGCCACCTTCCGTGTGGGACATGGAGCCGGACGTGTGCCTTTTCGGAAACAAGCTCTGCCGAGGACGAGAGCCATGAGATGTTCCTCCTCTGGGCAAGCCCGGGTCCCAGATCCTGTTGTGCCTGTGAATAGGCTGCAGGGGGACGGTGAAGACCAGCAACAGCTTTCAGGGCTGCCACCTTCACTGTGGGACAAGGAGCCGGACGTGTGCCTTTTCGGAATCAGGCCGTGCCGAGGACGAGAGCCATGAGATGTTCCACCTCTGGGCAAGCCCGGGTCCTGAATCCTGTTGTGCCTGTGAATAGGCTGCAGGGGGATGGTGAAGACCAGCAACAGCTTTCAGGGCTGCCACCTTCCGTGTGGGACAAGGAGCCGGACATGTGCCTTTCTGGAAACAGGCCGTGCCGAGGACGAGAGCCATGAGATGTTCCTCCTCTGGGCAAGCCCGGGTCCCAGATCCTGTTGTGCCTGTGAATAGGCTGCAGGGGGACGGTGAAGACCAGCAACAGCTTTCAGGGCTGCCACCTTCTGTGTGGGACAAGAAGCCGGACGTGTGCCTTTGCGGAATCAGGCTCTGCCGAGGACGAGAGCCATGAGATGTTCCTCCTCTGGGCAAGCCCGGGTCATGAATCCTGTTGTGCCTGTGAATAGGCTGCAGGGGGACGGTGAAGACCAGCAACAGCTTTCAGGGCTGCCACCTTCCGTGTGGGACAAGGAGCCGGACGTGTGCCTTTTCGGAAAAAAGCTCTGCCGAGGACGAGAGCCATGAGATGTTCCTCCTCTGGGCAAGCCCGGGTCCCAGATCCTGTTGTGCCTGTGAATAGGCTGCAGGGGGACGGTGAACACCAGCAAGAGCTTTCACGGCTGCCACCTTCACTGTGGGACAAGGTGCCGGACGTGTTCATTTCTGGAAACAGGCCGTGCCGAGGACGAGAGCCATGAGATGTTCCTCCTCTGGCCAAGCCCGGGTCCCAGATCCTGTTGTGCCTGTGAATAGGCTGCAGGGGGACGGTGAAGACCAGCAACAGCTTTCAGGGCTGCCACCTCTCGTGTGGGACAAAGAGCCGGTCTTGTGCCTTTTTGGAAACAGGCCCTGCCGAGGACGAGAGCCATGAGATGTTCCACCTCTGGGCAAGCCCGGGTCCCAGATCCTGTTGTGCCTGTGAATAGGCTGCAGGGGGACGGTGAAGACCAGCAACAGCTTTCAGGGCTGCCACCTTCCGTGTGGGACAAGGAGCCGGACGTGTGCCTTTTCGGAAACAGGCTCTGCTGAGGACGAGAGCCATGAGATGTTCCTCCTCTGGGCAAGCCCGCGTCCAAATCCTGTTGTGCCTGTGAATAGGCTGCAGGGGGACGGTGAAGACCAGCAACCGCTTTCAGGGCTGCCACCTTCCCTGTGGGACAAGGAGCCGGACGTGTGCCTTTTCGGAAACAGGCTCTGCCGAGGACGAGAGCCATGAGATGTTCCTCCTCTGGCCAAGCCCGGGTCCCAGATCCTGTTGTGCCTGTGAATAGGCTGCAGGGGGACGGTGAAGACCAGCAACAGCTTTCAGGGCTGCCACCTTCCGTGTCTGACAAGGAGCCGGACGTGTGCCTTTTCGGAAACAGGCTCTGGCGAGGACGAGAGCCATGAGATGTTCCTCCTCTGGGCAAGCCCGGGTCCCAGATCCTGTTGTGCCTGTGAATAGGCTGCAGGGGGACGGTGAAGACCAGCAACAGCTTTCAGGGCTGCCACCTCTCGTGTGGGACAATGAGCCGGTCTTGTGCCTTTTTGGAAACAGGCCCTGCCGAGGACGAGAGCCATGAGATGTTCCTCCTCTGGCCAAGCCCCGGTCCTGAATCCTGTTGTGCCTGTGAATAGGCTGCAGGGGGACGGTGAAGACCAGCAACAGCTTTCAGGGCTGCCACCTTCCGTGTGGGACAAGGAGCCGGATGTGTGCCTTTTCGGAAACAGGCTCTGCCGAGGACGAGAGCCATGAGATGTTCCTCCTCTGGGCAAGCCCGGGTCCCAGATCCTGTTGTGCCTGTGAATAGGCTGCAGGGGGACGGTGAAGACCAGCAACAGCTTTCAGGGCTGCCACCTTCCGTGTGGGACAAGAAGCCAGACGTGTGCCTTCTCGGAAACAGTCTCTGCCGAGGACGAGAGCCATGAGATGTTCCTCCTCTGGGCAAGCCCGGGTCCCAGATCCTGTTGTGCCTGTGAATAGGCTGCAGGGGGACGGTGAAGACCAGCAACAGCTTTCACGGCTGCCACCTTCCGTGTGGGACAAGGAGCCAGACGTGTGCCTTCTCGGAAACAGGCTCTGCCGAGGACGAGAGCCATGAGATGTTCCTCCTCTGGGCAAGCCCGGGTCCCAGATCCTGTTGTGCCTGTGAATAGGCTGCAGGGGGACGGTGAAGACCAGCAACAGCTTTCAGGGCTGCCACCTTCCGTGTGGGACAAGGAGCCGGATGTGTGCCTTTTCGGAAACAGGCCCTGACGAGGACGAGAGCCATGAGATGTTCCTCCTCTGGTGAAACCGGGGTCCAAATCCTGTTGTGCCTGTGAATAGGCCGCAGGGGGACGGTGAAGACCAGCAACAGCTTTCAGGGCTGCCACCTTCCGTGTGGGACAAGGAGCCGGATGTGTGCCTTTTCGGAAACAGGCCCTGCCGAGGACGAGAGCCATGAGATGTTCCTCCTCTGGTGAAACCGGGGTCCAAATCCTGTTCTGCCTGTGAATAGGCCGCAGGGGGACGGTGAAGACCAGCAACAGCTTTCAGGGCTGCCACCTTCCGTGTGGGACAAGGAGCCGGACGTGTGTCTTTCTGGAAACAGGCCCTGCCGAGGACGAGAGCCATGAGATGTTCCTCCTCTGGCCAAGCCCGGGTCCCAGATCCTGTTGTGCCTGTGAATAGGCTGCAGGGGGACGGTGAAGACCAGCAACAGCTTTCAGGGCTGCCACCTTCCGTGTGGGACAAGGAGCCGGACGTGTGCCTTTTCGGAATCAGGCTCTGCCGAGGACGAGAGCCATGAGATGTTCCTCCTCTGGGCAAGCCCGGGTCCCAGATCCTGTTGTGCCTGTGAATAGGCTGCAGGGGGACGGTGAAGACCAGCAACAGCTTTCACGGCTGCCACCTTCCGTGTGGGACAAGGAGCCGGACGTGTGCCTTCTCGGAAACAGGCTCTGCCGAGGACGAGAGCCATGAGATGTTCCTCCTCTGGGCAAGCCCGCGTCCAAATCCTGTTGTGCCTGTGAATAGGCTGCAGGGGGATGGTGAAGACCAGCAACAGCTTTCAGGGCTGCCACCTTCCGTGTGGGACAAGGAGCCGGTCTTGTGCCTTTTTGGAAACAGGCCCTGCCGAGGACGAGAGCCATGAGATGTTCCTCCTCTGGGCAAGCCCCGGTCCTGAATCCTGTTGTGCCTGTGAATAGGCTGAAGGGGACGGTGAAGACCAGCAACAGCTTTCAGGGCTGCCACCTTCCGTGTGGGACAAGGAGCCCGATGTGTGCCTTTTCGGAAACAGGCTCTGACGAGGACGAGAGCCATGAGATGTTCCTCCTCTGGGCAAGCCCGCGTCCAAATCCTGTTGTGCCTGTGAATAGGCTGCAGGGGGACGGTGAAGACCAGCAACAGCTTTCAGGGCTGCCACCTTCCGTGTGGGACAAGGAGCCGGATGTGTGCCTTCTCGGAAACAGTCTCTGCCGAGGACGAGAGCCATGAGATGTTCCTCCTCTGGGCAAGCCCGGGTCCCAGATCCTGTTGTGCCTGTGAATAGGCTGCAGGGGGACGGTGAATACCAGCAAAAGCTTTCACGGCTGCCACCTTCCGTGTGGGACAAGGAGCCAGACGTGTGCCTTTTCGGAAACAGGCTCTGGCGAGGACGAGAGCCATGAGATGTTCCTCCTCTGGGCAAGCCCGGGTCCCAGATCCTGTTGTGCCTGTGAATAGGCTGCAGGGGGACGGTGAAGACCAGCAACAGCTTTCAGGGCTGCCACCTTCCGTGTGGGACAAGGAGCCGGATGTGTGCCTTCTCGGAAACAGTCTCTGCCGAGGACGAGAGCCATGAGATGTTCCTCCTCTGGGCAAGCCCGGGTCCCAGATCCTGTTGTGCCTGTGAATAGGCTGCAGGGGGACGGTGAATACCAGCAAAAGCTTTCACGGCTGCCACCTTCCGTGTGGGACAAGGAGCCAGACGTGTGCCTTTTCGGAAACAGGCTCTGGCGAGGACGAGAGCCATGAGATGTTCCTCCTCTGGGCAAGCCCGGGTCCCAGATCCTGTTGTGCCTGTGAATAGGCTGCAGGGGGACGGTGAAGACCAGCAACAGCTTTCAGGGCTGCCACCTTCCGTGTGGGACAAGGAGCCGGATGTGTGCCTTTTCGGAAACAGGATCTGCCGAGGACGAGAGCCATGAGATGTTCCTCCTCTGGTGAAACCGGGGTCCAAATCCTGTTGTGCCTGTGAATAGGCTGCAGGGGGACGGTGAAGACCAGCAACAGCTTTCAGGGCTGCCACCTTCCGTGTGGGACAAGGAGCCGGACGTGTGTCTTTCTGGAAACAGGCCCTGCCGAGGACGAGAGCCATGAGATGTTCCTCCTCTGGGCAAGCCCGGGTCCCAGATCCTGTTGTGCCTGTGAATAGGCTGCAGGGGGACGGTGAAGACCAGCAACAGCTTTCAGGGCTGCCACCTTCACTGTGGGACAAGGAGCCGGACGTGTGCCTTTTCGGAATCAGGCCGTGCCGAGGACGAGAGCCATGAGATGTTCCACCTCTGGGCAAGCCCGGGTCCTGAATCCTGTTGTGCCTGTGAATAGGCTGCAGGGGGATGGTGAAGACCAGCAACAGCTTTCAGGGCTGCCACCTTCCGTGTGGGACAAGGAGCCGGACGTGTGCCTTTCTGGAAACAGGCCGTGCCGAGGACGAGAGCCATGAGATGTTCCTCCTCTGGGCAAGCCCGGGTCCCAGATCCTGTTGTGCCTGTGAATAGGCTGCAGGGGGACGGTGAAGACCAGCAACAGCTTTCAGGGCTGCCACCTTCCGTGTGGGACAAGAAGCCGGACGTGTGCCTTTGCGGAATCAGGCTCTGCCGAGGACGAGAGCCATGAGATGTTCCTCCTCTGGGCAAGCCCGGGTCATGAATCCTGTTGTGCCTGTGAATAGGCTGCAGGGGGACGGTGAAGACCAGCAACAGCTTTCAGGGCTGCCACCTTCCGTGTGGGACAAGGAGCCGGACGTGTGCCTTTTCGGAAAAAAGCTCTGCCGAGGACGAGAGCCATGAGATGTTCCTCCTCTGGGCAAGCCCGGGTCCCAGATCCTGTTGTGCCTGTGAATAGGCTGCAGGGGGACGGTGAACACCAGCAAGAGCTTTCACGGCTGCCACCTTCACTGTGGGACAAAGAGCCGGACGTGTTCATTTCTGGAAACAGGCCGTGCCGAGGACGAGAGCCATGAGATGTTCCTCCTCTGGGCAAGCCCGGGTCCCAGATCCTGTTGTGCCTGTGAATAGGCTGCAGGGGGACGGTGAAGACCAGCAACAGCTTTCACGGCTGCCACCTTCCGTGTGGGACAAGGAGCCGGACGTGTGCCTTCTCGGAAACAGGCTCTGCCGAGGACGAGAGCCATGAGATGTTCCTCCTCTGGGCAAGCCCGCGTCCAAATCCTGTTGTGCCTGTGAATAGGCTGCAGGGGGATGGTGAAGACCAGCAACAGCTTTCAGGGCTGCCACCTTCCGTGTGGGACAAGGAGCCGGTCTTGTGCCTTTTTGGAAACAGGCCCTGCCGAGGACGAGACCCATGAGATGTTCCTCCTCTGGGCAAGCCCCGGTCCTGAATCCTGTTGTGCCTGTGAATAGGCTGAAGGGGACGGTGAAGACCAGCAACAGCTTTCAGGGCTGCCACCTTCCGTGTGGGACAAGGAGCCCGATGTGTGCCTTTTCGGAAACAGGCTCTGACGAGGACGAGAGCCATGAGATGTTCCTCCTCTGGGCAAGCCCGCGTCCAAATCCTGTTGTGCCTGTGAATAGGCTGCAGGGGGACGGTGAAGACCAGCAACAGCTTTCAGGGCTGCCACCTTCCGTGTGGGACAAGGAGCCGGATGTGTGCCTTCTCGGAAACAGTCTCTGCCGAGGACGAGAGCCATGAGATGTTCCTCCTCTGGGCAAGCCCGGGTCCCAGATCCTGTTGTGCCTGTGAATAGGCTGCAGGGGGACGGTGAAGACCAGCAACAGCTTTCAGGGCTGCCACCTTCCGTGTGGGACAAGGAGCCGGATGTGTGCCTTTTCGGAAACAGGATCTGCCGAGGACGAGAGCCATGAGATGTTCCTCCTCTGGTGAAACCGGGGTCCAAATCCTGTTGTGCCTGTGAATAGGCTGCAGGGGGACGGTGAAGACCAGCAACAGCTTTCAGGGCTGCCACCTTCCGTGTGGGACAAGGAGCCGGACGTGTGCCTTTTCGGAAACAAGCTCTGCCGAGGACGAGAGCCATGAGATGTTCCTCCTCTGGGCAAGCCCGGGTCCCAGATCCTGTTGTGCCTGTGAATAGGCTGCAGGGGGACGGTGAAGACCAGCAACAGCTTTCAGGGCTGCCACCTTCACTGTGGGACAAGGAGCCGGACGTGTGCCTTTTCGGAATCAGGCCGTGCCGAGGACGAGAGCCATGAGATGTTCCACCTCTGGGCAAGCCCGGGTCCTGAATCCTGTTGTGCCTGTGAATAGGCTGCAGGGGGATGGTGAAGACCAGCAACAGCTTTCAGGGCTGCCACCTTCCGTGTGGGACAAGGAGCCGGACGTGTGCCTTTCTGGAAACAGGCCGTGCCGAGGACGAGAGCCATGAGATGTTCCTCCTCTGGGCAAGCCCGGGTCCCAGATCCTGTTGTGCCTGTGAATAGGCTGCAGGGGGACGGTGAAGACCAGCAACAGCTTTCAGGGCTGCCACCTTCTGTGTGGGACAAGAAGCCGGACGTGTGCCTTTGCGGAATCAGGCTCTGCCGAGGACGAGAGCCATGAGATGTTCCTCCTCTGGGCAAGCCCGGGTCATGAATCCTGTTGTGCCTGTGAATAGGCTGCAGGGGGACGGTGAAGACCAGCAACAGCTTTCAGGGCTGCCACCTTCCGTGTGGGACAAGGAGCCGGACGTGTGCCTTTTCGGAAAAAAGCTCTGCCGAGGACGAGAGCCATGAGATGTTCCTCCTCTGGGCAAGCCCGGGTCCCAGATCCTGTTGTGCCTGTGAATAGGCTGCAGGGGGACGGTGAACACCAGCAAGAGCTTTCACGGCTGCCACCTTCACTGTGGGACAAGGTGCCGGACGTGTTCATTTCTGGAAACAGGCCGTGCCGAGGACGAGAGCCATGAGATGTTCCTCCTCTGGGCAAGCCCGGGTCCCAGATCCTGTTGTGCCTGTGAATAGGCTGCAGGGGGACGGTGAAGACCAGCAACAGCTTTCAGGGCTGCCACCTTCCGTGTGGGATAAGGAGCCGGACGTGAGCCTTTTCGGAATCAGGCTCTGCCGAGGACGAGAGCCATGAGATGTTCCTCCTCTGGGCAAGCCCGGGTCCAAATCCTGTTGTGCCTGTGAATAGGCTGCAGAGGGACGGTGAAGACCAGCAACAGCTTCCAGGGCTGCCACCTTCCGTGTCTGACAAGGAGCCGGACGTGTGCCTTTTCGGAAACAGGCTCTGGCGAGGACGAGAGCCATGAGATGTTCCTCCTCTGGGCAAGCCCGGGTCCCAGATCCTGTTGTGCCTGTGAATAGGCTGCAGGGGGACGGTGAAGACCAGCAACAGCTTTCAGGGCTGCCACCTCTCGTGTGGGACAAAGAGCCGGTCTTGTGCCTTTTTGGAAACAGGCCCTGCCGAGGACGAGAGCCATGAGATGTTCGACCTCTGGGCAAGCCCGGGTCCCAGATCCTGTTGTGCCTGTGAATAGGCTGCAGGGGGACGGTGAAGACCAGCAACAGCTTTCAGGGCTGCCACCTTCCGTGTGGGACAAGGAGCCGGACGTGTGCCTTTTCGGAAACAGGCTCTGACGAGGACGAGAGCCATGAGATGTTCCTCCTCTGGGCAAGCCCGCGTCCAAATCCTGTTGTGCCTGTGAATAGGCTGCAGGGGGACGGTGAAGACCAGCAACCGCTTTCAGGGCTGCCACCTTCCCTGTGGGACAAGGAGCCGGACGTGTGCCTTTTCGGAAACAGGCTCTGCCGAGGACGAGAGCCATGAGGTGTTCCACCTCTGGGCAAGCCCGGGTCCCAGATCCTGTTGTGCCTGTGAATAGGCTGCAGCAAGACGGTGAAGACCAGCAACAGCTTTCAGGGCTGCCACCATCCGTGTGGGACAAGGAGCCGGACGTGTGCCTTCTCGGAAACAGGCTATGCCGAGGACGAGAGCCATGAGATGTTCCTCCTCTGGCCAAGCCCGGGTCCCAGATACTGTTGTGCCTGTGAATAGGCTGCAGGGGGACGGTGAAGACCAGCAACAGCTTTCAGGGCTGCCACCTTCCGTGTGGGACAAGGAGCCGGATGTGTGCCTTTTCGGGAAGAGGCTCTGCCGAGGACGAGAGCCATGAGATGTTCCTCCTCTGGGCAAGCCCGGGTCCCAGATCCTGTTGTGCCTGTGAATAGGCTGCAGGGGGACGGTGAAGACCAGCAACAGCTTTCACGGCTGCCACCTTCCGTGTGGGACAAGGAGCCGGACGTGTGCCTTCTCGGAAACAGGCTCTGCCGAGGACGAGAGCCATGAGATGTTCCTCCTCTGGGCAAGCCCGCGTCCAAATCCTGTTGTGCCTGTGAATAGGCTGCAGGGGGATGGTGAAGACCAGCAACAGCTTTCAGGGCTGCCACCTTCCGTGTGGGACAAGGAGCCGGTCTTGTGCCTTTTTGGAAACAGGCCCTGCCGAGGACGAGAGCCATGAGATGTTCCTCCTCTGGGCAAGCCCCGGTCCTGAATCCTGTTGTGCCTGTGAATAGGCTGAAGGGGACGGTGAAGACCAGCAACAGCTTTCAGGGCTGCCACCTTCCGTGTGGGACAAGGAGCCCGATGTGTGCCTTTTCGGAAACAGGCTCTGACGAGGACGAGAGCCATGAGATGTTCCTCCTCTGGGCAAGCCCGCGTCCAAATCCTGTTGTGCCTGTGAATAGGCTGCAGGGGGACGGTGAAGACCAGCAACAGCTTTCAGGGCTGCCACCTTCCGTGTGGGACAAGGAGCCGGATGTGTGCCTTCTCGGAAACAGTCTCTGCCGAGGACGAGAGCCATGAGATGTTCCTCCTCTGGGCAAGCCCGGGTCCCAGATCCTGTTGTGCCTGTGAATAGGCTGCAGGGGGACGGTGAAGACCAGCAACAGCTTTCAGGGCTGCCACCTTCCGTGTGGGACAAGGAGCCGGATGTGTGCCTTTTCGGAAACAGGATCTGCCGAGGACGAGAGCCATGAGATGTTCCTCCTCTGGTGAAACCGGGGTCCAAATCCTGTTGTGCCTGTGAATAGGCTGCAGGGGGACGGTGAAGACCAGCAACAGCTTTCAGGGCTGCCACCTTCCGTGTGGGACAAGGAGCCGGACGTGTGCCTTTTCGGAAACAAGCTCTGCCGAGGACGAGAGCCATGAGATGTTCCTCCTCTGGGCAAGCCCGGGTCCCAGATCCTGTTGTGCCTGTGAATAGGCTGCAGGGGGACGGTGAAGACCAGCAACAGCTTTCAGGGCTGCCACCTTCACTGTGGGACAAGGAGCCGGACGTGTGCCTTTTCGGAATCAGGCCGTGCCGAGGACGAGAGCCATGAGATGTTCCACCTCTGGGCAAGCCCGGGTCCTGAATCCTGTTGTGCCTGTGAATAGGCTGCAGGGGGATGGTGAAGACCAGCAACAGCTTTCAGGGCTGCCACCTTCCGTGTGGGACAAGGAGCCGGACGTGTGCCTTTCTGGAAACAGGCCGTGCCGAGGACGAGAGCCATGAGATGTTCCTCCTCTGGGCAAGCCCGGGTCCCAGATCCTGTTGTGCCTGTGAATAGGCTGCAGGGGGACGGTGAAGACCAGCAACAGCTTTCAGGGCTGCCACCTTCTGTGTGGGACAAGAAGCCGGACGTGTGCCTTTGCGGAATCAGGCTCTGCCGAGGACGAGAGCCATGAGATGTTCCTCCTCTGGGCAAGCCCGGGTCATGAATCCTGTTGTGCCTGTGAATAGGCTGCAGGGGGACGGTGAAGACCAGCAACAGCTTTCAGGGCTGCCACCTTCCGTGTGGGACAAGGAGCCGGACGTGTGCCTTTTCGGAAAAAAGCTCTGCCGAGGACGAGAGCCATGAGATGTTCCTCCTCTGGGCAAGCCCGGGTCCCAGATCCTGTTGTGCCTGTGAATAGGCTGCAGGGGGACGGTGAACACCAGCAAGAGCTTTCACGGCTGCCACCTTCACTGTGGGACAAGGTGCCGGACGTGTTCATTTCTGGAAACAGGCCGTGCCGAGGACGAGAGCCATGAGATGTTCCTCCTCTGGGCAAGCCCGGGTCCCAGATCCTGTTGTGCCTGTGAATAGGCTGCAGGGGGACGGTGAAGACCAGCAACAGCTTTCAGGGCTGCCACCTTCCGTGTGGGATAAGGAGCCGGACGTGAGCCTTTTCGGAATCAGGCTCTGCCGAGGACGAGAGCCATGAGATGTTCCTCCTCTGGGCAAGCCCGGGTCCAAATCCTGTTGTGCCTGTGAATAGGCTGCAGAGGGACGGTGAAGACCAGCAACAGCTTCCAGGGCTGCCACCTTCCGTGTCTGACAAGGAGCCGGACGTGTGCCTTTTCGGAAACAGGCTCTGGCGAGGACGAGAGCCATGAGATGTTCCTCCTCTGGGCAAGCCCGGGTCCCAGATCCTGTTGTGCCTGTGAATAGGCTGCAGGGGGACGGTGAAGACCAGCAACAGCTTTCAGGGCTGCCACCTCTCGTGTGGGACAAAGAGCCGGTCTTGTGCCTTTTTGGAAACAGGCCCTGCCGAGGACGAGAGCCATGAGATGTTCCACCTCTGGGCAAGCCCGGGTCCCAGATCCTGTTGTGCCTGTGAATAGGCTGCAGGGGGACGGTGAAGACCAGCAACAGCTTTCAGGGCTGCCACCTTCCGTGTGGGACAAGGAGCCGGACGTGTGCCTTTTCGGAAACAGGCTCTGACGAGGACGAGAGCCATGAGATGTTCCTCCTCTGGGCAAGCCCGCGTCCAAATCCTGTTGTGCCTGTGAATAGGCTGCAGGGGGACGGTGAACACCAGCAACCGCTTTCAGGGCTGCCACCTTCCCTGTGGGACAAGGAGCCGGACGTGTGCCTTTTCGGAAACAGGCTCTGCCGAGGACGAGAGCCATGAGGTGTTCCACCTCTGGGCAAGCCCGGGTCCCAGATCCTGTTGTGCCTGTGAATAGGCTGCAGCAAGACGGTGAAGACCAGCAACAGCTTTCAGGGCTGCCACCATCCGTGTGGGACAAGGAGCCGGACGTGTGCCTTCTCGGAAACAGGCTATGCCGAGGACGAGAGCCATGAGATGTTCCTCCTCTGGCCAAGCCCGGGTCCCAGATACTGTTGTGCCTGTGAATAGGCTGCAGGGGGACGGTGAAGACCAGCAACAGCTTTCAGGGCTGCCACCTTCCGTGTGGGACAAGGAGCCGGATGTGTGCCTTTTCGGGAAGAGGCTCTGCCGAGGACGAGAGCCATGAGATGTTCCTCCTCTGGGCAAGCCCGGGTCCCAGATCCTGTTGTGCCTGTGAATAGGCTGCAGGGGGACGGTGAAGACCAGCAACAGCTTTCAGGGCTGCCACCTTCCGTGTGGGACAAGAAGCCAGACGTGTGCCTTCTCGGAAACAGTCTCTGCCGAGGACGAGAGCCATGAGATGTTCCTCCTCTGGTGAAACCGGGGTCCAAATCCTGTTGTGCCTGTGAATAGGCCGCAGGGGGACGGTGAAGACCAGCAACAGCTTTAAGGGCTGCCACCTTCCGTGTGGGACAAGGAGCCGGACGTGTGTCTTTCTGGAAACAGGCCCTGCCGAGGACGAGAGCCATGAGATGTTCCTCCTCTGGCCAAGCCCGGGTCCCAGATACTGTTGTGCCTGTGAATAGGCTGCAGGGGGACGGTGAAGACCAGCAACAGCTTTCAGGGCTGCCACCTTCCGTGTGGGACAAGGAGCCGGATGTGTGCCTTTTCGGGAAGAGGCTCTGCCGAGGACGAGAGCCATGAGATGTTCCTCCTCTGGGCAAGCCCGGGTCCCAGATCCTGTTGTGCCTGTGAATAGGCTGCAGGGGGACGGTGAAGACCAGCAACAGCTTTCAGGGCTGCCACCTTCACTGTGGGACAAGGAGCCGGACGTGTGCCTTTTCGGAATCAGGCCGTGCCGAGGACGAGAGCCATGAGATGTTCCACCTCTGGGCAAGCCCGGGTCCTGAATCCTGTTGTGCCTGTGAATAGGCTGCAGGGGGATGGTGAAGACCAGCAACAGCTTTCAGGGCTGCCACCTTCCGTGTGGGACAAGGAGCCGGACGTGTGCCTTTCTGGAAACAGGCCGTGCCGAGGACGAGAGCCATGAGATGTTCCTCCTCTGGGCAAGCCCGGGTCCCAGATCCTGTTGTGCCTGTGAATAGGCTGCAGGGGGACGGTGAAGACCAGCAACAGCTTTCAGGGCTGCCACCTTCCGTGTGGGACAAGGAGCCGGACGTGTGCCTTTGCGGAATCAGGCTCTGCCGAGGACGAGAGCCATGAGATGTTCCTCCTCTGGGCAAGCCCGGGTCCTGAATCCTGTTGTGCCTGTGAATAGGCTGCAGGGGGACGGTGAAGACCAGCAACAGCTTTCAGGGCTGCCACCTTCCGTGTGGGACAAGGAGCCGGACGTGTGCCTTTTCGGAAAAAAGCTCTGCCGAGGACGAGAGCCATGAGATGTTCCTCCTCTGGGCAAGCCCGGGTCCCAGATCCTGTTGTGCCTGTGAATAGGCTGCAGGGGGACGGTGAACACCAGCAAGAGCTTTCACGGCTGCCACCTTCACTGTGGGACAAGGAGCCGGACGTGTTCATTTCTGGAAACAGGCCGTGCCGAGGACGAGAGCCATGAGATGTTCCTCCTCTGGCCAAGCCCGGGTCCCAGATCCTGTTGTGCCTGTGAATAGGCTGCAGGGGGACGGTGAAGACCAGCAACAGCTTCCAGGGCTGCCACCTTCCGTGTGGGATAAGGAGCCGGACGTGAGCCTTTTCGGAATCAGGCTCTGCCGAGGACGAGAGCCATGAGATGTTCCTCCTCTGGGCAAGCCCGGGTCCAAATCCTGTTGTGCCTGTGAATAGGCTGCAGAGGGACGGTGAAGACCAGCAACAGCTTCCAGGGCTGCCACCTTCCGTGTCTGACAAGGAGCCGGACGTGTGCCTTTTCGGAAACAGGCTCTGGCGAGGACGAGAGCCATGAGATGTTCCTCCTCTGGGCAAGCCCGGGTCCCAGATCCTGTTGTGCCTGTGAATAGGCTGCAGGGGGACGGTGAAGACCAGCAACAGCTTTCAGGGCTGCCACCTCTCGTGTGGGACAATGAGCCGGTCTTGTGCCTTTTTGGAAACAGGCCCTGCCGAGGACGAGAGCCATGAGATGTTCCACCTCTGGGCAAGCCCCGGTCCTGAATCCTGTTGTGCCTGTGAATAGGCTGCAGGGGGACGGTGAAGACCAGCAACAGCTTTCAGGGCTGCCACCTTCCGTGTGGGACAAGGAGCCGGACGTGTGCCTTTTCGGAAACAGGCTCTGACGAGGACGAGAGCCATGAGATGTTCCTCCTCTGGGCAAGCCCGCGTCCAAATCCTGTTGTGCCTGTGAATAGGCTTCAGGGGGACGGTGAAGACCAGCAACCGCTTTCAGGGCTGCCACCTTCCGTGTGGGACAAGGAGCCGGACGTGTGCCTTTTCGGAAACAGGCTCTGCCGAGGACGAGAGCCATGAGATGTTCCTCCTCTGGGCAAGCCCGGGTCCTGAATCCTGTTGTGCCTGTGAATAGGCTGCAGGGGGACGGTGAAGACCAGCAACAGCTTTCAGGGCTGCCACCATCCGTGTGGGACAAGGAGCCGGACGTGTCTTTCTGGATACAGGCCCTGCCGAGGACGAGAGCCATGAGATGTTCCTCCTCTGGGCAAGCCCGTGTCCCAGATCCTGTTGTGCCTGTGAATAGGCTGCAGGGGGACGGTGAAGACCAGCAACAGCTTTCAGGGCTGCCACCTTCCGTGTGGGACAAGGAGCCGGACGTGTGCCTTTTCGGAATCAGGCTCTGCCGAGGACGAGAGCCATGAGATGTTCCTCCTCTGGGCAAGCCCAGGTCCAAATCCTGTTGTGCCTGTGAATAGGCTGCAGGGGGACGGTGAAGACCAGCAACAGCTTTCAGGGCTGCCACCTTCCGTGTGGGACAATGAGCCGGATGTGTGCCTTTTCGGAAACAGGCTCTGCCGAGGACGAGAGCCATGAGATGTTCCTCCTCTGGGCAAGCCCGGGTCCTGAATCCTGTTGTGCCTGTGAATAGGCTGCAGGGGGACGGTGAACACCAGCAACAGCTTTCACGGCTGCCACCTTCCGTGTGGGACAAGGAGCCGGACGTGTTCCTTTCTGGAAACAGGCCGTGCCGAGGACGAGAGCCATGAGATGTTCCTCCTCTGGCCAAGCCCGGGTCCCAGATCCTGTTGTGCCTGTGAATAGGCTGCAGGGGGACGGTGAAGACCAGCAACAGCTTTCAGGGCTGCCACCTTCCGTGTGGGAGAAGGAGCCGGACGTGTGCCTTTTCGGAATCAGGCTCTGCCGAGGACGAGAGCCATGAGATGTTCCTCGTCTGGGCAAGCCCGGGTCCAAATCCTGTTGTGCCTGTGAATAGGCTGCAGGGGGACGGTGAAGACCAGCAACAGCTTTCAGGGCTGCCACCTTCCGTGTGGGACAAGGACCCGGATGTGTGCCTTCTCGGAAACAGGCCCTGCCGAGGACGAGAGCCATGAGATGTTCCTCCTCTGGCTAAGCCCGGGTCCCAGATCCTGTTGTGCCTGTGAATAGGCTGCAGGGGGACGGTGAAGACCAGCAACAGCTTTCAGGGCTGCCACCTTCCGTGTGGGACAAGGAGCCGGACGTGTGCCTTTTCGGAATCAGGCTCTGCCGAGGACGAGAGCCATGAGATGTTCCTCCTCTGGGCAAGCCCGGGTCCCAGATCCTGTTGTGCCTGTGAATAGGCTGCAGGGGGACGGTGAAGACCAGCAACAGCTTTCAGGGCTGCCACCATCCGTGTGGGACAAGGAGCCGGACGTGTGCCTTTGCGGAATCAGGCTCTGCCGAGGACGAGAGCCATGAGATGTTCCTCCTCTGGGCAAGCCCGGGTCATGAATCCTGTTGTGCCTGTGAATAGGCTGCAGGGGGACGGTGAAGACCAGCAACAGCTTTCAGGGCTGCCACCTTCCGTGTGGGACAAGGAGCCGGACGTGTGCCTTTTCGGAAAAAAGCTCTGCCGAGGACGAGAGCCATGAGATGTTCCTCCTCTGGGCAAGCCCGGGTCCCAGATCCTGTTGTGCCTGTGAATAGGCTGCAGGGGGACGGTGAACACCAGCAAGAGCTTTCACGGCTGCCACCTTCACTGTGGGACAAGGAGCCGGACGAGTTCATATCTGGAAACAGGCCGTGCCGAGGACGAGAGCCATGAGATGTTCCTCCTATGGCCAAGCCCGGGTCCCAGATCCTGTTGTGCCTGTGAATAGGCTGCAGGGGGACGGTGAAGACCAGCAACAGCTTTCAGGGCTGCCACCTTCCGTGTGGGATAAGGAGCCGGACGTGAGCCTTTTCGGAATCAGGCTCTGCCGAGGACGAGAGCCATGAGATGTTCCTCCTCTGGGCAAGCCCGGGTCCAAATCCTGTTGTGCCTGTGAATAGGCTGCAGAGGGACGGTGAAGACCAGCAACAGCTTCCAGGGCTGCCACCTTCCGTGTCTGACAAGGAGCCGGACGTGTGCCTTTTCGGAAACAGGCTCTGGCGAGGACGAGAGCCATGAGATGTTCCTCCTCTGGGCAAGCCCGGGTCCCAGATCCTGTTGTGCCTGTGAATAGGCTGCAGGGGGACGGTGAAGACCAGCAACAGCTTTCAGGGCTGCCACCTTCCGTGTGGGACAATGAGCCGGTCTTGTGCCTTTTTGGAAACAGGCCCTGCCGAGGACGAGAGCCATGAGATGTTCCACCTCTGGGCAAGCCCCGGTCCTGAATCCTGTTGTGCCTGTGAATAGGCTGCAGGGGGACGGTGAAGACCAGCAACAGCTTTCAGGGCTGCCACCTTCCGTGTGGGACAAGGAGCCGGACGTGTGCCTTTTCGGAAACAGGCTCTGACGAGGACGAGAGCCATGAGATGTTCCTCCTCTGGGCAAGCCCGCGTCCAAATCCTGTTGTGCCTGTGAATAGGCTGCAGGGGGACGGTGAAGACCAGCAACAGCTTTCAGGGCTGCCACATTCCGTGTGGGACAAGGAGCCGGACGTGTGCCTTCTCGGAAACAGGCTATGCCGAGGACGAGAGCCATGAGATGTTCCTCCTCTGGGCAAGCCCGGGTCCCAGATCCTGTTGTGCCTGTGAATAGGCTGCAGGGGGACGGTGAAGACCAGCAACAGCTTTCAGGGCTGCCACCTTCCGTGTGGGACAAGAAGCCAGACGTGTGCCTTCTCGGAAACAGTCTCTGCCGAGGACGAGAGCCATGAGATGTTCCTCCTCTGGGCAAGCCCGGGTCCCAGATCCTGTTGTGCCTGTGAATAGGCTGCAGGGGGACGGTGAAGACCAGCAACAGCTTTCAGGGCTGCCACCTTCCGTGTGGGACAAGGAGCCGGACGTGTGCCTTTGCGGAATCAGGCTCTGCCGAGGACGAGAGCCATGAGATGTTCCTCCTCTGGGCAAGCCCGGGTCCTGAATCCTGTTGTGCCTGTGAATAGGCTGCAGGGGGACGGTGAAGACCAGCAACAGCTTTCAGGGCTGCCACCTTCCGTGTGGGACAAGGAGCCGGACGTGTGCCTTTTCGGAAACAAGCTCTGCCGAGGACGAGAGCCATGAGATGTTCCTCCTCTGGGCAAGCCCGGGTCCCAGATCCTGTTGTGCCTGTGAATAGGCTGCAGGGGGACGGTGAACACCAGCAACAGCTTTCAGGGCCTCCAACTTCCGTGTGGGACAAGGAGCCGGACGTGTGCCTTTTCGGGAAGAGGCTCTGCCGAGGACGAGAGCCATGAGATGTTCCTCCTCTGGGCAAGCCCGGGTCCCAGATCCTGTTGTGCCTGTGAATAGGCTGCAGGG
This sequence comes from Astur gentilis, assembly GCF_929443795.1. Taxonomy (NCBI): domain Eukaryota; kingdom Metazoa; phylum Chordata; class Aves; order Accipitriformes; family Accipitridae; genus Astur; species Astur gentilis. Next base: position 2,090,529 of record NW_026060958.1, on the reverse strand, counting down.
GGACGGTGAAGACCAGCAACAGCTTTCAGGGCTGCCACCTTCCGTGTGGGACAAGAAGCCAGACGTGTGCCTTCTCGGAAATAGTCTCTGCCGAGGACGAGAGCCATGAGATGTTCCTCCTCTGGGCAAGCCCAGGTCCAAATCCTGTTGTGCCTGTGAATAGGCTGCAGGGGGACGGTGAAGACCAGCAACAGCTTTCAGGGCTGCCACCTTCCGTGTGGGACAAGGAGCCGGACGTGTGCCTTTTCGGAATCAGGCTCTGCCGAGGACGAGAGCCATGAGATGTTCCTCCTCTGGGCAAGCCCGGGTCCCAGATCCTGTTGTGCCTGTGAATAGGCTGCAGGGGGACGGTGAAGACCAGCAACAGCTTTCACGGCTGCCACCTTCCGTGTGGGACAAGGAGCCGGACGTGTGCCTTCTCGTAAACAGGCTCTGCCGAGGACGAGAGCCATGAGATGTTCCTCCTCTGGGCAAGCCCGCGTCCAAATCCTGTTGTGCCTGTGAATAGGCTGCAGGGGGATGGTGAAGACCAGCAACAGCTTTCAGGGCTGCCACCTTCCGTGTGGGACAAGGAGCCGGTCTTGTGCCTTTTTGGAAACAGGCCCTGCCGAGGACGAGAGCCATGAGATGTTCCTCCTCTGGGCAAGCCCCGGTCCTGAATCCTGTTGTGCCTGTGAATAGGCTGAAGGGGACGGTGAAGACCAGCAACAGCTTTCAGGGCTGCCACCTTCCGTGTGGGACAAGGAGCCCGATGTGTGCCTTTTCGGAAACAGGCTCTGACGAGGACGAGAGCCATGAGATGTTCCTCCTCTGGGCAAGCCCGCGTCCAAATCCTGTTGTGCCTGTGAATAGGCTGCAGGGGGACGGTGAAGACCAGCAACAGCTTTCAGGGCTGCCACCTTCCGTGTGGGACAAGGAGCCGGATGTGTGCCTTCTCGGAAACAGTCTCTGCCGAGGACGAGAGCCATGAGATGTTCCTCCTCTGGGCAAGCCCGGGTCCCAGATCCTGTTGTGCCTGTGAATAGGCTGCAGGGGGACGGTGAAGACCAGCAACAGCTTTCACGGCTGCCACCTTCCGTGTGGGACAAGGAGCCAGACGTGTGCCTTTTCGGAAACAGGCTCTGGCGAGGACGAGAGCCATGAGATGTTCCTCCTCTGGGCAAGCCCGGGTCCCAGATCCTGTTGTGCCTGTGAATAGGCTGCAGGGGGACGGTGAAGACCAGCAACAGCTTTCAGGGCTGCCACCTTCCGTGTGGGACAAGGAGCCGGATGTGTGCCTTTTCGGAAACAGGATCTGCCGAGGACGAGAGCCATGAGATGTTCCTCCTCTGGTGAAACCGGGGTCCAAATCCTGTTGTGCCTGTGAATAGGCTGCAGGGGGACGGTGAAGACCAGCAACAGCTTTCAGGGCTGCCACCTTCCGTGTGGGACAAGGAGCCGGACGTGTGTCTTTATGGAAACAGGCCCTGCCGAGGACGAGAGCCATGAGATGTTCCTCCTCTGGGCAAGCCCGGGTCCCAGATCCTGTTGTGCCTGTGAATAGGCTGCAGGGGGACGGTGAAGACCAGCAACAGCTTTCAGGGCTGCCACCTTCACTGTGGGACAAGGAGCCGGACGTGTGCCTTTTCGGAATCAGGCCGTGCCGAGGACGAGAGCCATGAGATGTTCCACCTCTGGGCAAGCCCGGGTCCTGAATCCTGTTGTGCCTGTGAATAGGCTGCAGGGGGATGGTGAAGACCAGCAACAGCTTTCAGGGCTGCCACCTTCCGTGTGGGACAAGGAGCCGGACGTGTGCCTTTCTGAAAACAGGCCGTGCCGAGGACGAGAGCCATGAGATGTTCCTCCTCTGGGCAAGCCCGGGTCCCAGATCCTGTTGTGCCTGTGAATAGGCTGCAGGGGGACGGTGAAGACCAGCAACAGCTTTCAGGGCTGCCACCTTCCGTGTGGGACAAGAAGCCGGACGTGTGCCTTTGCGGAATCAGGCTCTGCCGAGGACGAGAGCCATGAGATGTTCCTCCTCTGGGCAAGCCCGGGTCATGAATCCTGTTGTGCCTGTGAATAGGCTGCAGGGGGACGGTGAAGACCAGCAACAGCTTTCAGGGCTGCCACCTTCCGTGTGGGACAAGGAGCCGGACGTGTGCCTTTTCGGAAAAAAGCTCTGCCGAGGACGAGAGCCATGAGATGTTCCTCCTCTGGGCAAGCCCGGGTCCCAGATCCTGTTGTGCCTGTGAATAGGCTGCAGGGGGACGGTGAACACCAGCAAGAGCTTTCACGGCTGCCACCTTCACTGTGGGACAAGGAGCCGGACGTGTTCATTTCTGGAAACAGGCCGTGCCGAGGACGAGAGCCATGAGATGTTCCTCCTCTGGGCAAGCCCGGGTCCCAGATCCTGTTGTGCCTGTGAATAGGCTGCAGGGGGACGGTGAAGACCAGCAACAGCTTTCACGGCTGCCACCTTCCGTGTGGGACAAGGAGCCGGACGTGTGCCTTCTCGGAAACAGGCTCTGCCGAGGACGAGAGCCATGAGATGTTCCTCCTCTGGGCAAGCCCGCGTCCAAATCCTGTTGTGCCTGTGAATAGGCTGCAGGGGGATGGTGAAGACCAGCAACAGCTTTCAGGGCTGCCACCTTCCGTGTGGGACAAGGAGCCGGTCTTGTGCCTTTTTGGAAACAGGCCCTGCCGAGGACGAGAGCCATGAGATGTTCCTCCTCTGGGCAAGCCCCGGTCCTGAATCCTGTTGTGCCTGTGAATAGGCTGAAGGGGACGGTGAAGACCAGCAACAGCTTTCACGGCTGCCACCTTCCGTGTGGGACAAGGAGCCGGACGTGTGCCTTCTCGGAAACAGGCTCTGACGAGGACGAGAGCCATGAGATGTTCCTCCTCTGGGCAAGCCCGCGTCCAAATCCTGTTGTGCCTGTGAATAGGCTGCAGGGGGACGGTGAAGACCAGCAACCGCTTTCAGGGCTGCCACCTTCACTGTGGGACAAGGAGCCGGACGTGTGCCTTTTCGGAAACAGGCTCTGCCGAGGACGAGAGCCATGAGGTGTTCCACCTCTGGGCAAGCCCGGGTCCTGAATCCTGTTGTGCCTGTGAATAGGCTGCAGCAAGACGGTGAAGACCAGCAACAGCTTTCAGGGCTGCCACCATCCGTGTGGGACAAGGAGCCGGACGTGTGCCTTCTCGGAAACAGGCTATGCCGAGGACGAGAGCCATGAGATGTTCCTCCTCTGGCCAAGCCCGGGTCCCAGATACTGTTGTGCCTGTGAATAGGCTGCAGGGGGACGGTGAAGACCAGCAACAGCTTTCAGGGCTGCCACCTTCCGTGTGGGACAAGGAGCCGGACGTGTGCCTTTTCGGGAAGAGGCTCTGCCGAGGACGAGAGCCATGAGATGTTCCTCCTCTGGGCAAGCCCGGGTCCCAGATCCTGTTGTGCCTGTGAATAGGCTGCAGGGGGACGGTGAAGACCAGCAACAGCTTTCAGGGCTGCCACCTTCCGTGTGGGACAAGAAGCCAGACGTGTGCCTTCTCGGAAATAGTCTCTGCCGAGGACGAGAGCCATGAGATGTTCCTCCTCTGGGCAAGCCCAGGTCCAAATCCTGTTGTGCCTGTGAATAGGCTGCAGGGGGACGGTGAAGACCAGCAACAGCTTTCAGGGCTGCCACCTTCCGTGTGGGACAAGGAGCCGGACGTGTGCCTTTTCGGAATCAGGCTCTGCCGAGGACGAGAGCCATGAGATGTTCCTCCTCTGGGCAAGCCCGGGTCCCAGATCCTGTTGTGCCTGTGAATAGGCTGCAGGGGGACGGTGAAGACCAGCAACAGCTTTCACGGCTGCCACCTTCCGTGTGGGACAAGGAGCCGGACGTGTGCCTTCTCGTAAACAGGCTCTGCCGAGGACGAGAGCCATGAGATGTTCCTCCTCTGGGCAAGCCCGCGTCCAAATCCTGTTGTGCCTGTGAATAGGCTGCAGGGGGATGGTGAAGACCAGCAACAGCTTTCAGGGCTGCCACCTTCCGTGTGGGACAAGGAGCCGGTCTTGTGCCTTTTTGGAAACAGGCCCTGCCGAGGACGAGAGCCATGAGATGTTCCTCCTCTGGGCAAGCCCCGGTCCTGAATCCTGTTGTGCCTGTGAATAGGCTGAAGGGGACGGTGAAGACCAGCAACAGCTTTCAGGGCTGCCACCTTCCGTTTGGGACAAGGAGCCCGATGTGTGCCTTTTCGGAAACAGGCTCTGACGAGGACGAGAGCCATGAGATGTTCCTCCTCTGGGCAAGCCCGCGTCCAAATCCTGTTGTGCCTGTGAATAGGCTGCAGGGGGACGGTGAAGACCAGCAACAGCTTTCAGGGCTGCCACCTTCCGTGTGGGACAAGGAGCCGGATGTGTGCCTTCTCGGAAACAGTCTCTGCCGAGGACGAGAGCCATGAGATGTTCCTCCTCTGGGCAAGCCCGGGTCCCAGATCCTGTTGTGCCTGTGAATAGGCTGCAGGGGGACGGTGAAGACCAGCAACAGCTTTCACGGCTGCCACCTTCCGTGTGGGACAAGGAGCCAGACGTGTGCCTTTTCGGAAACAGGCTCTGGCGAGGACGAGAGCCATGAGATGTTCCTCCTCTGGGCAAGCCCGGGTCCCAGATCCTGTTGTGCCTGTGAATAGGCTGCAGGGGGACGGTGAAGACCAGCAACAGCTTTCAGGGCTGCCACCTTCCGTGTGGGACAAGGAGCCGGATGTGTGCCTTTTCGGAAACAGGATCTGCCGAGGACGAGAGCCATGAGATGTTCCTCCTCTGGTGAAACCGGGGTCCAAATCCTGTTGTGCCTGTGAATAGGCTGCAGGGGGACGGTGAAGACCAGCAACAGCTTTCAGGGCTGCCACCTTCCGTGTGGGACAAGGAGCCGGACGTGTGTCTTTATGGAAACAGGCCCTGCCGAGGACGAGAGCCATGAGATGTTCCTCCTCTGGGCAAGCCCGGGTCCCAGATCCTGTTGTGCCTGTGAATAGGCTGCAGGGGGACGGTGAAGACCAGCAACAGCTTTCAGGGCTGCCACCTTCACTGTGGGACAAGGAGCCGGACGTGTGCCTTTTCGGAATCAGGCCGTGCCGAGGACGAGAGCCATGAGATGTTCCACCTCTGGGCAAGCCCGGGTCCTGAATCCTGTTGTGCCTGTGAATAGGCTGCAGGGGGATGGTGAAGACCAGCAACAGCTTTCAGGGCTGCCACCTTCCGTGTGGGACAAGGAGCCGGACGTGTGCCTTTCTGAAAACAGGCCGTGCCGAGGACGAGAGCCATGAGATGTTCCTCCTCTGGGCAAGCCCGGGTCCCAGATCCTGTTGTGCCTGTGAATAGGCTGCAGGGGGACGGTGAAGACCAGCAACAGCTTTCAGGGCTGCCACCTTCCGTGTGGGACAAGAAGCCGGACGTGTGCCTTTGCGGAATCAGGCTCTGCCGAGGACGAGAGCCATGAGATGTTCCTCCTCTGGGCAAGCCCGGGTCATGAATCCTGTTGTGCCTGTGAATAGGCTGCAGGGGGACGGTGAAGACCAGCAACAGCTTTCAGGGCTGCCACCTTCCGTGTGGGACAAGGAGCCGGACGTGTGCCTTTTCGGAAAAAAGCTCTGCCGAGGACGAGAGCCATGAGATGTTCCTCCTCTGGGCAAGCCCTGTCCCAGATCCTGTTGTGCCTGTGAATAGGCTGCAGGGGGACGGTGAACACCAGCAAGAGCTTTCACGGCTGCCACCTTCACTGTGGGACAAGGAGCCGGACGTGTTCATTTCTGGAAACAGGCCGTGCCGAGGACGAGAGCCATGAGATGTTCCTCCTCTGGGCAAGCCCGGGTCCCAGATCCTGTTGTGCCTGTGAATAGGCTGCAGGGGGACGGTGAAGACCAGCAACAGCTTTCACGGCTGCCACCTTCCGTGTGGGACAAGGAGCCGGACGTGTGCCTTCTCGGAAACAGGCTCTGCCGAGGACGAGAGCCATGAGATGTTCCTCCTCTGGGCAAGCCCGCGTCCATATCCTGTTGTGCCTGTGAATAGGCTGCAGGGGGATGGTGAAGACCAGCAACAGCTTTCAGGGCTGCCACCTTCCGTGTGGGACAAGGAGCCGGTCTTGTGCCTTTTTGGAAACAGGCCCTGCCGAGGACGAGAGCCATGAGATGTTCCTCCTGTGGGCAAGCCCCGGTCCTGAATCCTGTTGTGCCTGTGAATAGGCTGAAGGGGACGGTGAAGACCAGCAACAGCTTTCACGGCTGCCACCTTCCGTGTGGGACAAGGAGCCGGACGTGTGCCTTCTCGGAAACAGGCTCTGACGAGGACGAGAGCCATGAGATGTTCCTCCTCTGGGCAAGCCCGCGTCCAAATCCTGTTGTGCCTGTGAATAGGCTGCAGGGGGACGGTGAAGACCAGCAACCGCTTTCAGGGCTGCCACCTTCACTGTGGGACAAGGAGCCGGACGTGTGCCTTTTCGGAAACAGGCTCTGCCGAGGACGAGAGCCATGAGGTGTTCCACCTCTGGGCAAGCCCGGGTCCTGAATACTGTTGTGCCTGTGAATAGGCTGCAGCAAGACGGTGAAGACCAGCAACAGCTTTCAGGGCTGCCACCATCCGTGTGGGACAAGGAGCCGGACGTGTGCCTTCTCGGAAACAGGCTATGCCGAGGACGAGAGCCATGAGATGTTCCTCCTCTGGCCAAGCCCGGGTCCCAGATACTGTTGTGCCTGTGAATAGGCTGCAGGGGGACGGTGAAGACCAGCAACAGCTTTCAGGGCTGCCACCTTCCGTGTGGGACAAGGAGCCGGACGTGTGCCTTTTCGGGAAGAGGCTCTGCCGAGGACGAGAGCCATGAGATGTTCCTCCTCTGGGCAAGCCCGGGTCCCAGATCCTGTTGTGCCTGTGAATAGGCTGCAGGGGGACGGTGAAGACCAGCAACAGCTTTCAGGGCTGCCACCTTCCGTGTGGGACAAGAAGCCAGACGTGTGCCTTCTCGGAAATAGTCTCTGCCGAGGACGAGAGCCATGAGATGTTCCTCCTCTGGGCAAGCCCAGGTCCAAATCCTGTTGTGCCTGTGAATAGGCTGCAGGGGGACGGTGAAGACCAGCAACAGCTTTCAGGGCTGCCACCTTCCGTGTGGGACAAGGAGCCGGACGTGTGCCTTTTCGGAATCAGGCTCTGCCGAGGACGAGAGCCATGAGATGTTCCTCCTCTGGGCAAGCCCGGGTCCCAGATCCTGTTGTGCCTGTGAATAGGCTGCAGGGGGACGGTGAAGACCAGCAACAGCTTTCACGGCTGCCACCTTCCGTGTGGGACAAGGAGCCGGACGTGTGCCTTATCGTAAACAGGCTCTGCCGAGGACGAGAGCCATGAGATGTTCCTCCTCTGGGCAAGCCCGCGTCCAAATCCTGTTGTGCCTGTGAATAGGCTGCAGGGGGATGGTGAAGACCAGCAACAGCTTTCAGGGCTGCCACCTTCCGTGTGGGACAAGGAGCCGGTCTTGTGCCTTTTTGGAAACAGGCCCTGCCGAGGACGAGAGCCATGAGATGTTCCTCCTCTGGGCAAGCCCCGGTCCTGAATCCTGTTGTGCCTGTGAATAGGCTGAAGGGGACGGTGAAGACCAGCAACAGCTTTCAGGGCTGCCACCTTCCGTGTGGGACAAGGAGCCCGATGTGTGCCTTTTCGGAAACAGGCTCTGACGAGGACGAGAGCCATGAGATGTTCCTCCTCTGGGCAAGCCCGCGTCCAAATCCTGTTGTGCCTGTGAATAGGCTGCAGGGGGACGGTGAAGACCAGCAACAGCTTTCAGGGCTGCCACCTTCCGTGTGGGACAAGGAGCCGGATGTGTGCCTTCTCGGAAACAGTCTCTGCCGAGGACGAGAGCCATGAGATGTTCCTCCTCTGGGCAAGCCCGGGTCCCAGATCCTGTTGTGCCTGTGAATAGGCTGCAGGGGGACGGTGAAGACCAGCAACAGCTTTCACGGCTGCCACCTTCCGTGTGGGACAAGGAGCCAGACGTGTGCCTTTTCGGAAACAGGCTCTGGCGAGGACGAGAGCCATGAGATGTTCCTCCTCTGGGCAAGCCCGGGTCCCAGATCCTGTTGTGCCTGTGAATAGGCTGCAGGGGGACGGTGAAGACCAGCAACAGCTTTCAGGGCTGCCACCTTCCGTGTGGGACAAGGAGCCGGATGTGTGCCTTTTCGGGAAGAGGCTCTGCCGAGGACGAGAGCCATGAGATGTTCCTCCTCTGGTGAAACCGGGGTCCAAATCCTGTTGTGCCTGTGAATAGGCTGCAGGGGGACGGTGAAGACCAGCAACAGCTTTCAGGGCTGCCACCTTCCGTGTGGGACAAGGAGCCGGACGTGTGTCTTTCTGGAAACAGGCCCTGCCGAGGACGAGAGCCATGAGATGTTCCTCCTCTGGGCAAGCCCGGGTCCCAGATCCTGTTGTGCCTGTGAATAGGCTGCAGGGGGACGGTGAAGACCAGCAACAGCTTTCAGGGCTGCCACCTTCACTGTGGGACAAGGAGCCGGACGTGTGCCTTTTCGGAATCAGGCCGTGCCGAGGACGAGAGCCATGAGATGTTCCACCTCTGGGCAAGCCCGGGTCCTGAATCCTGTTGTGCCTGTGAATAGGCTGCAGGGGGATGGTGAAGACCAGCAACAGCTTTCAGGGCTGCCACCTTCCGTGTGGGACAAGGAGCCGGACGTGTGCCTTTTCGGAAACAGGCCGTGCCGAGGACGAGAGCCATGAGATGTTCCTCCTCTGGGCAAGCCCGGGTCCCAGATCCTGTTGTGCCTGTGAATAGGCTGCAGGGGGACGGTGAAGACCAGCAACAGCTTTCAGGGCTGCCACCTTCCGTGTGGGACAAGAAGCCGGACGTGTGCCTTTGCGGAATCAGGCTCTGCCGAGGACGAGAGCCATGAGATGTTCCTCCTCTGGGCAAGCCCGGGTCATGAATCCTGTTGTGCCTGTGAATAGGCTGCAGGGGGACGGTGAAGACCAGCAACAGCTTTCAGGGCTGCCACCTTCCGTGTGGGACAAGGAGCCGGACGTGTGCCTTTTCGGGAAAAAGCTCTGCCGAGGACGAGAGCCATGAGATGTTCCTCCTCTGGGCAAGCCCGGGTCCCAGATCCTGTTGTGCCTGTGAATAGGCTGCAGGGGGACGGTGAACACCAGCAAGAGCTTTCACGGCTGCCACCTTCACTGTGGGACAAGGAGCCGGACGTGTTCATTTCTGGAAACAGGCCGTGCCGAGGACGAGAGCCATGAGATGTTCCTCCTCTGGGCAAGCCCGGGTCCCAGATCCTGTTGTGCCTGTGAATAGGCTGCAGGGGGACGGTGAAGACCAGCAACAGCTTTCACGGCTGCCACCTTCCGTGTGGGACAAGGAGCCGGACGTGTGCCTTCTCGGAAACAGGCTCTGCCGAGGACGAGAGCCATGAGATGTTCCTCCTCTGGGCAAGCCCGCGTCCAAATCCTGTTGTGCCTGTGAATAGGCTGCAGGGGGATGGTGAAGACCAGCAACAGCTTTCAGGGCTGCCACCTTCCGTGTGGGACAAGGAGCCGGTCTTGTGCCTTTTTGGAAACAGGCCCTGCCGAGGACGAGAGCCATGAGATGTTCCTCCTCTGGGCAAGCCCCGGTCCTGAATCCTGTTGTGCCTGTGAATAGGCTGAAGGGGACGGTGAAGACCAGCAACAGCTTTCAGGGCTGCCACCTTCCGTGTGGGACAAGGAGCCGGATGTGTGCCTTTTCGGAAACAGGCTCTGACGAGGACGAGAGCCATGAGATGTTCCTCCTCTGGGCAAGCCCGCGTCCAAATCCTGTTGTGCCTGTGAATAGGCTGCAGGGGGACGGTGAAGACCAGCAACAGCTTTCAGGGCTGCCACCTTCCGTGTGGGACAAGGAGCCGGATGTGTGCCTTCTCGGAAACAGTCTCTGCCGAGGACGAGAGCCATGAGATGTTCCTCCTCTGGGCAAGCCCGGGTCCCAGATCCTGTTGTGCCTGTGAATAGGCTGCAGGGGGACGGTGAACACCAGCAACAGCTTTCACGGCTGCCACCTTCCGTGTGGGACAAGGAGCCAGACGTGTGCCTTTTCGGAAACAGGCTCTGGCGAGGACGAGAGCCATGAGATGTTCCTCCTCTGGGCAAGCCCGGGTCCCAGATCCTGTTGTGCCTGTAAATAGGCTGCAGGGGGACGGTGAAGACCAGCAACAGCTTTCAGGGCTGCCACCTTCCGTGTGGGACAAGGAGCCGGATGTGTGCCTTTTCGGAAACAGGATCTGCCGAGGACGAGAGCCATGAGATGTTCCTCCTCTGGTGAAACCGGGGTCCATATCCTGTTGTGCCTGTGAATAGGCTGCAGGGGGACGGTGAAGACCAGCAACAGCTTTCAGGGCTGCCACCTTCCGTGTGGGACAAGGAGCCGGACGTGTGTCTTTCTGGAAACAGGCCCTGCCGAGGACGAGAGCCATGAGATGTTCCTCCTCTGGGCAAGCCCGGGTCCCAGATCCTGTTGTGCCTGTGAATAGGCTGCAGGGGGACGGTGAAGACCAGCAACAGCTTTCAGGGCTGCCACCTTCACTGTGGGACAAGGAGCCGGACGTGTGCCTTTTCGGAATCAGGCCGTGCCGAGGACGAGAGCCATGAGATGTTCCACCTCTGGGCAAGCCCGGGTCCTGAATCCTGTTGTGCCTGTGAATAGGCTGCAGGGGGATGGTGAAGACCAGCAACAGCTTTCAGGGCTGCCACCTTCCGTGTGGGACAAGGAGCCGGACGTGTGCCTTTCTGGAAACAGGGCGTGCCGAGGACGAGAGCCATGAGATGTTCCTCCTCTGGGCAAGCCCGGGTCCCAGATCCTGTTGTGCCTGTGAATAGGCTGCAGGGGGACGGTGAAGACCAGCAACAGCTTTCAGGGCTGCCACCTTCCGTGTGGGACAAGAAGCCGGACGTGTGCCTTTGCGGAATCAGGCTCTGCCGAGGACGAGAGCCATGAGATGTTCCTCCTCTGGGCAAGCCCGGGTCCCAGATCCTGTTGTGCCTGTGAATAGGCTGCAGGGGGACGGTGAAGACCAGCAACAGCTTTCAGGGCTGCCACCTTCCGTGGGGGACAAGGAGCCGGACGTGTGCCTTTTCGGAAAAAAGCTCTGCCGAGGACGAGAGCCATGAGATGTTCCTCCTCTGGGCAAGCCCGGGTCCCAGATCCTGTTGTGCCTGTGAATAGGCTGCAGGGGGACGGTGAACACCAGCAACAGCTTTCACGGCTGCCACCTTCACTGTGGGACAAGGTGCCGGACGTGTTCATTTCTGGAAACAGGCCGTGCCGAGGACGAGAGCCATGAGATGTTCCTCCTCTGGGCAAGCCCGGGTCCCAGATCCTGTTGTGCCTGTGAATAGGCTGCAGGGGGACGGTGAAGACCAGCAACAGCTTTCAGGGCTGCCACCTTCCGTGTGGGATAAGGAGCCGGACGTGAGCCTTTTCGGAATCAGGCTCTGCCGAGGACGAGAGCCATGAGATGTTCCTCCTCTGGGCAAGCCCGGGTCCCAGATCCTGTTGTGCCTGTGAATAGGCTGCAGGGGGACGGTGAAGACCAGCAACAGCTTTCGGGGCTGCCACCTCTCGTGTGGGACAAAGAGCCGGTCTTGTGCCTTTTTGGAAACAGGCCCTGCCGAGGACGAGAGCCATGAGATGTTCCACCTCTGGGCAAGCCCGGGTCCCAGATCCTGTTGTGCCTGTGAATAGGCTGCAGGGGGACGGTGAAGACCAGCAACAGCTTTCAGGGCTGCCACCTTCCGTGTGGGACAAGGAGCCGGACGTGTGCCTTTTCGGAAACAGGCTCTGACGAGGACGAGAGCCATGAGATGTTCCTCCTCTGGGCAAGCCCGCGTCCAAATCCTGTTGTGTCTGTGAATAGGCTGCAGGGGGACGGTGAAGACCAGCAACCGCTTTCAGGGCTGCCACCTTCCGTGTGGGACAAGGAGCCGGACGTGTGCCTTTACGGAAACAGGCTCTGCCGAGGACGAGAGCCATGAGGTGTTCCACCTCTGGGCAAGCCCGGGTCCCAGATCCTGTTGTGCCTGTGAATAGGCTGCAGCAAGACGGTGAAGACCAGCAACAGCTTTCAGGGCTGCCACCATCCGTGTGGGACAAGGAGCCGGACGTGTGCCTTCTCGGAAACAGGCTATGCCGAGGACGAGAGCCATGAGATGTTCCTCCTCTGGCCAAGCCCGGGTCCCAGATACTGTTGTGCCTGTGAATAGGCTGCAGGGGGACGGTGAAGACCAGCAACAGCTTTCAGGGCTGCCACCTTCCGTGTGGGACAAGGAGCCGGACGTGTGCCTTTTCGGAAAGAGGCTCTGCCGAGGACGAGAGCCATGAGATGTTCCTCCTCTGGGCAAGCCCGGGTCCCAGATCCTGTTGTGCCTGTGAATAGGCTGCAGGGGGACGGTGAAGACCAGCAACAGCTTTCAGGGCTGCCACCTTCCGCGTGGGACAAGAAGCCAGACGTGTGCCTTCTCGGAAACAGGCTCTGCCGAGGACGAGAGCCATGAGATGTTCCTCCTCTGGGCAAGCCCAGGTCCAAATCCTGTTGTGCCTGTGAATAGGCTGCAGGGGGACGGTGAAGACCAGCAACAGCTTTAAGGGCTGCCACCTTCCGTGTGGGACAAGGAGCCGGACGTGTGTCTTTCTGGAAACAGGCCCTGCCGAGGACGAGAGCCATGAGATGTTCCTCCTCTGGGCAAGCCCGGGTCCCAGATCCTGTTGTGCCTATGAATAGGCTGCAGGGGGACGGTGAAGACCAGCAACAGCTTTCAGGGCTGCCACCTTCACTGTGGGACAAGGAGCCGGACGTGTGCCTTTTCGGAATCAGGCCGTGCCGAGGACGAGAGCCATGAGATGTTCCACCTCTGGGCAAGCCCGGGTCCTGAATCCTGTTGTGCCTGTGAATAGGCTGCAGGGGGATGGTGAAGACCAGCAACAGCTTTCAGGGCTGCCACCTTCCGTGTGGGACAAGGAGCCGGACGTGTGCCTTTCTGGAAACAGGCCGTGCCGAGGACGAGAGCCATGAGATGTTCCTCGTCTGGGCAAGCCCGGGTCCCAGATCCTGTTGTGCCTGTGAATAGGCTGCAGGGGGACGGTGAAGACCAGCAACAGCTTTCAGGGCTGCCACCTTCCGTGTGGGACAAGGAGCCGGACGTGTGCCTTTGCGGAATCAGGCTCTGCCGAGGACGAGAGCCATGAGATGTTCCTCCTCTGGGCAAGCCCGGGTCCTGAATCCTGTTGTGCCTGTGAATAGGCTGCAGGGGGACGGTGAAGACCAGCAACAGCTTTCAGGGCTGCCACCTTCCGTGTGGGACAAGGAGCCGGACGTGTGCCTTTTCGGAAAAAAGCTCTGCCGAGGACGAGAGCCATGAGATGTTCCTCCTCTGGGCAAGCCCGGGTCCCAGATCCTGTTGTGCCTGTGAATAGGCTGCAGGGGGACGGTGAACACCAGCAAGAGCTTTCACGGCTGCCACCTTCACTGTGGGACAAGGAGCCGGACGTGTTCATTTCTGGAAACAGGCCGTGCCGAGGACGAGAGCCATGAGATGTTCCTCCTCTGGCCAAGCCCGGGTCCTGAATCCTGTTGTGCCTGTGAATAGGCTGCAGGGGGACGGTGAAGACCAGCAACAGCTTTCAGGGCTGCCACCATCCGTGTGGGACAAGGAGCCGGACGTGTCTTTCTGGATACAGGCCCTGCCGAGGACGAGAGCCATGAGATGTTCCTCCTCTGGCCAAGCCCGGGTCCCAGATCCTGTTGTGCCTGTGAATAGGCTGCAGGGGGACGGTGAAGACCAGCAACAGCTTTCAGGGCTGCCACCTTCCGTGTGGGACAAGGAGCCGGACGTGTGCCTTTTCGGAATCAGGCTCTGCCGAGGACGAGAGCCATGAGATGTTCCTCCTCTGGGCAAGCCCAGGTCCAAATCCTGTTGTGCCTGTGAATAGGCTGCAGGGGGACGGTGAAGACCAGCAACAGCTTTCAGGGCTGCCACCTTCCGTGTGGGACAATGAGCCGGATGTGTGCCTTTTCGGAAACAGGCTCTGCCGAGGACGAGAGCCATGAGATGTTCCTCCTCTGGGCAAGCCCGGGTCCTGAATCCTGTTGTGCCTGTGAATAGGCTGCAGGGGGACGGTGAAGACCAGCAACAGCTTTCAGGGCTGCCACCTTCCGTGTGGGACAATGAGCCGGTCTTGTGCCTTTATGGAAACATGCCCTGCCGAGGATGAGAGCCATGAGATGTTCCTCCTCTGGGCAAGCCCGGGTCCCAGATCCTGTTGTGCCTGTGAATAGGCTGCAGGGGGATGGTGAACACCAGCAACAGCTTTCACGGCTGCCACCTTCCGTGTGGGACAAGGAGCCGGACGTGTTCCTTTCTGGAAACAGGCCGTGCCGAGGACGAGAGCCATGAGATGTTCCTCCTCTGGCCAAGCCCGGGTCCCAGATCCTGTTGTGCCTGTGAATAGGCTGCAGGGGGACGGTGAAGACCAGCAACAGCTTTCAGGGCTGCCACCTTCCGTGTGGGAGAAGGAGCCGGACGTGTGCCTTTTCGGAATCAGGCTCTGCCGAGGACGAGAGCCATGAGATGTTCCTCGTCTGGGCAAGCCCGGGTCCAAATCCTGTTGTGCCTGTGAATAGGCTGCAGGGGGACGGTGAAGACCAGCAACAGCTTTCAGGGCTGCCACCTTCCGTGTGGGACAAGGACCCGGATGTGTGCCTTCTCGGAAACAGGCCCTGCCGAGGACGTGAGCCATGAGATGTTCCACCTCTGGGCAAGCCCGGGTCCTGAATCCTGTTGTGCCTGTGAATAGGCTGCAGGGGGACGGTGAAGACCAGCAACAGCTTTCAGGGCTGCCACCATCCGTGTGGGACAAGGAGCCGGACGTGTCTTTCTGGATACAGGCCCTGCCGAGGACGAGAGCCATGAGATGTTCCTCCTCTGGCTAAGCCCGGGTCCCAGATCCTGTTGTGCCTGTGAATAGGCTGCAGGGGGACGGTGAACACCAGCAAGAGCTTTCACGGCTGCCACCTTCACTGTGGGACAATGAGCCGGTCTTGTGCCTTTATGGAAACATGCCCTGCCGAGGATGAGAGCCATGAGATGTTCCTCCTCTGGGCAAGCCCGGGTCCCAGATCCTGTTGTGCCTGTGAATAGGCTGCAGGGGGATGGTGAACACCAGCAACAGCTTTCACGGCTGCCACCTTCCGTGTGGGACAAGGAGCCGGACGTGTTCCTTTCTGGAAACAGGCCGTGCCGAGGACGAGAGCCATGAGATGTTCCTCCTCTGGCCAAGCCCGGGTCCCAGATCCTGTTGTGCCTGTGAATAGGCTGCAGGGGGACGGTGAAGACCAGCAACAGCTTTCAGGGCTGCCACCTTCCGTGTGGGAGAAGGAGCCGGACGTGTGCCTTTTCGGAATCAGGCTCTGCCGAGGACGAGAGCCATGAGATGTTCCTCGTCTGGGCAAGCCCGGGTCCAAATCCTGTTGTGCCTGTGAATAGGCTGCAGGGGGACGGTGAAGACCAGCAACAGCTTTCAGGGCTGCCACCTTCCGTGTGGGACAAGGACCCGGATGTGTGCCTTCTCGGAAACAGGCCCTGCCGAGGACGTGAGCCATGAGATGTTCCACCTCTGGGCAAGCCCGGGTCCTGAATCCTGTTGTGCCTGTGAATAGGCTGCAGGGGGACGGTGAAGACCAGCAACAGCTTTCAGGGCTGCCACCATCCGTGTGGGACAAGGAGCCGGACGTGTCTTTCTGGATACAGGCCCTGCCGAGGACGAGAGCCATGAGATGTTCCTCCTCTGGCTAAGCCCGGGTCCCAGATCCTGTTGTGCCTGTGAATAGGCTGCAGGGGGACGGTGAACACCAGCAAGAGCTTTCACGGCTGCCACCTTCACTGTGGGACAAGGAGCCGGACGTGTTCATATCTGGAAACAGGCCGTGCCGAGGACGAGAGCCATGAGATGTTCCTCCTCTGGCCAAACCCGGGTCCCAGATCCTGTTGTGCCTGTGAATAGGCTGCAGGGGGACGGTGAAGACCAGCAACAGCTTTCAGGGCTGCCACCTTCCGTGTGGGACAATGAGCCGGTCTTGTGCCTTTTTGGAAACAGGCCCTGCCGAGGACGAGAGCCATGAGATGTTCCACCTCTGGGCAAGCCCCGGTCCTGAATCCTGTTGTGCCTGTGAATAGGCTGCAGGGGGATGGTGAAGACCAGCAACAGCTTTCAGGGCTGCCACCTTCCGTGTGGGACAAGGAGCCGGACGTGTGCCTTCTCGGAAACAGGCTATGCCGAGGACGAGAGCCATGAGATGTTCCTCCTCTGGGCAAGCCCGGGTCCCAGATCCTGTTGTGCCTGTGAATAGGCTGCAGGGGGACGGTGAAGACCAGCAACAGCTTTCAGGGCTGCCACCTTCCGTGTGGGACAAGGAGCCGGACGTGTGCCTTTTCGGAAACAGGCTCTGCCGAGGACGAGAGCCATGAGATGTTCCTCCTCTGGGCAAGCCCGGGTCCCAGATCCTGTTGTGCCTGTGAATAGGCTGCAGGGGGACGGTGAAGACCAGCAACAGCTTTCAGGGCTGCCACCTTCCGTGTGGGACAAGAAGCCAGACGTGTGCCTTCTCGGAAACAGTCTCTGCCGAGGACGAGAGCCATGAGATGTTCCTCCTCTGGGCAAGCCCGGGTCCCAGATCCTGTTGTGCCTGTGAATAGGCTGCAGGGGGACGGTGAAGACCAGCAACAGCTTTCACGGCTGCCACCTTCCGTGTGGGACAAGGAGCCAGACTTGTGCCTTCTCGGAAACAGGCTCTGCCGAGGACGAGAGCCATGAGATGTTCCTCCTCTGGGCAAGCCCGGGTCCCAGATCCTGTTGTGCCTGTGAATAGGCTGCAGGGGGACGGTGAAGACCAGCAACAGCTTTCAGGGCTGCCACCTTCCGTGTCTGACAAGGAGCCGGACGTGTGCCTTTCTGGAAACAGGCCGTGCCGAGGACGAGAGCCATGAGATGTTCCTCCTCTGGGCAAGCCCGGGTCCCAGATCCTGTTGTGCCTGTGAATAGGCTGCAGGGGGACGGTGAAGACCAGCAACAGCTTTCAGGGCTGCCACCTTCCGTGTGGGACAAGGAGCCGGACGTGTGCCTTTGCGGAATCAGGCCCTGCCGAGGACGAGAGCCATGAGATGTTCCTCCTCTGGGCAAGCCCCGGTCCTGAATCCTGTTGTGCCTGTGAATAGGCTGCAGGGGGACGGTGAAGACCAGCAACAGCTTTCAGGGCTGCCACCTTCCGTGTGGGACAAGGAGCCGGACGTGTGCCTTTTCGGAAAAAAGCTCTGCCGAGGACGAGAGCCATGAGATGTTCCTCCTCTGGGCAAGCCC
Source organism: Astur gentilis (assembly GCF_929443795.1). Taxonomy (NCBI): domain Eukaryota; kingdom Metazoa; phylum Chordata; class Aves; order Accipitriformes; family Accipitridae; genus Astur; species Astur gentilis. Next base: position 2,073,133 of record NW_026060958.1, on the reverse strand, counting down.
GGGTCCCAGATCCTGTTGTGCCTGTGAATAGGCTGCAGGGGGACGGTGAACACCAGCAAGAGCTTTCACGGCTGCCACCTTCACTCTGGGACAAGGAGCCGGACGTGTTCATTTCTGGAAACAGGCCGTGCCGAGGACGAGAGCCATGAGATGTTCCTCCTCTGGCCAAGCCCGGGTCCCAGATCCTGTTGTGCCTGTGAATAGGCTGCAGGGGGACGGTGAAGACCAGCAACAGCTTTCAGGGCTGCCACCTTCCGTGTGGGAGAAGGAGCCGGACGTGAGCCTTTTCGGAATCAGGCTCCGCCGAGGACGAGAGCCATGAGATGTTTCTCCTCTGGGCAAGCCCGGGTCCAAATCCTGTTGTGCCTGTGAATAGGCTGCAGAGGGACGGTGAAGACCAGCAACAGCTTCCAGGGCTGCCACCTTCCGTGTCTGACAAGGAGCCGGACGTGTGCCTTTTCGGAAACAGGCTCTGGCGAGGACGAGAGCCATGAGATGTTCCTCCTCTGGGCAAGCCCGGGTCCCAGATCCTGTTGTGCCTGTGAATAGGCTGCAGGGGGACGGTGAAGACCAGCAACAGCTTTCAGGGCTGCCACCTTCCGTGTGGGACAATGAGCCGGATGTGTGCCTTTTCGGAAACAGGCTCTGCCGAGGACGAGAGCCATGAGATGTTCCTCCTCTGGGCAAGCCCGGGTCCTGAATCCTGTTGTGCCTGTGAATAGGCTGCAGGGGGACGGTGAAGACCAGCAACAGCTTTCAGGGCTGCCACCTTCCGTGTGGGACAATGAGCCGGTCTTGTGCCTTTATGGAAACATGCCCTGCCGAGGATGAGAGCCATGAGATGTTCCTCCTCTGGGCAAGCCCGGGTCCCAGATCCTGTTGTGCCTGTGAATAGGCTGCAGGGGGACGGTGAACACCAGCAACAGCTTTCACGGCTGCCAACTTCAATGTGGGACAAGGAGCCGGACGTGTTCCTTTCTGGAAACAGGCCGTGCCGAGGACGAGAGCCATGAGATGTTCCTCCTCTGGCCAAGCCCGGGTCCCAGATCCTGTTGTGCCTGTGAATAGGCTGCAGGGGGACGGTGAAGACCAGCAACAGCTTTCAGGGCTGCCACCTTCCGTGTGGGACAATGAGCCGGACGTGTGCCTTTTCGGAATCAGGCTCTGCCGAGGACGAGAGCCATGAGATGTTCCTCGTCTGGGCAAGCCCAGGTCCAAATCCTGTTGTGCCTGTGAATAGGCTGCAGGGGGACGGTGAAGACCAGCAACAGCTTTCAGGGCTGCCACCTTCCGTGTGGGACAAGGAGCCGGATGTGTGCCTTCTCGGAAACAGGCCCTGCCGAGGACGTGAGCCATGAGATGTTCCACCTCTGGGCAAGCCCGGGTCCTGAATCCTGTTGTGCCTGTGAATAGGCTGCAGGGGGACGGTGAAGACCAGCAACAGCTTTCAGGGCTGCCACCATCCGTGTGGGACAAGGAGCCGGACGTGTCTTTCTGGATACAGGCCCTGCCGAGGACGAGAGCCATGAGATGTTCCTCCTCTGGCTAAGCCCGGGTCCCAGATCCTGTTGTGCCTGTGAATAGGCTGCAGGGGGACGGTGAAGACCAGCAACAGCTTTCAGGGCTGCCACCTTCCGTGTGGGACAAGGAGCCGGACGTGTGCCTTTTCGGAATCAGGCTCTGCCGAGGACGAGAGCCATGAGATGTTCCTCCTCTGGGCAAGCCCGGGTCCCAGATCCTGTTGTGCCTGTGAATAGGCTGCAGGGGGACGGTGAAGACCAGCAACAGCTTTCAGGGCTGCCACCTTCCGTGTGGGACAAGGAGCCGGACGTGTGCCTTTTCGGAAAAAAGCTCTGACGAGGACGAGAGCCATGAGATGTTCCTCCTCTGGCCAAGCCCGGGTCCCAGATCCTGTTGTGCCTGTGAATAGGCTGCAGGGGGACGGTGAAGACCAGCAACAGCTTTCAGGGCTGCCACCTTCCGTGTGGGACAAGGAGCCGGACGTGTGCCTTTGCGGAATCAGGCCCTGCCGAGGACGAGAGCCATGAGATGTTCCTCCTCTGGGCAAGCCCCGGTCCTGAATCCTGTTGTGCCTGTGAATAGGCTGCAGGGGGACGGTGAAGACCAGCAACAGCTTTCAGGGCTGCCACCTTCCGTGTGGGACAAGGAGCCGGACGTGTGCCTTTTCGGAAAAAAGCTCTGCCGAGGACGAGAGCCATGAGATGTTCCTCCTCTGGGCAAGCCCGGGTCCCAGATCCTGTTGTGCCTGTGAATAGGCTGCAGGGGGACGGTGAACACCAGCAAGAGCTTTCACGGCTGCCACCTTCACTCTGGGACAAGGAGCCGGACGTGTTCATTTCTGGAAACAGGCCGTGCCGAGGACGAGAGCCATGAGATGTTCCTCCTCTGGCCAAGCCCGGGTCCCAGATCCTGTTGTGCCTGTGAATAGGCTGCAGGGGGACGGTGAAGACCAGCAACAGCTTTCAGGGCTGCCACCTTCCGTGTGGGAGAAGGAGCCGGACGTGAGCCTTTTCGGAATCAGGCTCCGCCGAGGACGAGAGCCATGAGATGTTTCTCCTCTGGGCAAGCCCGGGTCCAAATCCTGTTGTGCCTGTGAATAGGCTGCAGAGGGACGGTGAAGACCAGCAACAGCTTCCAGGGCTGCCACCTTCCGTGTCTGACAAGGAGCCGGACGTGTGCCTTTTCGGAAACAGGCTCTGGCGAGGACGAGAGCCATGAGATGTTCCTCCTCTGGGCAAGCCCGGGTCCCAGATCCTGTTGTGCCTGTGAATAGGCTGCAGGGGGACGGTGAAGACCAGCAACAGCTTTCAGGGCTGCCACCTTCCGTGTGGGACAATGAGCCGGATGTGTGCCTTTTCGGAAACAGGCTCTGCCGAGGACGAGAGCCATGAGATGTTCCTCCTCTGGGCAAGCCCGGGTCCTGAATCCTGTTGTGCCTGTGAATAGGCTGCAGGGGGACGGTGAAGACCAGCAACAGCTTTCAGGGCTGCCACCTTCCGTGTGGGACAATGAGCCGGTCTTGTGCCTTTATGGAAACATGCCCTGCCGAGGATGAGAGCCATGAGATGTTCCTCCTCTGGGCAAGCCCGGGTCCCAGATCCTGTTGTGCCTGTGAATAGGCTGCAGGGGGACGGTGAACACCAGCAACAGCTTTCACGGCTGCCAACTTCAATGTGGGACAAGGAGCCGGACGTGTTCCTTTCTGGAAACAGGCCGTGCCGAGGACGAGAGCCATGAGATGTTCCTCCTCTGGCCAAGCCCGGGTCCCAGATCCTGTTGTGCCTGTGAATAGGCTGCAGGGGGACGGTGAAGACCAGCAACAGCTTTCAGGGCTGCCACCTTCCGTGTGGGACAATGAGCCGGACGTGTGCCTTTTCGGAATCAGGCACTGCCGAGGACGAGAGCCATGAGATGTTCCTCCTCTGGGCAAGCCCAGGTCCAAATCCTGTTGTGCCTGTGAATAGGCTGCAGGGGGACGGTGAAGACCAGCAACAGCTTTCAGGGCTGCCACCTTCCGTGTGGGACAAGGAGCCGGATGTGTGCCTTCTCGGAAACAGGCCCTGCCGAGGACGTGAGCCATGAGATGTTCCACCTCTGGGCAAGCCCGGGTCCTGAATCCTGTTGTGCCTGTGAATAGGCTGCAGGGGGACGGTGAAGACCAGCAACAGCTTTCAGGGCTGCCACCATCCGTGTGGGACAAGGAGCCGGACGTGTCTTTCTGGATACAGGCCCTGCCGAGGACGAGAGCCATGAGATGTTCCTCCTCTGGCTAAGCCCGGGTCCCAGATCCTGTTGTGCCTGTGAATAGGCTGCAGGGGGACGGTGAAGACCAGCAACAGCTTTCAGGGCTGCCACCTTCCGTGTGGGACAAGGAGCCGGACGTGTGCCTTTTCGGAATCAGGCTCTGCCGAGGACGAGAGCCATGAGATGTTCCTCCTCTGGGCAAGCCCGGGTCCCAGATCCTGTTGTGCCTGTGAATAGGCTGCAGGGGGACGGTGAAGACCAGCAACAGCTTTCAGGGCTGCCACCTTCCGTGTGGGACAAGGAGCCGGACGTGTGCCTTTTCGGAAAAAAGCTCTGACGAGGACGAGAGCCATGAGATGTTCCTCCTCTGGCCAAGCCCGGGTCCCAGATCCTGTTGTGCCTGTGAATAGGCTGCAGGGGGACGGTGAAGACCAGCAACAGCTTTCAGGGCTGCCACCTTCCGTGTGGGACAATGAGCCGGACGTGTTCCTTTCTGGAAACAGGCCGTGCCGAGGACGAGAGCCATGAGATGTTCCTCCTCTGGGCAAGCCCGGGTCCCAGATCCTGTTGTGCCTGTGAATAGGCTGCAGGGGGACGGTGAAGACCAGCAACAGCTTTCAGGGCTGCCACCTTCCGTGTGGGACAAGGAGCCGGACGTGTGCCTTTTCGGAATCAGGCTCTGCCGAGGACGAGAGCCATGAGATGTTCCTCCTCTGGGCAAGCCCCGGTCCTGAATCCTCTTGTGCCTGTGAATAGGCTGCAGGGGGACGGTGAAGACCAGCAACAGCTTTCAGGGCTGCCACCTTCACTGTGGGACAAGGAGCCGGACGTGTGCCTTTTCGGAATCAGGCTCTGCCGAGGACGAGAGCCATGAGATGTTCCTCCTCTGGGCAAGCCCGGGTCCCAGATCCTGTTGTGCCTGTGAATAGCCTGCAGGGGGACGGTGAAGACCAGCAACAGCTTTCAGGGCTGCCACCTTCAGTGTGGGACAATGAGCCGGTCTTGTGCCTTTTTGGAAACAGGCCCTGCTGAGGACGAGAGCCAGGAGATGTTCCACCTCTGGGCAAGCCCCGGTCCTGAATCCTGTTGTGCCTGTGAATAGGCTGCAGGGGGACGGTGAAGACCAGCAACAGCTTTCAGGGCTGCCACCTTCCGTGTGGGACAAGGAGCCGGATGTGTGCCTTTTCGGAAACAGGCTCTGACGAGGACGAGAGCCATGAGATGTTCCTCCTCTGGGCAAGCCCGGGTCATGAATCCTGTTGTGCCTGTGAATAGGCTGCAGGGGGACGGTGAACACCAGCAACAGCTTTCACAGCTGCCAACTTCACTGTGGGACAAGGAGCCGGACGTGTGCCTTCTCGGAAACAGGCTCTGCCGAGGACGAGAGCCATGAGATGTTCCTCCTCTGGCCAAGCCCGGGTCCCAGATCCTGTTGTGCCTGTGAATAGGCTGCAGGGGGACGGTGAAGACCAGCAACAGCTTTCAGGGCTGCCACCTTCACTGTGGGACAAGGAGCCGGACGTGAGCCTTTTCGGAATCAGGCTCTGCCGAGGACGAGAGCCATGAGATGTTCTTCCTCTGGGCAAGCCCGGGTCCAAATCCTGTTGTGCCTGTGAATAGGCTGCAGGGGGACGGTGAAGACCAGCAACAGCTTCCAGGGCTGCCACCTTCCGTGTGGGACAAGGAGCCGGACGTGCGCCTTTTCGGAAACAGGCTCTGCCGAGGACGAGAGCCATGAGATGTTCCTCCTCTGGGCAAGCCCGGGTCCCAGATCCTGTTGTGCCTGTGAATAGGCTGCAGGGGGACGGTGAAGACCAGCAACAGCTTTCAGGGCTGCCACCTTCCGTGTGGGACAAGGAGCCGGACGTGTGCCTTTGCGGAATCAGGCTCTGCCGAGGACGAGAGCCATGAGATGTTCCTCCTCTGGGCAAGCCCGGGTCCTGAATCCTGTTGTGCCTGTGAATAGGCTGCAGGGGGACGGTGAAGACCAGCAACAGCTTTCAGGGCTGCCACCTTCCGTGTGGGACAAGGAGCCGGACGTGTGCCTTTTCGGAAAAAAGCTCTGCCGAGGACGAGAGCCATGAGATGTTCCTCCTCTGGGCAAGCCCGGGTCCCAGATCCTGTTGTGCCTGTGAATAGGCTGCAGGGGGACGGTGAACACCAGCAAGAGCTTTCACGGCTGCCACCTTCACTGTGGGACAAGGAGCCGGACGTGTTCATTTCTGGAAACAGGCCCTGCCGAGGACGAGAGCCATGAGATGTTCCTCCTCTGGCCAAGCCCGGGTCCCAGATCCTGTTGTGCCTGTGAATAGGCTGCAGGGGGACGGTGAACACCAGCAAGAGCTTTCACGGCTGCCACCTTCACTGTGGGACAAGGAGCCGGACGTGTTCATTTCTGGAAACAGGCCCTGCCGAGGACGAGAGCCATGAGATGTTCCTCCTCTGGCCAAGCCCGGGTCCCAGATCCTGTTGTGCCTGTGAATAGGCTGCAGGGGGACGGTGAACACCAGCAAGAGCTTTCACGGCTGCCACCTTCACTGTGGGACAAGGAGCCGGACGTGTTCATTTCTGGAAACAGGCCGTGCCGAGGACGAGAGCCATGAGATGTTCCTCCTCTGGCCAAGCCCGGGTCCCAGATCCTGTTGTGCCTGTGAATAGGCTGCAGGGGGACGGTGAACACCAGCAAGAGCTTTCACGGCTGCCACCTTCACTGTGGGACAAGGAGCCGGACGTGTGCCTTTTCGGAAACAGGCTCTGCCGAGGACGAGAGCCATGAGGTGTTCCACCTCTGGGCAAGCCCGGGTCCTGAATCCTGTTGTGCCTGTGAATAGGCTGCAGCAAGATGGTGAAGACCAGCAACAGCTTTCAGGGCTGCCACCATCCGTGTGGGACAAGGAGCCGGACGTGTGCCTTCTCGGAAACAGGCTATGCCGAGGACGAGAGCCATGAGATGTTCCTCCTCTGGCCAAGCCCGGGTCCCAGATACTGTTGTGCCTGTGAATAGGCTGCAGGGGGACGGTGAAGACCAGCAACAGCTTTCAGGGCTGCCACCTTCCGTGTGGGACAAGGAGCCAGACGTGTGCCTTTTCGGGAAGAGGCTCTGCCGAGGACGAGAGACATGAGATGTTCCTCCTCTGGGCAAGCCCGGGTCCCAGATCCTGTTGTGCCTGTGAATAGGCTGCAGGGGGACGGTGAAGACCAGCAACAGCTTTCAGGGCTGCCACCTTCCGTGTGGGACAAGAAGCCAGACGTGTGCCTTCTCGGAAACAGTCTCTGCCGAGGACGAGAGCCATGAGATGTTCCTCCTCTGGGCAAGCCCAGGTCCAAATCCTGTTGTGCCTGTGAATAGGCTGCAGGGGGACGGTGAAGACCAGCAACAGCTTTCAGGGCTGCCACCTTCCGTGTGGGACAATGAGCCGGATGTGTGCCTTTTCGGAAACAGGCTCTGACGAGGACGAGAGCCATGAGATGTTCCTCCTCTGGGCAAGCCCGGGTCCTGAATCCTGTTGTGCCTGTGAATAGGCTGCAGGGGGACGGTGAAGACCAGCAACAGCTTTCAGGGCTGCCACCTTCCGTGTGGGACAACGAGCCGGTCTTGTGCCTTTATGGAAACATGCCCTGCCGAGGATGAGAGCCATGAGATGTTCCTCCTCTGGGCAAGCCCGGGTCCCAGATCCTGTTGTGCCTGTGAATAGGCTGCAGGGGGACGGTGAACACCAGCAACAGCTTTCACGGCTGCCAACTTCAATGTGGGACAAGGAGCCGGACGTGTTCCTTTCTGGAAACAGGCCGTGCCGAGGACGAGAGCCATGAGATGTTCCTCCTCTGGCCAAGCCCGGGTCCCAGATCCTGTTGTGCCTGTGAATAGGCTGCAGGGGGACGGTGAAGACCAGCAACAGCTTTCAGGGCTGCCACCTTCCGTGTGGGACAAGGAGCCGGACGTGTGCCTTTTCGGAATCAGGCTCTGCCGAGGACGAGAGCCATGAGATGTTCCTCGTCTGGGCAAGCCCGGGTCCATATCCTGTTGTGCCTGTGAATAGGCTGCAGGGGGACGGTGAAGACCAGCAACAGCTTTCAGGGCTGCCACCTTCCGTGTGGGACAAGGACCCGGATGTGTGCCTTCTCGGAAACAGGCCCTGCCGAGGACGTGAGCCATGAGATGTTCCACCTCTGGGCAAGCCCGGGTCCTGAATCCTGTTGTGCCTGTGAATAGGCTGCAGGGGGACGGTGAAGACCAGCAACAGCTTTCAGGGCTGCCACCATCCGTGTGGGACAAGGAGCCGGACGTGTCTTTCTGGATACAGGCCCTGCCGAGGACGAGAGCCATGAGATGTTCCTCCTCTGGCTAAGCCCGGGTCCCAGATCCTGTTGTGCCTGTGAATAGGCTGCAGGGGGACGGTGAAGACCAGCAACAGCTTTCAGGGCTGCCACCTTCCGTGTGGGACAAGGAGCCGGACGTGTGCCTTTTCGGAATCAGGCTCTGCCGAGGACGAGAGCCATGAGATGTTCCTCCTCTGGGCAAGCCCGGGTCCCAGATCCTGTTGTGCCTGTGAATAGGCTGCAGGGGGACGGTGAAGACCAGCAACAGCTTTCAGGGCTGCCACCTTCCGTGTGGGACAAGGAGCCGGACGTGTGCCTTTTCGGAATCAGGCCGTGTCGAGGACGAGAGCCATGAGATGTTCCTCCTCTGGGCAAGCCCCGGTCCTGAATCCTGTTGTGCCTGTGAATAGGCTGCAGGGGGACGGTGAAGACCAGCAACAGCTTCCAGGGCTGCCACCTTCCGTGTGGGACAAGGAGCCGGACGTGTGCCTTTTCGGAAACAGGCTCTGCCGAGGACGAGAGCCATGAGATGTTCCTCCTCTGGGCAAGCCCGGGTCCCAGATCCTGTTGTGCCTGTGAATAGGCTGCAGGGGGACGGTGAAGACCAGCAACAGCTTTCAGGGCTGCCACCTTCCGTGTGGGACAAGGAGCCGGACGTGAGCCTTTTCGGAATCAGGCTCTGCCGAGGACGAGAGCCATGAGATGTTCCTCCTCTGGCCAAGCCCGGGTCCAAATCCTGTTGTGCCTGTGAATAGGCTGCAGGGGGACGGTGAAGACCAGCAACAGCTTCCAGGGCTGCCACCTTCCGTGTGGGACAAGGAGCCGGACGTGCGCCTTTTCGGAAACAGGCTCTGCCGAGGACGAGAGCCATGAGATGTTCCTCCTCTGGGCAAGCCCGGGTCCCAGATCCTGTTGTGCCTGTGAATAGGCTGCAGGGGGACGGTGAAGACCAGCAACAGCTTTCAGGGCTGCCACCTTCCGTGTGGGACAATGAGCCGGTCTTGTGCCTTTTTGGAAACAGGCCCTGCCGAGGACGAGAGCCATGAGATGTTCCACCTCTGGGCAAGCCCCGGTCCTGAATCCTGTTGTGCCTGTGAATAGGCTGCAGGGGGACGGTGAAGACCAGCAACAGCTTTCAGGGCTGCCACCTTCCGTGTGGGACAAGGAGCCCTATGTGTGCCTGTTCGGAAACAGGCTCTGACGAGGACGAGAGCCATGAGATGTTCCTCCTCTGGGCAAGCCCGCGTCCCAGATCCTGTTGTGCCTGTGAATAGGCTGCAGGGGGACGGTGAAGACCAGCAACAGCTTTCAGGGCTGCCACCTTCCGTGTGGGACAATGAGCCGGTCTTGTGCCTTTTTGGAAACAGGCCCTGCCGAGGACGAGAGCCATGAGATGTTCCTCCTCTGGGCAAGCCCGGGTCCCAGATCCTGTTGTGCCTGTGAATAGGCTGCAGGGGGACGGTGAAGACCAGCAACAGCTTTCAGGGCTGCCACATTCCATGTGGGACAAGGAGCCGGACGTGTGCCTTCTCAGAATCAGGCCCTGCCGAGGACGAGAGCCATGAGATGTTCCTCCTCTGGGCAAGCCCCAGTCCTGAATCCTGTTGTGCCTGTGAATAGGCTGCAGGGGGACGGTGAAGACCAGCAACAGCTTCCAGGGCTGCCACCTTCCGTGTGGGACAAGGAGCCGGACGTGTGCCTTTTCGGAAACAGGCTCTGCCGAGGACGAGAGCCATGAGATGTTCCTCCTCTGGGCAAGCCCGGGTCCCAGATCCTGTTGTGCCTGTGAATAGGCTGCAGGGGGACGGTGAAGACCAGCAACAGCTTTCAGGGCTGCCACCTTCAGTGTGGGACAATGAGCCGGTCTTGTGCCTTTTTGGAAACAGGCCCTGCCGAGGACGAGAGCCATGAGATGTTCCACCTCTGGGCAAGCCCCGGTCCTGAATCCTGTTGTGCCTGTGAATAGGCTGCAGGGGGACGGTGAAGACCAGCAACAGCTTTCAGGGCTGCCACATTCCGTGTGGGACAAGGAGCCGGATGTGTGCCTTTTCGGAAACAGGCTCTGACGAGGACGAGAGCCATGAGATGTTCCTCCTCTGGGCAAGCCCGGGTCATGAATCATGTTGTGCCTGTGAATAGGCTGCAGGGGGACGGTGAAGACCAGCAACAGCTTTCAGGGCTGCCACCTTCCGTGAGGGACAAGGAGCCGGACGTGTGCCTTTTCGGAATCAGGCTCTGCCGAGGACGAGAGCCATGAGATGTTCCTCCTCTGGGCAAGCCCCGGTCCTGAATCCTGTTGTGCCTGTGAATAGGCTGCAGGGGGACGGTGAAGACCAGCAACAGCTTCCAGGGCTGCCACCTTCCGTGTGGGACAAGGAGCCGGACGTGTGCCTTTTCGGAAACAGGCTCTGCCGAGGACGAGAGCCATGAGATGTTCCTCCTCTGGGCAAGCCCGGGTCCCAGATCCTGTTGTGCCTGTGAATAGGCTGCAGGGGGACGGTGAAGACCAGCAACCGCTTTCAGGGCTGCCACCTTCAGTGTGGGACAATGAGCCGGTCTTGTGCCTTTTTGGAAACAGGCCCTGCTGAGGACGAGAGCCATGAGATGTTCCACCTCTGGGCAAGCCCGGGTCCTGAATCCTGTTGTGCCTGTGAATAGGCTGCAGGGGGACGGTGAAGACCAGCAACAGCTTTCAGGGCTGCCACCTTCCGTGTGGGACAAGGAGCCGGATGTGTGCCTTTTCGGAAACAGGCTCTGACGAGGACGAGAGCCATGAGATGTTCCTCCTCTGGGCAAGCCCGGGTCATGAATCCTGTTGTGCCTGTGAATAGGCTGCAGGGGGACGGTGAACACCAGCAACAGCTTTCACAGCTGCCAACTTCACTGTGGGACAAGGAGCCGGACGTGTGCCTTCTCGGAAACAGGCTCTGCCGAGGACGAGAGCCATGAGATGTTCCTCCTCTGGCCAAGCCCGGGTCCCAGATCCTGTTGTGCCTGTGAATAGGCTGCAGGGGGACGGTGAAGACCAGCAACAGCTTTCAGGGCTGCCACCTTCACTGTGGGACAAGGAGCCGGACGTGAGCCTTTTCGGAATCAGGCTCTGCCGAGGACGAGAGCCATGAGATGTTCTTCCTCTGGGCAAGCCCGGGTCCAAATCCTGTTGTGCCTGTGAATAGGCTGAAGGGGGACGGTGAAGACCAGCAACAGCTTCCAGGGCTGCCACCTTCCGTGTGGGACAAGGAGCCGGACGTGTGCCTTTTCGGAAACAGGCTCTGCCGAGGACGAGAGCCATGAGATGTTCCTCCTCTGGGCAAGCCCGGGTCCCAGATCCTGTTGTGCCTGTGAATAGGCTGCAGGGGGACGGTGAAGACCAGCAACAGCTTTCAGGGCTGCCACCTTCCGTGTGGGACAATGAGCCGGTCTTGTGCCTTTTTGGAAACAGGCCCTGCCGAGGACGAGAGCCATGAGATGTTCCACCTCTGGGCAAGCCCCGGTCCTGAATCCTGTTGTGCCTGTGAATAGGCTGCAGGGGGACGGTGAAGACCAGCAACAGCTTTCAGGGCTGCCACATTCCGTGTGGGACAAGGAGCCGGATGTGTGCCTTTTCGGAAACAGGCTCTGACGAGGACGAGAGCCATGAGATGTTCCTCCTCTGGGCAAGCCCGGGTCATGAATCCTGTTGTGCCTGTGAATAGGCTGCAGGGGGACGGTGAACACCAGCAACAGCTTTCACAGCTGCCAACTTCACTGTGGGACAAGGAGCCGGACGTGTGCCTTCTCGGAAACAGGCTCTGCCGAGGACGAGAGCCATGAGATGTTCCTCCTCTGGGCAAGCCCGGGTCCCAGATCCTGTTGTGCCTGTGAATAGGCTGCAGGGGGACGGTGAAGACCAGCAACAGCTTTCAGGGCTGCCACCTTCACTGTGGGACAAGGAGTTGGACGTGAGCCTTTTCGGAATCAGGCTCTGCCGAGGACGAGAGCCATGAGATGTTCTTCCTCTGGGCAAGCCCGGGTCCAAATCCTGTTGTGCCTGTGAATAGGCTGCAGGGGGACGGTGAAGACCAGCAACAGCTTCCAGGGCTGCCACCTTCCGTGTGGGACAAGGAGCCGGACGTGTGCCTTTTCGGAAACAGGCTCTGCCGAGGACGAGAGCCATGAGATGTTCCTCCTCTGGGCAAGCCCGGGTCCCAGATCCTGTTGTGCCTGTGAATAGGCTGCAGGGGGACGGTGAAGACCAGCAACAGCTTTCAGGGCTGCCACCTTCAGTGTGGGACAATGAGCCGGTCTTGTGCCTTTTTGGAAACAGGCCCTGCCGAGGACGAGAGCCATGAGATGTTCCACCTCTGGGCAAGCCCCGGTCCTGAATCCTGTTGTGCCTGTGAATAGGCTGCAGGGGGACGGTGAAGACCAGCAACAGCTTTCAGGGCTGCCACATTCCGTGTGGGACAAGGAGCCGGACGTGTGCCTTTTCGGAAACAGGCTCTGACGAGGACGAGAGCCATGAGATGTTCCTCCTCTGGGCAAGCCCGGGTCATGAATCATGTTGTGCCTGTGAATAGGCTGCAGGGGGACGGTGAAGACCAGCAACAGCTTTCAGGGCTGCCACCTTCCGTGTGGGACAAGGAGCCGGACGTGTGCCTTTTCGGAATCAGGCTCTGCCGAGGACGAGAGCCATGAGATGTTCCTCCTCTGGGCAAGCCCCGGTCCTGAATCCTGTTGTGCCTGTGAATAGGCTGCAGGGGGACGGTGAAGACCAGCAACAGCTTCCAGGGCTGCCACCTTCCGTGTGGGACAAGGAGCCGGACGTGTGCCTTTTCGGAAACAGGCTCTGCCGAGGACGAGAGCCATGAGATGTTCCTCCTCTGGGCAAGCCCGGGTCCCAGATCCTGTTGTGCCTGTGAATAGGCTGCAGGGGGACGGTGAAGACCAGCAACAGCTTTCAGGGCTGCCACCTTCAGTGTGGGACAATGAGCCGGTCTTGTGCCTTTTTGGAAACAGGCCCTGCTGAGGACGAGAGCCAGGAGATGTTCCACCTCTGGGCAAGCCCCGGTCCTGAATCCTGTTGTGCCTGTGAATAGGCTGCAGGGGGACGGTGAAGACCAGCAACAGCTTTCAGGGCTGCCACCTTCCGTGTGGGACAAGGAGCCGGATGTGTGCCTTTTCGGAAACAGGCTCTGACGAGGACGAGAGCCATGAGATGTTCCTCCTCTGGGCAAGCCCGGGTCATGAATCCTGTTGTGCCTGTGAATAGGCTGCAGGGGGACGGTGAACACCAGCAACAGCTTTCACAGCTGCCAACTTCACTGTGGGACAAGGAGCCGGACGTGTGCCTTCTCGGAAACAGGCTCTGCCGAGGACGAGAGCCATGAGATGTTCCTCCTCTGGCCAAGCCCGGGTCCCAGATCCTGTTGTGCCTGTGAATAGGCTGCAGGGGGACGGTGAAGACCAGCAACAGCTTTCAGGGCTGCCACCTTCACTGTGGGACAAGGAGCCGGACGTGAGCCTTTTCGGAATCAGGCTCTGCCGAGGACGAGAGCCATGAGATGTTCTTCCTCTGGGCAAGCCCGGGTCCAAATCCTGTTGTGCCTGTGAATAGGCTGAAGGGGGACGGTGAAGACCAGCAACAGCTTCCAGGGCTGCCACCTTCCGTGTGGGACAAGGAGCCGGACGTGTGCCTTTTCGGAAACAGGCTCTGCCGAGGACGAGAGCCATGAGATGTTCCTCCTCTGGGCAAGCCCGGGTCCCAGATCCTGTTGTGCCTGTGAATAGGCTGCAGGGGGACGGTGAAGACCAGCAACAGCTTTCAGGGCTGCCACCTTCCGTGTGGGACAATGAGCCGGTCTTGTGCCTTTTTGGAAACAGGCCCTGCCGAGGACGAGAGCCATGAGATGTTCCACCTCTGGGCAAGCCCCGGTCCTGAATCCTGTTGTGCCTGTGAATAGGCTGCAGGGGGACGGTGAAGACCAGCAACAGCTTTCAGGGCTGCCACATTCCGTGTGGGACAAGGAGCCGGATGTGTGCCTTTTCGGAAACAGGCTCTGACGAGGACGAGAGCCATGAGATGTTCCTCCTCTGGGCAAGCCCGGGTCATGAATCCTGTTGTGCCTGTGAATAGGCTGCAGGGGGACGGTGAACACCAGCAACAGCTTTCACAGCTGCCAACTTCACTGTGGGACAAGGAGCCGGACGTGTGCCTTCTCGGAAACAGGCTCTGCCGAGGACGAGAGCCATGAGATGTTCCTCCTCTGGGCAAGCCCGGGTCCCAGATCCTGTTGTGCCTGTGAATAGGCTGCAGGGGGACGGTGAAGACCAGCAACAGCTTTCAGGGCTGCCACCTTCACTGTGGGACAAGGAGCCGGACGTGAGCCTTTTCGGAATCAGGCTCTGCCGAGGACGAGAGCCATGAGATGTTCTTCCTCTGGGCAAGCCCGGGTCCAAATCCTGTTGTGCCTGTGAATAGGCTGCAGGGGGACGGTGAAGACCAGCAACAGCTTCCAGGGCTGCCACCTTCCGTGTGGGACAAGGAGCCGGACGTGTGCCTTTTCGGAAACAGGCTCTGCCGAGGACGAGAGCCATGAGATGTTCCTCCTCTGGGCAAGCCCGGGTCCCAGATCCTGTTGTGCCTGTGAATAGGCTGCAGGGGGACGGTGAAGACCAGCAACAGCTTTCAGGGCTGCCACCTTCAGTGTGGGACAATGAGCCGGTCTTGTGCCTTTTTGGAAACAGGCCCTGCCGAGGACGAGAGCCATGAGATGTTCCACCTCTGGGCAAGCCCCGGTCCTGAATCCTGTTGTGCCTGTGAATAGGCTGCAGGGGGACGGTGAAGACCAGCAACAGCTTTCAGGGCTGCCACATTCCGTGTGGGACAAGGAGCCGGATGTGTGCCTTTTCGGAAACAGGCTCTGACGAGGACGAGAGCCATGAGATGTTCCTCCTCTGGGCAAGCCCGGGTCATGAATCATGTTGTGCCTGTGAATAGGCTGCAGGGGGACGGTGAAGACCAGCAACAGCTTTCAGGGCTGCCACCTTCCGTGTGGGACAAGGAGCCGGACGTGTGCCTTTTCGGAATCAGGCTCTGCCGAGGACGAGAGCCATGAGATGTTCCTCCTCTGGGCAAGCCCCGGTCCTGAATCCTGTTGTGCCTGTGAATAGGCTGCAGGGGGACGGTGAAGACCAGCAACAGCTTCCAGGGCTGCCACCTTCCGTGTGGGACAAGGAGCCGGACGTGTGCCTTTTCGGAAACAGGCTCTGCCGAGGACGAGAGCCATGAGATGTTCCTCCTCTGGGCAAGCCCGGGTCCCAGATCCTGTTGTGCCTGTGAATAGGCTGCAGGGGGACGGTGAAGACCAGCAACAGCTTTCAGGGCTGCCACCTTCAGTGTGGGACAATGAGCCGGTCTTGTGCCTTTTTGGAAACAGGCCCTGCTGAGGACGAGAGCCAGGAGATGTTCCACCTCTGGGCAAGCCCCGGTCCTGAATCCTGTTGTGCCTGTGAATAGGCTGCAGGGGGACGGTGAAGACCAGCAACAGCTTTCAGGGCTGCCACCTTCCGTGTGGGACAAGGAGCCGGACGTGTGCCTTCTCAGAATCAGGCGCTGCCGAGGACGAGAGCCATGAGATGTTCCTCCTCTGGGCAAGCCCCAGTCCTGAATCCTGTTGTGCCTGTGAATAGGCTGCAGGGGGACGGTGAAGACCAGCAACAGCTTCCAGGGCTGCCACCTTCCGTGTGGGACAAGGAGCCGGACGTGTGCCTTTTCGGAAACAGGCTCTGCCGAGGACGAGAGCCATGAGATGTTCCTCCTCTGGGCAAGCCCGGGTCCCAGATCCTGTTGTGCCTGTGAATAGGCTGCAGGGGGACGGTGAAGACCAGCAACAGCTTTCAGGGCTGCCACCTTCAGTGTGGGACAATGAGCCGGTCTTGTGCCTTTTTGGAAACAGGCCCTGCCGAGGACGAGAGCCATGAGATGTTCCTCCTCTGGGCAAGCCCCGGTCCTGAATCCTGTTGTGCCTGTGAATAGGCTGCAGGGGGGACGGTGAAGACCAGCAACAGCTTTCAGGACTGCCACATTCCGTGTGGGACAAGGAGCCGGATGTGTGCCTTTTCGGAAACAGGCTCTGACGAGGACGAGAGCCATGAGATGTTCCTCCTCTGGGCAAGCCCGGGCCATGAATCATGTTGTGCCTGTGAATAGGCTGCAGGGGGACGGTGAACACCAGCAACAGCTTTCACGGCTGCCAACTTCACTGTGGGACAAGGAGCCGGACGTGTCCCTTCTCGGAAACAGGCTCTGCCGAGGACGAGAGCCATGAGATGTTCCTCCTCTGGGCAAGCCCGGGTCCCAGATCCTGTTGTGCCTGTGAATAGGCTGCAGGGGGACGGTGAAGACCAGCAACAGCTTTCAGGGCTGCCACCTTCCGTGTGGGACAAGGAGCCGGACGTGTGCCTTTTCGGAATCAGGCTCTGCCGAGGACGAGAGCCATGAGATGTTCCTCCTCTGGGCAAGCCCCGGTCCTGAATCCTGTTGTGCCTGTGAATAGGCTGCAGGGGGACGGTGAAGACCAGCAACAGCTTCCAGGGCTGCCACCTTCCGTGTGGGACAAGGAGCCGGACGTGTGCCTTTTCGGAAACAGGCTCTGCCGAGGACGAGAGCCATGAGATGTTCCTCCTCTGGGCAAGCCCGGGTCCCAGATCCTGTTGTGCCTGTGAATAGGCTGCAGGGGGACGGTGAAGACCAGCAACAGCTTTCAGGGCTGCCACCTTCCGTGTGGGACAATGAGCCGGTCTTGTGCCTTTTTGGAAACAGGCCCTGCCGAGGACGAGAGCCATGAGATGTTCCACCTCTGGGCAAGCCCCGGTCCTGAATCCTGTTGTGCCTGTGAATAGGCTGCAGGGGGACGGTGAAGACCAGCAACAGCTTTCAGGGCTGCCACCTTCCGTGTGGGACAAGGAGCCCGATGTGTGCCTTTTCGGAAACAGGCTCTGACGAGGACGAGAGCCATGAGATGTTCCTCCTCTGGGCAAGCCCGCGTCCAAATCCTGTTGTGCCTGTGAATAGGCTGCAGGGGGACGGTGAAGACCAGCAACAGCTTTCAGGGCTGCCACATTCCATGTGGGACAAGGAGCCGGACGTGTGCATTTTCGGAAACAGGCTCTGCCGAGGACGAGAGCCATGAGATGTTCCACCTCTGGGCAAGCCCGGGTCCTGAATCCTGTTGTGCCTGTGAATAGGCTGCAGGGGGACGGTGAAGACCAGCAACAGCTTTCAGGGCTGCCACCATCCGTGTGGGACAAGGAGCCGGACGTGTCTTTCTGGATACAGGCCCTGCCGAGGACGAGAGCCATGAGATGTTCCTCCTCTGGCCAAGCCCGGGTCCCAGATCCTGTTGTGCCTGTGAATAGGCTGCAGGGGGACGGTGAAGACCAGCAACAGCTTTCAGGGCTGCCACCTTCCGTGTGGGACAAGGAGCCGGACGTGTGCCTTCTCGGAAACAGGCTCTGCCGAGGACGAGAGCCATGAGATGTTCCTCCTCTGGGCAAGCCCGGGTCCCAGATCCTGTTGTGCCTGTGAATAGGCTGCAGGGGGACGGTGAAGACCAGCAACAGCTTCCAGGGCTGCCACCTTCCGTGTGGGACAAGGAGCCGGACGTGTGCCTTCTCGGAAACAGGCCCTGCCGAGGACGTGAGCCATGAGATGTTCCTCCTCTGGGCAAGCCCCGGTCCTGAATCCTGTTGTGCCTGTGAATAGGCTGCAGGGGGATGGTGAAGACCAGCAACAGCTTTCAGGGCTGCCACCTTCCGTGTGGGACAAGGAGCCGGACGTGTCTTTCTGGATACAGGCCCTGCCGAGGACGAGAGCCATGAGATGTTCCTCCTCTGGGCAAGCCCGGGTCCCAGATCCTGTTGTGCCTGTGAATAGGCTGCAGGGGGACGGTGAAGACCAGCAACAGCTTTCACGGCTGCCACCCTCCGTGTGGGACAAGGAGCCGGATGTGTGCCTTCTCGGAAACAGGCTCTGCCGAGGTCGAGAGCCATGAGATGTTCCTCCTCTGGGCAAGCCCGGGTCCCAGATCCTGTTGTGCCTGTGAATAGGCTGCAGGGGGACGGTGAAGACCAGCAACAGCTTTCAGGGCTGCCACCTTCCGTGTGGGACAAGGAGCCGGATGTGTGCCTTTTCGGAAACAGCCTCTGCCGAGGACGAGAGCCATGAGATGTTCCTCCTCTGGGCAAGCCCGGGTCCCAGATCCTGTTGTGCCTGTGAATAGGCTGCAGGGGGACGGTGAACACCAGCAAGAGCTTTCACGGCTGCCACCTTCACTGTGGGACAAGGAGCCGGACGTGTTCATTTCTGGAAACAGGCCGTGCCGAGGACGAGAGCCATGAGATGTTCCTCCTCTGGCCAAGCCCGGGTCCCAGATCCTGTTGTGCCTGTGAATAGGCTGCAGGGGGACGGTGAAGACCAGCAACAGCTTTCAGGGCTGCCACCTTCACTGTGGGACAAGGAGCCGGACGTGTTCCTTTCTGGAAACAGGCCGTGCCGAGGACAAGAGGCATGAGATGTTCCTCCTCTGGCCAAGCCCGGGTCCCAGATCCTGTTGTGCCTGTGAATAGGCTGCAGGGGGACGGTGAAGACCAGCAACAGCTTTCAGGGCTGCCACCTTCACTGTGGGACAAGGAGCCGGACGTGTGCCTTTTCGGAAACAGGCTCTGCCGAGGACGAGAGCCATGAGATGTTCCTCCTCTGGGCAAGCCCGGGTCCCAGATCCTGTTGTGCCTGTGAATAGGCTGCAGGGGGACGGTGAAGACCAGCAACAGCTTTCAGGGCTGCCACCTTCCGTGTGGGACAAGGAGCCCGATGTGTGCCTTTATGGAAACAGGCTCTGACGAGGACGAGAGCCATGAGATGTTCCACCTCTGGGCAAGCCCCTTCCTGAATCCTGTTGTGCCTGTGAATAGGCTGCAGGGGGACGGTGAAGACCAGCAACAGCTTTCAGGGCTGCCACCTTCCGTGTGGGACAAGGAGCCGGATGTGTGCCTTTTCGGAAACAGGCTCTGACGAGGACGAGAGCCATGAGATGTTCCTCCTCTGGGCAAGCCCGGGTCATGAATCCTGTTGTGCCTGTGAATAGGCTGCAGGGGGACGGTGAACACCAGCAACAGCTTTCACAGCTGCCACCTTCACTGTGGGACAAGGAGCCGGACGTGTGCCTTTTCGGAAACAGGCTCTGCCGAGGACGAGAGCCATGAGATGTTCCTCCTCTGGGCAAGCCCGGGTCCCAGATCCTGTTGTGCCTGTGAATAGGCTGCAGGGGGACGGTGAAGACCAGCAACAGCTTTCAGGGCTGCCACCTTCCGTGTGGGACAAGGAGCCCGATGTGTGCCTTTTCGGAAACAGGCTCTGACGAGGACGAGAGCCATGAGATGTTCCTCCTCTGGGCAAGCCCGGGTCATGAATCATGTTGTGCCTGTGAATAGGCTGCAGGGGGACGGTGAAGACCAGCAACAGCTTTCAGGGCTGCCACCTTCCGTGTGGGACAAGGAGCCGGACGTGTGCCTTTTCGAAATCAGGCTCTGCCGAGGACGAGAGCCATGAGATGTTCCTCCTCTGGGCAAGCCCCGGTCCTGAATCCTGTTGTGCCTGTGAATAGGCTGCAGGGGGACGGTGAAGACCAGCAACAGCTTCCAGGGCTGCCACCTTCCGTGTGGGACAAGGAGCCGGACGTGTGCCTTTTCGGAAACAGGCTCTGCCGAGGACGAGAGCCATGAGATGTTCCTCCTCTGGGCAAGCCCGGGTCCCAGATCCTGTTGTGCCTGTGAATAGGCTGCAGGGGGACGGTGAAGACCAGCAACAGCTTTCAGGGCTGCCACCTTCAGTGTGGGACAATGAGCCGGTCTTGTGCCTTTTTGGAAACAGGCCCTGCTGAGGACGAGAGCCAGGAGATGTTCCACCTCTGGGCAAGCCCCGGTCCTGAATCCTGTTGTGCCTGTGAATAGGCTGCAGGGGGACGGTGAAGACCAGCAACAGCTTTCAGGGCTGCCACCTTCCGTGTGGGACAAGGAGCCGGACGTGTGCCTTCTCAGAATCAGGCGCTGCCGAGGACGAGAGCCATGAGATGTTCCTCCTCTGGGCAAGCCCCAGTCCTGAATCCTGTTGTGCCTGTGAATAGGCTGCAGGGGGACGGTGAAGACCAGCAACAGCTTCCAGGGCTGCCAAATTCCGTGTGGGACAAGGAGCCGGACGTGTGCCTTTTCGGAAACAGGCTCTGCCGAGGACGAGAGCCATGAGATGTTCCTCCTCTGGGCAAGCCCGGGTCCCAGATCCTGTTGTGCCTGTGAATAGGCTGCAGGGGGACGGTGAAGACCAGCAACAGCTTTCAGGGCTGCCACCTTCAGTGTGGGACAATGAGCCGGTCTTGTGCCTTTTTGGAAACAGGCCCTGCCGAGGACGAGAGCCATGAGATGTTCCTCCTCTGGGCAAGCCCCGGTCCTGAATCCTGTTGTGCCTGTGAATAGGCTGCAGGGGGACGGTGAAGACCAGCAACAGCTTTCAGGGCTGCCACATTCCGTGTGGGACAAGGAGCCGGATGTGTGCCTTTTCGGAAACAGGCTCTGACGAGGACGAGAGCCATGAGATGTTCCTCCTCTGGGCAAGCCCGGGTCATGAATCATGTTGTGCCTGTGAATAGGCTGCAGGGGGACGGTGAACACCAGCAACAGCTTTCACGGCTGCCAACTTCACTGTGGGACAAGGAGCCGGACGTGTCCCTTCTCGGAAACAGGCTCTGCCGAGGACGAGAGCCATGAGATGTTCCTCCTCTGGGCAAGCCCGGGTCCCAGATCCTGTTGTGCCTGTGAATAGGCTGCAGGGGGACGGTGAAGACCAGCAACAGCTTTCAGGGCTGCCACCTTCCGTGTGGGACAAGGAGCCGGACGTGTGCCTTTTCGGAATCAGGCTCTGCCGAGGACGAGAGCCATGAGATGTTCCTCCTCTGGGCAAGCCCCGGTCCTGAATCCTGTTGTGCCTGTGAATAGGCTGCAGGGGGACGGTGAAGACCAGCAACAGCTTCCAGGGCTGCCACCTTCCGTGTGGGACAAGGAGCCGGACGTGTGCCTTTTCGGAAACAGGCTCTGCCGAGGACGAGAGCCATGAGATGTTCCTCCTCTGGGCAAGCCCGGGTCCCAGATCCTGTTGTGCCTGTGAATAGGCTGCAGGGGGACGGTGAAGACCAGCAACAGCTTTCAGGACTGCCACCTTCAGTGTGGGACAATGAGCCGGTCTTGTGCCTTTTTGGAATCAGGCCCTGCCGAGGACGAGAGCCATGAGATGTTCCACCTCTGGGCAAGCCCCGGTCCTGAATCCTGTTGTGCCTGTGAATAGGCTGCAGGGGGACGGTGAAGACCAGCAACAGCTTTCAGGGCTGCCACCTTCCGTGTGGGACAAGGAGCCGGATGTGTGCCTTTTCGGAAACAGGCTCTGACGAGGACGAGAGCCATGAGATGTTCCTCCTCTGGGCAAGCCCCGGTCCTGAATCCTGTTGTGCCTGTGAATAGGCTGCAGGGGGACGGTGAAGACCAGCAACAGCTTTCAGGGCTGCCAACTTCCGTGTGGGACAAGGAGCCGGACGTGTGCCTTCTCGGAAACAGGCTCTGCCGAGGACGTGAGCCATGAGATGTTCCTCCTCTGGGCAAGCCCGGGTCCCAGATCCTGTTGTGCCTGTGAATAGGCTGCAGGGGGACGGTGAAGACCAGCAACAGCTTTCAGGGCTGCCACCTTCACTGTGGGACAAGGAGCCGGACGTGTGACTTTTCGGAATCAGGCTCTGCCGAGGACGAGAGCCATGAGATGTTCTTCCTCTGGGCAAGCCCGGGTCCAAATCCTGTTGTGCCTGTGAATAGGCTGCAGGGGGACGGTGAAGACCAGCAACAGCTTCCAGGGCTGCCACCTTCCGTGTGGGACAAGGAGCCGGACGTGTGCCTTTTCGGAAACAGGCTCTGCCGAGGACGAGAGCCATGAGATGTTCCTCCTCTGGGCAAGCCCGGGTCCCAGATCCTGTTGTGCCTGTGAATAGGCTGCAGGGGGACGGTGAAGACCAGCAACAGCTTTCAGGGCTGCCACCTTCCGTGTGTGACAAGGAGCCCGATGTGTGCCTTTTCGGAAACAGGCTCTGACGAGGACGAGAGCCATGAGATGTTCCACCTCTGGGCAAGCCCCGGTCCTGAATCCTGTTGTGCCTGTGAATAGGCTGCAGGGGGACGGTGAAGACCAGCAACAGCTTTCAGGGCTGCCACCTTCCGTGTGGGACAAGGAGCCGGATGTGTGCCTTTTCGGAAACAGGCTCTGACGAGGACGAGAGCCATGAGATGTTCCTCCTCTGGGCAAGCCCGCGTCCAAATCCTGTTGTGCCTGTGAATAGGCTGCAGGGGGACGGTGAAGACCAGCAACAGCTTTCAGGGCTGCCACATTCCATGTGGGACAAGGAGCCGGACGTGTGCATTTTCGGAAACAGGCTCTGCCGAGGACGAGAGCCATGAGATGTTCCACCTCTGGGCAAGCCCGGGTCCTGAATCCTGTTGTGCCTGTGAATAGGCTGCAGGGGGACGGTGAAGACCAGCAACAGCTTTCAGGGCTGCCACCATCCGTGTGGGACAAGGAGCCGGACGTGTCTTTCTGGATACAGGCTCTGCCGAGGACGAGAGCCATGAGATGTTCCTCCTCTGGGCAAGCCCGGGTCCCAGATCCTGTTGTGCCTGTGAATAGGCTGCAGGGGGACGGTGAAGACCAGCAACAGCTTTCAGGGCTGCCACCTTCCGTGTGGGACAAGGAGCCGGACGTGTGCCTTCTCGGAAACAGGCTCTGCCGAGGACAAGAGCCATGAGATGTTCCTCCTCTGGGCAAGCCCGGGTCATGAATCCTGTTGTGCCTGTGAATAGGCTGCAGGGGGACGGTGAAGACCAGCAACAGCTTTCAGGGCTGCCAACTTCCGTGTGGGACAAGGAGCCGGACGTGTGCCTTCTCGGAAACAGGCTCTGCCGAGGACGAGAGCCATGAGATGTTCCTCCTCTGGCCAAGCCCGGGTCCCAGATCCTGTTGTGCCTGTGAATAGGCTGCAGGGGGACGGTGAAGACCAGCAACAGCTTCCAGGGCTGCCACCTTCCGTGTGGGACAAGGAGCCGGACGTGTGCCTTTTAGGAAAAAAGCTATGACGAGGACGAGAGCCAGGAGATGTTCCTCCTCTGTCCAAGCCCGGGTCCCAGATCCTGTTGTGCCTGTGAATAGGCTGCAGGGGGACGGTGAAGACCAGCAACAGCTTTCAGGGCTGCCACCTTCCGTGTGGGACAATGAGCCGGACGTGTTCCTTTCTGGAAACAGGCCGTGCCGAGGACAAGAGCCATGAGATGTTCCTCCTCTGGCCAAGCCCGGGTCCCAGATCCTGTTGTGCCTGTGAATAGGCTGCAGGGGGACGGTGAAGACCAGCAACAGCTTTCAGGGCTGCCACCTTCACTGTGGGACAAGGAGCCGGACGTGTGCCTTTTCGGAAACAGGCTCTGCCGAGGACGAGAGCCATGAGATGTTCCTCCTCTGGGCAAGGCCGGGTCCCAGATCCTGTTGTGCCTGTGAATAGGCTGCAGGGGGACGGTGAAGACCAGCAACAGCTTTCAGGGCTGCCACCTTCCGTGTGGGAAAAGGAGCCGGATGTGTGCCTTTTCGGAAACAGGCTCTGCCGAGGACGAAAGCCATGAGATGTTCCACCTCTGGGCAAGCCCCTTCCTGAATCCTGTTGTGCCTGTGAATAGGCTGCAGGGGGACGGTGAAGACCAGCAACAGCTTTCAGGGCTGCCACCTTCCGTGTGGGACAAGGAGCCGGATGTGTGCCTTTTCGGAAACAGGCTCTGACGAGGACGAGAGCCATGAGATGTTCCTCCTCTGGGCAAGCCCGGGTCCCAGATCCTGTTGTGCCTGTGAATAGGCTGCAGGGGGACGGTGAACACCAGCAACAGCTTTCACGGCTGCCAACTTCACTGTGGGACAAGGAGCCGGACGTGTGCCTTCTCGGAAACAGGCTCTGCCGAGGACGAGAGCCATGAGATGTTCCTCCTCTGGGCAAGCCCGGGTCCCAGATCCTGTTGTGCCTGTGAATAGGCTGCAGGGGGACGGTGAAGACCAGCAACAGCTTCCAGGGCTGCCACCTTCCGTGTGGGACAAGGAGCCGGTCTTGTGCCTTTATGGAAACAGGCTCTGACGAGGACGAGAGCCATGAGATGTTCCTCCTCTGGGCAAGCCCGGGTCCCAGATCCTGTTGTGCCTGTGAATAGGCTGCAGGGGGACGGTGAACACCAGCAACAGCTTTCACGGCTGCCACCTTCACTGTGGGACAAGGAGCCGGACGTGTTCCTTTCTGGAAACAGGCCGTGCCGAGGACGAGAGCCATGAGATGTTCCTCCTCTGGGCAAGCCCGGGTCCCAGATCCTGTTGTGCCTGTGAATAGGCTGCAGGGGGACGGTGAAGACCAGCAACAGCTTTCAGGGCTGCCACCTTCCGTGTGGGACAAGGAGCCGGACGTGTGCCTTTTCGGAATCAGGCTCTGCCGAGGACGAGAGCCATGAGATGTTCCTCCTCTGGGCAAGCCCGCGTCCAAATCCTGTTGTGCCTGTGAATAGGCTGCAGGGGGACGGTGAAGACCAGCAACAGCTTTCAGGGCTGCCACCTTCCGTGTGGGACAAGGACCCGGATGTGTGCCTTCTCGGAAACAGGCCCTGCCGAGGACGTGAGCCATGAGATGTTCCTCCTCTGGGCAAGCCCCGGTCCTGAATCCTGTTGTGCCTGTGAATAGGCTGCAGGGGGATGGTGAAGACCAGCAACAGCTTTCAGGGCTGCCACCTTCCGTGTGGGACAAGGAGCCGGACGTGTCTTTCTGGATACAGGCCCTGCCGAGGACGAGAGCCATGAGATGTTCCTCCTCTGGGCAAGCCCGGGTCCCAGATCCTGTTGTGCCTGAGAATAGGCTGCAGGGGGACGGTGAAGACCAGCAACAGCTTTCACGGCTGCCACCTTCCGTGTGGGACAAGGAGCCGGACGTGTGCCTTCTCGGAAACAGGCTCTGCCGAGGACGTGAGCCATGAGATGTTCCTCCTCTGGGCAAGCCCCGGTCCTGAATCCTGTTGTGCCTGTGAATAGGCTGCAGGGGGACGGTGAACACCAGCAACAGCTTCCAGGGATGCCACGTTCCGTGTGGGACAAGGAGCCGGACGAGTCTTTCTGGATACAGGCCCTGCCGAGGACGAGAGCCATGAGATGTTCCTCCTCTGCGCAAGCCCGGGTCCCAGATCCTGTTGTGCCTGTGAATAGGCTGCAGGGGGACGGTGAAGACCAGCAACAGCTTTCAGGGCTGCCACCTTCCGTGTGGGAAAAGGAGCCGGACGTGTGCCTTTTCGGAATCAGGCTCTGCCGAGGACGAGAGCCATGAGATGTTCCTCCTCTGGGCAAGCCCGGGTCCAAATCCTGTTGTGCCTGTGAATAGGCTGCAGGGGGACGGTGAAGACCAGCAACAGCTTTCAGGGCTGCCACCTTCCGTGTGGGACAAGGACCCGGATGTGTGCCTTCTCGGAAACAGGCCCTGCCGAGGACGTGAGCCATGAGATGTTCCTCCTCTGGGCAAGCCCCGGTCCTGAATCCTGTTGTGCCTGTGAATAGGCTGCAGGGGGATGGTGGAGACCAGCAACAGCTTTCAGGGCTGCCACCTTCCGTGTGGGACAAGGAGCCGGACGTGTCTTTCTGGATACAGGCCCTGCCGAGGACGAGAGCCATGAGATGTTCCTCCTCTGGGCAAGCCCGGGTCCCAGATCCTGTTGTGCCTGTGAATAGGCTGCAGGGGGACGGTGTAGACCAGCAACAGCTTTCAGGGCTGCCACCTTCCGTGTGGGACAAGGAGCCGGATGTGTGCCTTTTCGGAAACAGCCTCTGCCGAGGACGAGAGCCATGAGATGTTCCTCCTCTGGGCAAGCCCGGGTCCCAGATCCTGTTGTGCCTGTGAATAGGCTGCAGGGGGACGGTGAACACCAGCAAGAGCTTTCACGGCTGCCACCTTCACTGTGGGACAAGGAGCCGGACGTGTTCATTTCTGGAAACAGGCCGTGCCGAGGACGAGAGCCATGAGATGTTCCTCCTCTGGCCAAGCCCGGGTCCCAGATCCTGTTGTGCCTGTGAATAGGCTGCAGGGGGACGGTGAAGACCAGCAACAGCTTTCAGGGCTGCCACCTTCCGTGTGGGATAAGGAGCCGGACGTGTGCCTTTTCGGAATCAGGCTCTGCCGAGGACGAGAGCCATGAGATGTTCCTCCTCTGGGCAAGCCCGGGTCCCAGATCCTGTTGTGCCTGTGAATAGGCTGCAGGGGGACGGTGAACACCACCAACAGCTTTCACGGCTGCCACCTTCACTGTGGGACAAGGAGCCGGACGTGTTCCTTTCTGGAAACAGGCCGTGCCGAGGACGAGAGCCATGAGATGTTCCTCCTCTGGGCAAGCCCGGGTCCCAGATCCTGTTGTGCCTGTGAATAGGCTGCAGGGGGACGGTGAAGACCAGCAACAGCTTTCAGGGCTGCCACCTTCCGTGTGGGACAAGGAGCCGGACGTGTGCCTTTTCGGAATCAGGCTCTGCCGAGGACGAGAGCCATGAGATGTTCCTCCACTGGGCAAGCCCGGGTCCAAATCCTGTTGTGCCTGTGAATAGGCTGCAGGGGGACGGTGAAGACCAGCAACAGCTTTCAGGGCTGCCACCTTCCGTGTGGGAAAAGGACCCGGATGTGTGCCTTCTCGGAAACAGGCCCTGCCGAGGACGTGAGCCATGAGATGTTCCTCCTCTGGGCAAGCCCCGGTCCTGAATCCTGTTGTGCCTGTGAATAGGCTGCAGGGGGATGGTGAAGACCAGCAACAGCTTTCAGGGCTGCCACCTTCCGTGTGGGACAAGGAGCCGGACGTGTCTTTCTGGATACAGGCCCTGCCGAGGACGAGAGCCATGAGATGTTCCTCCTCTGGGCAAGCCCGGGTCCCAGATCCTGTTGTGCCTGAGAATAGGCTGCAGGGGGACGGTGAAGACCAGCAACAGCTTTCACGGCTGCCACCTTCCGTGTGGGACAAGGAGCCGGACGTGTGCCTTCTCGGAAACAGGCTCTGCCGAGGACGTGAGCCATGAGATGTTCCTCCTCTGGGCAAGCCCCGGTCCTGAATCCTGTTGTGCCTGTGAATAGGCTGCAGGGGGACGGTGAAGACCAGCAACAGCTTCCAGGGATGCCACGTTCCGTGTGGGACAAGGAGCCGGACGAGTCTTTCTGGATACAGGCCCTGCCGAGGACGAGAGCCATGAGATGTTCCTCCTCTGCGCAAGCCCGGGTCCCAGATCCTGTTGTGCCTGTGAATAGGCTGCAGGGGGACGGTGAAGACCAGCAACAGCTTTCAGGGCTGCCACCTTCCGTGTGGGAAAAGGAGCCGGACGTGTGCCTTTTCGGAATCAGGCTCTGCCGAGGACGAGAGCCATGAGATGTTCCTCCTCTGGGCAAGCCCGGGTCCTGAATCCTGTTGTGCCTGTGAATAGGCTGCAGGGGGACGGTGAAGACCAGCAACAGCTTTCAGGGCTGCCACCTTCCGTGTGGGACAAGGACCCGGATGTGTGCCTTCTCGGAAACAGGCCCTGCCGAGGACGTGAGCCATGAGATGTTCCTCCTCTGGGCAAGCCCCGGTCCTGAATCCTGTTGTGCCTGTGAATAGGCTGCAGGGGGATGGTGAAGACCAGCAACAGCTTTCAGGGCTGCCACCTTCCGTGTGGGACAAGGAGCCGGACGTGTCTTTCTGGATACAGGCCCTGCCGAGGACGAGAGCCATGAGATGTTCCTCCTCTGGGCAAGCCCGGGTCCCAGATCCTGTTGTGCCTGTGAATAGGCTGCAGGGGGACGGTGAAGACCAGCAACAGCTTTCACGGCTGCCACCCTCCGTGTGGGACAAGGAGCCGGACGTGTGCCTTCTCGGAAACAGGCTCTGCCGAGGTCGAGAGCCATGAGATGTTCCTCCTCTGGGCAAGCCCGGGTCCCAGATCCTGTTGTGCCTGTGAATAGGCTGCAGGGGGACGGTGAAGACCAGCAACAGCTTTCAGGGCTGCCACCTTCCGTGTGGGACAAGGAGCCGGATGTGTGCCTTTTCGGAAACAGCCTCTGCCGAGGACGAGAGCCATGAGATGTTCCTCCTCTGGGCAAGCCCGGGTCCCAGATCCTGTTGTGCCTGTGAATAGGCTGCAGGGGGACGGTGAACACCAGCAAGAGCTTTCACGGCTGCCACCTTCACTGTGGGACAAGGAGCCGGACGTGTTCATTTCTGGAAACAGGCCGTGCCGAGGACGAGAGCCATGAGATGTTCCTCCTCTGGCCAAGCCCGGGTCCCAGATCCTGTTGTGCCTGTGAATAGGCTGCAGGGGGACGGTGAAGACCAGCAACAGCTTTCAGGGCTGCCACCTTCCGTGTGGGATAAGGAGCCGGACGTGTGCCTTTTCGGAATCAGGCTCTGCCGAGGACGAGAGCCATGAGATGTTCCTCCTCTGGGCAAGCCCGGGTCCCAGATCCTGTTGTGCCTGTGAATAGGCTGCAGGGGGACGGTGAAGACCAGCAACAGCTTTCAGGGCTGCCACCTTCCGTGTGGGACAAGGAGCCGGACGTGTGCCTTTTCGGAAAAAAGCTATGACGAGGACGAGAGCCAGGAGATGTTCCTCCTCTGTCCAAGCCCGGGTCCCAGATCCTGTTGTGCCTGTGAATAGGCTGCAGGGGGACGGTGAAGACCAGCAACAGCTTTCAGGGCTGCCACCTTCCGTGTGGGACAATGAGCCGGACGTGTTCCTTTCTGGAAACAGGCCGTGCCGAGGACAAGAGCCAAGAGATGTTCCTCCTCTGGGCAAGCCCGGGTCCCAGATCCTGTTGTGCCTGTGAATAGGCTGCAGGGGGACGGTGAAGACCAGCAACAGCTTTCAGGGCTGCCACCTTCACTGTGGGACAAGGAGCCGGACGTGTGCCTTTTCGGAAACAGGCTCTGCCGAGGACGAGAGCCATGAGATGTTCCTCCTCTGGGCAAGGCCGGGTCCCAGATCCTGTTGTGCCTGTGAATAGGCTGCAGGGGGACGGTGAAGACCAGCAACAGCTTTCAGGGCTGCCACCTTCCGTGTGTGACAAGGAGCCCGATGTGTGCCTTTTCGGAAACAGGCTCTGACGAGGACGAGAGCCATGAGATGTTCCACCTCTGGGCAAGCCCCTTCCTGAATCCTGTTGTGCCTGTGAATAGGCTGCAGGGGGACGGTGAAGACCAGCAACAGCTTTCAGGGCTGCCACCTTCCGTGTGGGACAAGGAGCCGGATGTGTGCCTTTTCGGAAACAGGCTCTGACGAGGACGAGAGCCATGAGATGTTCCTCCTCTGGGCAAGCCCGGGTCCCAGATCCTGTTGTGCCTGTGAATAGGCTGCAGGGGTATGGTGAAGACCAGCAACAGCTTCCAGGGCTGCCACCTTCCGTGTGGGACAAGGAGCCGGTCTTGTGCCTTTATGGAAACAGGCCGTGCCGAGGACGAGAGCCATGAGATGTTCCTCCTCTGGGCAAGCCCGGGTCCCAGATCCTGTTGTGCCTGTGAATAGGCTGCAGGGGGACGGTGAAGACCAGCAACAGCTTTCACGGCTGCCACCCTCCGTGTGGGACAAGGAGCCGGACGTGTGCCTTCTCGGAAACAGGCTCTGCCGAGGTCGAGAGCCATGAGATGTTCCTCCTCTGGGCAAGCCCGGGTCCCAGATCCTGTTGTGCCTGTGAATAGGCTGCAGGGGGACGGTGAAGACCAGCAACAGCTTTCAGGGCTGCCACCTTCCGTGTGGGACAAGGAGCCGGATGTGTGCCTTTTCGGAAACAGCCTCTGCCGAGGACGAGAGCCATGAGATGTTCCTCCTCTGGGCAAGCCCGGGTCCCAGATCCTGTTGTGCCTGTGAATAGGCTGCAGGGGGACGGTGAACACCAGCAAGAGCTTTCACGGCTGCCACCTTCACTGTGGGACAAGGAGCCGGACGTGTTCATTTCTGGAAACAGGCCGTGCCGAGGACGAGAGCCATGAGATGTTCCTCCTCTGGCCAAGCCCGGGTCCCAGATCCTGTTGTGCCTGTGAATAGGCTGCAGGGGGACGGTGAAGACCAGCAACAGCTTTCAGGGCTGCCACCTTCCGTGTGGGATAAGGAGCCGGACGTGTGCCTTTTCGGAATCAGGCTCTGCCGAGGACGAGAGCCATGAGATGTTCCTCCTCTGGGCAAGCCCGGGTCCCAGATCCTGTTGTGCCTGTGAATAGGCTGCAGGGGGACGGTGAAGACCAGCAACAGCTTTCAGGGCTGCCACCTTCCGTGTGGGACAAGGAGCCGGACGTGTGCCTTTTCGGAAAAAAGCTATGACGAGGACGAGAGCCAGGAGATGTTCCTCCTCTGTCCAAGCCCGGGTCCCAGATCCTGTTGTGCCTGTGAATAGGCTGCAGGGGGACGGTGAAGACCAGCAACAGCTTTCAGGGCTGCCACCTTCCGTGTGGGACAATGAGCCGGACGTGTTCCTTTCTGGAAACAGGCCGTGCCGAGGACAAGAGCCAAGAGATGTTCCTCCTCTGGCCAAGCCCGGGTCCCAGATCCTGTTGTGCCTGTGAATAGGCTGCAGGGGGACGGTGAAGACCAGCAACAGCTTTCAGGGCTGCCACCTTCACTGTGGGACAAGGAGCCGGACGTGTGCCTTTTCGGAAACAGGCTCTGCCGAGGACGAGAGCCATGAGATGTTCCTCCTCTGGGCAAGGCCGGGTCCCAGATCCTGTTGTGCCTGTGAATAGGCTGCAGGGGGACGGTGAAGACCAGCAACAGCTTTCAGGGCTGCCACCTTCCGTGTGTGACAAGGAGCCCGATGTGTGCCTTTTCGGAAACAGGCTCTGACGAGGACGAGAGCCATGAGATGTTCCACCTCTGGGCAAGCCCCTTCCTGAATCCTGTTGTGCCTGTGAATAGGCTGCAGGGGGACGGTGAAGACCAGCAACAGCTTTCAGGGCTGCCACCTTCCGTGTGGGACAAGGAGCCGGATGTGTGCCTTTTCGGAAACAGGCTCTGACGAGGACGAGAGCCATGAGATGTTCCTCCTCTGGGCAAGCCCGGGTCATGAATCCTGTTGTGCCTGTGAATAGGCTGCAGGGGGACGGTGAACACCAGCAACAGCTTTCACGGCTGCCAACTTCACTGTGGGACAAGGAGCCGGACGTGTGCCTTCTCAGAAACAGGCTCTGCCGAGGACGAGAGCCATGAGATGTTCCTCCTCTGGGCAAGCCCGGGTCCCAGATCCTGTTGTGCCTGTGAATAGGCTGCAGGGGTATGGTGAAGACCAGCAACAGCTTCCAGGGCTGCCACCTTCCGTGTGGGACAAGGAGCCGGTCTTGTGCCTTTATGGAAACAGGCTCTGCCGAGGACGAGAGCCATGAGATGTTCCTCCTCTGGGCAAGCCCGGGTCCCAGATCCTGTTGTGCCTGTGAATAGGCTGCAGGGGGACGGTGAAGACCAGCAACAGCTTTCACGGCTGCCACCTTCAGTGTGGGACAAGGAGCCGGAGGTGTTCCTTTCTGGAAACAGGCCGTGCCGAGGACGAGAGCCATGAGATGTTCCTCCTCTGGGCAAGCCCGGGTCCCAGATCCTGTTGTGCCTGTGAATAGGCTGCAGGGGGACGGTGAAGACCAGCAACAGCTTTCAGGGCTGCCACCTTCCGTGTGGGACAAGGAGCCGGACGTGTGCCTTTTCGGAATCAGGCTCTGCCGAGGACGAGAGCCATGAGATGTTCCTCCTCTGGGCAAGCCCGGGTCCAAATCCTGTTGTGCCTGTGAATAGGCTGCAGGGGGACGGTGAAGACCAGCAACAGCTTTCAGGGCTGCCACCTTCCGTGTGGGACAAGGACACGGATGTGTGCCTTCTCGGAAACAGGCCCTGCCGAGGACGTGAGCCATGAGATGTTCCTCCTCTGGGCAAGCCCCGGTCCTGAATCCTGTTGTGCCTGTGAATAGGCTGCAGGGGGACGGTGAAGACCAGCAACAGCTTTCAGGGCTGCCACCTTCCGTGTGGGACAAGGAGCCGGACGTGTCTTTCTGGATACAGGCCCTGCCGAGGACGAGAGCCATGAGATGTTCCTCCTCTGGGCAAGCCCGGGTCCCAGATCCTGTTGTGCCTGTGAATAGGCTGCAGGGGGACGGTGAAGACCAGCAACAGCTTTCACGGCTGCCACCTTCCGTGTGGGACAAGGAGCCGGACGTGTGCCTTTCTGGAAACAGGCCGTACCGGGGACGAGAGCCATGAGATGTTCCTCCTCTGGGCAAGCCCGGGTCCCAGATCCTGTTGTGCCTGTGAATAGGCTGCAGGGGGACGGTGAAGACCAGCAACAGCTTTCACGGCTGCCACCTTCAGTGTGGGACAAGGAGCCGGACGTGTTCCTTTCTGGAAACAGGCCGTGCCGAGGACGAGAGCCATGAGATGTTCCTCCTCTGGGCAAGCCCGGGTCCCAGATCCTGTTGTGCCTGTGAATAGGCTGCAGGGGGACGGTGAAGACCAGCAACAGCTTCCAGGGCTGCCACCTTCCGTGTGGGACAAGGAGCCGGACGTGTGCCTTTTAGGAAACAGGCTCTGCCAAGGACGTCAGCCATGAGATGTTCCTCCTCTGGGCAAGCCCGGGTCCCAGATCCTGTTGTGCCTGTGAATAGGCTGCAGGGGGACGGTGAAGACCAGCAACAGCTTCCAGGGCTGCCACCTTCCGTGTGGGACAAGGAGCCGGACGTGTGCCTTTTCGGAAACAAGCTCTGCCGAGGACGAGAGCCATGAGATGTTCCTCCTCTGGGCAAGCCCGGGTCCCAGATCCTGTTGTGCCTGTGAATAGGCTGCAGGGGGACGGTGAACACCAGCAACAGCTTTCACGGGGGACACCTTCACTGTGGGACAAGTAGCCGGACGTGTTCCTTTCTGGAAACAGGCCGAGCCGAGGACGAGAGCCATGAGATGTTCCTCCTCTGGGCAAGCCCGGGTCCCAGATCCTGTTGTGCCTGTGAATAGGCTGCAGGGGGACGGTGAAGACCAGCAACAGCTTTCAGGGCTGCCACCTTCCGTGTGGGACAAGACCCGGATGTGTGCCTTCTCGGAAACAGGCCCTGCCGAGGACGTGAGCCATGAGATGTTCCTCCTCTGGGCAAGCCCCGGTCCTGAATCCTGTTGTGCCTGTGAATAGGCTGCAGGGGGATGGTGAAGACCAGCAACAGCTTTCAGGGCTGCCACCTTCCGTGTGGGACAAGGAGCCGGACGTGTCTTTCTGGATACAGGCCCTGCCGAGGACGAGAGCCATGAGATGTTCCTCCTCTGGGCAAGCCCGGGTCCCAGATCCTGTTGTGCCTGTGAATAGGCTGCAGGGGGACGGTGAACACCAGCAAGAGCTTTCACGGCTGCCACCTTCACTGTGGGACAAGGAGCCGGACGTGTTCATTTCTGGAAACAGGCCGTGCCGAGGACGAGAGCCATGAGATGTTCCTCCTCTGGCCAAGCCCGGGTCCCAGATCCTGTTGTGCCTGTGAATAGGCTGCAGGGGGACGGTGAAGACCAGCAACAGCTTTCAGGGCTGCCACCTTCCGTGTGGGATAAGGAGCCGGACGTGTGCCTTTTCGGAATCAGGCTCTGCCGAGGACGAGAGCCATGAGATGTTCCTCCTCTGGGCAAGCCCGGGTCCCAGATCCTGTTGTGCCTGTGAATAGGCTGCAGGGGGACGGTGAAGACCAGCAACAGCTTTCAGGGCTGCCACCTTCCGTGTGGGACAAGGAGCCGGACGTGTGCCTTTTCGGAAAAAAGCTATGACGAGGACGAGAGCCAGGAGATGTTCCTCCTCTGTCCAAGCCCGGGTCCCAGATCCTGTTGTGCCTGTGAATAGGCTGCAGGGGGACGGTGAAGACCAGCAACAGCTTTCAGGGCTGCCACCTTCCGTGTGGGACAATGAGCCGGACGTGTTCCTTTCTGGAAACAGGCCGTGCCGAGGACAAGAGCCAAGAGATGTTCCTCCTCTGGCCAAGCCCGGGTCCCAGATCCTGTTGTGCCTGTGAATAGGCTGCAGGGGGACGGTGAAGACCAGCAACAGCTTTCAGGGCTGCCACCTTCACTGTGGGACAAGGAGCCGGACGTGTGCCTTTTCGGAAACAGGCTCTGCCGAGGACGAGAGCCATGAGATGTTCCTCCTCTGGGCAAGGCCGGGTCCCAGATCCTGTTGTGCCTGTGAATAGGCTGCAGGGGGACGGTGAAGACCAGCAACAGCTTTCAGGGCTGCCACCTTCCGTGTGTGACAAGGAGCCCGATGTGTGCCTTTTCGGAAACAGGCTCTGACGAGGACGAGAGCCATGAGATGTTCCACCTCTGGGCAAGCCCCTTCCTGAATCCTGTTGTGCCTGTGAATAGGCTGCAGGGGGACGGTGAAGACCAGCAACAGCTTTCAGGGCTGCCACCTTCCGTGTGGGACAAGGAGCCGGATGTGTGCCTTTTCGGAAACAGGCTCTGACGAGGACGAGAGCCATGAGATGTTCCTCCTCTGGGCAAGCCCGGGTCATGAATCCTGTTGTGCCTGTGAATAGGCTGCAGGGGGACGGTGAACACCAGCAACAGCTTTCACGGCTGCCAACTTCACTGTGGGACAAGGAGCCGGACGTGTGCCTTCTCGGAAACAGGCTCTGCCGAGGACGAGAGCCATGAGATGTTCCTCCTCTGGGCAAGCCCGGGTCC
This sequence comes from Astur gentilis, assembly GCF_929443795.1. Classification (NCBI taxonomy): domain Eukaryota; kingdom Metazoa; phylum Chordata; class Aves; order Accipitriformes; family Accipitridae; genus Astur; species Astur gentilis. The sequence continues at coordinate 2,038,233 of NW_026060958.1, read as the reverse complement.
CAGATCCTGTTGTGCCTGTGAATAGGCTGCAGGGGTATGGTGAAGACCAGCAACAGCTTCCAGGGCTGCCACCTTCCGTGTGGGACAAGGAGCCGGTCTTGTGCCTTTATGGAAACAGGCTCTGCCGAGGACGAGAGCCATGAGATGTTCCTCCTCTGGGCAAGCCCGGGTCCCAGATCCTGTTGTGCCTGTGAATAGGCTGCAGGGGGACGGTGAAGACCAGCAACAGCTTTCACGGCTGCCACCTTCAGTGTGGGACAAGGAGCCGGACGTGTTCCTTTCTGGAAACAGGCCGTGCCGAGGACGAGAGCCATGAGATGTTCCTCCTCTGGGCAAGCCCGGGTCCCAGATCCTGTTGTGCCTGTGAATAGGCTGCAGGGGGACGGTGAAGACCAGCAACAGCTTTCAGGGCTGCCACCTTCCGTGTGGGACAAGGAGCCGGACGTGTGCCTTTTCGGAATCAGGCTCTGCCGAGGACGAGAGCCATGAGATGTTCCTCCTCTGGGCAAGCCCGGGTCCAAATCCTGTTGTGCCTGTGAATAGGCTGCAGGGGGACGGTGAAGACCAGCAACAGCTTTCAGGGCTGCCACCTTCCGTGTGGGACAAGGACACGGATGTGTGCCTTCTCGGAAACAGGCCCTGCCGAGGACGTGAGCCATGAGATGTTCCTCCTCTGGGCAAGCCCCGGTCCTGAATCCTGTTGTGCCTGTGAATAGGCTGCAGGGGGACGGTGAAGACCAGCAACAGCTTTCAGGGCTGCCACCTTCCGTGTGGGACAAGGATCCGGACGTGTCTTTCTGGATACAGGCCCTGCCGAGGACGAGAGCCATGAGATGTTCCTCCTCTGGGCAAGCCCGGGTCCCAGATCCTGTTGTGCCTGTGAATAGGCTGCAGGGGGACGGTGAAGACCAGCAACAGCTTTCACGGCTGCCACCTTCCGTGTGGGACAAGGAGCCGGACGTGTGCCTTTCTGGAAACAGGCCGTACCGGGGACGAGAGCCATGAGATGTTCCTCCTCTGGGCAAGCCCGGGTCCCAGATCCTGTTGTGCCTGTGAATAGGCTGCAGGGGGACGGTGAAGACCAGCAACAGCTTTCACGGCTGCCACCTTCAGTGTGGGACAAGGAGCCGGACGTGTTCCTTTCTGGAAACAGGCCGTGCCGAGGACGAGAGCCATGAGATGTTCCTCCTCTGGGCAAGCCCGGGTCCCAGATCCTGTTGTGCCTGTGAATAGGCTGCAGGGGGACGGTGAAGACCAGCAACAGCTTCCAGGGCTGCCACCTTCCGTGTGGGACAAGGAGCCGGACGTGTGCCTTTTAGGAAACAGGCTCTGCCAAGGACGTCAGCCATGAGATGTTCCTCCTCTGGGCAAGCCCGGGTCCCAGATCCTGTTGTGCCTGTGAATAGGCTGCAGGGGGACGGTGAAGACCAGCAACAGCTTCCAGGGCTGCCACCTTCCGTGTGGGACAAGGAGCCGGACGTGTGCCTTTTCGGAAACAAGCTCTGCCGAGGACGAGAGCCATGAGATGTTCCTCCTCTGGGCAAGCCCGGGTCCCAGATCCTGTTGTGCCTGTGAATAGGCTGCAGGGGGACGGTGAACACCAGCAACAGCTTTCACGGGGGACACCTTCACTGTGGGACAAGTAGCCGGACGTGTTCCTTTCTGGAAACAGGCCGAGCCGAGGACGAGAGCCATGAGATGTTCCTCCTCTGGGCAAGCCCGGGTCCCAGATCCTGTTGTGCCTGTGAATAGGCTGCAGGGGGACGGTGAAGACCAGCAACAGCTTTCAGGGCTGCCACCTTCCGTGTGGGACAAGACCCGGATGTGTGCCTTCTCGGAAACAGGCCCTGCCGAGGACGTGAGCCATGAGATGTTCCTCCTCTGGGCAAGCCCCGGTCCTGAATCCTGTTGTGCCTGTGAATAGGCTGCAGGGGGATGGTGAAGACCAGCAACAGCTTTCAGGGCTGCCACCTTCCGTGTGGGACAAGGAGCCGGACGTGTCTTTCTGGATACAGGCCCTGCCGAGGACGAGAGCCATGAGATGTTCCTCCTCTGGGCAAGCCCGGGTCCCAGATCCTGTTGTGCCTGTGAATAGGCTGCAGGGGGACGGTGAAGGCCAGCAACAGCTTTCAGGGCTGCCACCTTCCGTGTGGGAGAAGGAGCCGGACGTGTGCCTTCTCGGAAACAGGCTCTGCCGAGGTCGAGAGCCATGAGATGTTCCTCCTCTGGGCAAGCCCGGGTCCCAGATCCTGTTGTGCCTGTGAATAGGCTGCAGTGGGACAGTGAAGACCAGCAACAGCTTTCAGGGCTGCCACCTTCCGTGTGGGACAAGGAGCCGGATGTGTGCCTTTTCGGAAACAGCCTCTGCCGAGGACGAGAGCCATGAGATGTTCCTCCTCTGGGCAAGCCCGGGTCCCAGATCCTGTTGTGCCTGTGAATAGGCTGCAGGGGGACGGTGAACACCAGCAACAGCTTTCACGGCTGCCACCTTCACTGTGGGACAAGGAGCCGGACGTGTTCATTTCTGGAAACAGGCCGTGCCGAGGACGAGAGCCATGAGATGTTCCTCCTCTGGCCAAGCCCGGGTCCCAGATCCTGTTGTGCCTGTGAATAAGCTGCAGGGGGACGGTGAAGACCAGCAACAGCTTTCAGGGCTGCCACCTTCCGTGTGGGATAAGGAGTCGGACGTGTGCCTTTTCGGAATCAGGCTCTGCCGAGGACGAGAGCCATGAGATGTTCCTCCTCTGGGCAAGCCCGGGTCCAAATCCTGTTGTGCCTGTGAATAGGCTGCAGGGGGACGGTGAAGACCAGCAACAGCTTTCAGGGCTGCCACCTTCCGTGTGGGACAATGAGCCGGATGTGTGCCTTTCTGGAAACAGGCCCTGCCGAGGACGAGAGCCATTAGATGTTCCTCCTCTGGCCAAGACCCGGTCCTGAATCCTGTTGTGCCTGTGAATAGGCTGCAGGGGGACGGTGAAGACCAGCAACAGCTTTCAGGGCTGCCAACTTCCGTGTGGGACAAGGAGCCGGACGTGTCTTTCTGGATACAGGCCCTGCCGAGGACGAGAGCCATGAGATGTTCCTCCTCTGGGCAAGCCCGGGTCCCAGATCCTGTTGTGCCTGTGAATAGGCTGCAGGGGGACGGTGAAGACCAGCAACAGCTTCCAGGGCTGCCACCTTCCGTGTGGGACAAGGAGCCGGACGTGTGCCTTTTCGGAAACAGGCTCTGCCGAGGACGAGAGCCATGAGATGTTCCTCCTCTGGGCAAGCCCGGGTCCCAGATCCTGTTGTGCCTGTGAATAGGCTGCAGGGGGACGGTGAAGACCAGCAACAGCTTTCAGGGCTGCCACCTTCCGTGTGGGACAAGGAGCCGGACGTGTCTTTCTGGATACAGGCCCTGCCGAGGACGAGAGCCATGAGATGTTCCTCCTCTGGGCAAGCCCGGGTCCCAGATCCTGTTGTGCCTGTGAATAGGCTGCAGGGGGACGGTGAAGACCAGCAACAGCTTTCACGGCTGCCACCTTCAGTGTGGGACAAGGAGCCGGACGTGTTCCTTTCTGGAAACAGGCCGTGCCGAGGACGAGAGCCATGAGATGTTCCTTCTCTGGGCAAGCCCGGGTCCCAGATCCTGTTGTGCCTGTGAATAGGCTGCAGGGGGACGGTGAACACCAGCAACAGCTTTCACGGCTGCCTCCTTCCGTGTGGGACAAGGAGCCGGATGTGTGCCTTTTCGGAAACAGGCCCTGCCGAGGACGAGAGCCATGAGATGTTCCTCCTCTGGGCAAGCCCGGGTCCCAGATCCTGTTGTGCCTGTGAATAGGCTGCAGGGGGACGGTGAAGACCAGCAACAGCTTTCATGGCTGCCACCTTCCGTGTGGGAGAAGGAGCCGGACGTGTGCCTTCTCGGAAACAGGCTCTGCCGAGGACGAGAGCCATGAGATGTTCCTCCTCTGGGCAAGCCCGGGTCCCAGATCCTGTTGTGCCTGTGAATAGGCTGCAGGGGGACGGTGAAGACCAGCAACAGCTTTCAGGGCTGCCACCTTCCGTGTGGGACAAGGAGCCGGACGTGTGCCTTTCTGGAAACAGGCCGTACCGGGGACGAGAGCCATGAGATGTTCCTCCTCTGGGCAAGCCCGGGTCCCAGATCCTGTTGTGCCTGTGAATAGGCTGCAGGGGGACGGTGAAGACCAGCAACAGCTTTCACGGCTGCCACCTTCAGTGTGGGACAAGGAGCCGGACGTGTTCCTTTCTGGAAACAGGCCGTGCCGAGGACGAGAGCCATGAGATGTTCCTCCTCTGGCCAAGCCCGGGTCCCAAATCCTGTTGTGCCTGTGAATAGGCTGCAGGGGGACGGTGAAGACCAGCAACAGCTTTCAGGGCTGCCACCTTCCGTGTGGGACAAGGAGCCGGATGTGTGCCTTTTCGGAAACAGGCTCTGCCAAGGACGTCAGCCATGAGATGTTCCTCCTCTGGGCAAGCCCGGGTCCCAGATCCTGTTGTGCCTGTGAATAGGCTGCAGGGGGACGGTGAAGACCAGCAACAGCTTCCAGGGCTGCCACCTTCCGTGTGGGACAAGGAGCCGGACGTGTGCCTTTTCGGAAACAAGCTCTGCCGAGGACGAGAGCCATGAGATGTTCCTCCTCTGGGCAAGCCCGGGTCCCAGATCCTGTTGTGCCTGTGAATAGGCTGCAGGGGGACGGTGAACACCAGCAACAGCTTTCACGGGGGACACCTTCACTGTGGGACAAGTAGCCGGACGTGTTCCTTTCTGGAAACAGGCCGAGCCGAGGACGAGAGCCATGAGATGTTCCTCCTCTGGGCAAGCCCGGGTCCCAGATCCTGTTGTGCCTGTGAATAGGCTGCAGGGGGACGGTGAAGACCAGCAACAGCTTTCAGGGCTGCCACCTTCCGTGTGGGACAAGACCCGGATGTGTGCCTTCTCGGAAACAGGCCCTGCCGAGGACGTGAGCCATGAGATGTTCCTCCTCTGGGCAAGCCCCGGTCCTGAATCCTGTTGTGCCTGTGAATAGGCTGCAGGGGGATGGTGAAGACCAGCAACAGCTTTCAGGGCTGCCACCTTCCGTGTGGGACAAGGAGCCGGACGTGTCTTTCTGGATACAGGCCCTGCCGAGGACGAGAGCCATGAGATGTTCCTCCTCTGGGCAAGCCCGGGTCCCAGATCCTGTTGTGCCTGTGAATAGGCTGCAGGGGGACGGTGAAGACCAGCAACAGCTTTCACGGCTGCCACCTTCCGTGTGGGACAAGGAGCCGGACGTGTGCCTTCTCGGAAACAGGCTCTGCCGAGGTCGAGAGCCATGAGATGTTCCTCCTCTGGGCAAGCCCGGGTCCCAGATCCTGTTGTGCCTGTGAATAGGCTGCAGTGGGACAGTGAAGACCAGCAACAGCTTTCAGGGCTGCCACCTTCCGTGTGGGACAAGGAGCCGGATGTGTGCCTTTTCGGAAACAGGATCTGCCGAGGACGAGAGCCATGAGATGTTCCTCCTCTGGGCAAGCCCGGGTCCCAGATCCTGTTGTGCCTGTGAATAGGCTGCAGGGGGACGGTGAAGACCAGCAACAGCTTCCAGGGCTGCCACCTTCCGTGTGGGACAAGGAGCCGGACGTGTGCCTTTTCGGAAACAGGCTCTGCCGAGGACGAGAGCCATGAGATGTTCCTCCTCTGGGCAAGCCCGGGTCCCAGATCCTGTTGTGCCTGTGAATAGGCTGCAGGGGGACGGTGAAGACCAGCAACAGCTTTCAGGGCTGCCACCTTCCGTGTGGGACAAGGAGCCGGACGTGTCTTTCTGGATACAGGCCCTGCCGAGGACGAGAGCCATGAGATGTTCCTCCTCTGGGCAAGCCCGGGTCCCAGATCCTGTTGTGCCTGTGAATAGGCTGCAGGGGGACGGTGAAGACCAGCAACAGCTTTCACGGCTGCCACCTTCAGTGTGGGACAAGGAGCCGGACGTGTTCCTTTCTGGAAACAGGCCTTGCCGAGGACGAGAGCCATGAGATGTTCCTTCTCTGGGCAAGCCCGGGTCCCAGATCCTGTTGTGCCTGTGAATAGGCTGCAGGGGGACGGTGAACACCAGCAACAGCTTTCACGGCTGCCTCCTTCCGTGTGGGACAAGGAGCCGGATGTGTGCCTTTTCGGAAACAGGCCCTGCCGAGGACGAGAGCCATGAGATGTTCCTCCTCTGGGCAAGCCCGGGTCCCAGATCCTGTTGTGCCTGTGAATAGGCTGCAGGGGGACGGTGAAGACCAGCAACAGCTTTCACGGCTGCCACCTTCCGTGTGGGAGAAGGAGCCGGACGTGTGCCTTCTCGGAAACAGGCTCTGCCGAGGACGAGAGCCATGAGATGTTCCTCCTCTGGGCAAGCCCGGGTCCCAGATCCTGTTGTGCCTGTGAATAGGCTGCAGGGGGACGGTGAAGACCAGCAACAGCTTTCAGGGCTGCCACCTTCCGTGTGGGACAAGGAGCCGGACGTGTGCCTTTCTGGAAACAGGCCGTACCGGGGACGAGAGCCATGAGATGTTCCTCCTCTGGGCAAGCCCGGGTCCCAGATCCTGTTGTGCCTGTGAATAGGCTGCAGGGGGACGGTGAAGACCAGCAACAGCTTTCACGGCTGCCACCTTCAGTGTGGGACAAGGAGCCGGACGTGTTCCTTTCTGGAAACAGGCCGTGCCGAGGACGAGAGCCATGAGATGTTCCTCCTCTGGCCAAGCCCGGGTCCCAAATCCTGTTGTGCCTGTGAATAGGCTGCAGGGGGACGGTGAAGACCAGCAACAGCTTTCAGGGCTGCCACCTTCCGTGTGGGACAAGGAGCCGGATGTGTGCCTTTTCGGAAACAGGCTCTGCCAAGGACGTCAGCCATGAGATGTTCCTCCTCTGGGCAAGCCCGGGTCCCAGATCCTGTTGTGCCTGTGAATAGGCTGCAGGGGGACGGTGAAGACCAGCAACAGCTTCCAGGGCTGCCACCTTCCGTGTGGGACAAGGAGCCGGACGTGTGCCTTTTCGGAAACAAGCTCTGCCGAGGACGAGAGCCATGAGATGTTCCTCCTCTGGGCAAGCCCGGGTCCCAGATCCTGTTGTGCCTGTGAATAGGCTGCAGGGGGACGGTGAACACCAGCAACAGCTTTCACGGGGGACACCTTCACTGTGGGACAAGTAGCCGGACGTGTTCCTTTCTGGAAACAGGCCGAGCCGAGGACGAGAGCCATGAGATGTTCCTCCTCTGGCCAAGCCCGGGTCCCAGATCCTGTTGTGCCTGTGAATAGGCTGCAGGGGGACGGTGAAGACCAGCAACAGCTTTCAGGGCTGCCACCTTCCGTGTGGGACAAGACCCGGATGTGTGCCTTCTCGGAAACAGGCCCTGCCGAGGACGTGAGCCATGAGATGTTCCTCCTCTGGGCAAGCCCCGGTCCTGAATCCTGTTGTGCCTGTGAATAGGCTGCAGGGGGATGGTGAAGACCAGCAACAGCTTTCAGGGCTGCCACCTTCCGTGTGGGACAAGGAGCCGGACGTGTCTTTCTGGATACAGGCCCTGCCGAGGACGAGAGCCATGAGATGTTCCTCCTCTGGGCAAGCCCGGGTCCCAGATCCTGTTGTGCCTGTGAATAGGCTGCAGGGGGACGGTGAAGACCAGCAACAGCTTTCACGGCTGCCACCTTCCGTGTGGGACAAGGAGCCGGACGTGTGCCTTCGCGGAAACAGGCTCTGCCGAGGTCGAGAGCCATGAGATGTTCCTCCTCTGGGCAAGCCCGGGTCCCAGATCCTGTTGTGCCTGTGAATAGGCTGCAGTGGGACAGTGAAGACCAGCAACAGCTTTCAGGGCTGCCACCTTCCGTGTGGGACAAGGAGCCGGATGTGTGCCTTTTCAGAAACAGCCTCTGCCGAGGACGAGAGCCATGAGATGTTCCTCCTCTGGGCAAGCCCGGGTCCCAGATCCTGTTGTGCCTGTGAATAGGCTGCAGGGGGACGGTGAACACCAGCAAGAGCTTTCACGGCTGCCACCTTCACTGTGGGACAAGGAGCCGGACGTGTTCATTTCTGGAAACAGGCCGTGCCGAGGACGAGAGCCATGAGATGTTCCTCCTCTGGGCAAGCCCGGGTCCCAGATCCTGTTGTGCCTGTGAATAGGCTGCAGGGGGACGGTGAAGACCAGCAACAGCTTTCAGGGCTGCCACCTTCCGTGTGGGATAAGGAGTCGGACGTGTGCCTTTTAGGAATCGGACTCTGCCGAGGACGAGAGCCATGAGATGTTCCTCCTCTGGCCAAGCCCGGGTCCCAGATCCTGTTGTGCCTGTGAATAGGCTGCAGGGGGACGGTGAAGACCAGCAACAGCTTTCAGGGCTGCCACCTTCCGTGTGGGACAAGGAGCCGGATGTGTGCCTTTTCGGAAACAGGCCCTGCCGAGGACGAGAGCCATGAGATGTTCCTCCTCTGGGCAAGCCCGGGTCCCAGATCCTGTTGTGCCTGTGAATAGGCTGCAGGGGGACGGTGAAGACCAGCAACAGCTTTCACGGCTGCCACCTTCCGTGTGGGAGAAGGAGCCGGACGTGTGCCTTCTCGGAAACAGGCTCTGCCGAGGACGAGAGCCATGAGATGTTCCTCCTCTGGGCAAGCCCGGGTCCCAGATCCTGTTGTGCCTGTGAATAGGCTGCAGGGGGACGGTGAAGACCAGCAACAGCTTTCAGGGCTGCCACCTTCCGTGTGGGACAATGAGCCGGACGTGTGCCTTACTGGAAACAGGCCGTACCGGGGACGAGAGCCATGAGATGTTCCTCCTCTGGGCAAGCCCGGGTCCCAGATTTTGTTGTGCCTGTGAATAGGCTGCAGGGGGACGGTGAAGACCAGCAACAGCTTTCACGGCTGCCACCTTCAGTATGGGACAAGGAGCCGGACGTGTTCCTTTCTGGAAACAGGCCGTGCCGAGGACGAGAGCCATGAGATGTTCCTCCTCTGGCCAAGCCCGGGTCCCAGATCCTGTTGTGCCTGTGAATAGGCTGCAGGGGGACGGTGAAGACCAGCAACAGCTTTCAGGGCTGCCACCTTCCGTGTGGGACAAGGAGCCGGATGTGTGCCTTTCTGGAAACAGGCCCTGCCGAGGACGAGAGCCATGAGATGTTCCTCCTCTGGCCAAGCCCCGGTCCTGAATCCTGTTGTGCCTGTGAATAGGCTGCAGGGGGACGGTGAAGACCAGCAACAGCTTTCAGGGCTGCCAACTTCCGTGTGGGACAAGGAGCCGGACGTGTCTTTCTGGATACAAGCCCTGCCGAGGACGAGAGCCATGAGATGTTCCTCCTCTGGGCAAGCCCGGGTCCCTTATCCTGTTGTGCCTGTGAATAGGCTGCAGGGGGACGGTGAAGACCAGCAACAGCTTTCAGGGCTGCCACCTTCCGTGTGGGATAAGGAGTCGGACGTGTGCCTTTTCGGAAACAAGCTCTGACGAGGACGAGAGCCATGAGATGTTCCTCCTCTGGGCAAGCCCGGGTCCCAGATCCTGTTGTGCCTGTGAATAGGCTGCAGGGGGACGGTGAAGACCAGCAACAGCTTTCAGGGCTGCCACCTTCCGTGTGGGACAAGGAGCCGGACGTGTCTTTCTGGATACAGGCCCTGCCGAGGACGAGAGCCATGAGATGTTCCTCCTCTGGGCAAGCCCGGGTCCCAGATCCTGTTGTGCCTGTGAATAGGCTGCAGGGGGACGGTGAAGACCAGCAACAGCTTTCACGGCTGCCACCTTCAGTGTGGGACAAGGAGCCGGACGTGTTCCTTTCTGGAAACAGGCCGTGCCGAGGACGAGAGCCATGAGATGTTCCTCCTCTGGGCAAGCCCGGGTCCCAGATCCTGTTGTGCCTGTGAATAGGCTGCAGGGGGACGGTGAAGACCAGCAACAGCTTTCAGGGCTGCCACCTTCCGTGTGGGACAAGGAGCCGGACGTGTCTTTCTGGATACAGGCCCTGCCGAGGACGAGAGCCATGAGATGTTCCTCCTCTGGGCAAGCCCGGGTCCCAGATCCTGTTGTGCCTGTGAATAGGCTGCAGGGGGACGGTGAAGTCCAGCAACAGCTTTCACGGCTGCCACCTTCCGTGTGGGAGAAGGAGCCGGACGTGTGCCTTCTCGGAAACAGGCTCTGCCGAGGACGAGAGCCATGAGATGTTCCTCCTCTGGGCAAGCCCGGGTCCCAGATCCTGTTGTGCCTGTGAATAGGCTGCAGGGGGACGGTGAAGACCAGCAACAGCTTTCACGGCTGCCACCTTCCGTGTGGGACAAGGAGCCGGACGTGTTCCTTTCTGGAAACAGGCCGTGCCGAGGACGAGAGCCATGAGATGTTCCTCCTCTGGCCAAGCCCGGGTCCCAAATCCTGTTGTGCCTGTGAATAGGCTGCAGGGGGACGGTGAAGACCAGCAACAGCTTTCAGGGCTGCCACCTTCCGTGTGGGACAAGGAGCCGGATGTGTGCCTTTTCGGAAACAGGCTCTGCCAAGGACGTCAGCCATGAGATGTTCCTCCTCTGGGCAAGCCCGGGTCCCAGATCCTGTTGTGCCTGTGAATAGGCTGCAGGGGGACGGTGAAGACCAGCAACAGCTTTCACGGCTGCCACCTTCCGTGTGGGACAAGGAGCCGGACGTGTGCCTTTTCGGAAACAAGCTCTGACGAGGACGAGAGCCATGAGATGTTCCTCCTCTGGGCAAGCCCGGGTCCCAGATCCTGTTGTGCCTGTGAATAGGCTGCAGGGGGACGGTGAACACCAGCAACAGCTTTCACGGGGGACACCTTCACTGTGGGACAATTAGCCGGACGTGTTCCTTTCTGGAAACAGGCCGAGCCGAGGACGAGAGCCATGAGATGTTCCTCCTCTGGGCAAGCCCGGGTCCAAATCCTGTTGTGCCTGTGAATAGGCTGCAGGGGGACGGTGAAGACCAGCAACAGCTTTCAGGGCTGCCACCTTCCGTGTGGGACAATGAGCCGGATGTGTGCCTTTCTGGAAACAGGCCCTGCCGAGGACGAGAGCCATGAGATGTTCCTCCTCTGGCCAAGCCCCGGTCCTGAATCCTGTTGTGCCTGTGAATAGGCTGCAGGGGGACGGTGAAGACCAGCAACAGCTTTCAGGGCTGCCAACTTCCGTGTGGGACAAGGAGCCGGACGTGTCTTTCTGGATACAGGCCCTGCCGAGGACGAGAGCCATGAGATGTTCCTCCTCTGGGCAAGCCCGGGTCCCAGATCCTGTTGTGCCTGTGAATAGGCTGCAGGGGGACGGTGAAGACCAGCAACAGCTTCCAGGGCTGCCACCTTCCGTGTGGGACAAGGAGCCGGACGTGTGCCTTTTCGGAAACAGGCTCTGCCGAGGACGAGAGCCATGAGATGTTCCTCCTCTGGGCAAGCCCGGGTCCCACATCCTGTTGTGCCTGTGAATAGGCTGCAGGGGGACGGTGAAGACCAGCAACAGCTTTCAGGGCTGCCACCTTCCGTGTGGGACAAGGAGCCGGACGTGTGCCTTCTCGGAAACAGGCTCTGCCGAGGACGAGAGCCATGACATGTTCCTCCTCTGGGCAAGCCCGGGTCCCAGATCCTGTTGTGCCTGTGAATAGGCTGCAGGGGGACGGTGAACACCAGCAAGAGCTTTCACGGCTGCCACCTTCACTGTGGGACAAGGAGCCGGACGTGTTCATTTCTGGAAACAGGCCGTGCCGAGGACGAGAGCCATGAGATGTTCCTCCTCTGGGCAAGCCCGGGTCCCAGATCCTGTTGTGCCTGTGAATAGGCTGCAGGGGGACGGTGAAGACCAGCAACAGCTTTCAGGGCTGCCACCTTCCGTGTGGGACAAGGAGCCGGATGTGTGCCTTTCTGGAAACAGGCCCTGCCGAGGACGAGAGCCATGAGATGTTCCTCCTCTGGCCAAGCCCCGGTCCTGAATCCTGTTGTGCCTGTGAATAGGCTGCAGGGGGACGGTGAAGACCAGCAACAGCTTTCAGGGCTGCCAACTTCCGTGTGGGACAAGGAGCCGGACGTGTCTTTCTGGATACAAGCCCTGCCGAGGACGAGAGCCATGAGATGTTCCTCCTCTGGCCAAGCCCGGGTCCCAGATCCTGTTGTGCCTGTGAATAGGCTGCAGGGGGACGGTGAACACCAGCAACAGCTTTCAGGGCTGCCACCTTCCGTGTGGGATAAGGAGTCGGACGTGTGCCTTTTCGGAAACAAGCTCTGACGAGGACGAGAGCCATGAGATGTTCCTCCTCTGGGCAAGCCCGGGTCCCAGATCCTGTTGTGCCTGTGAATAGGCTGCAGGGGGACGGTGAAGACCAGCAACAGCTTTCAGGGCTGCCACCTTCCGTGTGGGACAAGGAGCCGGACGTGTCTTTCTGGATACAGGCCCTGCCGAGGACGAGAGCCATGAGATGTTCCTCCTCTGGGCAAGCCCGGGTCCCAGATCCTGTTGTGCCTGTGAATAGGCTGCAGGGGGACGGTGAAGACCAGCAACAGCTTTCACGGCTGCCACCTTCAGTGTGGGACAAGGAGCCGGACGTGTTCCTTTCTGGAAACAGGCCGTGCCGAGGACGAGAGCCATGAGATGTTCCTCCTCTGGGCAAGCCCGGGTCCCAGATCCTGTTGTGCCTGTGAATAGGCTGCAGGGGGACGGTGAAGACCAGCAACAGCTTTCAGGGCTGCCACCTTCCGTGTGGGACAAGGAGCCGGACGTGTCTTTCTGGATACAGGCCCTGCCGAGGACGAGAGCCATGAGATGTTCCTCCTCTGGGCAAGCCCGGGTCCCAGATCCTGTTGTGCCTGTGAATAGGCTGCAGGGGGACGGTGAAGACCAGCAACAGCTTCCAGGGCTGCCACCTTCCGTGTGGGACAAGGAGCCGGACGTGTGCCTTTTCGGAAACAGGCTCTGCCGAGGACGAGAGCCATGAGATGTTCCTCCTCTGGGCAAGCCCGGGTCCCACATCCTGTTGTGCCTGTGAATAGGCTGCAGGGGGACGGTGAAGACCAGCAACAGCTTTCAGGGCTGCCACCTTCCGTGTGGGACAAGGAGCCGGACGTGTGCCTTCTCGGAAACAGGCTCTGCCGAGGTCGAGAGCCATGAGATGTTCCTCCTCTGGGCAAGCCCGGGTCCCAGATCCTGTTGTGCCTGTGAATAGGCTGCAGGGGGACGGTGAACACCAGCAAGAGCTTTCACGGCTGCCACCTTCACTGTGGGACAAGGAGCCGGACGTGTTCATTTCTGGAAACAGGCCGTGCCGAGGACGAGAGCCATGAGATGTTCCTCCTCTGGGCAAGCCCGGGTCCCAGATCCTGTTGTGCCTGTGAATAGGCTGCAGGGGGACGGTGAAGACCAGCAACAGCTTTCAGGGCTGCCACCTTCCGTGTGGGACAAGGAGCCGGATGTGTGCCTTTCTGGAAACAGGCCCTGCCGAGGACGAGAGCCATGAGATGTTCCTCCTCTGGCCAAGCCGGGGTCCTGAATCCTGTTGTGCCTGTGAATAGGCTGCAGGGGGACGGTGAAGACCAGCAACAGCTTTCAGGGCTGCCAACTTCCGTGTGGGACAAGGAGCCGGACGTGTCTTTCTGGATACAAGCCCTGCCGAGGACGAGAGCCATGAGATGTTCCTCCTCTGGGCAAGCCCGGGTCCCAGATCCTGTTGTGCCTGTGAATAGGCTGCAGGGGGACGGTGAAGACCAGCAACAGCTTTCAGGGCTGCCACCTTCCGTGTGGGATAAGGAGTCGGACGTGTGCCTTTTCGGAAACAAGCTCTGACGAGGACGAGAGCCATGAGATGTTCCTCCTCTGGGCAAGCCCGGGTCCCAGATCCTGTTGTGCCTGTGAATAGGCTGCAGGGGGACGGTGAAGACCAGCAACAGCTTTCAGGGCTGCCACCTTCCGTGTGGGACAAGGAGCCGGACGTGTCTTTCTGGATACAGGCCCTGCCGAGGACGAGAGCCATGAGATGTTCCTCCTCTGGGCAAGCCCGGGTCCCAGATCCTGTTGTGCCTGTGAATAGGCTGCAGGGGGACGGTGAAGACCAGCAACAGCTTTCACGGCTGCCACCTTCAGTGTGGGACAAGGAGCCGGACGTGTTCCTTTCTGGAAACAGGCCGTGCCGAGGACGAGAGCCATGAGATGTTCCTCCTCTGGGCAAGCCCGGGTCCCAGATCCTGTTGTGCCTGTGAATAGGCTGCAGGGGGACGGTGAAGACCAGCAACAGCTTTCAGGGCTGCCACCTTCCGTGTGGGACAAGGAGCCGGACGTGTCTTTCTGGATACAGGCCCTGCCGAGGACGAGAGCCATGAGATGTTCCTCCTCTGGGCAAGCCCGGGTCCCAGATCCTGTTGTGCCTGTGAATAGGCTGCAGGGGGACGGTGAAGACCAGCAACAGCTTCCAGGGCTGCCACCTTCCGTGTGGGACAAGGAGCCGGACGTGTGCCTTTTCGGAAACAGGCTCTGCCGAGGACGAGAGCCATGAGATGTTCCTCCTCTGGGCAAGCCCGGGTCCAACATCCTGTTGTGCCTGTGAATAGGCTGCAGGGGGACGGTGAAGACCAGCAACAGCTTTCAGGGCTGCCACCTTCCGTGTGGGACAAGGAGCCGGACGTGTGCCTTCTCGGAAACAGGCTCTGCCGAGGTCGAGAGCCATGAGATGTTCCTCCTCTGGGCAAGCCCGGGTCCCAGATCCTGTTGTGCCTGTGAATAGGCTGCAGGGGGACGGTGAACACCAGCAAGAGCTTTCACGGCTGCCACCTTCACTGTGGGACAAGGAGCCGGACGTGTTCATTTCTGGAAACAGGCCGTGCCGAGGACGAGAGCCATGAGATGTTCCTCCTCTGGGCAAGCCCGGGTCCCAGATCCTGTTGTGCCTGTGAATAGGCTGCAGGGGGACGGTGAAGACCAGCAACAGCTTTCAGGGCTGCCACCTTCCGTGTGGGACAAGGAGCCGGATGTGTGCCTTTCTGGAAACAGGCCCTGCCGAGGACGAGAGCCATGAGATGTTCCTCCTCTGGCCAAGCCGGGGTCCTGAATCCTGTTGTGCCTGTGAATAGGCTGCAGGGGGACGGTGAAGACCAGCAACAGCTTTCAGGGCTGCCAACTTCCGTGTGGGACAAGGAGCCGGACGTGTCTTTCTGGATACAAGCCCTGCCGAGGACGAGAGCCATGAGATGTTCCTCCTCTGGGCAAGCCCGGGTCCCAGATCCTGTTGTGCCTGTGAATAGGCTGCAGGGGGACGGTGAAGACCAGCAACAGCTTTCAGGGCTGCCACCTTCCGTGTGGGATAAGGAGTCGGACGTGTGCCTTTTCGGAAACAAGCTCTGACGAGGACGAGAGCCATGAGATGTTCCTCCTCTGGGCAAGCCCGGGTCCCAGATCCTGTTGTGCCTGTGAATAGGCTGCAGGGGGACGGTGAAGACCAGCAACAGCTTTCAGGGCTGCCACCTTCCGTGTGGGACAAGGAGCCGGACGTGTCTTTCTGGATACAGGCCCTGCCGAGGACGAGAGCCATGAGATGTTCCTCCTCTGGGCAAGCCCGGGTCCCAGATCCTGTTGTGCCTGTGAATAGGCTGCAGGGGGACGGTGAAGACCAGCAACAGCTTTCACGGCTGCCACCTTCAGTGTGGGACAAGGAGCCGGACGTGTTCCTTTCTGGAAACAGGCCGTGCCGAGGACGAGAGCCATGAGATGTTCCTCCTCTGGGCAAGCCCGGGTCCCAGATCCTGTTGTGCCTGTGAATAGGCTGCAGGGGGACGGTGAAGACCAGCAACAGCTTTCAGGGCTGCCACCTTCCGTGTGGGACAAGGAGCCGGACGTGTCTTTCTGGATACAGGCCCTGCCGAGGACGAGAGCCATGAGATGTTCCTCCTCTGGGCAAGCCCGGGTCCCAGATCCTGTTGTGCCTGTGAATAGGCTGCAGGGGGACGGTGAAGTCCAGCAACAGCTTTCACGGCTGCCACCTTCCGTGTGGGAGAAGGAGCCGGACGTGTGCCTTCTCGGAAACAGGCTCTGCCGAGGACGAGAGCCATGAGATGTTCCTCCTCTGGGCAAGCCCGGGTCCCAGATCCTGTTGTGCCTGTGAATAGGCTGCAGGGGGACGGTGAAGACCAGCAACAGCTTTCAGGGCTGCCACCTTCCGTGTGGGACAAGGAGCCGGACGTGTGCCTTCTCGGAAACAGGCTCTGCCGAGGTCGAGAGCCATGAGATGTTCCTCCTCTGGGCAAGCCCGGGTCCCAGATCCTGTTGTGCCTGTGAATAGGCTGCAGGGGGACGGTGAACACCAGCAAGAGCTTTCACGGCTGCCACCTTCACTGTGGGACAAGGAGCCGGACGTGTTCATTTCTGGAAACAGGCCGTGCCGAGGACGAGAGCCATGAGATGTTCCTCCTCTGGGCAAGCCCGGGTCCCAGATCCTGTTGTGCCTGTGAATAGGCTGCAGGGGGACGGTGAAGACCAGCAACAGCTTTCAGGGCTGCCACCTTCCGTGTGGGACAAGGAGCCGGATGTGTGCCTTTCTGGAAACAGGCCCTGCCGAGGACGAGAGCCATGAGATGTTCCTCCTCTGGCCAAGCCGGGGTCCTGAATCCTGTTGTGCCTGTGAATAGGCTGCAGGGGGACGGTGAAGACCAGCAACAGCTTTCAGGGCTGCCAACTTCCGTGTGGGACAAGGAGCCGGACGTGTCTTTCTGGATACAAGCCCTGCCGAGGACGAGAGCCATGAGATGTTCCTCCTCTGGGCAAGCCCGGGTCCCAGATCCTGTTGTGCCTGTGAATAGGCTGCAGGGGGACGGTGAAGACCAGCAACAGCTTTCAGGGCTGCCACCTTCCGTGTGGGATAAGGAGTCGGACGTGTGCCTTTTCGGAAACAAGCTCTGACGAGGACGAGAGCCATGAGATGTTCCTCCTCTGGGCAAGCCCGGGTCCCAGATCCTGTTGTGCCTGTGAATAGGCTGCAGGGGGACGGTGAAGACCAGCAACAGCTTTCAGGGCTGCCACCTTCCGTGTGGGACAAGGAGCCGGACGTGTCTTTCTGGATACAGGCCCTGCCGAGGACGAGAGCCATGAGATGTTCCTCCTCTGGGCAAGCCCGGGTCCCAGATCCTGTTGTGCCTGTGAATAGGCTGCAGGGGGACGGTGAAGACCAGCAACAGCTTTCACGGCTGCCACCTTCAGTGTGGGACAAGGAGCCGGACGTGTTCCTTTCTGGAAACAGGCCGTGCCGAGGACGAGAGCCATGAGATGTTCCTCCTCTGGGCAAGCCCGGGTCCCAGATCCTGTTGTGCCTGTGAATAGGCTGCAGGGGGACGGTGAAGACCAGCAACAGCTTTCAGGGCTGCCACCTTCCGTGTGGGACAAGGAGCCGGACGTGTCGTTCTGGATACAGGCCCTGCCGAGGACGAGAGCCATGAGATGTTCCTCCTCTGGGCAAGCCCGGGTCCCAGATCCTGTTGTGCCTGTGAATAGGCTGCAGGGGGACGGTGAAGACCAGCAACAGCTTCCAGGGCTGCCACCTTCCGTGTGGGACAAGGAGCCGGACGTGTGCCTTTTCGGAAACAGGCTCTGCCGAGGACGAGAGCCATGAGATGTTCCTCCTCTTGGCAAGCCCGGGTCCCACATCCTGTTGTGCCTGTGAATAGGCTGCAGGGGGACGGTGAAGACCAGCAACAGCTTTCAGGGCTGCCACCTTCCGTGTGGGACAAGGAGCCGGACGTGTGCCTTCTCGGAAACAGGCTCTGCCGAGGTCGAGAGCCATGAGATGTTCCTCCTCTGGGCAAGCCCGGGTCCCAGATCCTGTTGTGCCTGTGAATAGGCTGCAGGGGGACGGTGAACACCAGCAAGAGCTTTCACGGCTGCCACCTTCACTGTGGGACAAGGAGCCGGACGTGTTCATTTCTGGAAACAGGCCGTGCCGAGGACGAGAGCCATGAGATGTTCCTCCTCTGGGCAAGCCCGGGTCCCAGATCCTGTTGTGCCTGTGAATAGGCTGCAGGGGGACGGTGAAGACCAGCAACAGCTTTCAGGGCTGCCACCTTCCGTGTGGGACAAGGAGCCGGATGTGTGCCTTTCTGGAAACAGGCCCTGCCGAGGACGAGAGCCATGAGATGTTCCTCCTCTGGCCAAGCCGGGGTCCTGAATCCTGTTGTGCCTGTGAATAGGCTGCAGGGGGACGGTGAAGACCAGCAACAGCTTTCAGGGCTGCCAACTTCCGTGTGGGACAAGGAGCCGGACGTGTCTTTCTGGATACAAGCCCTGCCGAGGACGAGAGCCATGAGATGTTCCTCCTCTGGGCAAGCCCGGGTCCCAGATCCTGTTGTGCCTGTGAATAGGCTGCAGGGGGACGGTGAAGACCAGCAACAGCTTTCAGGGCTGCCACCTTCCGTGTGGGATAAGGAGTCGGACGTGTGCCTTTTCGGAAACAAGCTCTGACGAGGACGAGAGCCATGAGATGTTCCTCCTCTGGGCAAGCCCGGGTCCCAGATCCTGTTGTGCCTGTGAATAGGCTGCAGGGGGACGGTGAAGACCAGCAACAGCTTTCAGGGCTGCCACCTTCCGTGTGGGACAAGGAGCCGGACGTGTCTTTCTGGATACAGGCCCTGCCGAGGACGAGAGCCATGAGATGTTCCTCCTCTGGGCAAGCCCGGGTCCCAGATCCTGTTGTGCCTGTGAATAGGCTGCAGGGGGACGGTGAAGACCAGCAACAGCTTTCACGGCTGCCACCTTCAGTGTGGGACAAGGAGCCGGACGTGTTCCTTTCTGGAAACAGGCCGTGCCGAGGACGAGAGCCATGAGATGTTCCTCCTCTGGGCAAGCCCGGGTCCCAGATCCTGTTGTGCCTGTGAATAGGCTGCAGGGGGACGGTGAAGACCAGCAACAGCTTTCAGGGCTGCCACCTTCCGTGTGGGACAAGGAGCCGGACGTGTCTTTCTGGATACAGGCCCTGCCGAGGACGAGAGCCATGAGATGTTCCTCCTCTGGGCAAGCCCGGGTCCCAGATCCTGTTGTGCCTGTGAATAGGCTGCAGGGGGACGGTGAAGTCCAGCAACAGCTTTCACGGCTGCCACCTTCCGTGTGGGAGAAGGAGCCGGACGTGTGCCTTCTCGGAAACAGGCTCTGCCGAGGACGAGAGCCATGAGATGTTCCTCCTCTGGGCAAGCCCGGGTCCCAGATCCTGTTGTGCCTGTGAATAGGCTGCAGGGGGACGGTGAAGACCAGCAACAGCTTTCACGGCTGCCACCTTCCGTGTGGGACAAGGAGCCGGACGTGTTCCTTTATGGAAACAGGCCGTGCCGAGGACGAGAGCCATGAGATGTTCCTCCTCTGGCCAAGCCCGGGTCCCAAATCCTGTTGTGCCTGTGAATAGGCTGCAGGGGGACGGTGAAGACCAGCAACAGCTTTCAGGGCTGCCACCTTCCGTGTGGGACAAGGAGCCGGATGTGTGCCTTTTCGGAAACAGGCTCTGCCAAGGACGTCAGCCATGAGATGTTCCTCCTCTGGGCAAGCCCGGGTCCCAGATCCTGTTGTGCCTGTGAATAGGCTGCAGGGGGACGGTGAAGACCAGCAACAGCTTTCAGGGCTGCCACCTTCCGTGTGGGACAAGGAGCCGGACGTGTGCCTTTTCGGAAACAAGCTCTGACGAGGACGAGAGCCATGAGATGTTCCTCCTCTGGGCAAGCCCGGGTCCCAGATCCTGTTGTGCCTGTGAATAGGCTGCAGGGGGACGGTGAACACCAGCAACAGCTTTCACGGGGGACACCTTCACTGTGGGACAAGTAGCCGGACGTGTTCCTTTCTGGAAACAGGCCGAGCCGAGGACGAGAGCCATGAGATGTTCCTCCTCTGGCCAAGCCCGGGTCCCAGATCCTGTTGTGCCTGTGAATAGGCTGCAGGGGGACGGTGAAGACCAGCAACAGCTTTCAGGGCTGCCACCTTCCGTGTGGGACAAGACCCGGATGTGTGCCTTCTCGGAAACAGGCCCTGCCGAGGACGTGAGCCATGAGATGTTCCTCCTCTGGGCAAGCCCCGGTCCTGAATCCTGTTGTGCCTGTGAATAGGCTGCAGGGGGATGGTGTAGACCAGCAACAGCTTTCAGGGCTGCCACCTTCCGTGTGGGACAAGGAGCCGGACGTGTCTTTCTGGATACAGGCCCTGCCGAGGACGAGAGCCATGAGATGTTCCTCCTCTGGGCAAGCCCGGGTCCCAGATCCTGTTGTGCCTGTGAATAGGCTGCAGGGGGACGGTGAAGACCAGCAACAGCTTTCAGGGCTGCCACCTTCCGTGTGGGACAAGGAGCCGGACGTGTGCCTTCTCGGAAACAGGCTCTGCCGAGGTCGAGAGCCATGAGATGTTCCTCCTCTGGGCAAGCCCGGGTCCCAGATCCTGTTGTGCCTGTGAATAGGCTGCAGTGGGACAGTGAAGACCAGCAACAGCTTTCAGGGCTGCCACCTTCCGTGTGGGACAAGGAGCCGGATGTGTGCCTTTTCGGAAACAGGCTCTGCCGAGGACGAGAGCCATGAGATGTTCCTCCTCTGGGCAAGCCCGGGTCCCAGATCCTGTTGTGCCTGTGAATAGGCTGCAGGGGGACGGTGAACACCAGCAAGAGCTTTCACGGCTGCCACCTTCACTGTGGGACAAGGAGCCGGACGTGTTCATTTCTGGAAACAGGCCGTGCCGAGGACGAGAGCCATGAGATGTTCCTCCTCTGGCCAAGCCCGGGTCCCAGATCCTGTTGTGCCTGTGAGTAGGCTGCAGGGGGACGGTGAAGACCAGCAACAGCTTTCAGGGCTGCCACCTTCCGTGTGGGATAAGGAGTCGGATGTGTGCCTTTTCGGAATCAGGCTCTGCCGAGGACGAGAGCCATGAGATGTTCCTCCTCTGGGCAAGCCCGGGTCCAAATCCTGTTGTGCCTGTGAATAGGCTGCAGGGGGACGGTGAAGACCAGCAACAGCTTTCAGGGCTGCCACCTTCCGTGTGGGACAATGAGCCGGATGTGTGCCTTTCTGGAAACAGGCCCTGCCGAGGACGAGAGCCATGAGATGTTCCTCCTCTGGCCAAGCCCCGGTCCTTAATCCTGTTGTGCCTGTGAATAGGCTGCAGGGGGACGGTGAAGACCAGCAACAGCTTTCAGGGCTGCCAACTTCCGTGTGGGACAAGGAGCCGGACGTGTCTTTCTGGATACAGGCCCTGCCGAGGACGAGAGCCATGAGATGTTCCTCCTCTGGGCAAGCCCGGGTCCCAGATCCTGTTGTGCCTGTGAATAGGCTGCAGGGGGACGGTGAAGACCAGCAACAGCTTCCAGGGCTGCCACCTTCCGTGTGGGACAAGGAGCCGGACGTGTGCCTTTTCGGAAACAGGCTCTGCCGAGGACGAGAGCCATGAGATGTTCCTCCTCTGGGCAAGCCCGGGTCCCACATCCTGTTGTGCCTGTGAATAGGCTGCAGGGGGACGGTGAAGACCAGCAACAGCTTTCAGGGCTGCCACCTTCCGTGTGGGATAAGGAGTCGGACGTGTGCCTTTTCGGAAACAAGCTCTGACGAGGACGAGAGCCATGAGATGTTCCTCCTCTGGGCAAGCCCGGGTCCCAGATCCTGTTGTGCCTGTGAATAGGCTGCAGGGGGACGGTGAAGACCAGCAACAGCTTTCAGGGCTGCCACCTTCCGTGTGGGACAAGGAGCCGGACGTGTGCCTTTCTGGAAACAGGCCGTACCGGGGACGAGAGCCATGAGATGTTCCTCCTCTGGGCAAGCCCGGGTCCCAAATCCTGTTGTGCCTGTGAATAGGCTGCAGGGGGACAGTGAAGACCAGCAACAGCTTTCAGGGCTGCCACCTTCCGTGTGGGACAAGGAGCCGGATGTGTGCCTTTTCGGAAACAGGCTCTGCCAAGGACGTCAGCCATGAGATGTTCCTCCTCTGGGCAAGCCCGGGTCCCAGATCCTGTTGTGCCTGTGAATAGGCTGCAGGGGGACGGTGAAGACCAGCAACAGCTTTCAGGGCTGCCACCTTCCGTGTGGGACAAGGACCCGGACGTGTGCCTTTTCGGAAACAAGCTCTGACGAGGACGAGAGCCATGAGATGTTCCTCCTCTGGGCAAGCCCGGGTCCCAGATCCTGTTGTGCCTGTGAATAGGCTGCAGGGGGACGGTGAACACCAGCAACAGCTTTCAGGGCTGCCACCTTCACTGTGGGACAAGGAGCCGGACGTGTCTTTCTGGAAACAGGCCGAGCCGAGGACGAGAGCCATGAGATGTTCCTCCTCTGGGCAAGCCCGGGTCCCAGATCCTGTTGGGCCTGTGAATAGGCTGCAGGGGGACGGTGAAGACCAGCAACAGCTTTCAGGGCTGCCACCTTCCGTGTGGGACAAGGAGCCGGACGTGTGCCTTCTCGGAAACAGGCTCTGCCGAGGTCGAGAGCCATGAGATGTTCCTCCTCTGGGCAAGCCCGTGTCCCAGATCCTGTTGTGCCTGTGAATAGGCTGCAGTGGGACAGTGAAGACCAGCAACAGCTTTCAGGGCTGCCACCTTCCGTGTGGGACAAGGAGCCAGATGTGTGCCTTTTCGGAAACAGCCTCTGCCGAGGACGAGAGCCATGAGATGTTCCTCCTCTGGGCAAGCCCGGGTCCCAGATCCTGTTGTGCCTGTGAATAGGCTGCAGGGGGACGGTCAACACCAGCAAGAGCTTTCACGGCTGCCACCTTCACTGTGGGACAAGGAGCCGGACGTGTTCCTTTCTGGAAACAGGCCGTGCCGAGGACGAGAGCCATGAGATGTTCCTCCTCTTGCCAAGCCCGGGTCCCAGATCCTGTTGTGCCTGTGAATAGGCTGCAGGGGGACGGTGAAGACCAGCAACAGCTTTCAGGGCTGCCACCTTCCGTGTGGGATAAGGAGTCGGACGTGTGCCTTTTCGGAATCAGGCTCTGCCGAGGACGAGAGCCATGAGATGTTCCTCCTTTGGGCAAGCCCGGGTCCAAATCCTGTTGTGCCTGTGAATAGGCTGCAGGGGGACGGTGAAGACCAGCAACAGCTTTCAGTGCTGCCACCTTCCGTGTGGGAAAATGAGCCGGATGTGTGCCTTTCTGGAAACAGCCTCTGCCGAGGACGAGAGCCATGAGATGTTCCTCCTCTGGCCAAGCCCCGGTCCTGAATCCTGTTGTGCCTGTGAATAGGCTGCAGGGGGACGGTGAAGACCAGCAACAGCTTTCAGGGCTGCCAACTTCCGTGTGGGACAAGGAGCCGGACGTGTCTTTCTGGATACAGGCCCTGCCGAGGACGAGAGCCATGAGATGTTCCTCCTCTGGGCAAGCCCGGGTCCCAGATCCTGTTGTGCCTGTGAATAGGCTGCAGGGGGACGGTGAAGACCAGCAACAGCTTCCAGGGCTGCCACCTTCCGTGTGGGACAAGGAGCCGGACGTGTGCCTTTTCGGAAACAGGCTCTGCCGAGGACGAGAGCCATGAGATGTTCCTCCTCTGGGCAAGCCCGGGTCCCAGATCCTGTTGTGCCTGTGAATAGGCTGCAGGGGGACGGTGAAGACCAGCAACAGCTTTCAGGGCTGCCACCTTCCGTGTGGGATAAGGAGTCGGACGTGTGCATTTTCGGAAACAAGCTCTGACGAGGACGAGAGCCATGAGATGTTCCTCCTCTGGGCAAGCCCGGGTCCCAAATCCTGTTGTGCCTGTGAATAGGCTGCAGGGGGACGGTGAAGACCAGCAACAGCTTTCAGGGCTGCCACCTTCCGTGTGGGACAAGGAGCCGGACGTGTGCCTTTCTGGAAACAGGCCGTACCGGGGACGAGAGCCATGAGATGTTCCTCCTCTGGGCAAGCCCGGGTCCCAGATCCTGTTGTGCCTGTGAATAGGCTGCAGGGGGACGGTGAAGACCAGCAACAGCTTTCACGGCTGCCACCTTCAGTGTGGGACAAGGAGCCGGACGTGTTCCTTTCTGGAAACAGGCCGTGCCGAGGACGAGAGCCATGAGATGTTCCTCCTCTGGCCAAGCCCGGGTCCCAAATCGTGTTGTGCCTGTGAATAGGCTGCAGGGGGACGGTGAAGACCAGCAACAGCTTTCAGGGCTGCCACCTTCCGTGTGGGACAAGGAGCCGGATGTGTGCCTTTTCGGAAACAGCCTCTGCCGAGGACGAGAGCCATGAGATGTTCCTCCTCTGGGCAAGCCCGGGTCCCAGATCCTGTTGTGCCTGTGAATAGGCTGCAGGGGGACGGTGAACACCAGCAAGAGCTTTCACGGCTGCCACCTTCACTGTGGGACAAGGAGCCGGACGTGTTCCTTACTGGAAACAGGCCGTGCCGAGGACGAGAGCCATGAGATGTTCCTCCTCTGGGCAAGCCCGGGTCCCAGATCCTGTTGTGCCTGTGAATAGGCTGCAGGGGGACGGTGAAGATCAGCAACAGCTTTCAGGGCTGCCACCTTCCGTGTGGGATAAGGAGTCGGACGTGTGCCTTTTCGGAATCAGGCTCTGCCGAGGACGAGAGCCATGAGATGTTCCTCCTCTGGGCAAGCCCGGGTTCAAATCCTGTTGTGCCTGTGAATAGGCTGCAGGGGGACGGTGAAGACCAGCAACAGCTTTCAGGGCTGCCACCTTCCGTGTGGGACAATGAGCCGGATGTGTGCCTTTCTGGAAACAGCCTCTGCCGAGGACGAGAGCCATGAGATGTTCCTCCTCTGGCCAAGCCCCGGTCCTGAATCCTGTTGTGCCTGTGAATAGGCTGCAGGGGGACGGTGAAGACCAGCAACAGCTTTCAGGGCTGCCAACTTCCGTGTGGGACAAGGAGCCGGACGTGTCTTTCTGGATACAGGCCCTGCCGAGGACGAGAGCCATGAGATGTTCCTCCTCTGGGCAAGCCCGGGTCCCAGATCCTGTTGTGCCTGTGAATAGGCTGCAGGGGGACGGTGAAGACCAGCAACAGCTTTCAGGGCTGCCACCTTCCGTGTGGGATAAGGAGTCGGACGTGTGCATTTTCGGAAACAAGCTCTGACGAGGACGAGAGCCATGAGATGTTCCTCCTCTGGGCAAGCCCGGGTCCCAGATCCTGTTGTGCCTGTGAATAGGCTGCAGGGGGACGGTGAAGACCAGCAACAGCTTTCAGGGCTGCCACCTTCCGTGTGGGACAAGGAGCCGGACGTGTGCCTTTCTGGAAACAGGCCGTACCGGGGACGAGAGCCATGAGATGTTCCTCCTCTGGGCAAGCCCGGGTCCCAGATCCTGTTGTGCCTGTGAATAGGCTGCAGGGGGACGGTGAAGACCAGCAACAGCTTTCACGGCTGCCACCTTCAGTGTGGGACAAGGAGCCGGACGTGTTCCTTTCTGGAAACAGGCCGTGCCGAGGACGAGAGCCATGAGATGTTCCTCCTCTGGCCAAGCCCGGGTCCCAAATCGTGTTGTGCCTGTGAATAGGCTGCAGGGGGACGGTGAAGACCAGCAACAGCTTTCAGGGCTGCCACCTTCCGTGTGGGACAAGGAGCCGGATGTGTGCCTTTTCGGAAAAAGGCTCTGCCAAGGACGTCAGCCATGAGATGTTCCTCCTCTGGGCAAGGCCGGGTCCCAGATCCTGTTGTGCCTGTGAATAGGCTGCAGGGGGACGGTGAAGACCAGCAACGACTTCCAGGGCTGCCACCTTCCGTGTGGGACAAGGAGCCGGACGTGTGCCTTTTCGGAAACAAGCTCTGACGAGGACGAGAGCCATGAGATGTTCCTCCTCTGGGCAAGCCCGGGTCCCAGATCCTGTTGTGCCTGTGAATAGGCTGCAGGGGGACGGTGAAGACCAGCAACAGCTTTCAGGGCTGCCACCTTACGTGTGGGACAAGACCCGGATGTGTGCCTTCTCGGAAACAGGCCCTGCCGAGGACGTGAGCCATGAGATGTTCCTCCTCTGGGCAAGCCCCGGTCCTGAATCCTGTTGTGCCTGTGAATAGGCTGCAGGGGGATGGTGAAGACCAGCAACAGCTTTCAGGGCTGCCACCTTCCGTGTGGGACAAGGAGCCGGACGTGTCTTTCTGGATACAGGCCCTGCCGAGGACGAGAGCCATGAGATGTTCCTCCTCTGGGCAAGCCCGGGTCCCAGATCCTGTTGTGCCTGTGAATAGGCTGCAGGGGGACGGTGAAGACCAGCAACAGCTTTCACGGCTGCCACCTTCCGTGTGGGACAAGGAGCCGGACGTGTGCCTTCTCGGAAACAGGCTCTGCCGAGGTCGAGAGCCATGAGATGTTTCTCCTCTGGGCAAGCCCCGGTCCTGAATCCTGTTGTGCCTGTGAATAGGCTGCAGGGGGACGGTGAAGACCAGCAACAGCTTTCAGGGCTGCCAACTTCCGTGTGGGACAAGGAGCCGGACGTGTCTTTCTGGATACAGGCCCTGCCGAGGACGAGAGCCATGAGATGTTCCTCCTCTGGGCAAGCCCGGGTCCCAGATCCTGTTGTGCCTGTGAATAGGCTGCAGGGGGACGGTGAAGACCAGCAACAGCTTCCAGGGCTGCCACCTTCCGTGTGGGACAAGGAGCCGGACGTGTGCCTTTTCGGAAACAGGCTCTGCCGAGGACGAGAGCCATGAGATGTTCCTCCTCTGGGCAAGCCCGGGTCCCAGATCCTGTTGTGCCTGTGAATAGGCTGCAGGGGGACGGTGAAGACCAGCAACAGCTTTCAGGGCTGCCACCTTCCGTGTGGGACAATGAGCCGGTCTTGTGCCTTTTTGGAAACAGGCCCTGCCGAGGACGAGAGCCATGAGATGTTCCACCTCTGGGCAAGCCCCGGTCCTGAATCCTGTTGTGCCTGTGAATAGGCTGCAGGGGGACGGTGAAGACCAGCAACAGCTTTCAGGGCTGCCACCTTCCGTGTGGGACAAGGAGCCGGATGTGTGCCTTTTTGGAAACAGGCCCTGCCGAGGACGAGAGCCATGAGATGTTCCTCCTCTGGGCAAGCCCGGGTCCCAGATCCTGTTGTGCCTGTGAATAGGCTGCAGGGGGACGGTGAAGACCAGCAACAGCTTTCAGGGCTGCCACCTTCCGTGTGGGACAAGGAGCCGGACGTGTTCCTTTCTGGAAACAGGCCGTGCCGAGGACGAGAGCCATGAGATGTTCCTCCTCTGGGCAAGCCCGGGTCCCAGATCCTGTTGTGCCTGTGAATACGCTGCAAGGGGACGGTGAAGACCAGCAACAGCTTTCAGGGCTGCCACCTTCCGTGTGGGACAAGGAGCCGGATGTGTGCCTTTTCGGAAACAGGCTCTGCCAAGGACGTCAGCCATGAGATGTTCCTCCTCTGGGCAAGCCCGGGTCCCAGATCCTGTTGTGCCTGTGAATAGGCTGCAGTGGGACAGTGAAGACCAGCAACAGCTTTCAGGGCTGCCACCTTCCGTGTGGGACAAGGAGCCGGATGTGTGCCTTTTCGGAAACAGCCTCTGCCGAGGACGAGAGCCATGAGATGTTCCTCCTCTGGGCAAGCCCGGGTCCCAGATCCTGTTGTGCCTGTGAATAGGCTGCAGGGGGACGGTGAACACCAGCAAGAGCTTTCAGGGCTGCCACCTTCCGTGTGGGATAAGGAGTCGGACGTGTGCCTTTTCGGAATCAGGCTCTGCCGAGGACGAGAGCCATGAGATGTTCCTCCTCTGGGCAAGCCCGGGTCCCAGATCCTGTTGTGCCTGTGAATAGGCTGCAGGGGGACGGTGAACACCAGCAAGAGCTTTCAGGGCTGCCACCTTCCGTGTGGGATAAGGAGTCGGACGTGTGCCTTTTCGGAATCAGGCTCTGCCGAGGACGAGAGCCATGAGATGTTCCTCCTCTGGGCAAGCCCGGGTCCCAGATCCTGTTGTGCCTGTGAATAGGCTGCAGGGGGACGGTGAACACCAGCAAGAGCTTTCAGGGCTGCCACCTTCCGTGTGGGATAAGGAGTCGGACGTGTGCCTTTTCGGAATCAGGCTCTGCCGAGGACGAGAGCCATGAGATGTTCCTCCTCTGGGCAAGCCCGGGTCCAAATCCTGTTGTGCCTGTGAATAGGCTGCAGGGGGACGGTGAAGACCAGCAACAGCTTTCAGGGCTGCCACCTTCCGTGTGGGACAATGAGCCGGATGTGTGCCTTTCTGGAAACAGGCCCTGCCGAGGACGAGAGCCATGAGATGTTCCTCCTCTGGCCAAGCCCCGGTCCTGAATCCTGTTGTGCCTGTGAATAGGCTGCAGGGGGACGGTGAAGACCAGCAACAGCTTTCAGGGCTGCCAACTTCCGTGTGGGACAAGGAGCCGGACGTGTCTTTCTGGATACAGGCCCTGCCGAGGACGAGAGCCATGAGATGTTCCACCTCTGGGCAAGCCCGGGTCCCAGATCCTGTTGTGCCTGTGAATAGGCTGCAGGGGGACGGTGAAGACCAGCAACAGCTTCCAGGGCTGCCACCTTCCGTGTGGGACAAGGAGCCGGACGTGTGCCTTTTCGGAAACAGGCTCTGCCGAGGACGAGAGCCATGAGATGTTCCTCCTCTGGGCAAGCCCGGGTCCCAGATCCTGTTGTGCCTGTGAATAGGCTGCAGGGGGACGGTGAAGACCAGCAACAGCTTTCAGGGCTGCCACCTTCCGTGTGGGACAATGAGCCGGTCTTGTGCCTTTTTGGAAACAGGCCCTGCCGAAGACGAGAGCCATGAGATGTTCCACCTCTGGGCAAGCCCCGGTCCTGAATCCTGTTGTGCCTGTGAATAGGCTGCAGGGGGACGGTGAAGACCAGCAACAGCTTCCAGGGCTGCCACCTTCCGTGTGGGACAAGGAGCCGGACGTGTGCCTTTTCGGAAACAAGCTCTGACGAGGACGAGAGCCATGAGATGTTCCTCCTCTGGGCAAGCCCGGGTCCCAGATCCTGTTGTGCCTGTGAATAGGCTGCAGGGGGACGGTGAACACCAGCAACAGCTTTCACGGGGGACACCATCACTGTGGGACAAGTAGCCGGACGTGTTCCTTTCTGGAAACAGGCCGAGCCGAGGACGAGAGCCATGAGATGTTCCTCCTCTGGCCAAGCCCGGGTCCCAGATCCTGTTGTGCCTGTGAATAGGCTGCAGGGGGACGGTGAAGACCAGCAACAGCTTTCAGGGCTGCCACCTTCCGTGTGGGACAAGACCCGGATGTGTGCCTTCTCGGAAACAGGCCCTGCCGAGGACGTGAGCCATGAGATGTTCCTCCTCTGGGCAAGCCCCGGTCCTGAATCCTGTTGTGCCTGTGAATAGGCTGCAGGGGGACGGTGAAGACCAGCAACAGCTTTCAGGGCTGCCAACTTCCGTGTGGGACAAGGAGCCGGACGTGTCTTTCTGGATACAGGCCCTGCCGAGGACGAGAGCCATGAGATGTTCCTCCTCTGGGCAAGCCCGGGTCCCAGATCCTGTTGTGCCTGTGAATAGGCTGCAGGGGGACGGTGAAGACCAGCAACAGCTTCCAGGGCTGCCACCTTCCGTGTGGGACAAGGAGCCGGACGTGTGCCTTTTCGGAAACAGGCTCTGCCGAGGACGAGAGCCATGAGATGTTCCTCCTCTGGGCAAGCCCGGGTCCCAGATCCTGTTGTGCCTGTGAATAGGCTGCAGGGGGACGGTGAAGACCAGCAACAGCTTTCAGGGCTGCCACCTTCCGTGTGGGACAATGAGCCGGATGTGTGCCTTTCTGGAAACAGGCCCTGCCGAGGACGAGAGCCATGAGATGTTCCTCCTCTGGCCAAGCCCCGGTCCTGAATCCTGTTGTGCCTGTGAATAGGCTGCAGGGGGACGGTGAAGACCAGCAACAGCTTTCAGGGCTGCCAACTTCCGTGTGGGACAAGGAGCCGGACATGTCTTTCTGGATACAGGCCCTGCCGAGGACGAGAGCCATGAGATGTTCCTCCTCTGGGCAAGCCCGGGTCCCAGATCCTGTTGTGCCTGTGAATAGGCTGCAGGGGGACGGTGAAGACCAGCAACAGCTTTCAGGGCTGCCACCTTCCGTGTGGGACAAGGAGCCGGATGAGTGCCTTTTCGGAGTCAGGCTCTGCCGAGGACGAGAGCCATGAGATGTTCCTCCTCTGGGCAAGCCCGGGTCCCAGATCCTGTTGTGCCTGTGAATAGGCTGCAGGGGGACGGTGAACACCAGCAACAGCTTTCACTGGGGACACCTTCACTGTGGGACAAGTAGCCGGACGTCTTCCTTTCTGGAAACAGGCCGAGCCGAGGACGAGAGCCATGAGATGTTCCTCCTCTGGCCAAGCCCGGGTCCCAAATCCTGTTGTGCCTGTGAATAGGCTGCAGGGGGACGGTGAAGACCAGCAACAGCTTTCAGGGCTGCCACCTTCCGTGTGGGACAAGGACCCGGATGTGTGCCTTCTCGGAATCAGGCCCTGCCGAGGACGTGAGCCATGAGATGTTCCTCCTCTGGGCAAGCCCCGGTCCTGAATCCTGTTGTGCCTGTGAATAGGCTGCAGGGGGATGGTGAAGACCAGCAACAGCTTTCAGGGCTGCCACCTTCCGTGTGGGACAAGGAGCCGGACGTGTCTTTCTGGATACAGGCCCTGCCGAGGACGAGAGCCATGAGATGTTCCTCCTCTGGGCAAGCCCGGGTCCCAGATCCTGTTGTGCCTGTGAATAGGCTGCAGGGGGACGGTGAACACCAGCAAGAGCTTTCACGGCTGCCACCTTCACTGTGGGACAAGGAGCCGGACGTGTTCATTTCTGGAAACAGGCCGTGCCGAGGACGAGAGCCATGAGATGTTCCTCCTCTGGCCAAGCCCGGGTCCCAGATCCTGTTGTGCCTGTGAATAGGCTGCAGGGGGACGGTGAAGACCAGCAACAGCTTTCAGGGCTGCCACCTTCAGTGTGGGATAAGGAGCCGGACGTGTGCCTTTTCGGAATCAGGCTCTGCCGAGGACGAGAGCCATGAGATGTTCCTCCTCTGGGCAAGCCCGGGTCCCAGATCCTGTTGTGCCTGTGAATAGGCTGCAGGGGGACGGTGAAGACCAGCAACAGCTTCCAGGGCTGCCACCTTCCGTGTGGGACAAGGAGCCGGACGTGTGCCTTCTCGGAAACAGGCTCTGGCGAGGACGAGAGCCATGAGATGTTCCTCCTCTGGGCAAGCCCGGGTCCCAGATCCTGTTGTGCCTGTGAATAGGCTGCAGGGGGACGGTGAAGACCAGCAACAGCTTTCAGGGCTGCCACCTTCCGTGTGGGACAATGAGCCGGTCTTGTGCCTTTTTGGAAACAGGCCCTGCCGAGGACGAGAGCCATGAGATGTTCCACCTCTGGGCAAGCCCCGGTCCTGAATCCTGTTGTGCCTGTGAATAGGCTGCAGGGGGACGGTGAAGACCAGCAACAGCTTTCAGGGCTGCCACCTTCCATGTGGGACAAGGAGCCCGATGTGTGCCTTTTCGGAAACAGGCTCTGCCGAGGACGAGAGCCATGAGATGTTCCACCTCTGGGCAAGCCCCGGTCCTGAATCCTGTTGTGCCTGTGAATAGGCTGCAGGGGGATGGTGAAGACCAGCAACAGCTTTCAGGGCTGCCACCTTCCGTGTGGGACAAAGAGCCGGATGTGTGCCTTTTCGGAAACAGGCTCTGACGAGGACGAGAGCCATGAGATGTTCCTCCTCTGGGCAAGCCCGCGTCCAAATCCTGTTGTGCCTGTGAATAGGCTGCAGGGGGACGGTGAAGAAAAGCAACAGCTTTCACGGCTGCCACATTCCATGTGGGACAAGGAGCCGGACGTGTGCGTTTTCGGAAACAGGCTCTGCCGAGGACGAGAGCCATGAGATGTTCCACCTCTGGGCAAGCCCGGGTCCTGAATCCTGTTGTGCCTGTGAATAGGCTGCAGGGGGACGGTGAAGACCAGCAACAGCTTTCACGGCTGCCACCTTCCGTGTGGTACAAGGAGTCGGTCTTGTGCCTTTAAGGAAACAGGCCCTGCCGAGGACGAGAGCCATGAGATGTTCCTCCTCTGGGCAAGCCCGGGTCCCAGATCCTGTTGTGCCTGTGAATAGGCTGCAGGGGGACGGTGAAGACCAGCAACAGCTTCCAGGGCTGCCAACTTCCGTGTGGGACAAGGAGCGGGACGTGTGCCTTTCTGGAAACAGGCCGTGCCGAGGACGAGAGCCATGAGATGTTCCACCTCTGGGCAAGCCCCGGTCCTGAATCCTGTTGTGCCTGTGAATAGGCTGCAGGGGGACGGTGAAGACCAGCAACAGCTTTCAGGGCTGCCACCTTCCATGTGGGACAAGGAGCCCGATGTGTGCCTTTTCGGAAACAGGCTATGACGAGGACGAGAGCCATGAGATGTTCCTCCTCTGGGCAAGCCCGGGTCCAAATCCTGTTGTGCCTGTGAATAGGCTGCAGGGGGACGGTGAAGACCAGCAACAGCTTTCACGGCTGCCACCTTCCGTGTGGGACAATGAGCCGGTGTTGTGCCTTTTTGGAAACAGGCCCTGCCGAGGACGAGAGCCATGAGATGTTCCTCCTCTGGCCAAGCCCGGGTCCCAGATCCTGTTGTGCCTGTGAATAGGCTGCAGGGGGATGGTGAAGACCAGCAACAGCTTCCAGGGCTGCCACATTCCGTGTGGGACAAGGAGCCGGACGTGTGCCTTTTCGGAAACAAGCTCTGACGAGGACGAGAGCCATGAGATGTTCCTCCTCTGGGCAAACCCGGGTCCCAGATCCTGTTGTGCCTGTGAATAGGCTGCAGGGGGACGGTGAACACCAGCAACAGCTTTCACGGCTGCCACCTTCACTGTAGGACAAGGAGCCGGACGTGTTCCTTTCTGGAAACAGGCCGAGCCGAGGACGAGAGCCATGAGATGTTCCTCCTCTGGCCAAGCCCGGGTCCCAGATCCTGTTGTGCCTGTGAATAGGCTGCAGGGGGACGGTGAAGACCAGCAACAGCTTTCAGGGCTGCCACCTTCCGTGTGGGATAAGGAGTCGGACGTGTGCCTTTTTGGAAACAGGCCCTGCCGAGGACGAGAGCCATGAGATGTTCCTCCTCTCAGCAAGCCCGGGTCCCAGATGCTGTTGTGCCTGTGAATAGGCTGCAGGGGGACGGTGAAGACCAGCAACAGCTTTCAGGGCTGCCACCTTCCGTGTGGGACAATGAGCCGGTCTTGTGCATTTTTGGAAACAGGCCCTGCCGAGGACGAGAGCCATGAGATGTTCCACCTCTGGGCAAGCCCCGGTCCTGAATCCTGTTGTGCCTGTGAATAGGCTGCAGGGGGACGGTGAAGACCAGCAACAGCTTTCAGGGCTGCCACCTTCCATGTGGGACAAGGAGCCCGATGTGTGCCTTTTCGGAAACAGGCTATGACGAGGACGAGAGCCATGAGATGTTCCTCCTCTGGGCAAGCCCGCGTCCAAATCCTGTTGTGCCTGTGAATAGGCTGCAGGGGGACGGTGAAGACCAGCAACAGCTTTCACGGCTGCCACCTTCCGTGTGGGACAATGAGCCGGTGTTGTGCCTTTTTGGAAACAGGCCCTGCCGAGGACGAGAGCCATGAGATGTTCCTCCTCTGGGCAAGCCCCGGCCCCAGATCCTGTTGTGCCTGTGAATAGGCTGCAGGGGGATGGTGAAGACCAGCAACAGCTTCCAGGGCTGCCACATTCCGTGTGGGACAAGGAGCCGGACGTGTGCCTTTTCGGAAACAAGCTCTGACGAGGACGAGAGCCATGAGATGTTCCTCCTCTGGGCAAACCCGGGTCCCAGATCCTGTTGTGCCTGTGAATAGGCTGCAGGGGGACGGTGAACACCAGCAACAGCTTTCACGGCTGCCACCTTCACTGTGGGACAAGGAGCCGGACGTGTTCCTTTCTGGAAACAGGCCGAGCCAAGGACGAGAGCCAGGAGATGTTCCTCCTCTGGCCAAGCCCGGGTCCCAGATCCTGTTGTGCCTGTGAATAGGCTGCAGGGGGACGGTGAAGACCAGCAACAGCTTTCAGGGCTGCCACCTTCCGTGTGGGACAAGGAGCCCGATGTGTGCCTTTTCGGAAACAGGCTCTGACGAGGACGAGAGCCATGAGATGTTCCTCCTCTGGGCAAGCCCGCGTCCAAATCCTGTTGTGCCTGTGAATAGGCTGCAGGGGGACGGTGAAGACCAGCAACAGCTTTCAGGGCTGCCACATTCCATGTGGGACAAGGAGCCGGACGTGTGCATTTTCGGAAACAGGCTCTGCCGAGGACGAGAGCCATGAGATGTTCCACCTCTGGGCAAGCTCGGGTCCTGAATCCTGTTGTGCCTGTGAATAGGCTGCAGGGGGACGGTGAAGACCAGCAACAGCTTTCAGGGCTGCCACCTTCCGTGTGGGACAAGGAGCCGGACGTGTCTTTCTGGATAAAGGCCCTGCCGAGGACGAGAGCCATGAGATGTTCCTCCTCTGGCCAAGCCCGGGTCCCAGATCCTGTTGTGCCTGTGAATAGGCTGCAGGGGGACGGTGAAGACCAGCAACAGCTTTCAGGGCTGCCACCTTCCGTGTGGGATAAGGAGCCGGACGTGTGCCTTTTCGGAATCAGGCTCTGCCGAGGACGAGAGCCATGAGATGTTCCTCCTCTGGGCAAGCCCGGGTCCAAATCCTGTTGTGCCTGTGAATAGGCTGCAGGGGGACGGTGAAGACCAGCAACAGCTTTCAGGGCTGCCACCTTCCGTGTGGGACAATGAGCCGGTCTTGTGCCTTTTTGGAAACAGGCCCTGCCGAGGACGAGAGCCATGAGATGTTCCACCTCTGGGCAAGCCCCGGTCCTGAATCCTGTTGTGCCTGTGAATAGGCTGCAGGGGGACGGTGAAGACCAGCAACAGCTTTCAGGGCTGCCACCTTCTGTGTGGGACAAGGAGCCCGATGTGTGCCTTTTCGGAAACAGGCTCTCACGAGGACGAGAGCCATGAGATGTTCCTCCTCTGGGCAAGCCCGCGTCCAAATCCTGTTGTGCCTGTGAATAGGCTGCAGGGGGACGGTGAAGACCAGCAACAGCTTTCAGGGCTGCCACATTCCATGTGGGACAAGGAGCCGGACGTGTGCATTTTCGGAAACAGGCTCTGCCGAGGACGAGAGCCATGAGATGTTCCACCTCTGGGCAAGCTCGGGTCCTGAATCCTGTTGTGCCTGTGAATAGGCTGCAGGGGGACGGTGAAGACCAGCAACAGCTTTCAGGGCTGCCACCCTCCGTGTGGGACAAGGAGCCGGACGTGTCTTTCTGGATACAGGCCCTGCCGAGGACGAGAGCCATGAGATGTTCCTCCTCTGGCCAAGCCCGGGTCCCAGATCCTGTTGTGCCTGTGAATAGGCTGCAGGGGGACGGTGAAGACCAGCAACAGCTTCCAGGGCTGCCACCTTCAGTGTGGGACAAGGAGCCGGACGTGTTCCTTTCTGGAAACAGGCCGTGCCGAGGACGAGAGCCATGAGATGTTCCTCCTCTGGCCAAGCCCGGGTCCCAAATCCTGTTGTGCCTGTGAATAGGCTGCAGGGGGACGGTGAAGACCAGCAACAGCTTTCAGGGCTGCCACCTTCCGTGTGGGACAAGGAGCCGGATGTGTGCCTTTTCGGAAACAGGCTCTGCCAAGGACGTCAGCCATGAGATGTTCCTCCTCTGGGCAAGCCCGGGTCCCAGATCCTGTTGTGCCTGTGAATAGGCTGCAGGGGGACGGTGAAGACCAGCAACAGCTTCCAGGGCTGCCACCTTCCGTGTGGGACAAGGAGCCGGACGTGTGCCTTTTCGGAAACAAGTTCTGCCGAGGACGAGAGCCATGAGATGTTCCTCCTCTGGGCAAGCCCGGGTCCCAGATCCTGTTGTGCCTGTGAATAGGCTGCAGGGGGACGGTGAACACCAGCAACAGCTTTCACGGGGGACACCTTCACTGTGGGACAAGTAGCCGGACGTGTTCCTTTCTGGAAACAGGCCGAGCCGAGGACGAGAGCCATGAGATGTTCCTCCTCTGGCCAAGCCCGGGTCCCAGATCCTGTTGTGCCTGTGAATAGGCTGCAGGGGGACGGTGAAGACCAGCAACAGCTTTCACGGCTGCCACCTTCCTTGTGGGAAAAGGAGTCGGACGTGTGCCTTTTCGGAATCAGGCTCTGCCGAGGACGAGAGCCATGAGATGTTCCACCTCTGGGCAAGCCCCGGTCCTGAATCCTGTTGTGCCTGTGAATAGGCTGCAGGGGGACGGTGAACACCAGCAACAGCTTTCACGGCTGCCACCTTCCGTGTGGGACAAGGAGCCCGATGTGTGCCTTTTCGGAAACAGGCTCTGACGAGGACGAGAGCCATGAGATGTTCCTCCTCTGGGCAAGCCCGCGTCCAAATCCTGTTGTGCCTGTGAATAGGCTGCAGGGGGACGGTGAAGACCAGCAACAGCTTTCAGGGCTGCCACATTCCATGTGGGACAAGGAGCCGGACGTGTGCATTTTCGGAAACAGGCTCTGCCGAGGACGAGAGCCATGAGATGTTCCACCTCTGGGCAAGCTCGGGTCCTGAATCCTGTTGTGCCTGTGAATAGGCTGCAGGGGGACGGTGAAGACCAGCAACAGCTTTCAGGGCTGCCACCCTCCGTGTGGGACAAGGAGCCGGACGTGTCTTTCTGGATAAAGGCCCTGCCGAGGACGAGAGCCATGAGATGTTCCTCCTCTGGCCAAGCCCGGGTCCCAGATCCTGTTGTGCCTGTGAATAGGCTGCAGGGGGACGGTGAAGACCAGCAACAGCTTTCAGGGCTGCCACCTTCCGTGTGGGATAAGGAGCCGGACGTGTGCCTTTTCGGAATCAGGCTCTGCCGAGGACGAGAGCCATGAGATGTTCCTCCTCTGGGCAAGCCCGGGTCCAAATCCTGTTGTGCCTGTGAATAGGCTGCAGGGGGACGGTGAAGACCAGCAACAGCTTTCAGGGCTGCCACCTTCCGTGTGGGACAATGAGCCGGATGTGTGCCTTTTCGGAAACAGGCCCTGCCGAGGACGAGAGCCATGAGATGTTCTTCCTCTGGGCAAGCCCGGCTCCTGAATCCTGTTGTGCCTGTGAATAGGTTGCAGGGGTACGGTGAAGACCAGCAACAGCTTTCAGGGCTGCCACCTTCCGTGTGGGACAATGAGCCGGTCTTGTGCCTTTATGGAAACAGGCCCTGCCGAGGATGAGAGCCATGAGATGTTCCTCCTCTCAGCAAGCCCGGGTCCCAGATGCTGTTGTGCCTCTGAATAGGCTGCAGGGGGACGGTGAAGACCAGCAACAACTTTCAGGGCTGCCACCTTCCGTGTGGGACAATGAGCCGGTCTTGTGCCTTTTTGGAAACAGGCCCTGCCGAGGACGAGAGCCATGAGATGTTCCACCTCTGGGCAAGCCCCGGTCCTGAATCCTGTTGTGCCTGTGAATAGGCTGCAGGGGGACGGTGAAGACCAGCAACAGCTTTCAGGGCTGCCACCTTCTGTGTGGGACAAGGAGCCCGATGTGTGCCTTTTCGGAAACAGGCTCTCACGAGGACGAGAGCCATGAGATGTTCCTCCTCTGGGCAAGCCCGCGTCCAAATCCTGTTGTGCCTGTGAATAGGCTGCAGGGGGACGGTGAAGACCAGCAACAGCTTTCAGGGCTGCCACATTCCATGTGGGACAAGGAGCCGGACGTGTGCATTTTCGGAAACAGGCTCTGCCGAGGACGAGAGCCATGAGATGTTCCACCTCTGGGCAAGCTCGGGTCCTGAATCCTGTTGTGCCTGTGAATAGGCTGCAGGGGGACGGTGAAGACCAGCAACAGCTTTCACGGCTGCCACCCTCCGTGTGGGACAAGGAGCCGGACGTGTCTTTCTGGATACAGGCCCTGCCGAGGACGAGAGCCATGAGATGTTCCTCCTCTGGCCAAGCCCGGGTCCCAGATCCTGTTGTGCCTCTGAATAGGCTGCAGGGGGACGGTGAAGACCAGCAACAGCTTTCAGGGCTGCCACCTTCCGTGTGGGATAAGGAGCCGGATGTGTGCCTTTTCGGAATCAGGCTCTGCCGAGGACGAGAGCCATGAGATGTTCCTCCTCTGGGCAAGCCCGGGTCCAAATCCTGTTGTGCCTGTGAATAGGCTGCAGGGGGACGGTGAAGACCAGCAACAGCTTTCAGGGCTGCCACCTTCCGTGTGGGACAAGGAGCCGGATGTGTGCCTTTTCGGAAACAAGCTCTGACGAGGACGAGAGCCATGAGATGTTCCTCCTCTGGGCAAACCCGGGTCCCAGATCCTGTTGTGCCTGTGAATAGGCTGCAGGGGGACGGTGAAGACCAGCAGCAGCTTCCAGGGCTGCCACCTTCCGTGTGGGACAAGGAGCCGGACGTGTGCCTTTTCGGAAAAAAGCTCTGACGAGGACGAGAGCCATGAGATGTTCCTCCTCTGGGCAAACCCGGGTCCCAGATCCTGTTGTGCCTGTGAATAGGCTGCAGGGGGACGGTGAACACCAGCAAGAGCTTTCACGGCTGCCACCTTCACTGTGGGACAAGGAGCCGGACGTGTTCATTTCTGGAAACAGGCCGTGCCGAGGACGAGAGCCATGAGATGTTCCTCCTCTGGGGAAGCCCGGGTCCCAGATCCTGTTGTGCCTGTGAATAGGCTGCAGGGGGACGGTGAAGACCAGCAACAGCTTTCAGGGCTGCCACCTTCCGTGTGGGATAAGGAGCCGGACGTGTGCCTTTTCGGAATCAGGCTCTGCCGAGGACGAGAGCCATGAGATGTTCCTCCTCTGGGCAAGCCCGGGTCCAAATCCTGTTGTGCCTGTGAATAGGCTGCAGGGGGACGGTGAAGACCAGCAACAGCTTCCAGGGCTGCCACCTTCCGTGTGGGACAAGGAGCCGGACGTGTGCCTTTTCGGAAACAGGCTCTGCCGAGGACGAGAGCCATGAGATGTTCCTCCTCTGGGCAAGCCCGGGTCCCAGATCCTGTTGTGCCTGTGAATAGGCTGCAGGGGGACGGTGAAGACCAGCAACAGCTTTCAGGGCTGCCACCTTCCGTGTGGGACAATGAGCCGGTGTTGTGCCTTTTTGGAAACAGGCCCTGCCGAGGACGAGAGCCATGAGATGTTCCACCTCTGGGCAAGCCCCGGTCCTGAATCCTGTTGTGCCTGTGAATAGGCTGCAGGGGGACGGTGAAGACCAGCAACAGCTTTCAGGGCTGCCACCTTCCGTGTGGGACAAGGAGCCGGACGTGTGCGTTTTCGGAAACAGGCTCTGACGAGGACGAGAGCCATGAGATGTTCCTCCTCTGGGCAAGCCCGCGTCCAAATCCTGTTGTGCCTGTGAATAGGCTGCAGGGGGACGGTGAAGACCAGCAACAGCTTTCACGGCTGCCACATTCCCTGTGGGACAAGGAGCCGGACGTGTGCCTTTTCGGAAACAGGCTCTGCCGAGGACGAGAGCCATGAGATGTTCCTCCTCTGGGCAAGCCCGGGTCCTTAATCCTGTTGTGCCTGTGAATAGGCTGCAGGGGGACGGTGAAGACAAGCAACAGCTTTCAGGGCTGCCACCTTCCGTGTGGGACAATGAGTCGGTCTTGTGCCTTTATGGAAACAGGCCCTGCCGAGGACGAGAGCCATGAGATGTTCCTCCTCTGGCCAAGCCCGGGTCCCAGATCCTGTTGTGCCTGTGAATAGGCTGCAGGGGGACGGTGAAGACCAGCAACAGCTTTCACGGCTGCCACATTCCATGTGGGACAAGGAGCCGGACGTGTGCGTTTTCGGAAACAGGCTCTGCCGAGGACGAGAGCCATGAGATGTTCCTCCTCTGGGCAAGCCCGGGTCTCAGATCCTGTTGTGCCTGTGAATAGGCTGCAGGGGGACGGTGAACACCAGCAACAGCTTTCACGGCTGCCACCTTCACTGTGGGACAAGGAGCCGGACGTGTTCCTTTCTGGAAACAGGCCGAGCCGAGGACGAGAGCCATGAGATGTTCCTCCTCTGGCCAAGCCCGGGTCCCAGATCCTGTTGTGCCTGTGAATAGGCTGCAGGGGGACGGTGAAGACCAGCAACAGCTTTCAGGGCTGCCACCTTCCGTGTGGGATAAGGAGTCGGACGTGTGCCTTTTCGGAATCAGGCTCTGCCGAGGACGAGAGCCATGAGATGTTCCTCCTCTGGGCAAGCCCGGGTCCCAGATCCTGTTGTGCCTGTGAATAGGCTGCAGGGGGACGTTGAAGACCAGCAACAGCTTTCAGGGCTGCCACCTTCCGTGTGGGACAATGAGCCGGATGTGTGCCTTTCTGGAAACAGGCCCTGCCGAGGACGAGAGCCATGAGATGTTCCTCCTCTGGCCAAGCCCCGGTCCTGAATCCTGTTGTGCCTGTGAATAGGCTGCAGGGGGACGGTGAAGACCAGCAACAGCTTTCAGGGCTGCCAACTTCCGTGTGGGACAAGGAGCCGGACGTGTCTTTCTGGATACAGGCCCTGCCGAGGACGAGAGCCATGAGATGTTCCTCCTCTGGGCAAGCCCGGGTCCCAGATCCTGTTGTGCCTGTGAATAGGCTGCAGGGGGACGGTGAAGACCAGCAACAGCTTTCAGGGCTGCCACCTTCCGTGTGGGACAATGAGCCGGTCTTGTGCCTTTTTGGAAACAGGCCCTGCCGAGGACGAGAGCCATGAGATGTTCCACCTCTGGGCAAGCCCCGGTCCTGAATCCTCTTGTGCCTGTGAATAGGCTGCAGGGGGACGGTGAAGACCAGCAACAGCTTTCAGGGCTGCCACCTTCCGTGTGGGACAAGGAGCCCGATGTGTGCCTTTTCGGAAACAGGCTCTGCCGAGGACGAGAGCCATGAGATGTTCCTCCTCTGGGCAAGCCCGCGTCCAAATCCTGTTGTGCCTGTGAATAGGCTGCAGGGGGACGGTGAAGACCAGCAACAGCTTTCAGGGCTGCCACATTCCATGTGGGACAAGGAGCCGGACGTGTGCATTTTCGGAAACAGGCTCTGCCGAGGACGAGAGCCATGAGATGTTCCTCCTCTGGGCAAGCCCGGGTCCCAGATCCTGTTGTGCCTGTGAATAGGCTGCAGGGGGACGGTGAAGACCAGCAACAGCTTCCAGGGCTGCCACCTTCCGTGTGGGACAAGGAGCCGGACGTGTGCCTTTCTGGAAACAGGCCGTGCCGAGGACGAGAGCCATGAGATGTTCCTCCTCTGGGCAAACCCGGGTCTCAGATCCTGTTGTGCCTGTGAATAGGATGCAGGGGGACGGTGAAGACCAGCAACAGCTTTCACGGCTGCCACCTTCACTGTGGGACAAGGAGCCGGACGTGTTCCTTTCTGGAAACAGGCCGAGCCGAGGACGAGAGCCATGAGATGTTCCTCCTCTGGCCAAGCCCGGGTCCCAGATCCTGTTGTGCCTGTGAATAGGCTGCAGGGGGACGGTGAAGACCAGCAACAGCTTTCAGGGCTGCCACCTTCCGTGTGGGACAATGAGCCGGTCTTGTGCCTTTTTGGAAACAGGCCCTGCCGAGGACGAGAGCCATGAGATGTT
This sequence comes from Astur gentilis, assembly GCF_929443795.1. NCBI lineage: Eukaryota > Metazoa > Chordata > Aves > Accipitriformes > Accipitridae > Astur > Astur gentilis. Next base: position 1,996,847 of record NW_026060958.1, on the reverse strand, counting down.
CCACCTCTGGGCAAGCCCCGGTCCTGAATCCTGTTGTGCCTGTGAATAGGCTGCAGGGGGACGGTGAAGACCAGCAACAGCTTTCAGGGCTGCCACCTTCCGTGTGGGACAAGGAGCCGGATGTGTGCCTTTTCGGAAACAGGCCCTGCCGAGGACGAGAGCCATGAGATGTTCCTCCTCTGGGCAAGCCCGGGTCCCAGATCCTGTTGTGCCTGTGAATAGGCTGCAGGGGGACGGTGAACACCAGCAACAGCTTTCACGGCTGCCACCTTCCGTGTGGGACAAGGATCCGGACGTGTGCCTTCTCGGAAACAGGCTCTGCCGAGGACGAGAGCCATGAGATGTTCCTCCTCTGGGCAAGCCCGGGTCCCAGATCCTGTTGTGCCTGTGAATAGGCTGCAGGGGGACGGTGAAGACCAGCAACAGCTTTCAGGGCTGCCACCTTCCGTGTGGGACAAGGAGCTGGACGTGTGCCTTTCTGGAAACAGGCCGTACCGGGGATGAGAGCCATGAGATGTTCCTCCTCTGGCCAAGCCCGGGTCCCAGATCCTGTTGTGCCTGTGAATAGGCTGCAGGGGGACGGTGAAGACCAGCAACAGCTTCCAGGGCTGCCACCTTCCGTGTGGGACAAGGAGCCGGACGTGTGCCTTTTCGGAAACAAGTTCTGCCGAGGACGAGAGCCATGAGATGTTCCTCCTCTGGGCAAGCCCGGGTCCCAGATCCTGTTGTGCCTGTGAATAGGCTGCAGGGGGACGGTGAAGACCAGCAACAGCTTTCAGGGCTGCCACCTTCCGTGTGGGATAAGGAGCCGGACGTGTGCCTTTTCGGAATCAGGCTCTGCCGAGGACGAGAGCCATGAGATGTTCCTCCTCTGGGCAAGCCCGGGTCCAAATCCTGTTGTGCCTGTGAATAGGCTGCAGGGGGACGGTGAAGACCAGCAACAGCTTCCAGGGCTGCCACCTTCCGTGTGGGACAAGGAGCCGGACGTGTGCCTTTTCGGAAACAGGCTCTGCCGAGGACGAGAGCCATGAGATGTTCCTCCTCTGGGCAAGCCCGGGTCCCAGATCCTGTTGTGCCTGTGAATAGGCTGCAGGGGGACGGTGAAGACCAGCAACAGCTTTCAGGGCTGCCACCTTCCGTGTGGGACAATGAGCCGGTGTTGTGCCTTTTTGGAAACAGGCCCTGCCGAGGACGAGAGCCATGAGATGTTCCACCTCTGGGCAAGCCCCGGTCCTGAATCCTGTTGTGCCTGTGAATAGGCTGCAGGGGGACGGTGAAGACCAGCAACAGCTTTCAGGGCTGCCACCTTCCGTGTGGGACAAGGAGCCGGACGTGTGCCTTTTCGGAAACAGGCTCTGACGAGGACGAGAGCCATGAGATGTTCCTCCTCTGGGCAAGCCCGGGTCCCAGATGCTGTTGTGCCTGTGAATAGGCTGCAGGGGGACGGTGAAGACCAGCAACAGCTTTCACGGCTGCCACATTCCATGTGGGACAAGGAGCCGGACGTGTGCGTTTTCGGAAACAGGCTCTGCCGAGGACGAGAGCCATGAGATGTTCCTCCTCTGGGCAAGCCCGGGTCCTTAATCCTGTTGTGCCTGTGAATAGGTTGCAGGGGGACGGTGAAGACAAGCAACAGCTTTCAGGGCTGCCACCTTCCGTGTGGGACAATGAGTCGGTCTTGTGCCTTTCTGGAAACAGGCCGAGCCGAGGACGAGAGCCATGAGATGTTCCTCCTCTGGCCAAGCCCGGGTCCCAGATCCTGTTGTGCCTGTGAATAGGCTGCAGGGGGACGGTGAAGACCAGCAACAGCTTTCACGGCTGCCACATTCCATGTGGGACAAGGAGCCGGACGTGTGCGTTTTCGGAAACAGGCTCTGCCGAGGACGAGAGCCATGAGATGTTCCTCCTCTGGGCAAGCCCGGGTCTCAGATCCTGTTGTGCCTGTGAATAGGCTGCAGGGGGACGTTGAAGACCAGCAACAGCTTTCAGGGCTGCCACCTTCCGTGTGGGACAATGAGCCGGATGTGTGCCTTTCTGGAAACAGGCCCTGCCGAGGACGAGAGCCATGAGATGTTCCTCCTCTGGCCAAGCCCCGGTCCTGAATCCTGTTGTGCCTGTGAATAGGCTGCAGGGGGACGGTGAACACCAGCAACAGCTTTCACGGCTGCCAACTTCCGTGTGGGACAAGGAGCCGGACGTGTCTTTCTGGATACAGGCCCTGCCGAGGACGAGAGCCATGAGATGTTCCTCCTCTGGGCAAGAACGGGTCCCAGATCCTGTTGTGCCTGTGAATAGGCTGCAGGGGGACGGTGAAGACCAGCAACAGCTTTCAGGGCTGCCACCTTCCGTGTGGGACAATGAGCCGGTCTTGTGCCTTTTTGGAAACAGGCCCTGCCGAGGACGAGAGCCATGAGATGTTCCACCTCTGGGCAAGCCCCGGTCCTGAATCCTCTTGTGCCTGTGAATAGGCTGCAGGGGGACGGTGAAGACCAGCAACAGCTTTCAGGGCTGCCACCTTCCGTGTGGGACAAGGAGCCCGATGTGTGCCTTTTCGGAAACAGGCTCTGCCGAGGACGAGAGCCATGAGATGTTCCTCCTCTGGGCAAGCCCGCGTCCAAATCCTGTTGTGCCTGTGAATAGGCTGCAGGGGGACGGTGAAGACCAGCAACAGCTTTCAGGGCTGCCACATTCCATGTGGGACAAGGAGCCGGACGTGTGCATTTTCGGAAACAGGCTCTGCCGAGGACGAGAGCCATGAGATGTTCCTCCTCTGGGCAAGCTCGGGTCCTGAATCCTGTTGTGCCTGTGAATAGGCTGCAGGGGGACGGTGAAGACCAGCAACAGCTTTCACGGCTGCCACCCTCCGTGTGGGACAAGGAGCCGGACGTGTCTTTCTGGATACAGGCCCTGCCGAGGACGAGAGCCATGAGATGTTCCACCTCTGGGCAAGCCCGGGTCCTGAATCCTGTTGTGCCTGTGAATAGGCTGCAGGGGGACGGTGAAGACCAGCAACAGCTTTCACGGCTGCCACCTTCCGTGTGGTACAAGGAGTCGGTCTTGTGCCTTTAAGGAAACAGGCCCTGCCGAGGACGAGAGCCATGAGATGTTCCTCCTCTGGGCAAGCCCGGGTCCCAGATCCTGTTGTGCCTGTGAATAGGCTGCAGGGGGACGGTGAAGACCAGCAACAGCTTTCAGGGCTGCCACCTTCCGTGTGGGACAAGGAGCCGGACGTGTGCCTTTCTGGAAACAGGCCGTGCCGAGGACGAGAGCCATGAGATGTTCCTCCTCTGGGCAAACCCGGGTCTCAGATCCTGTTGTGCCTGTGAATAGGATGCAGGGGGACGGTGAAGACCAGCAACAGCTTTCACGGCTGCCACCTTCACTGTGGGACAAGGAGCCGGACGTGTTCCTTTCTGGAAACAGGCCGAGCCGAGGACGAGAGCCATGAGATGTTCCTCCTCTGGCCAAGCCCGGGTCCCAGATCCTGTTGTGCCTGTGAATAGGCTGCAGGGGGACGGTGAAGACCAGCAACAGCTTTCAGGGCTGCCACCTTCCGTGTGGGACAATGAGCCGGTCTTGTGCCTTTTTGGAAACAGGCCCTGCCGAGGACGAGAGCCATGAGATGTTCCACCTCTGGGCAAGCCCCGGTCCTGAATCCAGTTGTGCCTGTGAATAGGCTGCAGGGGGACGGTGAAGACCAGCAACAGCTTTCAGGGCTGCCACCTTCCGTGTGGGACAAGGAGCCGGATGTGTGCCTTTTCGGAAACAGGCCCTGCCGAGGACGAGAGCCATGAGATGTTCCTCCTCTGGGCAAGCCCGGGTCCCAGATCCTGTTGTGCCTGTGAATAGGCTGCAGGGGGACGGTGAACACCAGCAACAGCTTTCACGGCTGCCACCTTCCGTGTGGGACAAGGATCCGGACGTGTGCCTTCTCGGAAACAGGCTCTGCCGAGGACGAGAGCCATGAGATGTTCCTCCTCTGGGCAAGCCCGGGTCCCAGATCCTGTTGTGCCTGTGAATAGGCTGCAGGGGGACGGTGAAGACCAGCAACAGCTTTCAGGGCTGCCACCTTCCGTGTGGGACAAGGAGCTGGACGTGTGCCTTTCTGGAAACAGGCCGTACCGGGGATGAGAGCCATGAGATGTTCCTCCTCTGGCCAAGCCCGGGTCCCAGATCCTGTTGTGCCTGTGAATAGGCTGCAGGGGGACGGTGAAGACCAGCAACAGCTTCCAGGGCTGCCACCTTCCGTGTGGGACAAGGAGCCGGACGTGTGCCTTTTCGGAAACAAGTTCTGCCGAGGACGAGAGCCATGAGATGTTCCACCTCTGGGCAAGCCCCGGTCCTGAATCCTGTTGTGCCTGTGAATAGGCTGCAGGGGGACGGTGAAGACCAGCAACAGCTTTCAGGGCTGCCACCTTCCGTGTGGGACAAGGAGCCGGACGTGTGCGTTTTCGGAAACAGGCTCTGACGAGGACGAGAGCCATGAGATGTTCCTCCTCTGGGCAAGCCCGCGTCCAAATCCTGTTGTGCCTGTGAATAGGCTGCAGGGGGACGGTGAAGACCAGCAACAGCTTTCACGGCTGCCACATTCCATGTGGGACAAGGAGCCGGACGTGTGCGTTTTCGGAAACAGGCTCTGCCGAGGACGAGAGCCATGAGATGTTCCTCCTCTGGGCAAGCCCGGGTCCTTAATCCTGTTGTGCCTGTGAATAGGTTGCAGGGGGACGGTGAAGACAAGCAACAGCTTTCAGGGCTGCCACCTTCCGTGTGGGACAATGAGTCGGTCTTGTGCCTTTATGGAAACAGGCCCTGCCGAGGACGAGAGCCATGAGATGTTCCTCCTCTGGCCAAGCCCGGGTCCCAGATCCTGTTGTGCCTGTGAATAGGCTGCAGGGGGACGGTGAAGACCAGCAACAGCTTTCACGGCTGCCACATTCCATGTGGGACAAGGAGCCGGACGTGTGCGTTTTCGGAAACAGGCTCTGCCGAGGACGAGAGCCATGAGATGTTCCTCCTCTGGGCAAGCCCGGGTCTCAGATCCTGTTGTGCCTGTGAATAGGCTGCAGGGGGACGGTGAACACCAGCAACAGCTTTCACGGCTGCCACCTTCACTGTGGGACAAGGAGCCGGACGTGTTCCTTTCTGGAAACAGGCCGAGCCGAGGACGAGAGCCATGAGATGTTCCTCCTCTGGCCAAGCCCGGGTCCCAGATCCTGTTGTGCCTGTGAATAGGCTGCAGGGGGACGGTGAAGACCAGCAACAGCTTTCAGGGCTGCCACCTTCCGTGTGGGATAAGGAGTCGGACGTGTGCCTTTTCGGAATCAGGCTCTGCCGAGGACGAGAGCCATGAGATGTTCCTCCTCTGGGCAAGCCCGGGTCCCAGATCCTGTTGTGCCTGTGAATAGGCTGCAGGGGGACGTTGAAGACCAGCAACAGCTTTCAGGGCTGCCACCTTCCGTGTGGGACAATGAGCCGGATGTGTGCCTTTCTGGAAACAGGCCCTGCCGAGGACGAGAGCCATGAGATGTTCCTCCTCTGGCCAAGCCCCGGTCCTGAATCCTGTTGTGCCTGTGAATAGGCTGCAGGGGGACGGTGAAGACCAGCAACAGCTTTCAGGGCTGCCACCATCCGTGTGGGACAAGGAGCCGGACGTGTCTTTCTGGATACAGGCCCTGCCGAGGACGAGAGCCATGAGATGTTCCTCCTCTGGGCAAGCCCGGGTCCCAGATCCTGTTGTGCCTGTGAATAGGCTGCAGGGGGACGGTGAAGACCAGCAACAGCTTTCAGGGCTGCCACCTTCCGTGTGGGTCAATGAGCCGGTCTTGTGCCTTTTTGGAAACAGGCCCTGCCGAGGACGAGAGCCATGAGATGTTCCACCTCTGGGCAAGCCCCGGTCCTGAATCCTCTTGTGCCTGTGAATAGGCTGCAGGGGGACGGTGAAGACCAGCAACAGCTTTCAGGGCTGCCACCTTCCGTGTGGGACAAGGAGCCCGATGTGTGCCTTTTCGGAAACAGGCTCTGCCGAGGACGAGAGCCATGAGATGTTCCTCCTCTGGGCAAGCCCGCGTCCAAATCCTGTTGTGCCTGTGAATAGGCTGCAGGGGGACGGTGAAGACCAGCAACAGCTTTCAGGGCTGCCACATTCCATGTGGGACAAGGAGCCGGACGTGTGCATTTTCGGAAACAGGCTCTGCCGAGGACGAGAGCCATGAGATGTTCCTCCTCTGGGCAAGCCCGGGTCCCAGATCCTGTTGTGCCTGTGAATAGGCTGCAGGGGGACGGTGAAGACCAGCAACAGCTTCCAGGGCTGCCACCTTCCGTGTGGGACAAGGAGCCGGACGTGTGCCTTTCTGGAAACAGGCCGTGCCGAGGACGAGAGCCATGAGATGTTCCTCCTCTGGGCAAACCCGGGTCTCAGATCCTGTTGTGCCTGTGAATAGGATGCAGGGGGACGGTGAAGACCAGCAACAGCTTTCACGGCTGCCACCTTCACTGTGGGACAAGGAGCCGGACGTGTTCCTTTCTGGAAACAGGCCGAGCCGAGGACGAGAGCCATGAGATGTTCCTCCTCTGGCCAAGCCCGGGTCCCAGATCCTGTTGTGCCTGTGAATAGGCTGCAGGGGGACGGTGAAGACCAGCAACAGCTTTCAGGGCTGCCACCTTCCGTGTGGGACAATGAGCCGGTCTTGTGCCTTTTTGGAAACAGGCCCTGCCGAGGACGAGAGCCATGAGATGTTCCACCTCTGGGCAAGCCCCGGTCCTGAATCCTGTTGTGCCTGTGAATAGGCTGCAGGGGGACGGTGAAGACCAGCAACAGCTTTCAGGGCTGCCACCTTCCGTGTGGGACAAGGAGCCGGATGTGTGCCTTCTCGGAAACAGGCCCTGCCGAGGACGAGAGCCATGAGATGTTCCTCCTCTGGGCAAGCCCGGGTCCCAGATCCTGTTGTGCCTGTGAATAGGCTGCAGGGGGACGGTGAACACCAGCACCAGCTTTCACGGCTGCCACCTTCCGTGTGGGACAAGGATCCGGACGTGTGCCTTCTCGGAAACAGGCTCTGCCGAGGACGAGAGCCATGAGATGTTCCTCCTCTGGGCAAGCCCGGGTCCCAGATCCTGTTGTGCCTGTGAATAGGCTGCAGGGGGACGGTGAAGACCAGCAACAGCTTTCAGGGCTGCCACCTTCCGTGTGGGACAAGGAGCTGGACGTGTGCCTTTCTGGAAACAGGCCGTACCGGGGATGAGAGCCATGAGATGTTCCTCCTCTGGCCAAGCCCGGGTCCCAGATCCTGTTGTGCCTGTGAATAGGCTGCAGGGGGACGGTGAAGACCAGCAACAGCTTCCAGGGCTGCCACCTTCCGTGTGGGACAAGGAGCCGGACGTGTGCCTTTTCGGAAACAAGTTCTGCCGAGGACGAGAGCCATGAGATGTTCCTCCTCTGGGCAAGCCCGGGTCCCAGATCCTGTTGTGCCTGTGAATAGGCTGCAGGGGGACGGTGAAGACCAGCAACAGCTTTCAGGGCTGCCACCTTCCGTGTGGGATAAGGAGCCGGACGTGTGCCTTTTCGGAATCAGGCTCTGCCGAGGACGAGAGCCATGAGATGTTCCTCCTCTGGGCAAGCCCGGGTCCAAATCCTGTTGTGCCTGTGAATAGGCTGCAGGGGGACGGTGAAGACCAGCAACAGCTTCCAGGGCTGCCACCTTCCGTGTGGGACAAGGAGCCGGACGTGTGCCTTTTCGGAAACAGGCTCTGCCGAGGACGAGAGCCATGAGATGTTCCTCCTCTGGGCAAGCCCGGGTCCCAGATCCTGTTGTGCCTGTGAATAGGCTGCAGGGGGACGGTGAAGACCAGCAACAGCTTTCAGGGCTGCCACCTTCCGTGTGGGACAATGAGCCGGTGTTGTGCCTTTTTGGAAACAGGCCCTGCCGAGGACGAGAGCCATGAGATGTTCCACCTCTGGGCAAGCCCCGGTCCTGAATCCTGTTGTGCCTGTGAATAGGCTGCAGGGGGACGGTGAAGACCAGCAACAGCTTTCAGGGCTGCCACCTTCCGTGTGGGACAAGGAGCCGGACGTGTGCCTTTTCGGAAACAGGCTCTGACGAGGACGAGAGCCATGAGATGTTCCTCCTCTGGGCAAGCCCGCGTCCAAATCCTGTTGTGCCTGTGAATAGGCTGCAGGGGGACGGTGAAGACCAGCAACAGCTTTCACGGCTGCCACATTCCATGTGGGACAAGGAGCCGGACGTGTGCGTTTTCGGAAACAGGCTCTGCCGAGGACGAGAGCCATGAGATGTTCCTCCTCTGGGCAAGCCCGGGTCCTTAATCCTGTTGTGCCTGTGAATAGGTTGCAGGGGGACGGTGAAGACAAGCAACAGCTTTCAGGGCTGCCACCTTCCGTGTGGGACAATGAGTCGGTCTTGTGCCTTTATGGAAACAGGCCCTGCCGAGGACGAGAGCCATGAGATGTTCCTCCTCTGGCCAAGCCCGGGTCCCAGATCCTGTTGTGCCTGTGAATAGGCTGCAGGGGGACGGTGAAGACCAGCAACAGCTTTCACGGCTGCCACATTCCATGTGGGACAAGGAGCCGGACGTGTGCGTTTTCGGAAACAGGCTCTGCCGAGGACGAGAGCCATGAGATGTTCCTCCTCTGGGCAAGCCCGGGTCTCAGATCCTGTTGTGCCTGTGAATAGGCTGCAGGGGGACGGTGAACACCAGCAACAGCTTTCACGGCTGCCACCTTCACTGTGGGACAAGGAGCCGGACGTGTTCCTTTCTGGAAACAGGCCGAGCCGAGGACGAGAGCCATGAGATGTTCCTCCTCTGGCCAAGCCCGGGTCCCAGATCCTGTTGTGCCTGTGAATAGGCTGCAGGGGGACGGTGAAGACCAGCAACAGCTTTCAGGGCTGCCACCTTCCGTGTGGGATAAGGAGTCGGACGTGTGCCTTTTCGGAATCAGGCTCTGCCGAGGACGAGAGCCATGAGATGTTCCTCCTCTGGGCAAGCCCGGGTCCCAGATCCTGTTGTGCCTGTGAATAGGCTGCAGGGGGACGTTGAAGACCAGCAACAGCTTTCAGGGCTGCCACCTTCCGTGTGGGACAATGAGCCGGATGTGTGCCTTTCTGGAAACAGGCCCTGCCGAGGACGAGAGCCATGAGATGTTCCTCCTCTGGCCAAGCCCCGGTCCTGAATCCTGTTGTGCCTGTGAATAGGCTGCAGGGGGACGGTGAACACCAGCAACAGCTTTCACGGCTGCCAACTTCCGTGTGGGACAAGGAGCCGGACGTGTCTTTCTGGATACAGGCCCTGCCGAGGACGAGAGCCATGAGATGTTCCTCCTCTGGCCAAGCCCGGGTCCCAGATCCTGTTGTGCCTGTGAATAGGCTGCAGGGGGACGGTGAAGACCAGCAACAGCTTTCAGGGCTGCCACCTTCCGTGTGGGACAATGAGCCGGTCTTGTGCCTTTTTGGAAACAGGCCCTGCCGAGGACGAGAGCCATGAGATGTTCCACCTCTGGGCAAGCCCCGGTCCTGAATCCTCTTGTGCCTGTGAATAGGCTGCAGGGGGACGGTGAAGACCAGCAACAGCTTTCAGGGCTGCCACCTTCCGTGTGGGACAAGGAGCCCGATGTGTGCCTTTTCGGAAACAGGCTCTGCCGAGGACGAGAGCCATGAGATGTTCCTCCTCTGGGCAAGCCCGCGTCCAAATCCTGTTGTGCCTGTGAATAGGCTGCAGGGGGACGGTGAAGACCAGCAACAGCTTTCAGGGCTGCCACATTCCATGTGGGACAAGGAGCCGGACGTGTGCATTTTCGGAAACAGGCTCTGCCGAGGACGAGAGCCATGAGATGTTCCTCCTCTGGGCAAGCTCGGGTCCTGAATCCTGTTGTGCCTGTGAATAGGCTGCAGGGGGACGGTGAAGACCAGCAACAGCTTTCACGGCTGCCACCCTCCGTGTGGGACAAGGAGCCGGACGTGTCTTTCTGGATACAGGCCCTGCCGAGGACGAGAGCCATGAGATGTTCCACCTCTGGGCAAGCCCGGGTCCTGAATCCTGTTGTGCCTGTGAATAGGCTGCAGGGGGACGGTGAAGACCAGCAACAGCTTTCACGGCTGCCACCTTCCGTGTGGTACAAGGAGTCGGTCTTGTGCCTTTAAGGAAACAGGCCCTGCCGAGGACGAGAGCCATGAGATGTTCCTCCTCTGGGCAAGCCCGGGTCCCAGATCCTGTTGTGCCTGTGAATAGGCTGCAGGGGGACGGTGAAGACCAGCAACAGCTTCCAGGGCTGCCACCTTCCGTGTGGGACAAGGAGCCGGACGTGTGCCTTTCTGGAAACAGGCCGTGCCGAGGACGAGAGCCATGAGATGTTCCTCCTCTGGGCAAACCCGGGTCTCAGATCCTGTTGTGCCTGTGAATAGGATGCAGGGGGACGGTGAAGACCAGCAACAGCTTTCACGGCTGCCACCTTCACTGTGGGACAAGGAGCCGGACGTGTTCCTTTCTGGAAACAGGCCGAGCCGAGGACGAGAGCCATGAGATGTTCCTCCTCTGGCCAAGCCCGGGTCCCAGATCCTGTTGTGCCTGTGAATAGGCTGCAGGGGGACGGTGAAGACCAGCAACAGCTTTCAGGGCTGCCACCTTCCGTGTGGGACAATGAGCCGGTCTTGTGCCTTTTTGGAAACAGGCCCTGCCGAGGACGAGAGCCATGAGATGTTCCACCTCTGGGCAAGCCCCGGTCCTGAATCCTGTTGTGCCTGTGAATAGGCTGCAGGGGGACGGTGAAGACCAGCAACAGCTTTCAGGGCTGCCACCTTCCGTGTGGGACAAGGAGCCGGATGTGTGCCTTTTCGGAAACAGGCCCTGCCGAGGACGAGAGCCATGAGATGTTCCTCCTCTGGGCAAGCCCGGGTCCCAGATCCTGTTGTGCCTGTGAATAGGCTGCAGGGGGACGGTGAACACCAGCAACAGCTTTCACGGCTGCCACCTTCCGTGTGGGACAAGGATCCGGACGTGTGCCTTCTCGGAAACAGGCTCTGCCGAGGACGAGAGCCATGAGATGTTCCTCCTCTGGGCAAGCCCGGGTCCCAGATCCTGTTGTGCCTGTGAATAGGCTGCAGGGGGACGGTGAAGACCAGCAACAGCTTTCAGGGCTGCCACCTTCCGTGTGGGACAAGGAGCTGGACGTGTGCCTTTCTGGAAACAGGCCGTACCGGGGATGAGAGCCATGAGATGTTCCTCCTCTGGCCAAGCCCGGGTCCCAGATCCTGTTGTGCCTGTGAATAGGCTGCAGGGGGACGGTGAAGACCAGCAACAGCTTCCAGGGCTGCCACCTTCCGTGTGGGACAAGGAGCCGGACGTGTGCCTTTTCGGAAACAAGTTCTGCCGAGGACGAGAGCCATGAGATGTTCCTCCTCTGGGCAAGCCCGGGTCCCAGATCCTGTTGTGCCTGTGAATAGGCTGCAGGGGGACGGTGAACACCAGCAACAGCTTTCACGGCTGCCACCTTCACTGTGGGACAAGGAGCCGGACGTGTTCCTTTCTAGAAACAGGCCGAGCCGAGGACGAGAGCCATGAGATGTTCCACCTCTGGGCAAGCCCGGGTCCCAGATCCTGTTGTGCTTGTGAATAGGCTGCAGGGGGACGGTGAAGACCAGCAACAGCTTTCAGGGCTGCCACCTTCCGTGTGGGACAATGAGCCGGTCTTGTGCCTTTTTGGAAACAGGCCCTGCCGAGGACGAGAGCCATGAGATGTTCCACCTCTGGGCAAGCCCCGGTCCTGAATCCTCTTGTGCCTGTGAATAGGCTGCAGGGGGACGGTGAAGACCAGCAACAGCTTTCAGGGCTGCCACCTTCCGTGTGGGACAAGGAGCCCGATGTGTGCCTTTTCGGAAACAGGCTCTGACGAGGACGAGAGCCATGAGATGTTCCTCCTCTGGGCAAGCCCGCGTCCAAATCCTGTTGTGCCTGTGAATAGGCTGCAGGGGGACGGTGAAGACCAGCAACAGCTTTCAGGGCTGCCACCTTCCGTGTGGGACAAGGAGCCGGACGTGTGCATTTTCGGAAACAGGCCCTGCCGAGGACGAGAGCCATGAGATGTTCCTCCTCTGGGCAAGCCCGGGTCCCAGATCCTGTTGTGCTTGTGAATAGGCTGCAGGGGGACGGTGAAGACCAGCAACAGCTTTCAGGGCTGCCACCTTCCGTGTGGGACAATGAGCCGGTCTTGTGCCTTTTTGGAAACAGGCCCTGCCGAGGACGAGAGCCATGAGATGTTCCACCTCTGGGCAAGCCCCGGTCCTGAATCCTCTTGTGCCTGTGAATAGGCTGCAGGGGGACGGTGAAGACCAGCAACAGCTTTCAGGGCTGCCACATTCCATGTGGGACAAGGAGCCGGACGTGTGCATTTTCGGAAACAGGCTCTGCCGAGGACGAGAGCCATGAGATGTTCCTCCTCTGGGCAAGCTCGGGTCCTGAATCCTGTTGTGTCTGTGAATAGGCTGCAGGGGGACGGTGAAGACCAGCAACAGCTTTCACGGCTGCCACCCTCCGTGTGGGACAAGGAGCCGGACGTGTCTTTCTGGATACAGGCCCTGCCGAGGACGAGAGCCATGAGATGTTCCACCTCTGGGCAAGCCCGGGTCCTGAATCCTGTTGTGCCTGTGAATAGGCTGCAGGGGGACGGTGAAGACCAGCAACAGCTTTCACGGCTGCCACCTTCCGTGTGGTACAAGGAGTCGGTCTTGTGCCTTTAAGGAAACAGGCCCTGCCGAGGACGAGAGCCATGAGATGTTCCTCCTCTGGGCAAGCCCGGGTCCCAGATCCTGTTGTGCCTGTGAATAGGCTGCAGGGGGACGGTGAAGACCAGCAACAGCTTCCAGGGCTGCCACCTTCCGTGTGGGACAAGGAGCCGGACGTGTGCCTTTCTGGAAACAGGCCGTGCCGAGGACGAGAGCCATGAGATGTTCCTCCTCTGGGCAAACCCGGGTCTCAGATCCTGTTGTGCCTGTGAATAGGATGCAGGGGGACGGTGAAGACCAGCAACAGCTTTCACGGCTGCCACCTTCCGTGTGGGACAATGAGCCGGTCTTGTGCCTTTTTGGAAACAGGCCCTGCCGAGGACGAGAGCCATGAGATGTTCCACTTCTGGGCAAGCCCCGGTCCTGAATCCTGTTGTGCCTGTGAATAGGCTGCAGGGGGACGGTGAAGACCAGCAACAGCTTTCAGGGCTGCCACCTTCCGTGTGGGACAAGGAGCCTGATGTGTGCCTTTTCGGAAACAGGCCCTGCCGAGGACGAGAGCCATGAGATGTTCCTCCTCTGGGCAAGCCCGGGTCCCAGATCCTGTTGTGCCTGTGAATAGGCTGCAGGGGGACGGTGAACACCAGCAACAGCTTTCACGGCTGCCACCTTCCGTGTGGGACAAGGAGCCGGACGTGTGCCTTCTCGGAAACAGGCTCTGCCGAGGACGAGAGCCATGAGATGTTCCTCCTCTGGGCAAGCCCGGGTCCCAGATCCTGTTGTGCCTGTGAATAGGCTGCAGGGGGACGGTGAAGACCAGCAACAGCTTTCAGGGCTGCCACCTTCCGTGTGGGACAAGGAGCTGGACGTGTGCCTTTCTGGAAACAGGCCGTACCGGGGATGAGAGCCATGAGATGTTCCTCCTCTGGCCAAGCCCGGGTCCCAGATCCTGTTGTGCCTGTGAATAGGCTGCAGGGGGACGGTGAAGACCAGCAACAGCTTTCACGGCTGCCACCTTCAGTGTGGGACAAGGAGCCGGACGTGTGCCTTTCTGGAAACAGGCCGTGCCGAGGACGAGAGCCATGAGATGTTCCTCCTCTGGCCAAGCCCGGGTCCCAAATCCTGTTGTGCCTGTGAATAGGCTGCAGGGGGACGGTGAAGACCAGCAACAGCTTTCAGGGCTGCCACCTTCCGTGTGGGACAAGGAGCCGGATGTGTGCCTTTTCGGAAACAGGCTCTGCCAAGGACGTCAGCCATGAGATGTTCCTCCTCTGGGCAAGCCCGGGTCCCAGATCCTGTTGTGCCTGTGAATAGGCTGCAGGGGGACGGTGAAGACCAGCAACAGCTTCCAGGGCTGCCACCTTCCGTGTGGGACAAGGAGCCGGACGTGTGCCTTTTCGGAAACAAGTTCTGCCGAGGACGAGAGCCATGAGATGTTCCTCCTCTGGGCAAGCCCGGGTCCCAGATCCTGTTGTGCCTGTGAATAGGCTGCAGGGGGACGGTGAACACCAGCAACAGCTTTCACGGGGGACACCTTCACTGTGGGACAAGTAGCCGGACGTGTTCCTTTCTGGAAACAGGCCGAGCCGAGGACGAGAGCCATGAGATGTTCCTCCTCTGGCCAAGCCCGGGTCCCAGATCCTGTTGTGCCTGTGAATAGGCTGCAGGGGGACGGTGAAGACCAGCAACAGCTTTCAGGGCTGCCACCTTCCGTGTGGGACAAGGACCCGGATGTGTGCCTTCTCGGAAACAGGCCCTGCCGAGGACGTGAGCCATGAGATGTTCCTCCTCTGGGCAAGCCCCGGTCCTGAATCCTGTTGTGCCTGTGAATAGGCTGCAGGGGGATGGTGAAGACCAGCAACAGCTTTCAGGGCTGCCACCTTCCGTGTGGGACAAGGAGCCGGACGTGTCTATCTGGATACAGGCCCTGCCGAGGACGAGAGCCATGAGATGTTCCTCCTCTGGGCAAGCCCGGGTCCCAGATCCTGTTGTGCCTGTGAATAGGCTGCAGGGGGACGGTGAAGACCAGCAACAGCTTTCACGGCTGCCACCTTCCGTGTGGGACAAGGAGCCGGACGTGTGCCTTCTCGGAAACAGGCTCTGCCGAGGTCGAGAGCCATGAGATGTTCCTCCTCTGGGCAAGCCCGGGTCCCAGATCCTGTTGTGCCTGTGAATAGGCTGCAGGGGGACGGTGAACACCAGCAAGAGCTTTCACGGCTGCCACCTTCACTGTGGGACAAGGAGCCGGACGTGTTCATTTCTGGAAACAGGCCGTGCCGAGGACGAGAGCCATGAGATGTTCCTCCTCTGGCCAAGCCCGGGTCCCAGATCCTGTTGTGCCTGTGAATAGGCTGCAGGGGGACGGTGAAGACCAGCAACAGCATTCAGGGCTGCCACCATCCGTGTGGGACAAGGAGCCAGACGTGTGCCTTTTCGGAAACAGGCTCTGCCGAGGACGAGAGCCATGAGATGTTCCTCCTCTGGGCAAGCCCGGGTCCCAGATCCTGTTGTGCCTGTGAATAGGCTGCAGGGGGACGGTGAAGACCAGCAACAGCTTTCAGGGCTGCCACCTTCCGTGTGGGACAATGAGCCGGTGTTGTGCCTTTTTGGAAACAGGCCCTGCCGAGGACGAGAGCCATGAGATGTTCCACCTCTGGGCAAGCCCCGGTCCTGAATCCTGTTGTGCCTGTGAATAGGCTGCAGGGGGATGGTGAAGACCAGCAACAGCTTTCAGGGCTGCCACCTTCCGTGTGGGTCAAAGAGCCGGATGTGTGCCTTTTCGGAAACAGGCTCTGACGAGGACGAGAGCCATGAGATGTTCCTCCTCTGGGCAAGCCCGCGTCCAAATCCTGTTGTGCCTGTGAATAGGGTGCAGGGGGACGGTGAAGAAAAGCAACAGCTTTCACGGCTGCCACATTCCATGTGGGACAAGGAGCCGGACGTGTGTGTTTTCGGAAACAGGCTCTGCCGAGGACGAGAGCCATGAGATGTTCCACCTCTGGGCAAGCCCGGGTCCTGAATCCTGTTGTGCCTGTGAATAGGCTGCAGGGGGACGGTGAACACCAGCAACAGCTTTCACGGCTGCCACCTTCCGTGTGGTAAAAGGAGTCGGTCTTGTGCCTTTAAGGAAACAGGCCCTGCCGAGGACGAGAGCCATGAGATGTTCCTCCTCTGGGCAAGCCCGGGTCCCAGATCCTGTTGTGCCTGTGAATAGGCTGCAGGGGGACAGTGAAGACCAGCAACAGCTTCCAGGGCTGCCACCTTCCGTGTGGGACAAGGAGCCGGACGTGTGCCTTTCTGGAAACAGGCCGTGCCGAGGACGAGAGCCATGAGATGTTCCTCCTCTGGGCAAACCCGGGTCTCAGATCCTGTTGTGCCTGTGAATAGGATGCAGGGGGACGGTGAAGACCAGCAACAGCTTTCACGGCTGCCACCTTCACTGTGGGACAAGGAGCCGGACGTGTTCCTTTCTGGAAACAGGCCGAGCCGATGACGAGAGCCATGAGATGTTCCTCCTCTGGCCAAGCCCGGGTCCCAGATCCTGTTGTGCCTGTGAATAGGCTGCAGGGGGACGGTGAAGACCAGCAACAGCTTTCAGGGCTGCCACCTTCCGTGTGGGATAACGAGTCGGACGTGTGCCTTTTTGGAAACAGGCCCTGCCGAGGACGAGAGCCATGAGATGTTCCTCCTCTCAGCAAGCCCGGGTCCCAGATGCTGTTGTGCCTGTGAATAGGCTGCAGGGGGACGGTGAAGACCAGCAACAGCTTTCAGGGCTGCCACCTTCCGTGTGGGACAATGAGCCGGTCTTGTGCCTTTTTGGAAACAGGCCGTGCCGAGGACGAGAGCCATGAGATGTTCCACCTCTGGGCAAGCCCCGGTCCTGAATCCTGTTGTGCCTGTGAATAGGCTGCAGGGGGACGGTGAAGACCAGCAACAGCTTTCAGGGCTGCCACCTTCCATGTGGGACAAGGAGCCCGATGTGTGCCTTTTCGGAAACAGGCTATGACGAGGACGAGAGCCATGAGATGTTCCTCCTCTGGGCAAGCCCGCGTCCAAATCCTGTTGTGCCTGTGAATAGGCTGCAGGGGGACGGTGAAGACCAGCAACAGCTTTCACGGCTGCCACCTTCCGTGTGGGACAAAGAGCCGGTGTTGTGCCTTTTTGGAAACAGGCCCTGCCGAGGACGAGAGCCATGAGATGTTCCTCCTCTGGCCAAGCCCGGGTCCCAGATCCTGTTGTGCCTGTGAATAGGCTGCAGGGGGATGGTGAAGACCAGCAACAGCTTCCAGGGCTGCCACATTCCGTGTGGGACAAGGAGCCGGACGTGTGCCTTTTCGGAAACAAGCTCTGACGAGGACGAGAGCCATGAGATGTTCCTCCTCTGGGCAAGCCCGGGTCCCAGATCCTGTTGTGCCTGTGAATAGGCTGCAGGGGGACGGTGAACACCAGCAACAGCTTTCACGGCTGCCACCTTCACTGTGGGACAAGGAGCCGGACGTGTTCCTTTCTGGAAACAGGCCGAGCCGAGGACGAGAGCCATGAGATGTTCCTCCTCTGGCCAAGCCCGGGTCCCAGATCCTGTTGTGCCTGTGAATAGGCTGCAGGGGGACGGTGAAGACCAGCAACAGCTTTCAGGGCTGCCACCTTCCGTGTGGGACAAGGAGCCCGATGTGTGCCTTTTCGGAATCAGGCTCTGCCGAGGACGAGAGCCATGAGATGTTCCACCTCTGGGCAAGCCCCGGTCCTGAATCCTGTTGTGCCTGTGAATAGGCTGCAGGGGGACGGTGAAGACCAGCAACAGCTTTCAGGGCTGCCACATTCCATGTGGTACAAGGAGCCGGACGTGTGCATTTTCGGAAACAGGCTCTGCCGAGGACGAGAGCCATGAGATGTTCCACCTCTGGGCAAGCTCGGGTCCTGAATCCTGTTGTGCCTGTGAATAGGCTGCAGGGGGACGGTGAAGACCAGCAACAGCTTTCAGGGCTGCCACCCTCCGTGTGGGACAAGGAGCCGGACGTGTCTTTCTGGATAAAGGCCCTGCCGAGGACGAGAGCCATGAGATGTTCCTCCTCTGGCCAAGCCCGGGTCCCAGATCCTGTTGTGCCTGTGAATAGGCTGCAGGGGGACGGTGAAGACCAGCAACAGCTTTCAGGGCTGCCACCTTCCGTGTGGGATAAGGAGCCGGACGTGTGCCTTTTCGGAATCAGGCTCAGCCGAGGACGAGAGCCATGAGATGTTCCTCCTCTGGGCAAGCCCGGGTCCAAATCCTGTTGTGCCTGTGAATAGGCTGCAGGGGGACGGTGAAGACCAGCAACAGCTTTCAGGGCTGCCACCTTCCGTGTGGGACAATGAGCCGGTCTTGTGCCTTTTTGGAAACAGGCCCTGCCGAGGACGAGAGCCATGAGATGTTCCACCTCTGGGCAAGCCCCGGTCCTGAATCCTCTTGTGCCTGTGAATAGGCTGCAGGGGGACGGTGAAGACCAGCAACAGCTTTCAGGGCTGCCACCTTCCGTGTGGGACAAGGAGCCGGATGTGTGCCTTTTCGGAAACAGCCTCTGCCGAGGACGAGAGCGATGAGATGTTCCTCCTCTGGGCAAGCCCGGGTCCCAGATCCTGTTGTGCCTGTGAATAGGCTGCAGGGGGACGGTGAAGACCAGCAACAGCTTTCAGGGCTGCCACCTTCCGTGTGGGACAAGGAGCCTGATGTGTGCCTTTTCGGAAACAGGCCCTGCCGAGGACGAGAGCCATGAGATGTTCCTCCTCTGGGCAAACCCGGGTCTCAGATCCTGTTGTGCCTGTGAATAGGATGCAGGGGGACGGTGAAGACCAGCAACAGCTTTCACGGCTGCCACCTTCACTGTGGGACAAGGAGCCGGACGTGTTCCTTTCTGGAAACAGGCCGAGCCGATGACGAGAGCCATGAGATGTTCCTCCTCTGGCCAAGCCCGGGTCCCAGATCCTGTTGTGCCTGTGAATAGGCTGCAGGGGGACGGTGAAGACCAGCAACAGCTTTCAGGGCTGCCACCTTCCGTGTGGGACAAGGAGCCTGATGTGTGCCTTTTCGGAAACAGGCCCTGCCGAGGACGAGAGCCATGAGATGTTCCTCCTCTGGGCAAGCCCGGGTCCCAGATCCTGTTGTGCCTGTGAATAGGCTGCAGGGGGACGGTGAACACCAGCAACAGCTTTCACGGCTGCCACCTTCCGTGTGGGACAAGGAGCCGGACGTGTGCCTTCTCGGAAACAGGCTCTGCCGAGGACGAGAGCCATGAGATGTTCCTCCTCTGGGCAAGCCCGGGTCCCAGATCCTGTTGTGCCTGTGAATAGGCTGCAGGGGGACGGTGAAGACCAGCAACAGCTTTCAGGGCTGCCACCTTCCGTGTGGGACAAGGAGCTGGACGTGTGCCTTTCTGGAAACAGGCCGTACCGGGGATGAGAGCCATGAGATGTTCCTCCTCTGGCCAAGCCCGGGTCCCAGATCCTGTTGTGCCTGTGAATAGGCTGCAGGGGGACGGTGAAGACCAGCAACAGCTTTCACGGCTGCCACCTTCAGTGTGGGACAAGGAGCCGGACGTGTGCCTTTCTGGAAACAGGCCGTGCCGAGGACGAGAGCCATGAGATGTTCCTCCTCTGGCCAAGCCCGGGTCCCAAATCCTGTTGTGCCTGTGAATAGGCTGCAGGGGGACGGTGAAGACCAGCAACAGCTTTCAGGGCTGCCACCTTCCGTGTGGGACAAGGAGCCGGATGTGTGCCTTTTCGGAAACAGGCTCTGCCAAGGACGTCAGCCATGAGATGTTCCTCCTCTGGGCAAGCCCGGGTCCCAGATCCTGTTGTGCCTGTGAATAGGCTGCAGGGGGACGGTGAAGACCAGCAACAGCTTCCAGGGCTGCCACCTTCCGTGTGGGACAAGGAGCCGGACGTGTGCCTTTTCGGAAACAAGTTCTGCCGAGGACGAGAGCCATGAGATGTTCCTCCTCTGGGCAAGCCCGGGTCCCAGATCCTGTTGTGCCTGTGAATAGGCTGCAGGGGGACGGTGAACACCAGCAACAGCTTTCACGGGGGACACCTTCACTGTGGGACAAGTAGCCGGACGTGTTCCTTTCTGGAAACAGGCCGAGCCGAGGACGAGAGCCATGAGATGTTCCTCCTCTGGCCAAGCCCGGGTCCCAGATCCTGTTGTGCCTGTGAATAGGCTGCAGGGGGACGGTGAAGACCAGCAACAGCTTTCAGGGCTGCCACCTTCCGTGTGGGACAAGGACCCGGATGTGTGCCTTCTCGGAAACAGGCCCTGCCGAGGACGTGAGCCATGAGATGTTCCTCCTCTGGGCAAGCCCCGGTCCTGAATCCTGTTGTGCCTGTGAATAGGCTGCAGGGGGATGGTGAAGACCAGCAACAGCTTTCAGGGCTGCCACCTTCCGTGTGGGACAAGGAGCCGGACGTGTCTTTCTGGATACAGGCCCTGCCGAGGACGAGAGCCATGAGATGTTCCTCCTCTGGGCAAGCCCGGGTCCCAGATCCTGTTGTGCCTGTGAATAGGCTGCAGGGGGACGGTGAAGACCAGCAACAGCTTTCACGGCTGCCACCTTCCGTGTGGGACAAGGAGCCGGACGTGTGCCTTCTCGGAAACAGGCTCTGCCGAGGTCGAGAGCCATGAGATGTTCCTCCTCTGGGCAAGCCCGGGTCCCAGATCCTGTTGTGCCTGTGAATAGGCTGCAGGGGGACGGTGAACACCAGCAAGAGCTTTCACGGCTGCCACCTTCACTGTGGGACAAGGAGCCGGACGTGTTCATTTCTGGAAACAGGCCGTGCCGAGGACGAGAGCCATGAGATGTTCCTCCTCTGGCCAAGCCCGGGTCCCAGATCCTGTTGTGCCTGTGAATAGGCTGCAGGGGGACGGTGAAGACCAGCAACAGCTTCCAGGGCTGCCACCATCCGTGTGGGACAAGGAGCCAGACGTGTGCCTTTTCGGAAACAGGCTCTGCCGAGGACGAGAGCCATGAGATGTTCCTCCTCTGGGCAAGCCCGGGTCCCAGATCCTGTTGTGCCTGTGAATAGGCTGCAGGGGGACGGTGAAGACCAGCAACAGCTTTCAGGGCTGCCACCTTCCGTGTGGGACAATGAGCCGGTGTTGTGCCTTTTTGGAAACAGGCCCTGCCGAGGACGAGAGCCATGAGATGTTCCACCTCTGGGCAAGCCCCGGTCCTGAATCCTGTTGTGCCTGTGAATAGGCTGCAGGGGGATGGTGAAGACCAGCAACAGCTTTCAGGGCTGCCACCTTCCGTGTGGGTCAAAGAGCCGGATGTGTGCCTTTTCGGAAACAGGCTCTGACGAGGACGAGAGCCATGAGATGTTCCTCCTCTGGGCAAGCCCGCGTCCAAATCCTGTTGTGCCTGTGAATAGGGTGCAGGGGGACGGTGAAGAAAAGCAACAGCTTTCACGGCTGCCACATTCCATGTGGGACAAGGAGCCGGACGTGTGTGTTTTCGGAAACAGGCTCTGCCGAGGACGAGAGCCATGAGATGTTCCACCTCTGGGCAAGCCCGGGTCCTGAATCCTGTTGTGCCTGTGAATAGGCTGCAGGGGGACGGTGAACACCAGCAACAGCTTTCACGGCTGCCACCTTCCGTGTGGTACAAGGAGTCGGTCTTGTGCCTTTAAGGAAACAGGCCCTGCCGAGGACGAGAGCCATGAGATGTTCCTCCTCTGGGCAAGCCCGGGTCCCAGATCCTGTTGTGCCTGTGAATAGGCTGCAGGGGGACAGTGAAGACCAGCAACAGCTTCCAGGGCTGCCACCTTCCGTGTGGGACAAGGAGCCGGACGTGTGCCTTTCTGGAAACAGGCTCTGCCGAGGACGAGAGCCATGAGATGTTCCTCCTCTGGGCAAACCCGGGTCTCAGATCCTGTTGTGCCTGTGAATAGGATGCAGGGGGACGGTGAAGACCAGCAACAGCTTTCACGGCTGCCACCTTCACTGTGGGACAAGGAGCCGGACGTGTTCCTTTCTGGAAACAGGCCGAGCCGATGACGAGAGCCATGAGATGTTCCTCCTCTGGCCAAGCCCGGGTCCCAGATCCTGTTGTGCCTGTGAATAGGCTGCAGGGGGACGGTGAAGACCAGCAACAGCTTTCAGGGCTGCCACCTTCCGTGTGGGATAACGAGTCGGACGTGTGCCTTTTTGGAAACAGGCCCTGCCGAGGACGAGAGCCATGAGATGTTCCTCCTCTCAGCAAGCCCGGGTCCCAGATGCTGTTGTGCCTGTGAATAGGCTGCAGGGGGACGGTGAAGACCAGCAACAGCTTTCAGGGCTGCCACCTTCCGTGTGGGACAATGAGCCGGTCTTGTGCCTTTTTGGAAACAGGCCGTGCCGAGGACGAGAGCCATGAGATGTTCCACCTCTGGGCAAGCCCCGGTCCTGAATCCTGTTGTGCCTGTGAATAGGCTGCAGGGGGACGGTGAAGACCAGCAACAGCTTTCAGGGCTGCCATCTTCCATGTGGGACAAGGAGCCCGATGTGTGCCTTTTCGGAAACAGGCTATGACGAGGACGAGAGCCATGAGATGTTCCTCCTCTGGGCAAGCCCGCGTCCAAATCCTGTTGTGCCTGTGAATAGGCTGCAGGGGGACGGTGAAGACCAGCAACAGCTTTCACGGCTGCCACCTTCCGTGTGGGACAAAGAGCCGGTGTTGTGCCTTTTTGGAAACAGGCCCTGCCGAGGACGAGAGCCATGAGATGTTCCTCCTCTGGCCAAGCCCGGGTCCCAGATCCTGTTGTGCCTGTGAATAGGCTGCAGGGGGATGGTGAAGACCAGCAACAGCTTCCAGGGCTGCCACATTCCGTGTGGGACAAGGAGCCGGACGTGTGCCTTTTCGGAAACAAGCTCTGACGAGGACGAGAGCCATGAGATGTTCCTCCTCTGGGCAAGCCCGGGTCCCAGATCCTGTTGTGCCTGTGAATAGGCTGCAGGGGGACGGTGAACACCAGCAACAGCTTTCACGGCTGCCACCTTCACTGTGGGACAAGGAGCCGGACGTGTTCCTTTCTGGAAACAGGCCGAGCCGAGGACGAGAGCCATGAGATGTTCCTCCTCTGGCCAAGCCCGGGTCCCAGATCCTGTTGTGCCTGTGAATAGGCTGCAGGGGGACGGTGAAGACCAGCAACAGCTTTCAGGGCTGCCACCTTCCGTGTGGGACAAGGAGCCCGATGTGTGCCTTTTCGGAATCAGGCTCTGCCGAGGACGAGAGCCATGAGATGTTCCACCTCTGGGCAAGCCCCGGTCCTGAATCCTGTTGTGCCTGTGAATAGGCTGCAGGGGGACGGTGAAGACCAGCAACAGCTTTCAGGGCTGCCACCTTCCGTGTGGGACAAGGAGCCCGATGTGTGCCTTTTCGGAAACAGGCTCTGACGAGGACGAGAGCCATGAGATGTTCCTCCTCTGGGCAAGCCCGCGTCCAAATCCTGTTGTGCCTGTGAATAGGCTGCAGGGGGACGGTGAAGACCAGCAACAGCTTTCAGGGCTGCCACATTCCATGTGGGACAAGGAGCCGGACGTGTGCATTTTCGGAAACAGGCTCTGCCGAGGACGAGAGCCATGAGATGTTCCACCTCTGGGCAAGCTCGGGTCCTGAATCCTGTTGTGCCTGTGAATAGGCTGCAGGGGGACGGTGAAGACCAGCAACAGCTTTCAGGGCTGCCACCCTCCGTGTGGGACAAGGAGCCGGACGTGTCTTTCTGGATAAAGGCCCTGCCGAGGACGAGAGCCATGAGATGTTCCTCCTCTGGCCAAGCCCGGGTCCCAGATCCTGTTGTGCCTGTGAATAGGCTGCAGGGGGACGGTGAAGACCAGCAACAGCTTTCAGGGCTGCCACCTTCCGTGTGGGATAAGGAGCCGGACGTGTGCCTTTTCGGAATCAGGCTCAGCCGAGGACGAGAGCCATGAGATGTTCCTCCTCTGGGCAAGCCCGGGTCCCAGATCCTGTTGTGCCTGTGAATAGGCTGCAGGGGGACGGTGAAGACCAGCAACAGCTTTCAGGGCTGCCACCTTCCGTGTGGGACAATGAGCCGGTCTTGTGCCTTTTTGGAAACAGGCCCTGCCGAGGACGAGAGCCATGAGATGTTCCACCTCTGGGCAAGCCCCGGTCCTGAATCCTCTTGTGCCTGTGAATAGGCTGCAGGGGGACGGTGAAGACCAGCAACAGCTTTCAGGGCTGCCACCTTCCGTGTGGGACAAGGAGCCGGATGTGTGCCTTTTCGGAAACAGCCTCTGCCGAGGACGAGAGCGATGAGATGTTCCTCCTCTGGGCAAGCCCGGGTCCCAGATCCTGTTGTGCCTGTGAATAGGCTGCAGGGGGACGGTGAACACCAGCAAGAGCTTTCACGGCTGCCACCTTCACTGTGGGACAAGGAGCCGGACGTGTTCATTTCTGGAAACAGGCCGTGCCGAGGACGAGAGCCATGAGATGTTCCTCCTCTGGCCAAGCCCGGGTCCCAGATCCTGTTGTGCCTGTGAATAGGCTGCAGGGGGACGGTGAAGACCAGCAACAGCTTCCAGGGCTGCCACCATCCGTGTGGGACAAGGAGCCAGACGTGTGCCTTTTCGGAAACAGGCTCTGCCGAGGACGAGAGCCATGAGATGTTCCTCCTCTGGGCAAGCCCGGGTCCCAGATCCTGTTGTGCCTGTGAATAGGCTGCAGGGGGACGGTGAAGACCAGCAACAGCTTTCAGGGCTGCCACCTTCCGTGTGGGACAATGAGCCGGTGTTGTGCCTTTTTGGAAACAGGCCCTGCCGAGGACGAGAGCCATGAGATGTTCCACCTCTGGGCAAGCCCCGGTCCTGAATCCTGTTGTGCCTGTGAATAGGCTGCAGGGGGATGGTGAAGACCAGCAACAGCTTTCAGGGCTGCCACCTTCCGTGTGGGTCAAAGAGCCGGATGTGTGCCTTTTCGGAAACAGGCTCTGACGAGGACGAGAGCCATGAGATGTTCCTCCTCTGGGCAAGCCCGCGTCCAAATCCTGTTGTGCCTGTGAATAGGGTGCAGGGGGACGGTGAAGAAAAGCAACAGCTTTCACGGCTGCCACATTCCATGTGGGACAAGGAGCCGGACGTGTGTGTTTTCGGAAACAGGCTCTGCCGAGGACGAGAGCCATGAGATGTTCCACCTCTGGGCAAGCCCGGGTCCTGAATCCTGTTGTGCCTGTGAATAGGCTGCAGGGGGACGGTGAACACCAGCAACAGCTTTCACGGCTGCCACCTTCCGTGTGGTACAAGGAGTCGGTCTTGTGCCTTTAAGGAAACAGGCCCTGCCGAGGACGAGAGCCATGAGATGTTCCTCCTCTGGGCAAGCCCGGGTCCCAGATCCTGTTGTGCCTGTGAATAGGCTGCAGGGGGACAGTGAAGACCAGCAACAGCTTCCAGGGCTGCCACCTTCCGTGTGGGACAAGGAGCCGGACGTGTGCCTTTCTGGAAACAGGCCGTGCCGAGGACGAGAGCCATGAGATGTTCCTCCTCTGGGCAAACCCGGGTCTCAGATCCTGTTGTGCCTGTGAATAGGATGCAGGGGGACGGTGAAGACCAGCAACAGCTTTCACGGCTGCCACCTTCACTGTGGGACAAGGAGCCGGACGTGTTCCTTTCTGGAAACAGGCCGAGCCGATGACGAGAGCCATGAGATGTTCCTCCTCTGGCCAAGCCCGGGTCCCAGATCCTGTTGTGCCTGTGAATAGGCTGCAGGGGGACGGTGAAGACCAGCAACAGCTTTCAGGGCTGCCACCTTCCGTGTGGGATAACGAGTCGGACGTGTGCCTTTTTGGAAACAGGCCCTGCCGAGGACGAGAGCCATGAGATGTTCCTCCTCTCAGCAAGCCCGGGTCCCAGATGCTGTTGTGCCTGTGAATAGGCTGCAGGGGGACGGTGAAGACCAGCAACAGCTTTCAGGGCTGCCACCTTCCGTGTGGGACAATGAGCCGGTCTTGTGCCTTTTTGGAAACAGGCCCTGCCGAGGACGAGAGCCATGAGATGTTCCACCTCTGGGCAAGCCCCGGTCCTGAATCCTGTTGTGCCTGTGAATAGGCTGCAGGGGGACGGTGAAGACCAGCAACAGCTTTCAGGGCTGCCACCTTCCATGTGGGACAAGGAGCCCGATGTGTGCCTTTTCGGAAACAGGCTATGACGAGGACGAGAGCCATGAGATGTTCCTCCTCTGGGCAAGCCCGCGTCCAAATCCTGTTGTGCCTGTGAATAGGCTGCATGGGGACGGTGAAGACCAGCAACAGCTTTCACGGCTGCCACCTTCCGTGTGGGACAAAGAGCCGGTGTTGTGCCTTTTTGGAAACAGGCCCTGCCGAGGACGAGAGCCATGAGATGTTCCTCCTCTGGCCAAGCCCGGGTCCCAGATCCTGTTGTGCCTGTGAATAGGCTGCAGGGGGATGGTGAAGACCAGCAACAGCTTCCAGGGCTGCCACATTCCGTGTGGGACAAGGAGCCGGACGTGTGCCTTTTCGGAAACAAGCTCTGACGAGGACGAGAGCCATGAGATGTTCCTCCTCTGGGCAAGCCCGGGTCCCAGATCCTGTTGTGCCTGTGAATAGGCTGCAGGGGGACGGTGAAGACCAGCAACAGCTTTCAGGGCTGCCACATTCCATGTGGGACAAGGAGCCTGACGTGTGCATTTTCGGAAACAGGCTCTGCCGAGGACGAGAGCCATGAGATGTTCCACCTCTGGGCAAGCTCGGGTCCTGAATCCTGTTGTGCCTGTGAATAGGCTGCAGGGGGACGGTGAAGACCAGCAACAGCTTTCAGGGCTGCCACCCTCCGTGTGGGACAAGGAGCCGGACGTGTCTTTCTGGATAAAGGCCCTGCCGAGGACGAGAGCCATGAGATGTTCCTCCTCTGGCCAAGCCCGGGTCCCAGATCCTGTTGTGCCTGTGAATAGGCTGCAGGGGGACGGTGAAGACCAGCAACAGCTTTCAGGGCTGCCACCTTCCGTGTGGGATAAGGAGCCGGACGTGTGCCTTTTCGGAAACAGGCTCTGCCGAGGACGAGAGCCATGAGATGTTCCTCCTCTGGGCAAGCCCGGGTCCAAATCCTGTTGTGCCTGTGAATAGGCTGCAGGGGGACGGTGAAGACCAGCAACAGCTTTCAGGGCTGCCACCTTCCGTGTGGGACAATGAGCCGGTCTTGTGCCTTTTTGGAAACAGGCCCTGCCGAGGACGAGAGCCATGAGATGTTCCACCTCTGGGCAAGCCCCGGTCCTGAATCCTCTTGTGCCTGTGAATAGGCTGCAGGGGGACGGTGAAGACCAGCAACAGCTTTCAGGGCTGCCACCTTCCGTGTGGGACAAGGAGCCCGATGTGTTCCTTTTCGGAAACAGGCTCTGACGAGGACGAGAGCCATGAGATGTTCCTCCTCTGGGCAAGCCCGCGTCCAAATCCTGTTGTGCCTGTGAATAGGCTGCAGGGGGACGGTGAAGACCAGCAACAGCTTTCAGGGCTGCCACATTCCATGTGGGACAAGGAGCCGGACGTGTGCATTTTCGGAAACAGGCTCTGCCGAGGACGAGAGCCATGAGATGTTCCACCTCTGGGCAAGCTCGGGTCCTGAATCCTGTTGTGCCTGTGAATAGGCTGCAGGGGGACGGTGAAGACCAGCAACAGCTTTCACGGCTGCCACCCTCCGTGTGGGACAAGGAGCCGGACGTGTCTTTCTGGATACAGGCCCTGCCGAGGACGAGAGCCATGAGATGTTCCACCTCTGGGCAAGCCCGGGTCCTGAATCCTGTTGTGCCTGTGAATAGGCTGCAGGGGGACGGTGAAGACCAGCAACAGCTTTCACGGCTGCCACCTTCCGTGTGGTACAAGGAGTCGGTCTTGTGCCTTTAAGGAAACAGGCCCTGCCGAGGACGAGAGCCATGAGATGTTCCTCCTCTGGGCAAGCCCGGGTCCCAGATCCTGTTGTGCCTGTGAATAGGCTGCAGGGGGACGGTGAAGACCAGCAACAGCTTTCACGGCTGCCACCTTCAGTGTGGGACAAGGAGCCGGACGTGTTCCTTTCTGGAAACAGGCCGTGCCGAGGACGAGAGCCATGAGATGTTCCTCCTCTGGCCAAGCCCGGGTCCCAAATCCTGTTGTGCCTGTGAATAGGCTGCAGGGGGACGGTGAAGACCAGCAACAGCTTCCAGGGCTGCCACCTTCCGTGTGGGACAAGGAGCCGGACGTGTGCCTTTTCGGAAACAAGTTCTGCCGAGGACGAGAGCCATGAGATGTTCCTCCTCTGGCCAAGCCCGGGTCCCAGATCCTGTTGTGCCTGTGAATAGGCTGCAGGGGGATGGTGAAGACCAGCAACAGCTTCCAGGGCTGCCACATTCCGTGGGGGACACCTTCACTGTGGGACAAGTAGCCGGACGTGTTCATTTCTGGAAACAGGCCGAGCCGAGGACGAGAGCCATGAGATGTTCCTCCTCTGGCCAAGCCCGGGTCCCAGATCCTGTTGTGCCTGTGAATAGGCTGCAGGGGGACGGTGAAGACCAGCAACAGCTTTCAGGGCTGCCACCTTCCGTGTGGGACAAGGACCCGGATGTGTGCCTTCTCGGAAACAGGCCCTGCCGAGGACGTGAGCCATGAGATGTTCCTCCTCTGGGCAAGCCCCGGTCCTGAATCCTGTTGTGCCTGTGAATAGGCTGCAGGGGGACGGTGAAGACCAGCAACAGCTTTCACGGCTGCCACCTTCAGTGTGGGACAAGGAGCCGGACGTGTTCCTTTCTGGAAACAGGCCGTGCCGAGGACGAGAGCCATGAGATGTTCCTCCTCTGGCCAAGCCCGGGTCCCAAATCCTGTTGTGCCTGTGAATAGGCTGCAGGGGGACGGTGAAGACCAGCAACAGCTTTCAGGGCTGCCACCTTCCGTGTGGGACAAGGAGCCGGATGTGTGCCTTTTCGGAAACAGGCTCTGCCAAGGACGTCAGCCATGAGATGTTCCTCCTCTGGGCAAGCCCGGGTCCCAGATCCTGTTGTGCCTGTGAATAGGCTGCAGGGGGACGGTGAAGACCAGCAGCAGCTTCCAGGGCTGCCACCTTCCGTGTGGGACAAGGAGCCGGACGTGTGCCTTTTCGGAAACAAGTTCTGCCGAGGACGAGAGCCATGAGATGTTCCTCCTCTGGGCAAGCCCGGGTCCCAGATCCTGTTGTGCCTGTGAATAGGCTGCAGGGGGACGGTGAACACCAGCAACAGCTTTCACGGGGGACACCTTCACTGTGGGACAAGTAGCCGGACGTGTTCATTTCTGGAAACAGGCCGAGCCGAGGACGAGAGCCATGAGATGTTCCTCCTCTGGCCAAGCCCGGGTCCCAGATCCTGTTGTGCCTGTGAATAGGCTGCAGGGGGACGGTGAAGACCAGCAACAGCTTTCAGGGCTGCCACCTTCCGTGTGGGACAAGGACCCGGATGTGTGCCTTCTCGGAAACAGGCCCTGCCGAGGACGTGAGCCATGAGATGTTCCACCTCTGGGCAAGCCCCGGTCCTGAATCCTGTTGTGCCTGTGAATAGGCTGCAGGGGGATGGTGAAGACCAGCAACAGCTTTCAGGTCTGCCACCTTCACTGTGGGACAAGGAGCCGGACGTGTCTTTCTGGATACAGGCCCTGCCGAGGACGAGAGCCATGAGATGTTCCTCCTCTGGGCAAGCCCGGGTCCCAGATCCTGTTGTGCCTGTGAATAGGCTGCAGGGGGACGGTGAAGACCAGCAACAGCTTTCACGGCTGCCACCTTCCGTGTGGGACAAGGAGCCGGACGTGTGCCTTCTCGGAAACAGGCTCTGCCGAGGTCGAGAGCCATGAGATGTTCCTCCTCTGGGCAAGCCCGGGTCCCAGATCCTGTTGTGCCTGTGAATAGGCTGCAGGGGGACAGTGAAGACCAGCAACAGCTTTCAGGGCTGCCACCTTCCGTGTGGGACAAGGAGCCGGACGTGTGCCTTTTCGGAAACAGCCTCTGCCGAGGACGAGAGCGATGAGATGTTCCTCCTCTGGGCAAGCCCGGGTCCCAGATCCTGTTGTGCCTGTGAATAGGCTGCAGGGGGACGGTGAAGACCAGCAACAGCTTTCACGGCTGCCACCTTCACTGTGGGACAAGGAGCCGGACGTGTTCATTTCTGGAAACAGGCCGTGCCGAGGACGAGAGCCATGAGATGTTCCTCCTCTGGCCAAGCCCGGGTCCCAGATCCTGTTGTGCCTGTGAATAGGCTGCAGGGGGACGGTGAAGACCAGCAACAGCTTCCAGGGCTGCCACCTTCCGTGTGGGACAAGGAGCCAGACGTGTGCCTTTTCGGAAACAGGCTCTGCCGAGGACGAGAGCCATGAGATGTTCCTCCTCTGGGCAAGCCCGGGTCCCAGATCCTGTTGTGCCTGTGAATAGGCTGCAGGGGGACGGTGAAGACCAGCAACAGCTTTCAGGGCTGCCACCTTCCGTGTGGGACAATGAGCCGGTGTTTTGCCTTTTTGGAAACAGGCCCTGCCGAGGACGAGAGCCATGAGATGTTCCACCTCTGGGCAAGCCCCGGTCCTGAATCCTGTTGTGCCTGTGAATAGGCTGCAGGGGGATGGTGAAGACCAGCAACAGCTTTCAGGGCTGCCACCTTCCGTGTGGGACAAAGAGCCGGATGTGTGCCTTTTCGGAAACAGGCTCTGACGAGGACGAGAGCCATGAGATGTTCCTCCTCTGGGCAAGCCCGCGTCCAAATCCTGTTGTGCCTGTGAATAGGCTGCAGGGGGACGGTGAAGAAAAGCAACAGCTTTCACGGCTGCCACATTCCATGTGGGACAAGGAGCCGGACGTGTGCGTTTTCGGAAACAGGCTCTGCCGAGGACGAGAGCCATGAGATGTTCCACCTCTGGGCAAGCCCGGGTCCAGAATCCTGTTGTGCCTGTGAATAGGCTGCAGGGGGACGGTGAAGACCAGCAACAGCTTTCACGGCTGCCACCTTCCGTGTGGTACAAGGAGTCGGTCTTGTGCCTTTAAGGAAACAGGCCCTGCCGAGGACGAGAGCCATGAGATGTTCCTCCTCTGGGCAAGCCCGGGTCCCAGATCCTGTTGTGCCTGTGAATAGGCTGCAGGGGGACAGTGAAGACCAGCAACAGCTTCCAGGGCTGCCACCTTCCGTGTGGGACAAGGAGCCGGACGTGTGCCTTTCTGGAAACAGGCCGTGCCGAGGACGAGAGCCATGAGATGTTCCTCCTCTGGGCAAGCCCGGGTCTCAGATCCTGTTGTGCCTGTGAATAGGATGCAGGGGGACGGTGAAGACCAGCAACAGCTTTCACGGCTGCCACCTTCACTGTGGGACAAGGAGCCGGACGTGTTCCTTTCTGGAAACAGGCCGTGCCGAGGACGAGAGCCATGAGATGTTCCTCCTCTGGCCAAGCCCGGGTCCCAGATCCTGTTGTGCCTGTGAATAGGCTGCAGGGGGACGGTGAAGACCAGCAACAGCTTTCAGGGCTGCCACCTTCCGTGTGGGACAATGAGCCGGTCTTGTGCCTTTTTGGAAACAGGCCCTGCCGAGGACGAGAGCCATGAGATGTTCCACCTCTGGGCAAGCCCCGGTCCTGAATCCTGTTGTGCCTGTGAATAGGCTGCAGGGGGACGGTGAAGACCAGCAACAGCTTTCAGGGCTGCCACCTTCCATGTGGGACAAGGAGCCCGATGTGTGCCTTTTCGGAAACAGGCTATGACGAGGACGAGAGCCATGAGATGTTCCTCCTCTGGGCAAGCCCGCGTCCAAATCCTGTTGTGCCTGTGAATAGGCTGCAGGGGGACGGTGAAGACCAGCAACAGCTTTCACGGCTGCCACCTTCCGTGTGGGACAATGAGCCGGTGTTGTGCCTTTTTGGAAACAGGCCCTGCCGAGGACGAGAGCCATGAGATGTTCCTCCTCTGGCTAAGCCCGGGTCCCAGATCCTGTTGTGCCTGTGAATAGGCTGCAGGGGGATGGTGAAGACCAGCAACAGCTTCCAGGGCTGCCACATTCCGTGTGGGACAAGGAGCCGGACGTGTGCCTTTTCGGAAACAAGCTCTGACGAGGACGAGAGCCATGAGATGTTCCTCCTCTGGGCAAACCCGGGTCCCAGATCCTGTTGTGCCTGTGAATAGGCTGCAGGGGGACGGTGAACACCAGCAACAGCTTTCACGGCTGCCACCTTCACTGTGGCACAAGGAGCCGGACGTGTTCCTTTCTGGAAACAGGCCGAGCCGAGGACGAGAGCCATGAGATGTTCCTCCTCTGGCCAAGCCCGGGTCCCAGATCCTGTTGTGCCTGTGAATAGGCTGCAGGGGGACGGTGAAGACCAGCAACAGCTTTCAGGGCTGCCACCTTCCGTGTGGGATAAGGAGTCGGACGTGTGCCTTTTTGGAAACAGGCCCTGCCGAGGACGAGAGCCATGAGATGTTCCTCCTCTCAGCAAGCCCGGGTCCCAGATGCTGTTGTGCCTGTGAATAGGCTGCAGGGGGACGGTGAAGACCAGCAACAGCTTTCAGGGCTGCCACCTTCCGTGTGGGACAATGAGCCGGTCTTGTGCCTTTTTGGAAACAGGCCCTGCCGAGGACGAGAGCCATGAGATGTTCCACCTCTGGCCAAGCCCCGGTCCTGAATCCTGTTGTGCCTGTGAATAGGCTGCAGGGGGACGGTGAAGACCAGCAACAGCTTTCAGGGCTGCCACCTTCCATGTGGGACAAGGAGACCGATGTGTGCCTTTTCGGAAACAGGCTATGACGAGGACGAGAGCCATGAGATGTTCCTCCTCTGGGCAAGCCCGCGTCCAAATCCTGTTGTGCCTGTGAATAGGCTGCAGGGGGACGGTGAAGACCAGCAACAGCTTTCACGGCTGCCACCTTCCGTGTGGGACAAAGAGCCGGTGTTGTGCCTTTTTGGAAACAGGCCCTGCCGAGGACGAGAGCCATGAGATGTTCCTCCTCTGGCCAAGCCCGGGTCCCAGATCCTGTTGTGCCTGTGAATAGGCTGCAGGGGGATGGTGAAGACCAGCAACAGCTTCCAGGGCTGCCACATTCCGTGTGGGACAAGGAGCCGGACGTGTGCCTTTTCGGAAACAAGCTCTGACGAGGACGAGAGCCATGAGATGTTCCTCCTCTGGGCAAACCCGGGTCCCAGATCCTGTTGTGCCTGTGAATAGGCTGCAGGGGGACGGTGAACACCAGCAACAGCTTTCACGGCTGCCACCTTCACTGTGGGACAAGGAGCCGGACGTGTTCCTTTCTGGAAACAGGCCGAGCCGAGGACGAGAGCCATGAGATGTTCCTCCTCTGGCCAAGCCCGGGTCCCAGATCCTGTTGTGCCTGTGAATAGGCTGCAGGGGGACGGTGAAGACCAGCAACAGCTTTCACGGCTGCCACCTTCCTTGTGGGAAAAGGAGTCGGACGTGTGCCTTTTCGGAATCAGGCTCTGCCGAGGACGAGAGCCATGAGATGTTCCACCTCTGGGCAAGCCCGGGTCCTGAATCCTGTTGTGCCTGTGAATAGGCTGCAGGGGGACGGTGAAGACCAGCAACAGCTTTCAGGGCTGCCACCTTCCGTGTGGGACAAGGAGCCGGACGTTTGCATTTTCGGAAACAGGCTCTGACGAGGACGAGAGCCATGAGATGTTCCTCCTCTGGGCAAGCCCGCGTCCAAATCCTGTTGTGCCTGTGAATAGGCTGCAGGGGGACGGTGAAGACCAGCAACAGCTTTCAGGGCTGCCACATTCCATGTGGGACAAGGAGCCGGACGTGTGCATTTTCGGAAAGAGGCTCTGCCGAGGACGAGAGCCATGAGATGTTCCACCTCTGGGCAAGCTCGGGTCCTGAATCCTGTTGTGCCTGTGAATAGGCTGCAGGGGGACGGTGAAGACCAGCAACAGCTTTCAGGGCTGCCACCCTCCGTGTGGGACAAGGAGCCGGACGTGTCTTTCTGGATAAAGGCCCTGCCGAGGACGAGAGCCATGAGATGTTCCTCCTCTGGCCAAGCCCGGGTCCCAGATCCTGTTGTGCCTGTGAATAGGCTGCAGGGGGACGGTGAAGACCAGCAACAGCTTTCAGGGCTGCCACCTTCCGTGTGGGACAAGGAGCCGGACGTGTGCCTTTTCGGAATCAGGCTCTGCCGAGGACGAGAGCCATGAGATGTTCCTCCTCTGGGCAAGCCCGGGTCCAAATCCTGTTGTGCCTGTGAATAGGCTGCAGGGGGACGGTGAAGACCAGCAACAGCTTTCACGGCTGCCACCTTCCGTGTGGGACAATGAGCCGGATGTGTGCCTTTTCGGAAACAGGCCCTGCCGAGGACGAGAGCCATGAGATGTTCCTCCTCTGGGCAAGCCCGGCTCCTGAATCCTGTTGTGCCTGTGAATAGGTTGCAGGGGTACGGTGAAGACCAGCAACAGCTTTCAGGGCTGCCACCTTCCGTGTGGGACAATGAGCCGGTCTTGTGCCTTTATGGAAACAGGCCCTGCCGAGGATGAGAGCCATGAGATGTTCCTCCTCTGGGCAAGCCCGGGTCCCAGATCCTGTTGTGCCTGTGAATAGGCTGCAGGGGGACGGTGAACACCAGCAACAGCTTTCAGGGCTGCCACCTTCCGTGTGGGACAAGGAGCCGGACGTGTTCCTTTCTGGAAACAGGCCGTGCCGAGGACGAGAGCCATGAGATGTTCCTCCTCTGGGCAAGCCCGGGTCCCAGATCCTGTTGTGCCTGTGAATAGGCTGCTGGGGGACGGTGAAGACCAGCAACAGCTTTCAGGGCTGCCACCTTCCGTGTGGGATAAGGAGTCGGACGTGTGCCTTTTCGGAATCAGGCTCTGACGAGGACGAGAGCCATGAGATGTTCCTCCTCTCAGCAAGCCCGGGTCCCAGATGCTGTTGTGCCTGTGAATAGGCTGCAGGGGGACGGTGAAGACCAGCAACAGCTTTCAGGGCTGCCACCTTCCGTGTGGGACAATGAGCCGGTCTTGTGCCTTTTTGGAAACAGGCCCTGCCGAGGACGAGAGCCATGAGATGTTCCACCTCTGGGCAAGCCCCGGTCCTGAATCCTGTTGTGCCTGTGAATAGGCTGCAGGGGGACGGTGAAGACCAGCAACAGCTTTCAGGGCTGCCACCTTCCGTGTGGGACAAGGAGCCCGATGTGTGCCTTTTCGGAAACAGGCTCTCACGAGGACGAGACCCATGAGATGTTCCTCCTCTGGGCAAGCCCGCGTCCAAATCCTGTTGTGCCTGTGAATAGGCTGCAGGGGGACGGTGAAGACCAGCAACAGCTTTCAGGGCTGCCACCTTCCGTGTGGGACAAGGAGCCCGATGTGTGCCTTTTCGGAAACAGGCTCTGACGAGGACGAGAGCCATGAGATGTTCCTCCTCTGGGCAAGCCCGCGTCCAAATCCTGTTGTGCCTGTGAATAGGCTGCAGGGGGACGGTGAAGACCAGCAACAGCTTTCACGCCTGCCACATTCCATGTGGGACAAGGAGCCGGACGTGTGCATTTTCGGAAACAGGCTCTGCCGAGGACGAGAGCCATGAGATGTTCCACCTCTGGGCAAGCTCGGGTCCTGAATCCTGTTGTGCCTGTGAATAGGCTGCAGGGGGACAGTGAAGACCAGCAACAGCTTTCAGGGCTGCCACCCTCCGTGCGGGACAAGGAGCCGGACGTGTCTTTCTGGATAAAGGCCCTGCCGAGGACGAGAGCCATGAGATGTTCCTCCTCTGGCCAAGCCCGGGTCCCAGATCCTGTTGTGCCTGTGAATAGGCTGCAGGGGGACGGTGAAGACCAGCAACAGCTTTCAGGGCTGCCACCTTCCGTGTGGGATAAGGAGCCGGACGTGTGCCTTTTCGGAATCAGGCTCTGCCGAGGACGAGAGCCATGAGATGTTCCTCCTCTGGGCAAGCCCGGGTCCAAATCCTGTTGTGCCTGTGAATAGGCTGCAGGGGGACGGTGAAGACCAGCAACAGCTTTCACGGCTGCCACCTTCCGTGTGGGACAATGAGCCGGATGTGTGCCTTTTCGGAAACAGGCCCTGCCGAGGACGAGAGCCATGAGATGTTCCTCCTCTGGGCAAGCCCGGCTCCTGAATCCTGTTGTGCCTGTGAATAGGTTGCAGGGGTACGGTGAAGACCAGCAACAGCTTTCAGGGCTGCCATCTTCCGTGTGGGACAATGAGCCGGTCTTGTGCCTTTATGGAAACAGGCCCTGCCGAGGATGAGAGCCATGAGATGTTCCTCCTCTGGGCAAGCCCGGGTCCCAGATCCTGTTGTGCCTGTGAATAGGCTGCAGGGGGACGGTGAACACCAGCAACAGCTTTCACGGCTGCCAACTTCACTGTGGGACAAGGAGCCGGACGTGTTCCTTTCTGGAAACAGGCCGTGCCGAGGACGAGAGCCATGAGATGTTCCTCCTCTGGGCAAGCCCGGGTCCCAGATCCTGTTGTGCCTGTGAATAGGCTGCAGGGGGACGGTGAAGACCAGCAACAGCTTTCAGGGCTGCCACCTTCCGTGTGGGATAAGGAGTCGGACGTGTGCCTTTTCGGAATCAGGCTCTGCCGAGGACGAGAGCCATGAGATGTTCCTCCTCTCAGCAAGCCCGGGTCCCAGATGCTGTTGTGCCTCTGAATAGGCTGCAGGGGGACGGTGAAGACCAGCAACAGCTTTCAGGGCTGCCACCTTCCGTGTGGGACAATGAGCCGGTCTTGTGCCTTTTTGGAAACAGGCCCTGCCGAGGACGAGAGCCATGAGATGTTCCACCTCTGGGCAAGCCCCGGTCCTGAAACCTGTTGTGCCTGTGAATAGGCTGCAGGGGGACGGTGAAGACCAGCAACAGCTTTCAGGGCTGCCACCTTCCGTGTGGGACAAGGAGCCCGATGTGTGCCTTTTCGGAAACAGGCTCTCACGAGGACGAGAGCCATGAGATGTTCCTCCTCTGGGCAAGCCCGCGTCCAAATCCTGTTGTGCCTGTGAATAGGCTGCAGGGGGACGGTGAAGACCAGCAACAGCTTTCAGGGCTGCCACATTCCATGTGGGACAAGGAGCCGGACGTGTGCATTTTCGGAAACAGGCTCTGCCGAGGACGAGAGCCATGAGATGTTCCACCTCTGGGCAAGCTCGGGTCCTGAATCCTGTTGTGCCTGTGAATAGGCTGCAGGGGGACGGTGAAGACCAGCAACAGCTTTCAGGGCTGCCACCCTCCTTGTGGGACAAGGAGCCGGACGTGTCTTTCTGGATACAGGCCCTGCCGAGGACGAGAGCCATGAGATGTTCCTCCTCTGGCCAAGCCCGGGTCCCAGATCCTGTTGTGCCTGTGAATAGGCTGCAGGGGGACGGTGAAGACCAGCAACAGCTTTCAGGGCTGCCACCTTCCGTGTGGGATAAGGAGCCGGATGTGTGCCTTTTCGGAATCAGGCTCTGCCGAGGACGAGAGCCATGAGATGTTCCTCCTCTGGGCAAGCCCGGGTCCAAATCCTGTTGTGCCTGTGAATAGGCTGCAGGGGGACGGTGAAGACCAGCAACAGCTTTCAGGGCTGCCACCTTCCGTGTGGGACAAGGAGCCGGATGTGTGCCTTTTCGGAAACAGCCTCTGCCGAGGACGAGAGCCATGAGATGTTCCTCCTCTGGGCAAGGCCGGGTCCCAGATCCTGTTGTGCCTGTGAATAGGCTGCAGGGGGACGGTGAAGACCAGCAACAGCTTCCAGGGCTGCCACCTTCCGTGTGGGACAAGGAGCCGGACGTGTGCCTTTTCGGAAACAAGCTCTGACGAGGACGAGAGCCATGAGATGTTCCTCCTCTGGGCAAACCCGGGTCCCAGATCCTGTTGTGCCTGTGAATAGGCTGCAGGGGGACGGTGAAGACCAGCAACAGCTTCCAGGGCTGCCACCTTCCGTGTGGGACAAGGAGCCGGACGTGTGCCTTTTCGGAAAAAAGCTCTGACGAGGACGAGAGCCATGAGATGTTCCTCCTCTGGGCAAACCCGGGTCCCAGATCCTGTTGTGCCTGTGAATAGGCTGCAGGGGGACGGTGAACACCAGCAAGAGCTTTCACGGCTGCCACCTTCACTGTGGGACAAGGAGCCGGACGTGTTCATTTCTGGAAACAGGCCGTGCCGAGGACGAGAGCCATGAGATGTTCCTCCTCTGGCCAAGCCCGGGTCCCAGATCCTGTTGTGCCTGTGAATAGGCTGCAGGGGGACGGTGAAGACCAGCAACAGCTTTCAGGGCTGCCACCTTCCGTGTGGGATAAGGAGCCGGACGTGTGCCTTTTCGGAATCAGGCTCTGCCGAGGACGAGAGCCATGAGATGTTCCTCCTCTGGGCAAGCCCGGGTCCAAATCCTGTTGTGCCTGTGAATAGGCTGCAGGGGGACGGTGAAGACCAGCAACAGCTTCCAGGGCTGCCACCTTCCGTGTGGGACAAGGAGCCGGACGTGTGCCTTTTCGGAAACAGGCTCTGCCGAGGACGAGAGCCATGAGATGTTCCTCCTCTGGGCAAGCCCGGGTCCCAGATCCTGTTGTGCCTGTGAATAGGCTGCAGGGGGACGGTGAAGACCAGCAACAGCTTTCAGGGCTGCCACCTTCCGTGTGGGACAATGAGCCGGTGTTGTGCCTTTTTGGAAACAGGCCCTGCCGAGGACGAGAGCCATGAGATGTTCCACCTCTGGGCAAGCCCCGGTCCTGAATCCTGTTGTGCCTGTGAATAGGCTGCAGGGGGACGGTGAAGACCAGCAACAGCTTTCAGGGCTGCCACCTTCCGTGTGGGACAAGGAGCCGGATGTGTGCCTTTTCGGAAACAGGCTCTGACGAGGACGAGAGCCATGAGATGTTCCTCCTCTGGGCAAGCCCGCGTCCAAATCCTGTTGTGCCTGTGAATAGGCTGCAGGGGGACGGTGAAGACCAGCAACAGCTTTCACGGCTGCCACATTCCATGTGGGACAAGGAGCCGGACGTGTGCGTTTTCGGAAACAGGCTCTGCCGAGGACGAGAGCCATGAGATGTTCCTCCTCTGGGCAAGCCCGGGTCCTGAATCCTGTTGTGCCTGTGAATAGGTTGCAGGGGGACGGTGAAGACAAGCAACAGCTTTCAGGGCTGCCACCTTCCGTGTGGGACAATGAGTCGGTCTTGTGCCTTTATGGAAACAGGCCCTGCCGAGGACGAGAGCCATGAGATGTTCCTCCTCTGGCCAAGCCCGGGTCCCAGATCCTGTTGTGCCTGTGAATAGGCTGCAGGGGGACGGTGAAGACCAGCAACAGCTTCCAGGGCTGCCACCTTCCGTGTGGGACAAGGAGCCGGACGTGTGCCTTTTCGGATACAAGCTCTGACGAGGACGAGAGCCATGAGATGTTCCTCCTCTGGGCAAGCCCGGGTCCCAGATCCTGTTGTGCCTGTGAATAGGCTGCAGGGGGACGGTGAACACCAGCAACAGCTTTCACGGCTGCCACATTCACTGTGGGACAAGGAGCCGGACGTGTTCCTTTCTGAAAACAGGCCGAGCCGAGGACGAGAGCCATGAGATGTTCCTCCTCTGGCCAAGCCCGGGTCCCAGATCCTGTTGTGCCTGTGAATAGGCTGCAGGGGGACGGTGAAGACCAGCAACAGCTTTCAGGGCTGCCACCTTCCGTGTGGGATAAGGAGTCGGACGTGTGCCTTTTCGGAATCAGGCTCTGCCGAGGACGAGAGCCATGAGATGTTCCTCCTCTGGGCAAGCCCGGGTCCCAGATCCTGTTGTGCCTGTGAATAGGCTGCAGGGGGACGTTGAAGACCAGCAACAGCTTTCAGGGCTGCCACCTTCCGTGTGGGACAATGAGCCGGATGTGTGCCTTTCTGGAAACAGGCCCTGCCGAGGACGAGAGCCATGAGATGTTCCTCCTCTGGCCAAGCCCCGGTCCTGAATCCTGTTGTGCCTGTGAATAGGCTGCAGGGGGACGGTGAAGACCAGCAACAGCTTTCAGGGCTGCCAACTTCCGTGTGGGACAAGGAGCCGGACGTGTCTTTCTGGATACAGGCCCTGCCGAGGACGAGAGCCATGAGATGTTCCTCCTCTGGGCAAGCCCGGGTCCCAGATCCTGTTGTGCCTGTGAATAGGCTGCATGGGGACGGTGAAGACCAGCAACAGCTTCCAGGGCTGCCACCTTCCGTGTGGGACAAGGAGCCGGACGTGTGCCTTTTCGGAAACAGGCTCTGCCGAGGACGAGAGCCATGAGATGTTCCTCCTCTGGGCAAGCCCGGGTCCCAGATCCTGTTGTGCCTGTGAATAGGCTGCAGGGGGACGGTGAAGACCAGCAACAGCTTTCAGGGCTGCCACCTTCCGTGTGGGACAATGAGCCGGTCTTGTGCCTTTTTGGAAACAGGCCCTGCCGAGGACGAGAGCCATGAGATGTTCCACCTCTGGGCAAGCCCCGGTCCTGAATCCTCTTGTGCCTGTGAATAGGCTGCAGGGGGACGGTGAAGACCAGCAACAGCTTTCAGGGCTGCCACCTTCCGTGTGGGACAAGGAGCCGGATGTGTGCCTTTTCGGAAACAGGCCGTACCGGGGACGAGAGCCATGAGATGTTCCTCCTCTGGGCAAGCCCGCGTCCAAATCCTGTTGTGCCTGTGAATAGGCTGCAGGGGGACGGTGAAGACCAGCAACAGCTTTCAGGGCTGCCACATTCCATGTGGGACAAGGAGCCGGACGTGTGCATTTTCGGAAACAGGCTCTGCCGAGGACGAGAGCCATGAGATGTTCCTCCTCTGGCCAAGCCCGGGTCCCAGATCCTGTTGTGCCTGTGAATAGGCTGCAGGGGGACGGTGAAGACCAGCAACAGCTTTCAGGGCTGCCAGCTTCCGTGTGGGATAAGGAGTCGGACGTGTGCCTTTTCGGAATCAGGCTCTGCCGAGGACGAGAGCCATGAGATATTCCACCTTTGGGCAAGCCCCGGTCCTGAATCCTGTTGTGCCTGTGAATAGGCTGCAGGGGGACGGTGAAGACCAGCAACAGCTTTCAGGGCTGCCACCATCCGTGTGGGACAATGAGCCGGATGTGTGCCTTTTCGGAAACAGGCCCTGCCGAGGACGAGAGCCATGAGATGTTCCTCCTCTGGGCAAGCCCGGCTCCTGAATCCTGTTGTGCCTGTGAATAGGTTGCAGGGGTACGGTGAAGACCAGCAACAGCTTTCAGGGCTGCCACCTTCCGTGTGGGACAATGAGCCGGTCTTGTGCCTTTATGGAAACAGGCCCTGCCGAGGATGAGAGCCATGAGATGTTCCTCCTCTGGGCAAGCCCGGGTCCCAGATCCTGTTGTGCCTGTGAATAGGCTGCTGGGGGACGGTGAAGACCAGCAACAGCTTTCAGGGCTGCCACCTTCCGTGTGGGACAAGGAGCCGGACGTGTGCCTTTTCGGAATCAGGCTCTGCCGAGGACGAGAGCCATGAGATGTTCCTCCTCTGGGCAAGCCCGGGTCCAAATCCTGTTGTGCCTGTGAATAGGCTGCAGGGGGACGGTGAAGACCAGCAACAGCTTTCACGGCTGCCACCTTCCGTGTGGGACAAGGAGCCGGACGTGTGCCTTCTCGGAAACAGGCTCTGCCGAGGTCGAGAGCCATGAGATGTTCCTCCTCTGGGCAAGCCCGGGTCCCAGATCCTGTTGTGCCTGTGAATAGGCTGCAGGGGGACGGTGAAGACCAGCAACAGCTTTCAGGGCTGCCACCTTCCGTGTGGGACAAGGAGCCGGATGTGTGCCTTTTCGGAAACAGCCTCTGCCGAGGACGAGAGCCATGAGATGTTCCTCCTCTGGGCAAGGCTGGGTCCCAGATCCTGTTGTGCCTGTGAATAGGCTGCAGGGGGACGGTGAAGACCAGCAACAGCTTCCAGGGCTGCCACCTTCACTGTGGGACAAGGAGCCGGACGTGTTCATTTCTGGAAACAGGCCGTGCCGAGGACGAGAGCCATGAGATGTTCCTCCTCTGGCCAAGCCCGGGTCCCAGATCCTGTTGTGCCTGTGAATAGGCTGCAGGGGGATGGTGAAGACCAGCAACAGCTTTCAGGGCTGCCACCTTCCGTGTGGGATAAGGAGCCGGACGTGTGCCTTTTCGGAATCAGGCTCTGCCGAGGACGAGAGCCATGAGATGTTCCTCCTCTGGGCAAGCCCGGGTCCAAATCCTGTTGTGCCTGTGAATAGGCTGCAGGGGGACGGTGAAGACCAGCAACAGCTTCCAGGGCTGCCACCTTCCGTGTGGGACAAGGAGCCGGACGTGTGCCT
The DNA here is from genome assembly GCF_929443795.1 of Astur gentilis. Taxonomy (NCBI): domain Eukaryota; kingdom Metazoa; phylum Chordata; class Aves; order Accipitriformes; family Accipitridae; genus Astur; species Astur gentilis. The sequence goes on along the minus strand of NW_026060958.1, from coordinate 1,954,902 downwards.
TTTCGGAAACAGGCTCTGCCGAGGACGAGAGCCATGAGATGTTCCTCCTCTGGGCAAGCCCGGGTCCCAGATCCTGTTGTGCCTGTGAATAGGCTGCAGGGGGACGGTGAAGACCAGCAACAGCTTTCAGGGCTGCCACCTTCCGTGTGGGACAATGAGCCGGTGTTGTGCCTTTTTGGAAACAGGCCCTGCCGAGGACGAGAGCCATGAGATGTTCCACCTCTGGGCAAGCCCCGGTCCTGAATCCTGTTGTGCCTGTGAATAGGCTGCAGGGGGACGGTGAAGACCAGCAACAGCTTTCAGGGCTGCCACCTTCCGTGTGGGAGAAGGAGCCGGATGTGTTCCTTCTCGGAAACAGGATCTGCCGAGGACGAGAGCCATGAGATGTTCCTCCTCTGGGCAAGGCCGGGTCCCAGATCCTGTTGTGCCTGTGAATAGGCTGCAGGGGGACGGTGAAGACCAGCAACAGCTTTCACGGCTGCCACCTTCCGTGTGGGACAAGGAGCCGGACGTGGCCTTCTCGGAAACAGGCTCTGCCGAGGTCGAGAGCCATGAGATGTTCCTCCTCTGGGCAAGCCCGGGTCCCAGATCCTGTTGTGCCTGTGAATAGGCTGCAGGGGGACGGTGAAGACCAGCAACAGCTTCCAGGGCTGCCACCTTCCGTGTGGGACAAGGAGCCGGACGTGTGCCTTTTCGGAAAAAAGCTCTGACGAGGACGAGAGCCATGAGATGTTCCTCCTCTGGGCAAACCCGGGTCCCAGATCCTGTTGTGCCTGTGAATAGGCTGCAGGGGGACGGTAAACACGAGCAAGAGCTTTCACGGCTGCCACCTTCACTGTGGGACAAGGAGCCGGACGTGTTCATTTCTGGAAACAGGCCGTGCCGAGGACGAGAGCCATGAGATGTTCCTCCTCTGGCCAAGCCCGGGTCCCAGATCCTGTTGTGCCTGTGAATAGGCTGCAGGGGGACGGTGAAGACCAGCAACAGCTTCCAGGGCTGCCACCTTCACTGTGGGACAAGGAGCCGGACGTGTTCATTTCTGGAAACAGTCCGTGCCGAGGACGAGAGCCATGAGATGTTCCTCCTCTGGCCAAGCCCGGGTCCCAGATCCTGTTGTGCCTGTGAATAGGCTGCAGGGGGATGGTGAAGACCAGCAACAGCTTTCAGGGCTGCCACCTTCCGTGTGGGATAAGGAGCCGGACGTGTGCCTTTTCGGAATCAGGCTCTGCCGAGGACGAGAGCCATGAGATGTTCCTCCTCTGGGCAAGCCCGGGTCCAAATCCTGTTGTGCCTGTGAATAGGCTGCAGGGGGACGGTGAAGACCAGCAACAGCTTCCAGGGCTGCCACCTTCCGTGTGGGACAAGGAGCGGACGTGTTCCTTTTCGGAAACAGGCTCTGACGAGGACGAGAGCCATGAGATGTTCCTCCTCTGGGCAAGCCCGGGTCCCAGATCCTGTTGTGCCTGTGAATAGGCTGCAGGGGGACGGTGAAGACCAGTAACAGCTTTCAGGGCTGCCACCTTCCGTGTGTGACAATGAGCCGGTGTTGTGCCTTTTTGGAAACAGGCCCTGCCGAGGACGAGAGCCATGAGATGTTCCACCTCTGGGCAAGCCCCGGTCCTGAATCCTGTTGTGCCTGTGAATAGGCTGCAGGGGGACGGTGAAGACCAGCAACAGCTTTCAGGGCTGCCACCTTCCGTGTGGGACAAGGAGCCGGATGTGTGCCTTCTCGGAAACAGGATCGGCCGAGGACGAGAGCCATGAGATGTTCCTCCTCTGGGCAAGGCCGGGTCCCAGATCCTGTTGTGCCTGTGAATAGGCTGCAGGGGGACGGTGAAGACCAGCAACAGCTTTCACGGCTGCCACCTTCCGTGTGGGACAAGGAGCCGGACGTGGCCTTCTCGGAAACAGGCTCTGCCGAGGTCCAGAGCCATGAGATGTTCCTCCTCTGGGCAAGCCCGGGTCCCAGATCCTGTTGTGCCTGTGAATAGGCTGCAGGGGGACGTTGAAGACCAGCAACAGCTTCCAGGGCTGCCACCTTCCGTGTGGGACAAGGAGCCGGACGTGTGCCTTTTCGGAATAAAACTCTGACGAGGACGAGAGCCATGAGATGTTCCTCCTCTGGGCAAACCCGGGTCCCAGATCCTGTTGTGCCTGTGAATAGGCTGCAGGGGGACGGTGAACACGAGCAAGAGCTTTCACGGCTGCCACCTTCACTGTGGGACAAGGAGCCGGACGTGTTCATTTCTGGAAACAGGCCGTGCCGAGGACGAGAGCCATGAGATGTTCCTCCTCTGGCCAAGCCCGGGTCCCAGATCCTGTTGTGCCTGTGAATAGGCTGCAGGGGGACGGTGAAGACCAGCAACAGCTTTCAGGGCTGCCACCTTCCGTGTGGGATAAGGAGCCGGACGTGTGCCTTTTCGGAATCAGGCTCTGCCGAGGACGAGAGCCATGAGATGTTCCTCCTCTGGGCAAGCCCGGGTCCAAATCCTGTTGTGCCTGTGAATAGGCTGCAGGGGGACGGTGAAGACCAGCAACAGCTTCCAGGGCTGCCACCTTCCGTGTGGGACAAGGAGCCGGACGTGTGCCTTTTCGGAAACAGGCTCTGCCGAGGACGAGAGCCATGAGATGTTCCTCCTCTGGGCAAGCCCGGGTCCCAGATCCTGTTGTGCCTGTGAATAGGCTGCAGGGGGACGGTGAAGACCAGCAACAGCTTTCAGGGCTGCCACCTTCCGTGTGGGACAATGAGCCGGTGTTGTGCCTTTTTGGAAACAGGCCCTGCCGAGGACGAGAGCCATGAGATGTTCCACCTCTGGGCAAGCCCCGGTCCTGAATCCTGTTGTGCCTGTGAATAGGCTGCAGGGGGACGGTGAAGACCAGCAACAGCTTTCAGGGCTGCCACCTTCCGTGTGGGACAAGGAGCCGGATGTGTGCCTTTTCGGAAACAGGCTCTGACGAGGACGAGAGCCATGAGATGTTCCTCCTCTGGGCAAGCCCGCGTCCAAATCCTGTTGTGCCTGTGAATAGGCTGCAGGGGGACGGTGAAGACCAGCAACAGCTTTCACGCCTGCCACATTCCATGTGGGACAAGGAGCCGGACGTGTGCGTTTTCGGAAACAGGCTCTGCCGAGGACGAGAGCCATGAGATGTTCCTCCTCTGGGCAAGCCCGGGTCCTGAATCCTGTTGTGCCTGTGAATAGGTTGCAGGGGGATGGTGAAGACAAGCAACAGCTTTCAGGGCTGCCACCTTCCGTGTGGGACAATGAGTCGGTCTTGTGCCTTTATGGAAACAGGCCCTGCCGAGGACGAGAGCCATGAGATGTTCCTCCTCTGGCCAAGCCCGGGTCCCAGATCCTGTTGTGCCTGTGAATAGGCTGCAGGGGGACGGTGAAGACCAGCAACAGCTTCCAGGGCTGCCACCTTCCGTGTGGGACAAGGAGCCGGACGTGTGCCTTTTCGGATACAAGCTCTGCCGAGGACGAGAGCCATGAGATGTTCCTCCTCTGGGCAAGCCCGGGTCCCAGATCCTGTTGTGCCTGTGAATAGGCTGCAGGGGGACGGTGAACACCAGCAACAGCTTTCAGGGCTGCCACCTTCCGTGTGGGACAAGGAGCCGGACGTGTTCCTTTCTGGAAACAGGCCGAGCCGAGGACGAGAGCCATGAGATGTTCCTCCTCTGGCCAAGCCCGGGTCCCAGATCCTGTTGTGCCTGTGAATAGGCTGCAGGGGGACGGTGAAGACCAGCAACAGCTTCCAGGGCTGCCACCTTCCGTGTGGGACAATGAGCCGGATGTGTGCCTTTCTGGAAACAGGCCCTGCCGAGGACGAGAGCCATGAGATGTTCCTCCTCTGGCCAAGCCCCGGTCCTGAATCCTGTTGTGCCTGTGAATAGGCTGCAGGGGGACGGTGAAGACCAGCAACAGCTTTCAGGGCTGCCACCCTCCGTGTGGGACAAGGAGCCGGATGTGTGCCTTTTCGGAAACAGGCCCTGCCGAGGACGAGAGCCATGAGATGTTCCTCCTCTGGGCAAGCCCGGGTCCCAGATCCTGTTGTGCCTGTGAATAGGCTGCAGGGGGACGGTGAAGACCAGCAACAGCTTTCAGGGCTGCCACCTTCCGTGTGGGAGAAGGAGCCGGACGTGTGCCTTCTCGGAAACAGGCTCTGCCGAGGACGAGAGCCATCAGATGTTCCTCTTCTGGGCAAGCCCGGGTCCCAGATCCTGTTGTGCCTGTGAATAGGCTGCAGGGGGACGGTGAAGACCAGCAACAGCTTTCAGGGCTGCCACCTTCCGTGTGGGACAAGGAGCCGGACGTGTGCCTTCCTGGAAACAGGCCGTACCGGGGACGAGAGCCATGAGATGTTCCTCCTCTGGGCAGGCCCGGGTCCCAGATCCTGTTGTGCCTGTGAATAGGCTGCAGGGGGACGGTGAACACCAGCAACAGCTTTCACGGCTGCCACCTTCAGTGTGGGACAAGGAGCCGGACGTGTTCCTTTCTGGAAACAGGCCGTGCCGAGGACGAGAGCCATGAGATGTTCCTCCTCTGGCCAAGCCCGGGTCCCAAATCCTGTTGTGCCTGTGAATAGGCTGCAGGGGGACGGTGAAGACCAGCAACAGCTTTCACGGCTGCCACCTTCCGTGTGGGACAAGGAGCCGGATGTGTGCCTTTTCGGAAACAGGCCCTGCCGAGGACGAGAGCCATGAGATGTTCCTCCTCTGGGCAAGCCCGGCTCCCAGATCCTGTTGTGCCTGTGAATAGGCTGCAGGGGGACGGTGAAGACCAGCAACAGCTTTCACGGCTGCCACCTTCCGTGTGGGACAAGGAGCCGGACGTGTGCCTTCTCGGAAACAGGCTCTGCCGAGGACGAGAGCCATGAGATGTTCCTCTTCTGGGCAAGCCCGGGTCCCAGATCCTGTTGTGCCTGTGAATAGGCTGCAGGGGGACGGTGAAGACCAGCAACAGCTTTCAGGGCTGCCACCTTCCGTGTGGGACAAGGAGCCGGACGTGTGCCTTCCTGGAAACAGGCCGTACCGGGGACGAGAGCCATGAGATGTTCCTCCTCTGGCCAAGCCCGGGTCCCAGATCCTGTTGTGCCTGTGAATAGGCTGCAGGGGGACGGTGAAGACCAGCAACAGCTTTCACGGCTGCCACCTTCAGTGTGGGACAAGGAGCCGGACGTGTTCCTTTCTGGAAACAGGCCGTGCCGAGGACGAGAGCCATGAGATGTTCCTCCTCTGGGCAAGCCCGGGTCCAAATCCTGTTGTGCCTGTGAATAGGCTGCAGGGGGACGGTGAACACCAGCAACAGCTTTCACGGCTGCCACCTTCACTGTGGGACAAGGAGCCGGACGTGTTCCTTTCTGGAAACAGGCCGAGCCGAGGACGAGAGCCATGAGATGTTCCTCCTCTGGCCAAGCCCGGGTCCCAGATCCTGTTGTGCCTGTGAATAGGCTGCAGGGGGACGGTGAAGACCAGCAACAGCTTTCAGGGCTGCCACCTTCCGTGTGGATAAGGAGTCGGACGTGTGCCTTTTCGGAATCAGGCTCTGCCGAGGACGAGAGCCATGAGATGTTCCTCCTCTGGGCAAGCCCGGGTCCTGAATCCTGTTGTGCCTGTGAATAGGCTGCAGGGGGACGGTGAAGACCAGCAACAGCTTTCAGGGCTGCCACCTTCCGAGTGGGACAAGGAGCCGGACGTGTTCCTTTCTGGAAACAGGCCGAGCCGAGGACGAGAGCCATGAGATGTTCCTCCTCTGGCCAAGCCCGGGTCCCAGATCCTGTTGTGCCTGTGAATAGGCTGCAGGGGTACGGTGAAGACCAGCAACAGCTTTCAGGGCTGCCACCTTCCGTGTGGGACAAGGAGCCGGACGTGTGCCTTCTCGGAAACAGGCTCTGCCGAGGACGAGAGCCATGAGATGTTCCTCTTCTGGGCAAGCCCGGGTCCCAGATCCTGTTGTGCCTGTGAATAGGCTGCAGGGGGACGGTGAAGACCAGCAACAGCTTTCAGGGCTGCCACCTTCCGTGTGGGACAAGGAGCCGGACGTGTGCCTTCCTGGAAACAGGCCGTACCGGGGACGAGAGCCATGAGATGTTCCTCCTCTGGCCAAGCCCGGGTCCCAGATCCTGTTGTGCCTGTGAATAGGCTGCAGGGGGACGGTGAAGACCAGCAACAGCTTTCACGGCTGCCACCTTCCGTGTGGGACAAGGAGCCGGATGTGTGCCTTTTCGGAAACAGGCCCTGCCGAGGACGAGAGCCATGAGATGTTCCTCCTCTGGGCAAGCCCGGGTCCCAGATCCTGTTGTGCCTGTGAATAGGCTGCAGGGGGACGGTGAAGACCAGCAACAGCTTTCACGGCTGCCACCTTCCGTGTGGGACAAGGAGCCGGACGTGTGCCTTCTCGGAAACAGGCTCTGCCGAGGACGAGAGCCATGAGATGTTCCTCTTCTGGGCAAGCCCGGGTCCCAGATCCTGTTGTGCCTGTGAATAGGCTGCAGGGGGACGGTGAAGACCAGCAACAGCTTTCAGGGCTGCCACCTTCCGTGTGGGACAAGGAGCCGGACGTGTGCCTTCCTGGAAACAGGCCGTACCGGGGGCGAGAGCCATGAGATGTTCCTCCTCTGGCCAAGCCCGGGTCCCAGATCCTGTTGTGCCTGTGAATAGGCTGCAGGGGGACGGTGAAGACCAGCAACAGCTTTCACGGCTGCCACCTTCAGTGTGGGACAAGGAGCCGGACGTGTTCCTTTCTGGAAACAGGCCGTGCCGAGGACGAGAGCCATGAGATGTTCCTCCTCTGGCCAAGCCCGGGTCCCAAATCCTGTTGTGCCTGTGAATAGGCTGCAGGGGGACGGTGAAGACCAGCAACAGCTTTCAGGGCTGCCACCTTCCGTGTGGGACAAGGAGCCGGATGTGTGCCTTTTCGGAAACAGGCTCTGCCAAGGACGTCAGCCATGAGATATTCCTCCTCTGGGCAAGCCCGGGTCCCAGATCCTGTTGTGCCTGTGAATAGGCTGCAGGGGGACGGTGAACACCAGCAACAGCTTTCAGGGCTGCCACCTTCCGTGTGGGACAAGGAGCCGGACGTGTGCCTTTTCGGAATCAGGCTCTGCCGAGGACGAGAGCCATGAGATGTTCGTCCTCTGGGCAAGCCCGGGTCCAAATCCTGTTGTGCCTGTGAATAGGCTGCAGGGGGACGGTGAAGACCAGCAACAGCTTCCAGGGCTGCCACCTTCCGTGTGGGACAAGGAGCCGGACGTGTGCCTTTTTGGAAACAGGCCCTGCCGAGGACGAGAGCCATGAGATGTTCCACCTCTGGGCAAGCCCCGGTCCTGAATCCTGTTGTGCCTGTGAATAGGCTGCAGGGGGACGGTGAAGACCAGCAACAGCTTTCAGGGCTGCCACCTTCCGTGTGGGACAATGAGCCGGATGTGTGCCTTCTCGGAAACAGGATCTGCCGAGGACGAGAGCCATGAGATGTTCCTCCTCTGGGCAAGGCCGGGTCCCAGATCCTGTTGTGCCTGTGAATAGGCTGCAGGGGGACGGTGAAGACCAGCAACAGCTTTCACGGCTGCCACCTTCCGTGTGGGACAAGGAGCCGGACTTGGCCTTCTTGGAAACAGGCTCTGCCGAGGTCGAGAGCCATGAGATGTTCCTCCTCTGGGCAAGCCCGGGTCCCAGATCCTGTTGTGCCTGTGAATAGGCTGCAGGGGGACGGTGAAGACCAGCAACAGCTTCCAGGGCTGCCACCTTCCGTGTGGGACAAGGAGCCGGACGTGTGCCTTTTCGGAAAAAAGCTCTGACGAGGACGAGAGCCATGAGATGTTCCTCCTCTGGGCAAACCCGGGTCCCAGATCCTGTTGTGCCTGTGAATAGGCTGCAGGGGGACGGTGAACACGAGCAAGAGCTTTCACGGCTGCCACCTTCACTGTGGGACAAGGAGCCGGACGTGTTCATTTCTGGAAACAGGCCGTGCCGAGGACGAGAGCCATGAGATGTTCCTCCTCTGGCCAAGCCCGGGTCCCAGATCCTGTTGTGCCTGTGAATAGGCTGCAGGGGGACGGTGAAGACCAGCAACAGCTTTCAGGGCTGCCACCTTCCGTGTGGGATAAGGAGCCGGACGTGTGCCTTTTCGGAATCAGGCTCTGCCGAGGACGAGAGCCATGAGATGTTCCTCCTCTGGGCAAGCCCGGGTCCAAATCCTGTTGTGCCTGTGAATAGGCTGCAGGGGGACGGTGAAGACCAGCAACAGCTTCCAGGGCTGCCAACTTCCGTGTGGGACAAGGAGCCGGACGTGTGCCTTTTCGGAAACAGGCTCTGCCGAGGACGAGAGCCATGAGATGTTCCTCCTCTGGGCAAGCCCGGGTCCCAGATCCTGTTGTGCCTGTGAATAGGCTGCAGGGGGACGGTGAAGACCAGCAACAGCTTTCAGGGCTGCCACCTTCCGTGTGGGACAATGAGCCGGTGTTGTGCCTTTTTGGAAACAGGCCCTGCCGAGGACGAGAGCCATGAGATGTTCCACCTCTGGGCAAGCCCCGGTCCTGAATCCTGTTGTGCCTGTGAATAGGCTGCAGGGGGACGGTGAAGACCAGCAACAGCTTTCAGGGCTGCCACCTTCCGTGTGGGACAAGGAGCCGGATGTGTGCCTTTTCGGAAACAGGCTCTGACGAGGACGAGAGCCATGAGATGTTCCTCCTCTGGGCAAGCCCGCGTCCAAATCCTGTTGTGCCTGTGAATAGGCTGCAGGGGGACGGTGAAGACCAGCAACAGCTTTCACGCCTGCCACATTCCATGTGGGACAAGGAGCCGGACGTGTGCGTTTTCGGAAACAGGCTCTGCCGAGGACGAGAGCCATGAGATGTTCCTCCTCTGGGCAAGCCCGGGTCCTGAATCCTGTTGTGCCTGTGAATAGGTTGCAGGGGGATGGTGAAGACAAGCAACAGCTTTCAGGGCTGCCACCTTCCGTGTGGGACAATGAGTCGGTCTTGTGCCTTTATGGAAACGGGCCCTGCCGAGGACGAGAGCCATGAGATGTTCCTCCTCTGGCCAAGCCCGGGTCCCAGATCCTGTTGTGCCTGTGAATAGGCTGCAGGGGGACTGTGAAGACCAGCAACAGCTTCCAGGGCTGCCACCTTCCGTGTGGGACAAGGAGCCGGACGTGTGCCTTTTCGGATACAAGCTCTGCCGAGGACGAGAGCCATGAGATGTTCCTCCTCTGGGCAAGCCCGGGTCCCAGATCCTGTTGTGCCTGTGAATAGGCTGCAGGGGGACGGTGAACACCAGCAACAGCTTTCAGGGCTGCCACCTTCCGTGTGGGACAAGGAGCCGGACGTGTTCCTTTCTGGAAACAGGCCGAGCCGAGGACGAGAGCCATGAGATGTTCCTCCTCTGGCCAAGCCCGGGTCCCAGATCCTGTTGTGCCTGTGAATAGGCTGCAGGGGGACGGTGAAGACCAGCAACAGCTTTCAGGGCTGCCACCTTCCGTGTGGGACAATGAGCCGGATGTGTGCCTTTTCGGAAACAGGCTCTGCCGAGGACGAGAGCCATGAGATGTTCCTCCTCTGGCCAAGCCCCGGTCCTGAATCCTGTTGTGCCTGTGAATAGGCTGCAGGGGGACGGTGAAGACCAGCAACAGCTTTCACGCCTGCCACATTCCATGTGGGACAAGGAGCCGGACGTGTGCGTTTTCGGAAACAGGCTCTGCCGAGGACGAGAGCCATGAGATGTTCCTCCTCTGGGCAAGCCCGGGTCCTGAATCCTGTTGTGCCTGTGAATAGGTTGCAGGGGGATGGTGAAGACAAGCAACAGCTTTCAGGGCTGCCACCTTCCGTGTGGGACAATGAGTCGGTCTTGTGCCTTTATGGAAACAGGCCCTGCCGAGGACGAGAGCCATGAGATGTTCCTCCTCTGGCCAAGCCCGGGTCCCAGATCCTGTTGTGCCTGTGAATAGGCTGCAGGGGGACTGTGAAGACCAGCAACAGCTTCCAGGGCTGCCACCTTCCGTGTGGGACAAGGAGCCGGACGTGTGCCTTTTCGGATACAAGCTCTGCCGAGGACGAGAGCCATGAGATGTTCCTCCTCTGGGCAAGCCCGGGTCCCAGATCCTGTTGTGCCTGTGAATAGGCTGCAGGGGGACGGTGAACACCAGCAACAGCTTTCAGGGCTGCCACCTTCCGTGTGGGACAAGGAGCCGGACGTGTTCCTTTCTGGAAACAGGCCGAGCCGAGGACGAGAGCCATGAGATGTTCCTCCTCTGGCCAAGCCCGGGTCCCAGATCCTGTTGTGCCTGTGAATAGGCTGCAGGGGGACGGTGAAGACCAGCAACAGCTTTCAGGGCTGCCACCTTCCGTGTGGGACAATGAGCCGGATGTGTGCCTTTCTGGAAACAGGCCCTGCCGAGGACGAGAGCCATGAGATGTTCCTCCTCTGGCCAAGCCCCGGTCCTGAATCCTGTTGTGCCTGTGAATAGCAACAGCTTTCAGGGCTGCCACCTTCCGTGTGGGACAATGAGCCGGATGTGTGCCTTTTCGGAAACAGGCCCTGCCGAGGACGAGAGCCATGAGATGTTCCTCCTCTGGGCAAGCCCGGGTCCCAGATCCTGTTGTGCCTGTGAATAGGCTGCAGGGGGACGGTGAAGACCAGCAACAGCTTTCACGGCTGCCACCTTCCGTGTGGGACAAGGAGCCGGACGTGTGCCTTCTCGGAAACAGGCTCTGCCGAGGACGAGAGCCATCAGATGTTCCTCTTCTGGGCAAGCCCGGGTCCCAGATCCTGTTGTGCCTGTGAATAGGCTGCAGGGGGACGGTGAAGACCAGCAACAGCTTTCAGGGCTGCCACCTTCCGTGTGGGACAAGGAGCCGGACGTGTGCCTTCCTGGAAACAGGCCGTACCGGGGACGAGAGCCATGAGATGTTCCTCCTCTGGGCAAGCCCGGGTCCCAGATCCTGTTGTGCCTGTGAATAGGATGCAGGGGGACGGTGAAGACCAGCAACAGCTTTCACGGCTGCCACCTTCAGTGTGGGACAAGGAGCCGGACGTGTTCCTTTCTGGAAACAGGCCGTGCCGAGGACGAGAGCCATGAGATGTTCCTCCTCTGGCCAAGCCCGGGTCCTGAATCCTGTTGTGCCTGTGAATAGGCTGCAGGGGGACGGTGAAGACCAGCAACAGCTTTCAGGGCTGCCACCTTCCGTGTGGGACAAGGAGCCGGATGTGTGCCTTTTCGGAAACAGGCCCTGCCGAGGACGAGAGCCATGAGATGTTCCTCCTCTGGGCAAGCCCGGGTCCCAGATCCTGTTGTGCCTGTGAATAGGCTGCAGGGGGACGGTGAAGACCAGCAACAGCTTTCACGGCTGCCACCTTCCGTGTGGGACAAGGAGCCGGACGTGTGCCTTCTCGGAAACAGGCTCTGCCGAGGACGAGAGCCATGAGATGTTCCTCTTCTGGGCAAGCCCGGGTCCCAGATCCTGTTGTGCCTGTGAATAGGCTGCAGGGGGACGGTGAACACCAGCAACAGCTTTCAGGGCTGCCACCTTCCGTGTGGGACAAGGAGCCGGACGTGTGCCTTTTCGGAATCAGGCTCTGCCGAGGACGAGAGCCATGAGATGTTCCTCCTCTGGGCAAGCCCGGGTCCAAATCCTGTTGTGCCTGTGAATAGGCTGCAGGGGGACGGTGAAGACCAGCAACAGCTTCCAGGGCTGCCACCTTCCGTGTGGGACAAGGAGCCGGACGTGTGCCTTTTTGGAAACAGGCCCTGCCGAGGACGAGAGCCATGAGATGTTCCACCTCTGGGCAAGCCCCGGTCCTGAATCCTGTTGTGCCTGTGAATAGGCTGCAGGGGGACGGTGAAGACCAGCAACAGCTTTCAGGGCTGCCACCTTCCGTGTGGGACAATGAGCCGGATGTGTGCCTTCTCGGAAACAGGATCTGCCGAGGACGAGAGCCATGAGATGTTACTCCTCTGGGCAAGGCCGGGTCCCAGATCCTGTTGTGCCTGTGAATAGGCTGCAGGGGGACGGTGAAGACCAGCAACAGCTTTCACGGCTGCCACCTTCCGTGTGGGACAAGGAGCCGGACTTGGCCTTCTTGGAAACAGGCTCTGCCGAGGTCGAGAGCCATGAGATGTTCCTCCTCTGGGCAAGCCCGGGTCCCAGATCCTGTTGTGCCTGTGAATAGGCTGCAGGGGGACGGTGAAGACCAGCAACAGCTTCCAGGGCTGCCACCTTCCGTGTGGGACAAGGAGCCGGACGTGTGCCTTTTCGGAAAAAAGCTCTGACGAGGACGAGAGCCATGAGATGTTCCTCCTCTGGGCAAACCCGGGTCCCAGATCCTGTTGTGCCTGTGAATAGGCTGCAGGGGGACGGTAAACACGAGCAAGAGCTTTCACGGCTGCCACCTTCACTGTGGGACAAGGAGCCGGACGTGTTCATTTCTGGAAACAGGCCGTGCCGAGGACGAGAGCCATGAGATGTTCCTCCTCTGGCCAAGCCCGGGTCCCAGATCCTGTTGTGCCTGTGAATAGGCTGCAGGGGGACGGTGAAGACCAGCAACAGCTTTCAGGGCTGCCACCTTCCGTGTGGGATAAGGAGCCGGACGTGTGCCTTTTCGGAATCAGGCTCTGCCGAGGACGAGAGCCATGAGATGTTCCTCCTCTGGGCAAGCCCGGGTCCAAATCCTGTTGTGCCTGTGAATAGGCTGCAGGGGGACGGTGAAGACCAGCAACAGCTTCCAGGGCTGCCAACTTCCGTGTGGGACAAGGAGCCGGACGTGTGCCTTTTCGGAAACAGGCTCTGCCGAGGACGAGAGCCATGAGATGTTCCTCCTCTGGGCAAGCCCGGGTCCCAGATCCTGTTGTGCCTGTGAATAGGCTGCAGGGGGACGGTGAAGACCAGCAACAGCTTTCAGGGCTGCCACCTTCCGTGTGGGACAATGAGCCGGTGTTGTGCCTTTTTGGAAACAGGCCCTGCCGAGGACGAGAGCCATGAGATGTTCCACCTCTGGGCAAGCCCCGGTCCTGAATCCTGTTGTGCCTGTGAATAGGCTGCAGGGGGACGGTGAAGACCAGCAACAGCTTTCAGGGCTGCCACCTTCCGTGTGGGACAAGGAGCCGGATGTGTGCCTTTTCGGAAACAGGCTCTGACGAGGACGAGAGCCATGAGATGTTCCTCCTCTGGGCAAGCCCGCGTCCAAATCCTGTTGTGCCTGTGAATAGGCTGCAGGGGGACGGTGAAGACCAGCAACAGCTTTCACGCCTGCCACATTCCATGTGGGACAAGGAGCCGGACGTGTGCGTTTTCGGAAACAGGCTCTGCCGAGGACGAGAGCCATGAGATGTTCCTCCTCTGGGCAAGCCCGGGTCCTGAATCCTGTTGTGCCTGTGAATAGGTTGCAGGGGGATGGTGAAGACAAGCAACAGCTTTCAGGGCTGCCACCTTCCGTGTGGGACAATGAGTCGGTCTTGTGCCTTTATGGAAACAGGCCCTGCCGAGGACGAGAGCCATGAGATGTTCCTCCTCTGGCCAAGCCCGGGTCCCAGATCCTGTTGTGCCTGTGAATAGGCTGCAGGGGGACTGTGAAGACCAGCAACAGCTTCCAGGGCTGCCACCTTCCGTGTGGGACAAGGAGCCGGACGTGTGCCTTTTCGGATACAAGCTCTGCCGAGGACGAGAGCCATGAGATGTTCCTCCTCTGGGCAAGCCCGGGTCCCAGATCCTGTTGTGCCTGTGAATAGGCTGCAGGGGGACGGTGAACACCAGCAACAGCTTTCAGGGCTGCCACCTTCCGTGTGGGACAAGGAGCCGGACGTGTTCCTTTCTGGAAACAGGCCGAGCCGAGGACGAGAGCCATGAGATGTTCCTCCTCTGGCCAAGCCCGGGTCCCAGATCCTGTTGTGCCTGTGAATAGGCTGCAGGGGGACGGTGAAGACCAGCAACAGCTTTCAGGGCTGCCACCTTCCGTGTGGGACAATGAGCCGGATGTGTGCCTTTCTGGAAACAGGCCCTGCCGAGGACGAGAGCCATGAGATGTTCCTCCTCTGGCCAAGCCCCGGTCCTGAATCCTGTTGTGCCTGTGAATAGGCTGCAGGGGGACGGTGAAGACCAGCAACAGCTTTCAGGGCTGCCACCTTCCGTGTGGGACAAGGAGCCGGATGTGTGCCTTTTCGGAAACAGGCCCTGCCGAGGACGAGAGCCATGAGATGTTCCTCCTCTGGGCAAGCCCGGGTCCCAGATCCTGTTGTGCCTGTGAATAGGCTGCAGGGGGACGGTGAAGACCAGCAACAGCTTTCACGGCTGCCACCTTCCGTGTGGGACAAGGAGCCGGACGTGTGCCTTCTCGGAAACAGGCTCTGCCGAGGACGAGAGCCATCAGATGTTCCTCTTCTGGGCAAGCCCGGGTCCCAGATCCTGTTGTGCCTGTGAATAGGCTGCAGGGGGACGGTGAAGACCAGCAACAGCTTTCAGGGCTGCCACCTTCCGTGTGGGACAAGGAGCCGGACGTGTGCCTTCCTGGAAACAGGCCGTACCGGGGACGAGAGCCATGAGATGTTCCTCCTCTGGGCAAGCCCGGGTCCCAGATCCTGTTGTGCCTGTGAATAGGATGCAGGGGGACGGTGAAGACCAGCAACAGCTTTCACGGCTGCCACCTTCAGTGTGGGACAAGGAGCCGGACGTGTTCCTTTCTGGAAACAGGCCGTGCCGAGGACGAGAGCCATGAGATGTTCCTCCTCTGGCCAAGCCCGGGTCCTGAATCCTGTTGTGCCTGTGAATAGGCTGCAGGGGGACGGTGAAGACCAGCAACAGCTTTCAGGGCTGCCACCTTCCGTGTGGGACAAGGAGCCGGATGTGTGCCTTTTCGGAAACAGGCCCTGCCGAGGACGAGAGCCATGAGATGTTCCTCCTCTGGGCAAGCCCGGGTCCCAGATCCTGTTGTGCCTGTGAATAGGCTGCAGGGGGACGGTGAAGACCAGCAACAGCTTTCACGGCTGCCACCTTCCGTGTGGGACAAGGAGCCGGACGTGTGCCTTCTCGGAAACAGGCTCTGCCGAGGACGAGAGCCATGAGATGTTCCTCCTCTGGGCAAGCCCGGGTCCCAGATCCTGTTGTGCCTGTGAATAGGCTGCAGGGGGACGGTGAAGACCAGCAACAGCTTTCAGGGCTGCCACCTTCCGTGTGGGACAAGGAGCCGGACGTGTGCCTTCCTGGAAACAGGCCGTACCGGGGACGAGAGCCATGAGATGTTCCTCCTCTGGCCAAGCCCGGGTCCCAGATCCTGTTGTGCCTGTGAATAGGCTGCAGGGGGACGGTGAAGACCAGCAACAGCTTTCACGGCTGCCACCTTCAGTGTGGGACAAGGAGCCGGACGTGTTCCTTTCTGGAAACAGGCCGTGCCGAGGACGAGAGCCATGAGATGTTCCTCCTCTGGGCAAGCCCCGGTCCTGAATCCTGTTGTGCCTGTGAATAGGCTGCAGGGGGACGGTGAACACCAGCAACAGCTTTCAGGGCTGCCACCTTCCGTGTGGGACAAGGAGCCGGATGTGTGCCTTTTCGGAAACAGGCTCTGCCAAGGACGTCAGCCATGAGATGTTCCTCCTCTGGGCAAGCCTGGGTCCCAGATCCTGTTGTGCCTGTGAATAGGCTGCAGGGGGACGGTGAAGACCAGCAACAGCTTCCAGGGCTGCCACCTTCCGTGTGGGACAAGGAGCCGGACGTGTGCCTTTTCGGAAACAAGCTCTGACGAGGACGAGAGCCATGAGATGTTCCTCCTCTGGGCAAGCCCGGGTCCCAGATCCTGTTGTGCCTGTGAATAGGCTGCAGGGGGACGGTGAACACCAGCAACAGCTTTCACGGCTGCCACCTTCAGTGTGGGACAAGGAGCCGGACGTGTTCCTTTCTGGAAACAGGCCGTGCCGAGGACGAGAGCCATGAGATGTTCCTCCTCTGGGCAAACCCGGGTCCCAGATCCTGTTGTGCCTGTGAATAGGCTGCAGGGGGACGGTGAACACCAGCAACAGCTTTCACGGCTGCCACCTTCACTGTGGGACAAGGAGCCGGACGTGTTCCTTTCTGGAAACAGGCCGAGCCGAGGACGAGAGCCATGAGATGTTCCTCCTCTGGCCAAGCCCGGGTCCCAGATCCTGTTGTGCCTGTGAATAGGCTGCAGGGGGACGGTGAAGACCAGCAACAGCTTTCAGGGCTGCCACCTTCCGTGTGGATAAGGAGTCGGACGTGTGCCTTTTCGGAATCAGGCTCTGCCGAGGACGAGAGCCATGAGATGTTCCTCCTCTGGGCAAGCCCGGGTCCTGAATCCTGTTGTGCCTGTGAATAGGCTGCAGGGGGACGGTGAAGACCAGCAACAGCTTTCAGGGCTGCCACCTTCCGTGTGGGACAAGGAGCCGGACGTGTTCCTTTCTGGAAACAGGCCGAGCCGAGGACGAGAGCCATGAGATGTTCCTCCTCTGGCCAAGCCCGGGTCCCAGATCCTGTTGTGCCTGTGAATAGGCTGCAGGGGTACGGTGAAGACCAGCAACAGCTTTCAGGGCTGCCACCTTCCGTGTGGGACAAGGAGCCGGACGTGTGCCTTCTCGGAAACAGGCTCTGCCGAGGACGAGAGCCATGAGATGTTCCTCTTCTGGGCAAGCCCGGGTCCCAGATCCTGTTGTGCCTGTGAATAGGCTGCAGGGGGACGGTGAAGACCAGCAACAGCTTTCAGGGCTGCCACCTTCCGTGTGGGACAAGGAGCCGGACGTGTGCCTTCCTGGAAACAGGCCGTACCGGGGACGAGAGCCATGAGATGTTCCTCCTCTGGCCAAGCCCGGGTCCCAGATCCTGTTGTGCCTGTGAATAGGCTGCAGGGGGACGGTGAAGACCAGCAACAGCTTTCACGGCTGCCACCTTCAGTGTGGGACAAGGAGCCGGACGTGTTCCTTTCTGGAAACAGGCCGTGCCGAGGACGAGAGCCATGAGATGTTCCTCCTCTGGCCAAGCCCGGGTCCCAAATCCTGTTGTGCCTGTGAATAGGCTGCAGGGGGACGGTGAAGACCAGCAACAGCTTTCAGGGCTGCCACCTTCCGTGTGGGACAAGGAGCCGGATGTGTGCCTTTTCGGAAACAGGCTCTGCCAAGGACGTCAGCCATGAGATATTCCTCCTCTGGGCAAGCCCGGGTCCCAGATCCTGTTGTGCCTGTGAATAGGCTGCAGGGGGACGGTGAAGACCAGCAACAGCTTCCAGGGCTGCCACCTTCCGTGTGGGACAAGGAGCCGGACGTGTGCCTTTTCGGAAACAAGCTCTGACGAGGACGAGAGCCATGAGATGTTCCTCCTCTGGGCAAGCCCGGGTCCCAGATCCTGTTGTGCCTGTGAATAGGCTGCAGGGGGACGGTGAACACCAACAACAGCTTTCACGGGGGACACCTTCACTGTGGGACAAGTAGCCGGACGTGTTCCTTTCTGGAAACAGGCCGAGCCGAGGACGAGAGCCATGAGATGTTCCTCCTCTGGGCAAACCCGGGTCCCAGATCCTGTTGTGCCTGTGAATAGGCTGCAGGGGGACGGTGAACACCAGCAACAGCTTTCACGGCTGCCACCTTCACTGTGGGACAAGGAGCCGGACGTGTTCCTTTCTGGAAACAGGCCGAGCCGAGGACGAGAGCCATGAGATGTTCCTCCTCTGGCCAAGCCCGGGTCCCAGATCCTGTTGTGCCTGTGAATAGGCTGCAGGGGGACGGTGAAGACCAGCAACAGCTTTCAGGGCTGCCACCTTCCGTGTGGATAAGGAGTCGGACGTGTGCCTTTTCGGAATCAGGCTCTGCCGAGGACGAGAGCCATGAGATGTTCCTCCTCTGGGCAAGCCCGGGTCCTGAATCCTGTTGTGCCTGTGAATAGGCTGCAGGGGGACGGTGAAGACCAGCAACAGCTTTCAGGGCTGCCACCTTCCGTGTGGGACAAGGAGCCGGACGTGTTCCTTTCTGGAAACAGGCCGAGCCGAGGACGAGAGCCATGAGATGTTCCTCCTCTGGCCAAGCCCGGGTCCCAGATCCTGTTGTGCCTGTGAATAGGCTGCAGGGGTACGGTGAAGACCAGCAACAGCTTTCAGGGCTGCCACCTTCCGTGTGGGATAAGGAGTCGGACGTGTGCCTTTTCGGAATCAGGCTCTGCCGAGGACGAGAGCCATGAGATGTTCCTCCTCTGGGCAAGCCCGGGTCCCAGATCCTGTTGTGCCTGTGAATAGGCTGCAGGGGGACGTTGAAGACCAGCAACAGCTTTCACGGCTGCCACCTTCCGTGTGGGACAATGAGCCGGATGTGTGCCTTTCTGGAAACAGGCCCTGCCGAGGACGAGAGCCATGAGATGTTCCTCCTCTGGCCAAGCCCCGGTCCTGAATCCTGTTGTGCCTGTGAATAGGCTGCAGGGGGACGGTGAAGACCAGCAACAGCTTCCAGGGCTGCCACCTTCCGTGTGGGACAAGGAGCCGGATGTGTGCCTTTTCGGAAACAGGCCCTGCCGAGGACGAGAGCCATGAGATGTTCCTCCTCTGGGCAAGCCCGGGTCCCAGATCCTGTTGTGCCTGTGAATAGGCTGCAGGGGGACGGTGAAGACCAGCAACAGCTTTCACGGCTGCCACCTTCCGTGTGGGACAAGGAGCCGGACGTGTGCCTTCTCGGAAACAGGCTCTGCCGAGGACGAGAGCCATGAGATGTTCCTCCTCTGGGCAAGCCCGGGTCCCAGATCCTGTTGTGCCTGTGAATAGGCTGCAGGGGGACGGTGAAGACCAGCAACAGCGTTCAGGGCTGCCACCTTCCGTGTGGGACAAGGATCCGGACGTGTGCCTTTCTGGAAACAGGCCGTACCGGGGACGAGAGCCATGAGATGTTCCTCCTCTGGCCAAGCCCGGGTCCCAGATCCTGTTGTGCCTGTGAATAGGCTGCAGGGGGACGGTGAAGACCAGCAACAGCTTTCACGGCTGCCACCTTCAGTGTGGGACAAGGAGCCGGACGTGTTCCTTTCTGGAAACAGGCCGTGCCGAGGACGAGAGCCATGAGATGTTCCTCCTCTGGCCAAGCCCGGGTCCCAAATCCTGTTGTGCCTGTGAATAGGCTGCAGGGGGACGGTGAAGACCAGCAACAGCTTTCAGGGCTGCCACCTTCCGTGTGGGACAAGGAGCCGGATGTGTGCCTTTTCGGAAACAGGCTCTGCCAAGGACGTCAGCCATGAGATGTTCCTCCTCTGGGCAAGCCCGGGTCCCAGATCCTGTTGTGCCTGTGAATAGGCTGCAGGGGGACGGTGAAGACCAGCAACAGCTTCCAGGGCTGCCACCTTCCGTGTGGGACAAGGAGCCGGACGTGTGCCTTTTCGGAAACAAGCTCTGCCGAGGACGAGAGCCATGAGATGTTCCTCCTCTGGGCAAGCCCGGGTCCCAGATCCTGTTGTGCCTGTGAATAGGCTGCAGGGGGACGGTGAACACCAGCAACAGCTTTCACGGGGGACACCTTCACTGTGGGACAAGGAGCCGGACGTGTTCCTTTCTGGAAACAGGCCGAGCCGAGGACGAGAGCCATGAGATGTTCCTCCTCTGGGCAAGCCCGGGTCCCAGATCCTGTTGTGCCTGTGAATAGGCTGCAGGGGGACGGTGAACACCAGCAACAGCTTTCACGGCTGCCACCTTCCGTGTGGGATAAGGAGTCGGACGTGTGCCTTTTCGGAATCAGGCTCTGCCGAGGACGAGAGCCATGAGATGTTCCTCCTCTGGGCAAGCCCGGGTCCAAATCCTGTTGTGCCTGTGAATAGGCTGCAGGGGGACGGTGAAGACCAGCAACAGCTTTCAGGGCTGCCACCTTCCGTGTGGGACAATGAGCCGGATGTGTGCCTTTCTGGAAACAGGCCCTGCCGAGGACGAGAGCCATGAGATGTTCCTCTTCTGGCCAAGCCCCGGTCCTGAATCCTGTTGTGCCTGTGAATAGGCTGCAGGGGGACGGTGAAGACCAGCAACAGCTTTCAGGGCTGCCACCTTCCGTGTGGGACAAGGAGCCGGACGTGTCTTTCTGGATACAGGCCCTGCCGAGGATGAGAGCCATGAGATGTTCCTCCTCTGGGCAAGCCCGGGTCCCAGATCCTGTTGTGCCTGTGAATAGGCTGCAGGGGGACGGTGAAGACCAGCAACAGCTTTCAGGGCTGCCACCTTCCGTGTGGGACAAGGAGCCGGACGTTTGCATTTTCGGAAACAGGATCTGCCGAGGACGAGAGCCATGAGATGTTCCTCCTCTGGGCAAGCCCGGGTCCCAAATCCTGTTGTGCCTGTGAATAGGCTGCAGGGGGACGGTGAAGACCAGCAACAGCTTTCAGGGCTGCCACCTTCCGTGTGGGACAAGGAGCCGGATGTGTGCCTTTTCGGAAACAGGCTCTGCCAAGGACGTCAGCCATGAGATGTTCCTCCTCTGGGCAAGCCCGGGTCCCAGATCCTGTTGTGCCTGTGAATAGGCTGCAGGGGGACGGTGAAGACCAGCAACAGCTTCCAGGGCTGCCACCTTCCGTGTGGGACAAGGAGCCGGACGTGTGCCTTTTCGGAAACAGGCTCTGCCGAGGACGAGAGCCATGAGATGTTCCTCCTCTGGGCAAGCCCGGGTCCCAGATCCTGTTGTGCCTGTGAATAGGCTGCAGGGGGACGGTGAACACCAGCAACAGCTTTCACGGGGGACACCTTCACTGTGGGACAAGTAGCCGGACGTGTTCCTTTCTGGAAACAGGCCGAGCCGAGGACGAGAGCCATGAGATGTTCCTCCTCTGGGCAAACCCGGGTCCCAGATCCTGTTGTGCCTGTGAATAGGCTGCAGGGGGACGGTGAACACCAGCAACAGCTTTCACGGCTGCCACCTTCACTGTGGGACAAGGAGCCGGACGTGTTCCTTTCTGGAAACAGGCCGAGCCGAGGACGAGAGCCATGAGATGTTCCTCCTCTGGCCAAGCCCGGGTCCCAGATCCTGTTGTGCCTGTGAATAGGCTGCAGGGGGACGGTGAAGACCAGCAACAGCTTTCAGGGCTGCCACCTTCCGTGTGGGATAAGGAGTCGGACGTGTGCCTTTTCGGAATCAGGCTCTGCCGAGGACGAGAGCCATGAGATGTTCCTCCTCTGGGCAAGCCCGGGTCCAAATCCTGTTGTGCCTGTGAATAGGCTGCAGGGGGACGGTGAAGACCAGCAACAGCTTTCAGGGCTGCCACCTTCCGTGTGGGACAATGAGCCGGATGTGTGCCTTTCTGGAAACAGGCCCTGCCGAGGACGAGAGCCATGAGATGTTCCTCTTCTGGCCAAGCCCCGGTCCTGAATCCTGTTGTGCCTGTGAATAGGCTGCAGGGGGACGGTGAAGACCAGCAACAGCTTTCAGGGCTGCCAACTTCCGTGTGGGACAAGGAGCCGGACGTGTCTTTCTGGATACAGGCCCTGCCGAGGATGAGAGCCATGAGATGTTCCTCCTCTGGGCAAGCCCGGGTCCCAGATCCTGTTGTGCCTGTGAATAGGCTGCAGGGGGACGGTGAAGACCAGCAACAGCTTTCAGGGCTGCCACCTTCCGTGTGGGACAAGGAGCCGGACGTTTGCATTTTCGGAAACAGGATCTGCCGAGGACGAGAGCCATGAGATGTTCCTCCTCTGGCCAAGCCCGGGTCCTAGATCCTGTTGTGCCTCTGAATAGGCTGCAGGGGGACAGTGAAGACTAGCAACAGCTTTCAGGGCTGCCACCGTCCGTGTGGGACAAGGAGCCGGATGAGTGCCTTTTCGGAAACAGGCTCTGCCAAGGACGAGAGCCATGAGATGTTCCTCCTCTGGGCAAGCCCGGGTCCCAGTTCCTGTTGTGCCTGTGAATAGGCTGCAGGGGGACGGTGAAGACCAGCAACAGCTTTCAGGGCTGCCAACTTCCGTGTGGGACAAGGAGCCGGACGTGTTCCTTTCTGGAAACAGGCCCTGCCGAGGACGAGAGCCATGAGATGTTCCTCCTCTGGGCAAGCCCGGGTCCCAGATCCTGTTGTGCCTGTGAATAGGCTGCAGGGGGACGGAGAAGACCAGCAACAGCTTTCAGGGCTGCCACCTTCCGTGTGGGACAAGGAGCCGGACGTGTGCCTTTTCGGAAACAGGCTCTGCCGAGGACGAGAGCCATGAGATGTTCCTCCTCTGGGCAAGCCCGGGTCCCAGATCCTGTTGTGCCTGTGAATAGGCTGCAGGGGGACGGTGAAGACCAGCAACAGCTTTCAGGGCTGCCACCTTCCGTGTGGGACAAGGAGCCGGTCTTGTGCCTTTTTGGAAACAGGCCCTGCCGAGGACGAGAGCCATGAGATGTTCCACCTCTGGGCAAGCCCGGGTCCGGAATCCTGTTGTGCCTGTGAATAGGCTGCAGGGGGACGGTGAAGACCAGCAACAGCTTTCAGGGCTGCCACCTTCCGTGTGGGACAAGGAGCCGGATGTGTGCCTTTTCGGAAAAAGGCCCTGCCGAGGATGAGAGCCATGAGATGTTCCTCCTCTGGGCAAGCCCGGGTCCCAGATCCTGTTGTGCCTGTGAATAGGCTGCAGGGGGACGGTGAAGACCAGCAACAGCTTTCACGGCTGCCACCTTCCGTGTGGGAGAAGGAGCCGGACGTGTGCCTTCTCGGAAACAGGCTCTGCCGAGGACGAGAGCCATGAGATGTTCCTCCTCTGGGCAAGCCCGGGTCCCAGATCCTGTTGTGCCTGTGAATAGGCTGCAGGGGGACGGTGAAGACCAGCAACAGCTTCCAGGGCTGCCACCTTCCGTGTGGGACAAGGAGCCGGACGTGTGCCTTTTCGGAAACAAGCTCTGACGAGGACGAGAGCCATGAGATGTTCCTCCTCTGGGCAAGCCCGGGTCCCAGATCCTGTTGTGCCTGTGAATAGGCTGCAGGGGGACGGTGAACACCAGCAACAGCTTTCACGGCTGCCACCTTCACTGTGGGACAAGGAGCCGGACGTGTTCCTTTCTGGAAACAGGCCGAGCCGAGGACGACAGCCATGAGATGTTCCTCCTCTGGCCAAGCCCGGGTCCCAGATCCTGTTGTGCCTGTGAATAGGCTGCAGGGGGACGGTGAAGACCAGCAACAGCTTTCAGGGCTGCCACCTTCCGTGTGGGATAAGGAGTCGGACGTGTGCCTTTTCGGAATCAGGCTCTGCCGAGGACGAGAGCCATGAGATGTTCCTCCTCTGGGCAAGCCCGGGTCCAAATCCTGTTGTGCCTGTGAATAGGCTGCAGGGGGACGGTGAAGACCAGCAACAGCTTTCAGGGCTGCCACCTTCCGTGTGGGACAATGAGCCGGATGTGTGCCTTTCTGGAAACAGGCCCTGCCGAGGACGAGAGCCATGAGATGTTCCTCTTCTGGCCAAGCCCCGGTCCTGAATCCTGTTGTGCCTGTGAATAGGCTGCAGGGGGGACGGTGAAGACCAGCAACAGCTTTCAGGGCTGCCAACTTCCGTGTGGGACAAGGAGCCGGACGTGTCTTTCTGGATACAGGCCCTGCCGAGGATGAGAGCCATGAGATGTTCCTCCTCTGGGCAAGCCCAGGTCCCAGATCCTGTTGTGCCTGTGAATAGGCTGCAGGGGGACGGTGAAGACCAGCAACAGCTTTCAGGGCTGCCACCTTCCGTGTGGGATAAGGAGCCGGACGTTTGCATTTTCGGAAACAGGATCTGCCGAGGACGAGAGCCATGAGATGTTCCTCCTCTGGCCAAGCCCGGGTCCTAGATCCTGTTGTGCCTCTGAATAGGCTGCATGGGGACAGTGAAGACTAGCAACAGCTTTCAGGGCTGCCACCGTCCGTGTGGGACAAGGAGCCGGACGTGTGCCTTTTCGGAAACAGGCTCTGCCGAGGACGAGAGCCATGAGATGTTCCTCCTCTGGGCAAGCCCGGGTCCCAGATCCTGTTGTGCCTGTGAATAGGCTGCAGGGGGACGGTGAAGACCAGCAACAGCTTTCAGGGCTGCCACCTTCCGTGTGGGACAAGGAGCCGGTCTTGTGCATTTTGGAAACAGGCCCTGCTGAGGACGAGAGCCATGAGATGTTCCACCTCTGGGCAAGCCCGGGTCCGGAATCCTGTTGTGCCTGTGAATAGGCTGCAGGGGGACGGTGAAGACCAGCAACAGCTTTCAGGGCTGCCACCTTCCGTGTGGGACAAGGAGCCGGATGTGTGCCTTTTCGGAAAAAGGCCCTGCCGAGGATGAGAGCCATGAGATGTTCCTCCTCTGGGCAAGCCCGGGTCCCAGATCCTGTTGTGCCTGTGAATAGGCTGCAGGGGGACGGTGAAGACCAGCAACAGCTTTCACGGCTGCCACCTTCCGTGTGGGAGAAGGAGCCGGACGTGTGCCTTCTCGGAAACAGGCCCTGCCGAGGACGTGAGCCATGAGATGTTCCTCCTCTGGGCAAGCCCGGGTCCCAGATCCTGTTGTGCCTGTGAATAGGCTGCAGGGGGACGGTGAACACCAGCAAGAGCTTTCACGGCTGCCACCTTCACTGTGGGACAAGGAGCCGGACGTGTTCCTTTCTGGAAACAGGCCGAGCCGAGGACGACAGCCATGAGATGTTCCTCCTCTGGCCAAGCCCCGGTCATGAATCCTGTTGTGCCTGTGAATAGGCTGCAGGGGGACGGTGAAGACCAGCAACAGCTTTCAGGGCTGCCAACTTCCGTGTGGGACAAGGAGCCAGACGTGTCTTTCTGGATACAGGCCCTGCCGAGGACGAGAGCCATGAGATGTTCCTCCTCTGGGCAAGCCCGGGTCCCAGATCCTGTTGTGCCTGTGAATAGGCTGCAGGGGGACGGTGAACACCAGCAAGAGCTTTCACGGCTGCCACCTTCACTGTGGGACAAGGAGCCGGACGTGTTCATTTCTGGAAACAGGCCGTGCCGAGGACGAGAGCCATGAGATGTTCCTCCTCTGGCCAAGCCCGGGTCCCAGATCCTGTTGTGCCTCTGAATAGGCTGCAGGGGGACGGTGAAGACCAGCAACAGCTTTCAGGGCTGCCACCGTCCGTGTGGGACAAGGAGCCGGATGAGTGCCTTTTCGGAAACAGGCTCTGCCAAGGACGAGAGCCATGAGATGTTCCACCTCTGGGCAAGCCCGGGTCCCAGATCCTGTTGTGCCTGTGAATAGGCTGCAGGGGGACGGTGAAGACCAGCAACAGCTTTCAGGGCTGCCACCTTCCGTGTGGGACAATGAGTCGATCTTGTGCCTTTATGGAAACAGGCCCTGCCGAGGACGAGAGCCATGAGATGTTCCTCCTCTGGCCAAGCCCGGGTCCCAGATCCTGTTGTGCCTGTGAATAGGCTGCAGGGGGACGGTGAAGACCAGCAACAGCTTCCAGGGCTGCCACCTTCCGTGTGGGACAAGGAGCCGGACGTTTGCCTTTTCGGAAACAGGCTCTGCCGAGGACGAGATCCATGAGATGTTCCTCCTCTGGGCAAGCCCGGGTCCCAGATCCTGTTGTGCCTGTGAATAGGCTGCAGGGGGACGGTGAAGACCAGCAACAGCTTTCAGGGCTGCCACCTTCCGTGTGGGACAATGAGCCGGTCTTGTGCCTTTTTGGAAACAGGCCCTGCCGAGGACGAGAGCCATGAGATGTTCCACCTCTGGGCAAGCCCCGGTCCTGAATCCTGTTGTGCCTGTGAATAGGCTGCAGGGGGACGGTGAAGACCAGCAACAGCTTTCAGGGCTGCCACCTTCCGTGTGGGACAAGGAGCCGGATGTGTGCCTTTTCGGAAAAAGGCCCTGCCGAGGACGAGAGCCATGAGATGTTCCTCCTCTGGGCAAGCCCGGGTCCCAGATCCTGTTGTGCCTGTGAATAGGCTGCAGGGGGACGGTGAAGACCAGCAACAGCTTTCACGGCTGCCACCTTCCGTGTGGGAGAAGGAGCCGGACGTGTGCCTTCTCGGAAACAGGCTCTGCCGAGGACGAGAGCCATGAGATGTTCCTCCTCTGGGCAAGCCCGGGTCCCAGATCCTGTTGTGCCTGTGAATAGGCTGCAGGGGGACGGTGAAGACCAGCAACAGCTTCCAGGGCTGCCACCTTCCGTGTGGGACAAGGAGCCGGACGTGTGCCTTTTCGGAAACAAGCTCTGACGAGGACGAGAGCCATGAGATGTTCCTCCTCTGGGCAAGCCCGGGTCCCAGATCCTGTTGTGCCTGTGAATAGGCTGCAGGGGGACGGTGAACACCAGCAACAGCTTTCACGGCTGACACCTTCACTGTGGGACAAGGAGCCGGACGTGTTCCTTTCTGGAAACAGGCCGAGCCGAGGACGACAGCCATGAGATGTTCCTCCTCTGGCCAAGCCCGGGTCCCAGATCCTGTTGTGCCTGTGAATAGGCTGCAGGGGGACGGTGAAGACCAGCAACAGCTTTCAGGGCTGCCACCTTCCGTGTGGGATAAGGAGTCGGACGTGTGCCTTTCTGGAAACAGGCCCTGCCGAGGACGAGAGCCATGAGATGTTCCTCCTCTGGCCAAGCCCCGGTCATGAATCCTGTTGTGCCTGTGAATAGGCTGCAGGGGGACGGTGAAGACCAGCAACAGCTTTCAGGGCTGCCAACTTCCGTGTGGGACAAGGAGCCAGACGTGTCTTTCTGGATACAGGCCCTGCCGAGGACGAGAGCCATGAGATGTTCCTCCTCTGGGCAAGCCCGGGTCCCAGATCCTGTTGTGCCTGTGAATAGGCTGCAGGGGGACGGTGAAGACCAGCAACAGCTTTCAGGGCTGCCACCTTCCGTGTGGGACAAGGAGCCGGACGTTTGCATTTTCGAAAACAGGATCTGCCGAGGACGAGAGCCATGAGATGTTCCTCCTCTGGCCAAGCCCGGGTCCCAGATCCTGTTGTGCCTGTGAATAGGCTGCAGGGGGACGGTGAAGACCAGCAACAGCTTTCAGGGCTGCCACCTTCCGTGTGGGACAAGGAGCCGGTCTTGTGCATTTTGGAAACAGGCCCTGCTGAGGACGAGAGCCATGAGATGTTCCACCTCTGGGCAAGCCCGGGTCCGGAATCCTGTTGTGCCTGTGAATAGGCTGCAGGGGGACGGTGAAGACCAGCAACAGCTTTCAGGGCTGCCACCTTCCGTGTGGGACAAGGAGCCGGATGTGTGCCTTTTCGGAAAAAGGCCCTGCCGAGGATGAGAGCCATGAGATGTTCCTCCTCTGGGCAAGCCCGGGTCCCAGATCCTGTTGTGCCTGTGAATAGGCTGCAGGGGGACGGTGAAGACCAGCAACAGCTTTCACGGCTGCCACCTTCCGTGTGGGAGAAGGAGCCGGACGTGTGCCTTCTCGGAAACAGGCTCTGCCGAGGACGAGAGCCATGAGATGTTCCTCCTCTGGGCAAGCCCGGGTCCCAGATCCTGTTGTGCCTGTGAATAGGCTGCAGGGGGACGGTGAACACCAGCAAGAGCTTTCACGGCTGCCACCT
The DNA here is from genome assembly GCF_929443795.1 of Astur gentilis. Taxonomy (NCBI): domain Eukaryota; kingdom Metazoa; phylum Chordata; class Aves; order Accipitriformes; family Accipitridae; genus Astur; species Astur gentilis. The sequence continues at coordinate 1,927,484 of NW_026060958.1, read as the reverse complement.
TCACTGTGGGACAAGGAGCCGGACGTGTTCCTTTCTGGAAACAGGCCGAGCCGAGGACGACAGCCATGAGATGTTCCTCCTCTGGCCAAGCCCCGGTCATGAATCCTGTTGTGCCTGTGAATAGGCTGCAGGGGGACGGTGAAGACCAGCAACAGCTTTCAGGGCTGCCAACTTCCGTGTGGGACAAGGAGCCAGACGTGTCTTTCTGGATACAGGCCCTGCCGAGGACGAGAGCCATGAGATGTTCCTCCTCTGGGCAAGCCCGGGTCCCAGATCCTGTTGTGCCTGTGAATAGGCTGCAGGGGGACGGTGAACACCAGCAAGAGCTTTCACGGCTGCCACCTTCACTGTGGGACAAGGAGCCGGACGTGTTCATTTCTGGAAACAGGCCGTGCCGAGGACGAGAGCCATGAGATGTTCCTCCTCTGGCCAAGCCCGGGTCCCAGATCCTGTTGTGCCTCTGAATAGGCTGCAGGGGGACGGTGAAGACCAGCAACAGCTTTCAGGGCTGCCACCGTCCGTGTGGGACAAGGAGCCGGATGAGTGCCTTTTCGGAAACAGGCTCTGCCAAGGACGAGAGCCATGAGATGTTCCACCTCTGGGCAAGCCCGGGTCCCAGATCCTGTTGTGCCTGTGAATAGGCTGCAGGGGGACGGTGAAGACCAGCAACAGCTTTCAGGGCTGCCACCTTCCGTGTGGGACAATGAGTCGATCTTGTGCCTTTATGGAAACAGGCCCTGCCGAGGACGAGAGCCATGAGATGTTCCTCCTCTGGCCAAGCCCGGGTCCCAGATCCTGTTGTGCCTGTGAATAGGCTGCAGGGGGACGGTGAAGACCAGCAACAGCTTCCAGGGCTGCCACCTTCCGTGTGGGACAAGGAGCCGGACGTTTGCCTTTTCGGAAACAGGCTCTGCCGAGGACGAGATCCATGAGATGTTCCTCCTCTGGGCAAGCCCGGGTCCCAGATCCTGTTGTGCCTGTGAATAGGCTGCAGGGGGACGGTGAAGACCAGCAACAGCTTTCAGGGCTGCCACCTTCCGTGTGGGACAATGAGCCGGTCTTGTGCCTTTTTGGAAACAGGCCCTGCCGAGGACGAGAGCCATGAGATGTTCCACCTCTGGGCAAGCCCCGGTCCTGAATCCTGTTGTGCCTGTGAATAGGCTGCAGGGGGACGGTGAAGACCAGCAACAGCTTTCAGGGCTGCCACCTTCCGTGTGGGACAAGGAGCCGGATGTGTGCCTTTTCGGAAAAAGGCCCTGCCGAGGACGAGAGCCATGAGATGTTCCTCCTCTGGGCAAGCCCGGGTCCCAGATCCTGTTGTGCCTGTGAATAGGCTGCAGGGGGACGGTGAAGACCAGCAACAGCTTTCACGGCTGCCACCTTCCGTGTGGGAGAAGGAGCCGGACGTGTGCCTTCTCGGAAACAGGCTCTGCCGAGGACGAGAGCCATGAGATGTTCCTCCTCTGGGCAAGCCCGGGTCCCAGATCCTGTTGTGCCTGTGAATAGGCTGCAGGGGGACGGTGAAGACCAGCAACAGCTTCCAGGGCTGCCACCTTCCGTGTGGGACAAGGAGCCGGACGTGTGCCTTTTCGGAAACAAGCTCTGACGAGGACGAGAGCCATGAGATGTTCCTCCTCTGGGCAAGCCCGGGTCCCAGATCCTGTTGTGCCTGTGAATAGGCTGCAGGGGGACGGTGAACACCAGCAACAGCTTTCACGGCTGACACCTTCACTGTGGGACAAGGAGCCGGACGTGTTCCTTTCTGGAAACAGGCCGAGCCGAGGACGACAGCCATGAGATGTTCCTCCTCTGGCCAAGCCCGGGTCCCAGATCCTGTTGTGCCTGTGAATAGGCTGCAGGGGGACGGTGAAGACCAGCAACAGCTTTCAGGGCTGCCACCTTCCGTGTGGGATAAGGAGTCGGACGTGTGCCTTTCTGGAAACAGGCCCTGCCGAGGACGAGAGCCATGAGATGTTCCTCCTCTGGCCAAGCCCCGGTCATGAATCCTGTTGTGCCTGTGAATAGGCTGCAGGGGGACGGTGAAGACCAGCAACAGCTTTCAGGGCTGCCAACTTCCGTGTGGGACAAGGAGCCAGACGTGTCTTTCTGGATACAGGCCCTGCCGAGGACGAGAGCCATGAGATGTTCCTCCTCTGGGCAAGCCCGGGTCCCAGATCCTGTTGTGCCTGTGAATAGGCTGCAGGGGGACGGTGAAGACCAGCAACAGCTTTCAGGGCTGCCACCTTCCGTGTGGGACAAGGAGCCGGACGTTTGCATTTTCGAAAACAGGATCTGCCGAGGACGAGAGCCATGAGATGTTCCTCCTCTGGCCAAGCCCGGGTCCCAGATCCTGTTGTGCCTCTGAATAGGCTGCAGGGGGACGGTGAAGACCAGCAACAGCTTTCAGGGCTGCCACCTTCCGTGTGGGACAAGGAGCCAGATGAGTGCCTTTTCGGAAACAGGCTCTGCCAAGGACGAGAGCCATGAGATGTTCATCCTCTGGGCAAGCCCGGGTCCCAGATCCTGTTGTGCCTGTGAATAGGCTGCAGGGGGACGGTGAAGACCAGCAACAGCTTTCAGGGCTGCCACCTTCCGTGTGGGACAATGAGTCGATCTTGTGCCTTTATGGAAACAGGCCATGCCGAGGACGAGAGCCATGAGATGTTCCTCCTCTGGCCAAGCCCGGGTCCCAGATCCTGTTGTGCCTGTGAATAGGCTGCAGGGGGACGGTGAAGACCAGCAACAGCTTCCAGGGCTGCCACCTTCCGTGTGGGACAAGGAGCCGGACGTGTGCCTTTTCGGAAACAGGCTCTGCCGAGGACGAGAGCCATGAGATGTTCCTCCTCTGGGCAAGCCCGGGTCCCAGATCCTGTTGTGCCTGTGAATAGGCTGCAGGGGGACGGTGAAGACCAGCAACAGCTTTCAGGGCTGCCACCTTCCGTGTGGGACAATGAGCCGGTCTTGTGCCTTTTTGGAAACAGGCCCTGCCGAGGACGAGAGCCATGAGATGTTCCACCTCTGGGCAAGCCCCGGTCCTGAATCCTGTTGTGCCTGTGAATAGGCTGCAGGGGGACGGTGAACACCAGCAACAGCTTTCAGGGCTGCCACCTTCCGTGTGGGACAAGGAGCCGGATGTGTGCCTTTTCGGAAAAAGGCCCTGCCGAGGACGAGAGCCATGAGATGTTCCTCCTCTGGCCAAGCCCGGGTCCCAGATCCTGTTGTGCCTGTGAATAGGCTGCAGGGGGACGGTGAAGACCAGCAACAGCTTTCACGGCTGCCACCTTCCGTGTGGGAGATGGAGCCGGACGTGTGCCTTCTCGGAAACAGGCTCTGCCGAGGACGAGAGCCATGAGATGTTCCTCCTCTGGGCAAGCCCGGGTCCCAGATCCTGTTGTGCCTGTGAATAGGCTGCAGGGGGACGGTGAAGACCAGCAACAGCTTCCAGGGCTGCCACCTTCAGTGTGGGACAAGGAGCCGGACGTGTGCCTTTTCGGAAACAAGCTCTGACGAGGACGAGAGCCATGAGATGTTCCTCCTCTGGGCAAGCCCGGGTCCCAGATCCTGTTGTGCCTGTGAATAGGCTGCAGGGGGACGGTGAACACCAGCAACAGCTTTCACGGCTGACACCTTCACTGTGGGACAAGGAGCCGGACGTGTTCCTTTCTGGAAACAGGCCGAGCCGAGGACGACAGCCATGAGATGTTCCTCCTCTGGCCAAGCCCGGGTCCCAGATCCTGTTGTGCCTGTGAATAGGCTGCAGGGGGACGGTGAAGACCAGCAACAGCTTTCAGGGCTGCCACCTTCCGTGTGGGATAAGGAGCCGGACGTGTGCCTTTTCGGAATCAGGCTCTGCCGAGGACGAGAGCCATGAGATGTTCCTCCTCTGGGCAAGCCTGGGTCCAAATCCTGTTGTGCCTGTGAATAGGCTGCAGGGGGACGGTGAAGACCAGCAACAGCTTTCAGGGCTGCCACCTTCCGTGTGGGACAATGAGCCGGATGTGTGCCTTTCTGGAAACAGGCCCTGCCGAGGACGAGAGCCATGAGATGTTCCTCCTCTGGCCAAGCCCCGGTCCTGAATCCTGTTGTGCCTGTGAATAGGCTGCAGGGGGACGGTGAAGACCAGCAACAGCGTTCAGGGCTGCCAACTTCCTTGTGGGACAAGGAGCCAGACGTGTCTTTCTGGAAACAGGCCCTGCCGAGGACGAGAGCCATGAGATGTTCCTCCTCTGGGCAAGCCCGGGTCCCAGATCCTGTTGTGCCTGTGAATAGGCTGCAGGGGGACGGTGAAGACCAGCAACAGCTTTCAGGGCTGCCACCTTCCGTGTGGGACAAGGAGCCGGACGTTTGCATTTTCGAAAACAGGCTCTGCCGAGGACGACAGCCATGAGATGTTCCTCCTCTGGGCAAGCCCGGGTCCCAGATCCTGTTGTGCCTGTGAATAGGCTGCAGGGGGACGGTGAAGACCAGCAACAGCTTTCAGGGCTGCCACCTTCCGTGTGGGACAATGAGCCGGTCTTGTGCATTTTGGAAACAGGCCCTGCCGAGGACGAGAGCCATGAGATGTTCCACCTCTGGGCAAGCCCCGGTCCTGAATCCTGTTGTGCCTGTGAATAGGCTGCAGGGGGACGGTGAAGACCAGCAACAGCTTTCAGGGCTGCCACCTTCCGTGTGGGACAAGGAGCCGGATGTGTGCCTTTTCGGAAACAGGCCCTGCCGAGGACGAGAGCCATGAGATGTTCCTCCTCTGGGCAAGCCCGGGTCCTGAATCCTGTTGTGCCTGTGAATAGGCTGCAGGGGGACGGTGAAGACCAGCAACAGCTTTCAGGGCTGCCACCTTCCGTGTGGGACAAGGAGCCGGACGTTTGCAGTTTCGGAAACAGGCCCTGCCGAGGACGAGAGCCATGAGATGTTCCTCCTCTGGGCAAGCCCGGGTCCCAGATCCTGTTGTGCCTGTGAATAGGCTGCAGGGGGACGGTGAAGACCAGCAACAGCTTTCAGGGCTGCCACCTTCCGTGTGGGACAAGGAGCCGGATGTGTGCCTTTTCGGAAAAAGGCCCTGCCGAGGATGAGAGCCATGAGATGTTCCTCCTCTGGGCAAGCCCGGGTCCCAGATCCTGTTGTGCCTGTGAATAGGCTGCAGGGGGACGGTGAAGACCAGCAACAGCTTTCACGGCTGCCACCTTCCGTGTGGGAGAAGGAGCCGGACGTGTGCCTTCTCGGAAACAGGCTCTGCCGAGGACGAGAGCCATGAGATGTTCCTCCTCTGGGCAAGCCCGGGTCCCAGATCCTGTTGTGCCTGTGAATAGGCTGCAGGGGGACGGTGAAGACCAGCAACAGCTTCCAGGGCTGCCACCTTCCGTGTGGGACAAGGAGCCGGACGTGTGCCTTTTCGGAAACAAGCTCTGACGAGGACGAGAGCCATGAGATGTTCCTCCTCTGGGCAAGCCCGGGTCCCAGATCCTGTTGTGCCTGTGAATGGGCTGCAGGGGGACGGTGAAGACCAGCAACAGCTTTCACGGCTGCCACCTTCACTGTGGGACAAGGAGCCGGACGTGTTCCTTTCTGGAAACAGGCCGAGCCGAGGACGACAGCCATGAGATGTTCCTCCTCTGGCCAAGCCCGGGTCCCAGATCCTGTTGTGCCTGTGAATAGGCTGCAGGGGGACGGTGAAGACCAGCAACAGCTTTCAGGGCTGCCACCTTCCGTGTGGGATAAGGAGCCGGACGTGTGCCTTTCTGGAAACAGGCCCTGCCGAGGACGAGAGCCATGAGATGTTCCTCCTCTGGCCAAGCCCCGGTCATGAATCCTGTTGTGCCTGTGAATAGGCTGCAGGGGGACGGTGAAGACCAGCAACAGCTTTCAGGGCTGCCAACTTCCGTGTGGGACAAGGTGCCAGACGTGTCTTTCTGGATACAGGCCCTGCCGAGGACGAGAGCCATGAGATGTTCCTCCTCTGGGCAAGCCCGGGTCCCAGATCCTGTTGTGCCTGTGAATAGGCTGCAGGGGGACGGTGAAGACCAGCAACAGCTTTCAGGGCTGCCACCTTCCGTGTGGGACAATGAGCCGGAAGTTTGCATTTTCGAAGACAGGATCTGCCGAGGACGAGAGCCATGAGATGTTCCTCCTCTGGCCAAGCCCGGGTCCCAGATCCTGTTGTGCCTCTGAATAGGCTGCAGGGGGACGGTGAAGACCAGCAACAGCTTTCAGGGCTGCCACCTTCCGTGTGGGACAAGGAGCCGGATGAGTGCCTTTTCGGAAACAGGCTCTGCCAAGGACGAGAGCCATGAGATGTTCATCCTCTGGGCAAGCCCGGGTCCCAGATCCTGTTGTGCCTGTGAATAGGCTGCAGGGGGACGGTGAAGACCAGCAACAGCTTCCAGGGCTGCCACCTTCCGTGTGGGACAAGGAGCCGGACGTGTGCCTTTTCGGAAACAGGCTCTGCCGAGGACGTCAGCCATGAGATGTTCCTCCTCTGGGCAAGCCCGGGTCCCAGATCCTGTTGTGCCTGTGAATAGGCTGCAGGGGGACGGTGAAGACCAGCAACAGCTTTCAGGGCTGCCACCTTCCGTGTGGGACAATGAGCCGGTCTTGTGCCTTTTTGGAAACAGGCCCTGCCGAGGACGAGAGCCATGAGATGTTCCACCTCTGGGCAAGCCCCGGTCCTGAATCCTGTTGTGCCTGTGAATAGGCTGCAGGGGGACGGTGAAGACCAGCAACAGCTTTCAGGGCTGCCACCTTCCGTGTGGGACAAGGAGCCGGATGTGTGCCTTTTCGGAAAAAGGCCCTGCCGAGGACGAGAGCCATGAGATGTTCCTCCTCTGGGCAAGCCCGGGTCCCAGATCCTGTTGTGCCTGTGAATAGGCTGCAGGGGGACGGTGAAGACCAGCAACAGCTTTCACGGCTGCCACCTTCCGTGTGGGAGAAGGAGCCGGACGTGTGCCTTCTCGGAAACAGGCTCTGCCGAGGACGAGAGCCATGAAATGTTCCTCCTCTGGGCAAGCCCGGGTCCCAGATCCTGTTGTGCCTGTGAATAGGCTGCAGGGGGACGGTGAAGACCAGCAACAGCTTCCAGGGCTGCCACCTTCCGTGTGGGACAAGGAGCCGGACGTGTGCCTTTTCGGAAACAAGCTCTGACGAGGACGAGAGCCATGAGATGTTCCTCCTCTGGGCAAGCCCGGGTCCCAGATCCTGTTGTGCCTGTGAATAGGCTGCAGGGGGACGGTGAACACCAGCAACAGCTTTCACGGCTGACACCTTCACTGTGGGACAAGGAGCCGGACGTGTTCCTTTCTGGAAACAGGCCGAGCCGAGGACGACAGCCATGAGATGTTCCTCCTCTGGCCAAGCCCGGGTCCCAGATCCTGTTGTGCCTGTGAATAGGCTGCAGGGGGACGGTGAAGACCAGCAACAGCTTTCAGGGCTGCCACCTTCCGTGTGGGATAAGGAGCCGGACGTGTGCCTTTCTGGAAACAGGCCCTGCCGAGGACGAGAGCCATGAGATGTTCCTCCTCTGGCCAAGCCCCGGTCCTGAATCCTGTTGTGCCTGTGAATAGGCTGCAGGGGGACGGTGAAGACCAGCAACAGCTTTCAGGGCTGCCAACTTCCGTGTGGGACAAGGAGCCAGACGTGTCTTTCTGGATACAGGCCCTGCCGAGGACGAGAGCCATGAGATGTTCCTCCTCTGGGCAAGCCCGGGTCCCAGATCCTGTTGTGCCTGTGAATAGGCTGCAGGGGGACGGTGAAGACCAGCAACAGCTTTCAGGGCTGCCACCTTCCGTGTGGGACAAGGAGCCGGACGTTTGCATTTTCGAAAACAGGATCTGCCGAGGACGAGAGCCATGAGATGTTCCTCCTCTGGCCAAGCCCGGGTCCCAGATCCTGTTGTGCCTCTGAATAGGCTGCAGGGGGACGGTGAAGACCAGCAACAGCTTTCAGGGCTGCCACCGTCCGTGTGGGACAAGGAGCCGGATGAGTGCCTTTTCGGAAACAGGCTCTGCCAAGGACGAGAGCCATGAGATGTTCATCCTCTGGGCAAGCCCGGGTCCCAGATCCTGTTGTGCCTGTGAATAGGCTGCAGGGGGACGGTGAAGACCAGCAACAGCTTTCAGGGCTGCCACCTTCCGTGTGGGACAATGAGTCGATCTTGTGCCTTTATGGAAACAGGCCCTGCCGAGGACGAGAGCCATGAGATGTTCCTCCTCTGGCCAAGCCCGGGTCCCAGATCCTGTTGTGCCTGTGAATAGGCTGCAGGGGGACGGTGAAGACCAGCAACAGCTTCCAGGGCTGCCACCTTCCGTGTGGGACAAGGAGCCGGACGTGTGCCTTTTCGGAAACAGGCTCTGCCGAGGACGAGAGCCATGAGATGTTCCTCCTCTGGGCAAGCCCGGGTCCCAGATCCTGTTGTGCCTGTGAATAGGCTGCAGGGGGACGGTGAAGACCAGCAACAGCTTTCAGGGCTGCCACCTTCCGTGTGGGACAATGAGCCGGTCTTGTGCCTTTTTGGAAACAGGCCCTGCCGAGGACGAGAGCCATGAGATGTTCCACCTCTGGGCACGCCCCGGTCCTGAATCCTGTTGTGCCTGTGAATAGGCTGCAGGGGGACGGTGAAGACCAGCAACAGCTTTCAGGGCTGCCACCTTCCGTGTGGGACAAGGAGCCGGATGTGTGCCTTTTCGGAAAAAGGCCCTGCCGAGGACGAGAGCCATGAGATGTTCCTCCTCTGGGCAAGCCCGGGTCCCAGATCCTGTTGTGCCTGTGAATAGGCTGCAGGGGGACGGTGAAGACCAGCAACAGCTTCCAGGGCTGCCACCTTCCGTGTGGGACAAGGAGCCGGACGTGTGCCTTTTCGGAAACAAGCTCTGACGAGGACGAGAGCCATGAGATGTTCCTCCTCTGGGCAAGCCCGGGTCCCAGATCCTGTTGTGCCTGTGAATAGGCTGCAGGGGGACGGTGAACACCAGCAACAGCTTTCACGGCTGACACCTTCACTGTGGGACAAGGAGCCGGACGTGTTCCTTTCTGGAAACAGGCCGAGCCGAGGACGACAGCCATGAGATGTTCCTCCTCTGGCCAAGCCCGGGTCCCAGATCCTGTTGTGCCTGTGAATAGGCTGCAGGGGGACGGTGAAGACCAGCAACAGCTTTCAGGGCTGCCACCTTCCGTGTGGGACAAGGAGCCGGACGTTTGCAGTTTCGGAAACAGGCCCTGCCGAGGACGAGAGCCATGAGATGTTCCTCCTCTGGGCAAGCCCGGGTCCCAGATCCTGTTGTGCCTGTGAATAGGCTGCAGGGGGACGGTGAAGACCAGCAACAGCTTTCAGGGCTGCCACCTTCCGTGTGGGACAATGAGCCGGTCTTGTGCCTTTTTGGAAACAGGCCCTGCCGAGGACGAGAGCCATGAGATGTTCCACCTCTGGGCAAGCCCTGGTCCTGAATCCTGTTGTGCCTGTGAATAGGCTGCAGGGGGACGGTGAAGACCAGCAAGAGCTTCCAGGGCTGCCACCTTCCGTGTGGGACAAGGAGCCGGATGTGTGCCTTTTCGGAAACAGGCCCTGCCGAGGACGAGAGCCATGAGATGTTCCTCCTCTGGGCAAGCCCGGGTCCCAGATCCTGTTGTGCCTGTGAATAGGCTGCAGGGGGACGGTGAAGACCAGCAACAGCTTCCAGGGCTGCCACCTTCCGTGTGGGACAAGGAGCCGGACGTGTGCCTTTTCGGAAACAAGCTCTGACGAGGACGAGAGCCATGAGATGTTCCTCCTCTGGGCAAGCCCGGGTCCCAGATCCTGTTGTGCCTGTGAATAGGCTGCAGGGGGACGGTGAACACCAGCAACAGCTTTCACGGCTGACACCTTCACTGTGGGACAAGGAGCCGGACGTGTTCCTTTCTGGAAACAGGCCGAGCCGAGGACGACAGCCATGAGATGTTCGTCCTCTGGCCAAGCCCGGGTCCCAGATCCTGTTGTGCCTGTGAATAGGCTGCAGGGGGACGGTGAAGACCAGCAACAGCTTTCAGGGCTGCCACCTTCCGTGTGGGATAAGGAGCCGGACGTGTGCCTTTCTGGAAACAGGCCCTGCCGAGGACGAGAGCCATGAGATGTTCCTCCTCTGGCCAAGCCCCGGTCATGAATCCTGTTGTGCCTGTGAATAGGCTGCAGGGGGACGGTGAAGACCAGCAACAGCTTTCAGGGCTGCCAACTTCCGTGTGGGACAAGGAGCCAGACGTGTCTTTCTGGATACAGGCCCTGCCGAGGACGAGAGCCATGAGATGTTCCTCCTCTGGGCAAGCCCGGGTCCCAGATCCTGTTGTGCCTGTGAATAGGCTGCAGGGGGACGGTGAAGACCAGCAACAGCTTTCAGGGCTGCCACCTTCCGTGTGGGACAAGGAGCCGGACGTTTGCATTTTCGAAAACAGGATCTGCCGAGGACGAGAGCCATGAGATGTTCCTCCTCTGGCCAAGCCCGGGTCCCAGATCCTGTTGTGCCTCTGAATAGGCTGCAGGGGGACGGTGAAGACCAGCAACAGCTTTCAGGGCTGCCACCTTCCGTGTGGGACAAGGAGCCGGATGAGTGCCTTTTCGGAAACAGGCTCTGCCAAGGACGAGAGCCATGAGATGTTCATCCTCTGGGCAAGCCCGGGTCCCAGATCCTGTTGTGCCTGTGAATAGGCTGCAGGGGGACGGTGAAGACCAGCAACAGCTTTCAGGGCTGCCACCTTCCGTGTGGGACAATGAGTCGATCTTGTGCCTTTATGGAAACAGGCCATGCCGAGGACGAGAGCCATGAGATGTTCCTCCTCTGGGCAAGCCCGGGTCCCAGATCCTGTTGTGCCTGTGAATAGGCTGCAGGGGGACGGTGAAGACCAGCAACAGCTTCCAGGGCTGCCACCTTCCGTGTGGGACAAGGAGCCGGACGTGTGCCTTTTCGGAAACAGGCTCTGCCGAGGACGAGAGCCATGAGATGTTCCTCCTCTGGGCAAGCCCGGGTCCCAGATCCTGCTGTGCCTGTGAATAGGCTGCAGGGGGACGGTGAAGACCAGCAACAGCTTTCAGGGCTGCCACCTTCCGTGTGGGACAATGAGCCGGTCTTGTGCCTTTTTGGAAACAGGCCCTGCCGAGGACGAGAGCCATGAGATGTTCCACCTCTGGGCACGCCCCGGTCCTGAATCCTGTTGTGCCTGTGAATAGGCTGCAGGGGGACGGTGAAGACCAGCAACAGCTTTCAGGGCTGCCACCTTCCGTGTGGGACAAGGAGCCGGATGTGTGCCTTTTCGGAAAAAGGCCCTGCCGAGGACGAGAGCCATGAGATGTTCCTCCTCTGGCCAAGCCCGGGTCCCAGATCCTGTTGTGCCTGTGAATAGGCTACAGGGGGATGGTGAAGACCAGCAACAGCTTTCAGGGCTGCCACATTCCGTGTGGGACAAGGAGCCGGACGTGTGCGTTTTCGGAAACAGGCCCTGCCGAGGACGAGAGCCATGAGATGTTCCTCCTCTGGGCAAGCCCGGGTCCCAGATCCTGTTGTGCCTGTGAATAGGCTGCAGGGGGATGGTGAAGACCAGCAACAGCTTTCAGGGCTGCCACCTTCCGTGTGGGACAAGGAGCCGGACGTGTCTTTCTGGATACAGGCCCTGCCGAGGACGAGAGCCATGAGATGTTCCTCCTCTGGCCAAGCCCGGGTCCCAGATCCTGTTGTGCCTGTGAATAGGCTGCAGGGGGACGGTGAAGACCAGCAACAGCTTTCAGGGCTGCCACCATCCGTGTGGGACAAGGAGCCGGACGTGTGCCTTTTCGGAATCAGGCTCTGCCGAGGACGAGAGCCATGAGATGTTCCCTCTCTCAGCAAGCCCGGGTCCCAGATCCTGTTGTGCCTGTGAATAGGCTGCAGGGGGACGGTGAACACCAGCAACAGCATTCACGGCTGCCGCCTTCACTGTGGGACAATGAGCCGGTCTTGGGCCTTTTTGGAAACAGGCTATGCCGAGGACGAGAGCCATGAGATGTTCCTCCTCTGGGCAAGGCCGGGTCCCAGATCCTGTTGTGCCTGTGAATAGGCTGCAGGGGGACGGTGAAGACCAGCAACAGCTTTCACGGCTGCCACCTTCCGTGTGGGACAAGGAGCCGGACGTGTGCCTTTCTGGAAACAGGCCGTACCGGGGACGAGAGCCATGAGATGTTCCTCCTCTGGGCAAGCCCGGGTCCCAGATCCTGTTGTGCCTGTGAATAGGCTGCAGGGGGACGGTGAAGACCAGAAACAGCTTTCACGGCTTGTAGACATTCGTCTGATCACCCCGTGGGACTCGGCACAGGGTCCACCATACCCTGGGCCACAGAGCACTGACACCAATATGAGGATGCTGCAAATGGCGTTTATTCAACTGCGTCACGCCCTTATATACTGTCTGTCGGTCATCCCGCCTCCCTTGACCCTTCTCTTTCCGTACATCGCGAGATCTTCCGAGCGCCAATCCCTACAAGTCCCCCCTCACTATGGCGGATGACCGACGGTACAAACTGGCGTTACAGGTATAAGTGATCCCACCACCTCATGGTAATTCGTGTACTGGTGGGTACCCGCACTCTGTATAAAGAGTTTCCGCACGCAAACAGTCAGTGCTGGTATCCCACAACAAACCATAATAACCACCACCAAAAGGATTCCAAATAGGGTCAACGTTTTTCAGTCAATCAAAGACAGGAGCCATTGCCAGGTCGACGAGAGGAGATTGTCAAGCCACTGTCACCTGCCTCCTGTAATTGATTGGCTTTGTCTAAAAGCATATCATAGTCCCCCGCTTATGGGGTACACACAGCGGTTGCTGTAAAGTGGATCTGCGGTGTTCAAAACATCGGTCACACCATTTTGATGTTCGGCTGGTGCGTCACCAGAGTTGTTGTCCACAGCGGTCGTACTTGACAAGCACCCAAGGGTCACAACGACCACAGTGCAGGTACTCAGATGATCTTCTGAACGGCATCCTGCAAAATAACTCACAACAAATCGTTATTGACTGAGGTCTGGTTTCAACCACCGTGACGGCACCCAGCGCACACGTGAGTCTGGGTGCTCTGATGACTGTACTGCAGTATACCCTCTTCCCTGTGTCACCAAGCGCCACCCTCCTTCCCACTTTCCTGTTTCTGGGTCACTGACCAATACTGGTGGCCCTACTCCCCTTATCGCCTGTTGCCAATGCTTCTGCATTGGACTCTGTGACTCTGTACCATGGGCAAACTGATTGAGTGCAAATAGTGCTAAAGCCAACAACCGTGCATTACGGTGCACAGGGGTCTCACGAGCAGAACGTCGGCATTTGGGATTTTGTTGCTGATGATTTTCGTGGTCAAGAGGGTCTGTCTCTTGGGGTACCTGCTCCCCCTCCCTAAGAACATCAAGCTTGGCTTTTAATGTGCGATGTGCGCGTTCTACAATGGCCTGTCCCTGACTGTTATAGGGAATACCGTGAAGCAGTCGGATTCCCCAACGATCTGCCCACTGTTGGGTAGAAGCTGCGGTAAAACAGGACCCATTATCTGTTTTGATAGTGCGTGGGCAACCTAACCACGCCATGGCAGTCAGCCAATGTTGTTGCGCTGCACGGGCCGTAACCTTTCTGTGAAGAGTCGCAACGAGAACGCCACTGCAGGTGTCGATGGTGACCGCAATGTGAGGGGATGGCTGAAAGGGTGCATACATGGTGAAATCAGTTTGCCATAACTCCGAGGGCTCTAGCCCCCGCGGATTCACTCCCGCGAGCCACAAAGGAGCATGCTGACAGTGAGGACAAGTAGCCACAACGTCCCGTGCCTGGTGTAAGGGAATGTCACAGTGCCGTGACAGTGCCTTTGCCCCAATGTGTAAGTCATGGTGTAACTGCCGGGCCTGCTGTAGAGTGTTCACCTGACGAGCAGCTAGGTCAGCGCGACGATTTCCATCATAATAGAACCCTGAATGATTCGTGTGCGCTGTCACATGAATAATTGATACGGGCGCAGAACGTCGCGTAAGCGCTGCTTCCAACATGACGGCTACGTCCGAAATAGGCCAGCCAGATTCTGCCATAGTGTGTATCAGTTTCGCCACATATATCGAATCTGTTACGATGTTCGAGGGCTGTTCAGGAAACAAGGAAAGAGCCATGCGAATCCCATGGGCTTCGAGTTTCTGCACTGAGCACGATTCATCCTGGTATACCATTCTTTTCCAATCAGTGCCTTCTTGCCATACAACTACTGCTCGCTGCGTCTGTGAAGACGCATCTGTAAACAGAGTAGGACCTTGCACCGGTTGTTCACTGATGCGTAGGACTGGCTTCAGACACAGTAACGGCAAAAAGGTCTTTGCCTCAAGAGTGGGCCCATACGCTAGGTGTCCCACAAAACCCTCAAAGGCCAAAGCCAGTTCGTCCTGTTGGCTCAGGTTCCTTTGCCATGTTTCCGCACGTACCGGCAGCCAGATTCTGTCTGGCTCTTTCCCAAACACCCTACGGGTTACTTCGCGGCCCCGCAAAATCAACAATGCCAGTGCCTTTGAATAGGCTTGAAAAGCCGTTTTTATCTGGGTGGATGTAATCCACCATAGAGCCCTAGGCTTCGAGGGTTCACCTTGGCCTACCAGTCCAATAGCACCCTTCTTTGTCAGGCTCAAATACAGTTGCAATGGTTCTTTTGGCTGCCATCTGTGCAAGCTTTCTACACTCATGAGTTCTGCAATTCTATTCAATGAGTTCTTTGCTTCCTGAGTCAAAGTCCTTTTCTCCCACGGGTGGTGTCCTTTCAAGAGCTCATATAGAGGACTCATCCAATCGGGAGGAATGGGCAAGACACCATTTAACCACTGCAAAGCTCCAACTAATTTCTGTAAGTCATGTAAAGTATTAACGACTGGCTCCAAGATCTGCTGTTGTGCTCGGACTGCATGAGGGCCAATGCTGAGCCCTAAATACTTACAGGCTGGCCCTTTTTGCGTCTTAGCCTCCTGCACTTCTAGGCCTTCCGCTTGCAGAGCCTGTAAAATTTGTTGCTCACCAGAACGGAGGGACTCCTCCGAAGGCGCTGCCACCAAAATATCATCCATGTAGTGATAGATGACCAACTGAGAATTGTTTTGTCTTACCGGCTGCAGGGCAAGGGCCACTGCCCTTTGACACAAGGTTGGTGAATTTTTCATGCCTTGCGGCAAAACTGTCCACTGATACCGCTTTGCTGGTTCAGCTAGGTTGGTCGCTGGGAGTGTAAAGGCAAACTTTTCTTGGTCGTCCTCTGCTAACGGGATAGAGAAAAAACAATCTTTAATGTCCATGATCAAAATTGGCCAGCCATCTGGCAGAGCAGAGGGAATAGGTAGGCCGGGTTGTAAAGGCCCCATGTCTTCCAATACCGCATTGACAGCCCGCAAGTCCTGTAGTAGCCGCCATTTGTTCTTGTCCTTCTTTGGGACAACAAAAATGGGTGTATTCCATGGACTAGTGCTCTCAACAAGGTGTCCCTTTTCGAGTTCTCTATTTACTATTTCAGTCGCCGCTAGTAATTTTTCTTGCGTGAGGGGCCACTGTTCTACCCAAACCGGATCAGTGGTTTTCCACTTCATACATACCGCAAGCTCGCGGCGCATCAGGTAGACAGTGGCCCCATTCAAAAATTTGACAAGCGGACACCCCATTGTTGTAATACGTCACGGCCAAGTAAAGGCTCAGACACCTGTGCCTTATGCGGTCTGACATTAGCAACCAAGACTGACCCGTCGGAGTCCTGGGCAGAAACCCAACAAGCCAGCAGTGAATGTTCTGACAGAGAGTTACCACCCAGTCCTTCTAAGCGGCTTTGTACAGTAGGCCAAGAATCTGGCCACATACCATGAGGAAGACATGAGACATCAGCACCTGTATCCATGAGTGCAGAACACCACAGCTCACGCGGTGTGATGTTGTCGGCCACTATCCGTATACAGACCTGTACATGCGGCCTGTCCCAGCAATCTAACACCAAGGCCACTTGGGGTTCCGTGACTGTTCCATCGCCGTTGCGGAGGATGCGTTGCGGGGCTCTTGTGAGGTGGGGGGAGGCATGCCCCGCTGTCTCCCCCGAAAGCCGTTTCCCGCTTGGCAGGTCTTTGCCAGATGTCCTGTTAGTCCGCATTTCCAACAAGGCCCCGGAGGACCTCCTGACTCACGCTTCTCTGCTTTGCATTGATCTCTTTTATGCCCTTTGCGACCACAACGGTAGCAAACCACCTGTCCGGGGCTACCTTTTAGCTCCGGAGCCCTTACTGCAGCCACAACTGACTGTACCACTGAATCAGGAACCTCCCGCTGCTTTTTCAATACTGCCTCTACCATCACTCCAAGGGATGCCCCCAGAGGCACAGTTCGTAAGACCGCTTTTGTAGTTTCATTCGCCTGCTGTCTAACACACTCCAACAATACTGGTCCTTTAGCTGAATCAGGGAGATGCGCCTGCTCTATGGCTCCCTGTAACCGGTCGCAAAATTTTGGAAATTCCTCCGCTACCCCTTGCTTGATTTTCGTCCATGGCTCCTTTGGAGTCATCAGGGGTGCAACAGCTGTCAAGGCTGCACGCGCCGCCCGCGTCGACGTTGTTAATTCCCTAGCTGTAAGTTGTCCTGCCTGTTGCTGCGGCGTCAGCTGACCAGGGTCTGACCCTCGCAGACGCTGTACTGACGAATTAGGTAATGGGTTGGGCCTTTCTTGTTGGGCCTCAACTAGTGCCGCCTGCAACTTGTTTGTCCAAGCTTCTTTCCAAATCAAAAAAAAAGTGGGAGTCAAAATCATACTGCAAAACTGTCGCGAATCCCAGGGAGTCAGTGAACCGGAAAAAACCACATCTAAAAGAGAGCCTGTCATAGGATGTCCTAAGCCGTATTCATCCACGGCCTTCTTCACTTGTTGTAAAAGCTTGCTATCTAACGGAGACCACTCCACCCCCACACCACCTGGACCAGCTCGGACTGGGCAAACTAAAGGGGGTCCTTCAAAACGTATGCCGTCCATAACACATTCCTTTGCTACAATTTTCCAGTCTGGCAACGTGATCTTTGGTGAATCGGGAACTCCTTTCTGTTCCCCAGCTGCTTGTAGCAGCTGCCGCTGTTGCTTCACCTGCTCCTGTATCTCCTCTACTACTCGCTGCAACATCTGCAGCGGATCTGTAGCTGGGTCGGGCACAGGTATTAAAGACATAGGCGTTGCTGTTTCACTGGCTGCTGCCGACTGCGCCTCACAGCCGGAGATAGCCTTTTGTTTTACCGCTGCGTGCGGCGGACGACAGCGGTGTCCGCCCACCAGTTGCCACGCCTCCTCTAACCGTTGAGCCGACCCCTCGATTGAGTCCGGCCCACTCTCTTCCTCTTCCGCTACGCGCGTAAGAGGGGGTGTCCTGACTTTCTTTCCTCCTTCCTTTGGCCGTGCTCCGCCTCTCCCGACCTCCGGAGAGACATCCGGGGAGAAGGCGGATGTCGGCGCCATCTTAGGGTGCGCTTGTGGCGCGGTTCGCAAAACACGTCCCGGCACCCAATCCTCCGGATCATACAGGGGAACCGCTCCCTCCTCTACCTGCTCCTTTTCTGATCCCTTCATCACAGCCCTCTCCGCCTCCTCTAGTCTCTGCCTCTCCTTCTCCCATCTCCTTTGCTCGGCCACGGGTTCCTCTGCCTCCTGAATTAACTGTCGATCTTTCTCCCGCTCCTCCTCTCTCGCCCGTTCACGCTCCCGTTCAAACTCCTCCCAAGGGTATCCCGGTGGTTCGGCCGGTGCTGACGGCTGCACTGGGAGCACCAGAGGCGTCTGCTCCGCTACCTCCGTCAGCCCTTCTGTCCGCGCCCCCCCATCCGCCTGCACGCCCCGCTCCGCCTGCGCGTGCATCAATCTCTTTGCTTCCTTCCATGTTAAGCCCTCCTCCCGCACTTTCCTGAAAATCGCCCTAATCCGCCCCCACGTCTTTAACTCCGGACCATGCTGCGTCGCCATAGCCCGTTCCGCTAAAGCCGCGGTGCATTTCGGCCAGCACTCAGGAGACAATATGTCCCCCGGGCGCTCTATCGCTTCCTCTTTCAGGAGCCGCTCTAGGCAAGCTTTCGCTTCTTTTTGTCCCATAGGGATTTTTACCTCTCTAGAGCACGAGTCCAACACCTTCAGGACTCCTTCCATGCCTGGCCAGGCCTTTGATTACGCCCCGCGTAATCCGCCGATGTCCAATCACGTCGGGGTCACCACTTGTAGACATTCGTCTGATCACCCCGTGGGACTCGGCACAGGGTCCACCATACCCTGGGCCACAGAGCAATGACACCAATATGAGGATGCTGCAAATGGCGTTTATTCAACTGCGTCACGCCCTTATATACTGTCTGTCGGTCATCCCGCCTCCCTTGACCCTTCTCTTTCCGTACATCGCGAGATCTTCCGAGCGCCAATCCCTACAACGGCTGACACCTTCAGTGTGGGACAAGGAGCCGGACGTGTTCCTTTCTGGAAACAGGCCGTTCCGAGGACGAGAGCCAAAAGATTTTCCTCTACTGGGCAAGCCCGGGTCCCAAATCCTGTTGTGCCTGTGAATAGGCTGCAGGGGGACGGTGAAGACCAGCAACAGCTTTCAGGGCTGCCACCTTCCGTGTGGGACAAGGAGCCGGATGAGTGCCTTTTCGGAAACAGGCTCTGCCGAGGACGAGAGCCATGAGATGTTCCTCCTCTGGGCAAGCCCGGGTCCCAGATCCTGTTGTGCCTGTGAATAGGCTGCAGGGGGACGGTGAAGACCAGCAACAGCTTTCAGGGCTGCCACCTTCCGTGTGGGACAAGGAGCCGGACGTGTGCCTTCTCGGAAACAGGCTCTGCCGAGGATGAGAGCCATGAGATGTTCCTCCTCTGGGCAAGCTCGGGTCCCAGATCCTGTTGTGCCTGTGAATAGGCTGCAGGGGGACGGTGAAGACCAGCAACAGCTTTCAGGGCTGCCACCTTCCGTGTGGGACAAGGAGCCGGACGTGTCTTTCTTGATACAGGCCCTGCCGAGGACGAGAGCCATGAGATGTTCCTCCTCTGGCCAAGCCCGGGTCCCAGATCCTGTTGTGCCTGTGAATAGGCTGCAGGGGGACGGTGAAGACCAGCAACAGCTTTCAGGGCTGCCACCTTCCGTGTGGGACAAGGAGCCGGATGTGTGCCTTTTCGGAAACAGGCTCTGCCGAGGACGAGAGCCATGAGATGTTCCTCCTCTGGGCAAGCCCGGGTCCTGAATCCTGTTGTGCCTGTGAATAGGCTGCAGGGGGACGGTGAAGACCAGCAACAGCTTTCAGGGCTGCCACCTTCCGTGTGGGACAATGAGCCGGTCTTGTGCCTTTTTGGAAACAGGCCCTGCCGAGGACGAGAGCCATGAGATGTTCCACCTCTGGGCAAGCCCGGGTCCTGAATCCTGTTGTGCCTGTGAATAGGCTGCAGGGGGACGGTGAAGACCAGCAACAGCTTTCAGGGCTGCCACCTTCCGTGTGGGACAAGGAGCCGGACGTTTGCATTTTCGGAAACAGGCTCTGCTGAGGACGAGAGCCATGAGATGTTCCTCCTCTGGGCAAGCCCGGGTCCCAGATCCTGTTGTGCCTCTGAATAGGCTGCAGGGGGACGGTGAAGACTAGCAACAGCTTTCAGGGCTGCCACCGTCCGTGTGGGACAAGGAGCCGGATGAGTGCCTTTTCGGAAACAGGCTCTGCCAAGGACGAGAGCCATGAGATGTTCCTCCTCTGGGCAAGCCCGGGTCCCAGATCCTGTTGTGCCTCTGAATAGGCTGCAGGGGGACGGTGAAGACCAGCAACAGCTTTCAGGGCTGCCAACTTCCGTGTGGGACAAGGAGCCCGATGTGTGCCTTTTCGGAAATAGGCTCTGCCAAGGACGACAGCCATGAGATGTTCAACCTCTGGGCAAGCCCGGGTCCCAGATCCTGTTGTGCCTGTGAATAGGCTGCAGGGGGACGGTGAACACCAGCAACAGCTTTCACGGCTGCCACCTTCAGTGTGGGACAAGGAGCCGGACGTGTTCCTTTCTGGAAACAGGACGTGCCGAGGACGAGAGCCATGAGATGTTCCTCCTCTGGGCAAGCCCGGGTCCCAAATCCTGTTGTGCCTGTGAATAGGCTGCAGGGGGACGGTGAACACCAGCAACAGCTTTCACGGCTGCCACCTTCCGTGTGGGACAAGGAGCCGGATGTGTGCGTTTTCGGAAACAGGCTCTGCCGAGGACGAGAGCCATGAGATGTTCCTCCTCTGGGCAAGCCCGGGTCCTGAATCCTGTTGTGCCTGTGAATAGGCTGCAGGGGGACGGTGAAGACCAGCAACAGCTTTCAGGGCTGCCACCTTCCGTGTGGGACAAGGAGCCGTTCTTGTGCCTTTTTGGAAACAGGCCCTGCCGAGGACGAGAGCCATGAGATGTTCCACCTCTGGGCAAGCCCGGGTCCTGAATCCTGTTGTGCCTGTGAATAGGCTGCAGGGGGACCGTGAAGACCAGCAACAGCTTTCAGGGCTGCCACCTTCCGTGTGGGACAAGGAGCCGGACGTGTGCCTTTTCGGATACAAGCTCTGCCGAGGACGAGAGCCATGAGATGTTCCTCCTCTGGGCAAGCCCGGGTCCCAGATCCTGTTGTGCCTGTGAATAGGCTGCAGGGGGACGGTGAAGACCAGCAACAGCTTTCACGGCTGCCACCTTCCGTGTGGGACAAGGAGCCGGACGTGTGCCTTCTCGGAAACAGGCTCTGCCGAGGACGAGGGCCATGAGATGTTCCTCCTCTGGGCAAGCCCGGGTCCCAGATCCTGTTGTGCCTGTGAATAGGCTGCAGGGGGACGGTGAACACCAGCAACAGCTTTCAGGGCTGCCACCTTCCGTGTGGGACAAGGAGCCGGACGTGTGCCTTTCTGGAAACAGGCCGTACCGGGGACGAGAGCCATGAGATGTTCCTCCTCTGGGCAAGCCCGGGTCCCAGATCCTGTTGTGCCTGTGAATAGGCTGCAGGGGGACGGTGAAGACCAGCAACAGCTTTCACGGCTGCCACCTTCAGTGTGGGACAAGGAGCCGGACGTGTTCCTTTATGGAAACAGGCCGTGCCGAGGACGAGAGCCATGAGATGTTCCTCCTCTGGGCAAGCCCGCGTCCAAATCCTGTTGTGCCTGTGAATAGGCTGCAGGGGGACGGTGAAGACCAGCAACAGCTTTCAGGGCTGCCACCTTCCGTGTGGGACAAGGAGCCGGATGTGTGCCTTTTCGGAAACAGGCTCTGCCGAGGACGTCAGCCATGAGATGTTCCTCCTCTGGCCAAGCCCGGGTCCCAGATCCTGTTGTGCCTGTGAATAGGCTGCAGGGGGACGGTGAAGACCAGCAACAGCTTCCAGGGCTGCCACCTTCCGTGTGGGACAAGGAGCCGGACGTGTGCCTTTTCGGAAACAAGCTCTGACGAGGACGAGAGCCATGAGATGTTCCTCCTCTGGGCAAGCCCGGGTCCCAGATCCTGTTGTGCCTGTGAATAGGCTGCAGGGGGACGGTGAACACCAGCAACAGCTTTCACGGCTGCCACCTTCCGTGTGGGACAAGGAGCCGGACGTGTTCCTTTCTGGAAAAAGGCCGAGCCGAGGACGAGAGCCATGAGATGTTCCTCCTCTGGGCAAGCCCGGGTCCCAGATCCTGTTGTGCCTGTGAATAGGCTGCAGGGGGACGGTGAAGACCAGCAACAGCTTTCAGGGCTGCCACCTTCCGTGTGGGACAAGGAGCCGGACGTGTGCCTTCTCGGAAACAGGCTCTGCCGAGGATGAGAGCCATGAGATGTTCCTCCTCTGGGCAAGCTCGGGTCCCAGATCCTGTTGTGCCTGTGAATAGGCTGCAGGGGGACGGTGAACACCAGCAACAGCTTTCAGGGCTGCCACCTTCCGTGTGGGACAAGGAGCCGGACGTGTCTTTCTTGATACAGGCCCTGCCGAGGACGAGAGCCATGAGATGTTCCTCCTCTGGCCAAGCCCGGGTCCCAGATCCTGTTGTGCCTGTGAATAGGCTGCAGGGGGACGGTGAACACCAGCAACAGCTTTCAGGGCTGCCACCTTCCGTGTGGGACAAGGAGCCGGATGTGTGCCTTTTCGGAAACAGGCTCTGCCGAGGACGAGAGCCATGAGATGTTCCTCCTCTGGGCAAGCCCGGGTCCTGAATCCTGTTGTGCCTGTGAATAGGCTGCAGGGGGACGGTGAAGACCAGCAACAGCTTTCAGGGCTGCCACCTTCCGTGTTGGACAATGAGCGGGTCTTGTGCCTTTTTGGAAACAGGCCCTGCCGAGGACGAGAGCCATGAGATGTTCCACCTCTGGGCAAGCCCGGGTCCTGAATCCTGTTGTGCCTGTGAATAGGCTGCAGGGGGACGGTGAAGACCAGCAACAGCTTTCAGGGCTGCCACCTTCCGTGTGGGACAAGGAGCCGGACGTTTGCATTTTCGGAAACAGGCTCTGCTGAGGACGAGAGCCATGAGATGTTCCTCCTCTGGGCAAGCCCGGGTCCCAGATCCTGTTGTGCCTCTGAATAGGCTGCAGGGGGACGGTGAAGACTAGCAACAGCTTTCAGGGCTGCCACCTTCCGTGTGGGACAAGGAGCCTGACGTGTGCCTTTTCGGATACAAGCTCTGCCGAGGACGAGAGCCATGAGATGTTCCTCCTCTGGGCAAGCCCGGGTCCCAGATCCTGTTGTGCCTGTGAATAGGCTGCAGGGGGACGGTGAACACCAGCAACAGCTTTCACGGCTGCCACCTTCCGTGTGGGACAAGGAGCCGGACGTGTGCCTTCTCGGAAACAGGCTCTGCCGAGGACGAGGGCCATGAGATGTTCCTCCTCTGGGCAAGCCCGGGTCCCAGATCCTGTTGTGCCTGTGAATAGGCTGCAGGGGGACGGTGAACACCAGCAACAGCTTTCAGGGCTGCCACCTTCCGTGTGGGACAAGGAGCCGGACGTGTGCCTTTCTGGAAACAGGCCGTACCGGGGACGAGAGCCATGAGATGTTCCTCCTCTGGGCAAGCCCGGGTCCCAGATCCTGTTGTGCCTGTGAATAGGCTGCAGGGGGACGGTGAAGACCAGCAACAGCTTTCACGGCTGCCACCTTCAGTGTGGGACAAGGAGCCGGACGTGTTCCTTTATGGAAACAGGCCGTGCCGAGGACGAGAGCCATGAGATGTTCCTCCTCTGGGCAAGCCCGGGTCCCAGATCCTGTTGTGCCTGTGAATAGGCTGCAGGGGGACGGTGAACACCAGCAACAGCTTTCACGGCTGCCACCTTCCGTGTGGGACAAGGAGCCGGACGTGTTCCTTTCTGGAAAAAGGCCGAGCCGAGGACGAGAGCCATGAGATGTTCCTCCTCTGGGCAAGCCCGGGTCCCAGATCCTGTTGTGCCTGTGAATAGGCTGCAGGGGGACGGTGAAGACCAGCAACAGCTTTCAGGGCTGCCACCTTCCGTGTGGGACAAGGAGCCGGACGTGTGCCTTCTCGGAAACAGGCTCTGCCGAGGATGAGAGCCATGAGATGTTCCTCCTCTGGGCAAGCTCGGGTCCCAGATCCTGTTGTGCCTGTGAATAGGCTGCAGGGGGACGGTGAACACCAGCAACAGCTTTCAGGGCTGCCACCTTCCGTGTGGGACAAGGAGCCGGACGTGTCTTTCTTGATACAGGCCCTGCCGAGGACGAGAGCCATGAGATGTTCCTCCTCTGGCCAAGCCCGGGTCCCAGATCCTGTTGTGCCTGTGAATAGGCTGCAGGGGGACGGTGAACACCAGCAACAGCTTTCAGGGCTGCCACCTTCCGTGTGGGACAAGGAGCCGGATGTGTGCCTTTTCGGAAACAGGCTCTGCCGAGGACGAGAGCCATGAGATGTTCCTCCTCTGGGCAAGCCCGGGTCCTGAATCCTGTTGTGCCTGTGAATAGGCTGCAGGGGGACGGTGAAGACCAGCAACAGCTTTCAGGGCTGCCACCTTCCGTGTTGGACAATGAGCCGGTCTTGAGCCTTTTTGGAAACAGGCCCTGCCGAGGACGAGAGCCATGAGATGTTCCACCTCTGGGCAAGCCCGGGTCCTGAATCCTGTTGTGCCTGTGAATAGGCTGCAGGGGGACGGTGAAGACCAGCAACAGCTTTCAGGGCTGCCACCTTCCGTGTGGGACAAGGAGCCGGACGTTTGCATTTTCGGAAACAGGCTCTGCTGAGGACGAGAGCCATGAGATGTTCCTCCTCTGGGCAAGCCCGGGTCCCAGATCCTGTTGTGCCTCTGAATAGGCTGCAGGGGGACGGTGAAGACTAGCAACAGCTTTCAGGGCTGCCACCTTCCGTGTGGGACAAGGAGCCGGACGTGTGCCTTTTCGGATACAAGCTCTGCCGAGGACGAGAGCCATGAGATGTTCCTCCTCTGGGCAAGCCCGGGTCCCAGATCCTGTTGTGCCTGTGAATAGGCTGCAGGGGGACGGTGAAGACCAGCAACAGCTTTCACGGCTGCCACCTTCCGTGTGGGACAAGGAGCCGGACGTGTGCCTTCTCGGAAACAGGCTCTGCCGAGGACGAGGGCCATGAGATGTTCCTCCTCTGGGCAAGCCCGGGTCCCAGATCCTGTTGTGCCTGTGAATAGGCTGCAGGGGGACGGTGAACACCAGCAACAGCTTTCAGGGCTGCCACCTTCCGTGTGGGACAAGGAGCCGGACGTGTGCCTTTCTGGAAACAGGCCGTACCGGGGACGAGAGCCATGAGATGTTCCTCCTCTGGGCAAGCCCGGGTCCCAGATCCTGTTGTGCCTGTGAATAGGCTGCAGGGGGACGGTGAAGACCAGCAACAGCTTTCACGGCTGCCACCTTCAGTGTGGGACAAGGAGCCGGACGTGTTCCTTTATGGAAACAGGCCGTGCCGAGGACGAGAGCCATGAGATGTTCCTCCTCTGGGCAAGCCCGCGTCCAAATCCTGTTGTGCCTGTGAATAGGCTGCAGGGGGACGGTGAAGACCAGCAACAGCTTTCAGGGCTGCCACCTTCCGTGTGGGACAAGGAGCCGGATGTGTGCCTTTTCGGAAACAGGCTCTGCCGAGGACGTCAGCCATGAGATGTTCCTCCTCTGGCCAAGCCCGGGTCCCAGATCCTGTTGTGCCTGTGAATAGGCTGCAGGGGGACGGTGAAGACCAGCAACAGCTTTCAGGGCTGCCACCTTCAGTGTGGGACAAGGAGCCGGACGTGTGCCTTTTCGGAAACAAGCTCTGACGAGGACGAGAGCCATGAGATGTTCCTCCTCTGGGCAAGCCCGGGTCCCAGATCCTGTTGTGCCTGTGAATAGGCTGCAGGGGGACGGTGAACACCAGCAACAGCTTTCACGGCTGCCACCTTCCGTGTGGGACAAGGAGCCGGACGTGTTCCTTTCTGGAAAAAGGCCGAGCCGAGGACGAGAGCCATGAGATGTTCCTCCTCTGGGCAAGCCCGGGTCCCAGATCCTGTTGTGCCTGTGAATAGGCTGCAGGGGGACGGTGAAGACCAGCAACAGCTTTCAGGGCTGCCACCTTCCGTGTGGGACAAGGAGCCGGACGTGTGCCTTCTCGGAAACAGGCTCTGCCGAGGATGAGAGCCATGAGATGTTCCTCCTCTGGGCAAGCTCGGGTCCCAGATCCTGTTGTGCCTGTGAATAGGCTGCAGGGGGACGGTGAACACCAGCAACAGCTTTCAGGGCTGCCACCTTCCGTGTGGGACAAGGAGCCGGACGTGTCTTTCTTGATACAGGCCCTGCCGAGGACGAGAGCCATGAGATGTTCCTCCTCTGGCCAAGCCCGGGTCCCAGATCCTGTTGTGCCTGTGAATAGGCTGCAGGGGGACGGTGAACACCAGCAACAGCTTTCAGGGCTGCCACCTTCCGTGTGGGACAAGGAGCCGGATGTGTGCCTTTTCGGAAACAGGCTCTGCCGAGGACGAGAGCCATGAGATGTTCCTCCTCTGGGCAAGCCCGGGTCCTGAATCCTGTTGTGCCTGTGAATAGGCTGCAGGGGGACGGTGAAGACCAGCAACAGCTTTCAGGGCTGCCACCTTCCGTGTTGGACAATGAGCCGGTCTTGTGCCTTTTCGGAAACAGGCCCTGCCGAGGACGAGAGCCATGAGATGTTCCACCTCTGGGCAAGCCCGGGTCCTGAATCCTGTTGTGCCTGTGAATAGGCTGCAGGGGGACGGTGAAGACCAGCAACAGCTTTCAGGGCTGCCACCTTCCGTGTGGGACAAGGAGCCGGACGTTTGCATTTTCGGAAACAGGCTCTGCTGAGGACGAGAGCCATGAGATGTTCCTCCTCTGGGCAAGCCCGGGTCCCAGATCCTGTTGTGCCTCTGAATAGGCTGCAGGGGGACGGTGAAGACTAGCAACAGCTTTCAGGGCTGCCACCTTCCGTGTGGGACAAGGAGCCGGATGTGTGCGTTTTCGGAAACAGGCTCTGCCGAGGACGAGAGCCATGAGATGTTCCTCCTCTGGGCAAGCCCGGGTCCTGAATCCTGTTGTGCCTGTGAATAGGCTGCAGGGGGACGGTGAAGACCAGCAACAGCTTTCAGGGCTGCCACCTTCCGTGTGGGACAAGGAGCCGTTCTTGTGCCTTTTTGGAAACAGGCCCTGCCGAGGACGAGAGCCATGAGATGTTCCACCTCTGGGCAAGCCCGGGTCCTGAATCCTGTTGTGCCTGTGAATAGGCTGCAGGGGGACCGTGAAGACCAGCAACAGCTTTCAGGGCTGCCACCTTCCGTGTGGGACAAGGAGCCGGACGTGTGCCTTTTCGGATACAAGCTCTGCCGAGGACGAGAGCCATGAGATGTTCCTCCTCTGAGCAAGCCCGGGTCCCAGATCCTGTTGTGCCTGTGAATAGGCTGCAGGGGGACGGTGAAGACCAGCAACAGCTTTCACGGCTGCCACCTTCCGTGTGGGACAAGGAGCCGGACGTGTGCCTTCTCGGAAACAGGCTCTGCCGAGGACGAGGGCCATGAGATGTTCCTCCTCTGGGCAAGCCCGGGTCCCAGATCCTGTTGTGCCTGTGAATAGGCTGCAGGGGGACGGTGAACACCAGCAACAGCTTTCAGGGCTGCCACCTTCCGTGTGGGACAAGGAGCCGGACGTGTGCCTTTCTGGAAACAGGCCGTACCGGGGACGAGAGCCATGAGATGTTCCTCCTCTGGGCAAGCCCGGGTCCCAGATCCTGTTGTGCCTGTGAATAGGCTGCAGGGGGACGGTGAAGACCAGCAACAGCTTTCACGGCTGCCACCTTCAGTGTGGGACAAGGAGCCGGACGTGTTCCTTTCTGGAAACAGGCCGTGCCGAGGACGAGAGCCATGAGATGTTCCTCCTCTGGGCAAGCCCGCGTCCAAATCCTGTTGTGCCTGTGAATAGGCTGCAGGGGGACGGTGAAGACCAGCAACAGCTTTCAGGGCTGCCACCTTCCGTGTGGGACAAGGAGCCGGATGTGTGCCTTTTCGGAAACAGGCTCTGCCGAGGACGTCAGCCATGAGATGTTCCTCCTCTGGCCAAGCCCGGGTCCCAGATCCTGTTGTGCCTGTGAATAGGCTGCAGGGGGACGGTGAAGACCAGCAACAGCTTCCAGGGCTGCCACCTTCCGTGTGGGACAAGGAGCCGGACGTGTGCCTTTTCGGAAACAAGCTCTGACGAGGACGAGAGCCATGAGATGTTCCTCCTCTGGGCAAGCCCGGGTCCCAGATCCTGTTGTGCCTGTGAATAGGCTGCAGGGGGACGGTGAACACCAGCAACAGCTTTCACGGCTGCCACCTTCCGTGTGGGACAAGGAGCCGGACGTGTTCCTTTCTGGAAAAAGGCCGAGCCGAGGACGAGAGCCATGAGATGTTCCTCCTCTGGGCAAGCCCGGGTCCCAGATCCTGTTGTGCCTGTGAATAGGCTGCAGGGGGACGGTGAAGACCAGCAACAGCTTTCAGGGCTGCCACCTTCCGTGTGGGACAAGGAGCCGGACGTGTGCCTTCTCGGAAACAGGCTCTGCCGAGGATGAGAGCCATGAGATGTTCCTCCTCTGGGCAAGCTCGGGTCCCAGATCCTGTTGTGCCTGTGAATAGGCTGCAGGGGGACGGTGAACACCAGCAACAGCTTTCAGGGCTGCCACCTTCCGTGTGGGACAAGGAGCCGGACGTGTCTTTCTTGATACAGGCCCTGCCGAGGACGAGAGCCATGAGATGTTCCTCCTCTGGCCAAGCCCGGGTCCCAGATCCTGTTGTGCCTGTGAATAGGCTGCAGGGGGACGGTGAAGACCAGCAACAGCTTTCAGGGCTGCCACCTTCCGTGTGGGACAAGGAGCCGTTCTTGTGCCTTTTTGGAAACAGGCCCTGCCGAGGACGAGAGCCATGAGATGTTCCACCTCTGGGCAAGCCCGGGTCCTGAATCCTGTTGTGCCTGTGAATAGGCTGCAGGGGGACCGTGAAGACCAGCAACAGCTTTCAGGGCTGCCACCTTCCGTGTGGGACAAGGAGCCGGACGTGTGCCTTTTCGGATACAAGCTCTGCCGAGGACGAGAGCCATGAGATGTTCCTCCTCTGGGCAAGCCCGGGTCCCAGATCCTGTTGTGCCTGTGAATAGGCTGCAGGGGGACGGTGAAGACCAGCAACAGCTTTCACGGCTGCCACCTTCCGTGTGGGACAAGGAGCCGGACGTGTGCCTTCTCGGAAACAGGCTCTGCCGAGGACGAGGGCCATGAGATGTTCCTCCTCTGGGCAAGCCCGGGTCCCAGATCCTGTTGTGCCTGTGAATAGGCTGCAGGGGGACGGTGAACACCAGCAACAGCTTTCAGGGCTGCCACCTTCCGTGTGGGACAAGGAGCCGGACGTGTGCCTTTCTGGAAACAGGCCGTACCGGGGACGAGAGCCATGAGATGTTCCTCCTCTGGGCAAGCCCGGGTCCCAGATCCTGTTGTGCCTGTGAATAGGCTGCAGGGGGACGGTGAAGACCAGCAACAGCTTTCACGGCTGCCACCTTCAGTGTGGGACAAGGAGCCGGACGTGTTCCTTTAAGGAAACAGGCCGTGCCGAGGACGAGAGCCATGAGATGTTCCTCCTCTGGGCAAGCCCGCGTCCAAATCCTGTTGTGCCTGTGAATAGGCTGCAGGGGGACGGTGAAGACCAGCAACAGCTTTCAGGGCTGCCACCTTCCGTGTGGGACAAGGAGCCGGATGTGTGCCTTTTCGGAAACAGGCTCTGCCGAGGACGTCAGCCATGAGATGTTCCTCCTCTGGCCAAGCCCGGGTCCCAGATCCTGTTGTGCCTGTGAATAGGCTGCAGGGGGACGGTGAAGACCAGCAACAGCTTCCAGGGCTGCCACCTTCCGTGTGGGACAAGGAGCCGGACGTGTGCCTTTTCGGAAACAAGCTCTGACGAGGACGAGAGCCATGAGATGTTCCTCCTCTGGGCAAGCCCGGGTCCCAGATCCTGTTGTGCCTGTGAATAGGCTGCAGGGGGACGGTGAACACCAGCAACAGCTTTCACGGCTGCCACCTTCCGTGTGGGACAAGGAGCCGGACGTGTTCCTTTCTGGAAAAAGGCCGAGCCGAGGACGAGAGCCATGAGATGTTCCTCCTCTGGGCAAGCCCGGGTCCCAGATCCTGTTGTGCCTGTGAATAGGCTGCAGGGGGACGGTGAAGACCAGCAACAGCTTTCAGGGCTGCCACCTTCCGTGTGGGACAAGGAGCCGGACGTGTGCCTTCTCGGAAACAGGCTCTGCCGAGGATGAGAGCCATGAGATGTTCCTCCTCTGGGCAAGCTCGGGTCCCAGATCCTGTTGTGCCTGTGAATAGGCTGCAGGGGGACGGTGAACACCAGCAACAGCTTTCAGGGCTGCCACCTTCCGTGTGGGACAAGGAGCCGGACGTGTCTTTCTTGATACAGGCCCTGCCGAGGACGAGAGCCATGAGATGTTCCTCCTCTGGCCAAGCCCGGGTCCCAGATCCTGTTGTGCCTGTGAATAGGCTGCAGGGGGACGGTGAACACCAGCAACAGCTTTCAGGGCTGCCACCTTCCGTGTGGGACAAGGAGCCGGATGTGTGCCTTTTCGGAAACAGGCTCTGCCGAGGACGAGAGCCATGAGATGTTCCTCCTCTGGGCAAGCCCGGGTCCTGAATCCTGTTGTGCCTGTGAATAGGCTGCAGGGGGACGGTGAAGACCAGCAACAGCTTTCAGGGCTGCCACCTTCCGTGTTGGACAATGAGCCGGTCTTGTGCCTTTTTGGAAACAGGCCCTGCCGAGGACGAGAGCCATGAGATGTTCCACCTCTGGGCAAGCCCGGGTCCTGAATCCTGTTGTGCCTGTGAATAGGCTGCAGGGGGACGGTGAAGACCAGCAACAGCTTTCAGGGCTGCCACCTTCCGTGTGGGACAAGGAGCCGGACGTTTGCATTTTCGGAAACAGGCTCTGCTGAGGACGAGAGCCATGAGATGTTCCTCCTCTGGGCAAGCCCGGGTCCCAGATCCTGTTGTGCCTCTGAATAGGCTGCAGGGGGACGGTGAAGACTAGCAACAGCTTTCAGGGCTGCCACCTTCCGTGTGGGACAAGGAGCCGGACGTGTGCCTTTTCGGATACAAGCTCTGCCGAGGACGAGAGCCATGAGATGTTCCTCCTCTGGGCAAGCCCGGGTCCCAGATCCTGTTGTGCCTGTGAATAGGCTGCAGGGGGACGGTGAAGACCAGCAACAGCTTTCACGGCTGCCACATTCCGTGTGGGACAAGGAGCCGGACGTGTGCCTTCTCGGAAACAGGCTCTGCCGAGGACGAGGGCCATGAGATGTTCCTCCTCTGGGCAAGCCCGGGTCCCAGATCCTGTTGTGCCTGTGAATAGGCTGCAGGGGGACGGTGAACACCAGCAACAGCTTTCAGGGCTGCCACCTTCCGTGTGGGACAAGGAGCCGGACGTGTGCCTTTCTGGAAACAGGCCGTACCGGGGACGAGAGCCATGAGATGTTCCTCCTCTGGGCAAGCCCGGGTCCCAGATCCTGTTGTGCCTGTGAATAGGCTGCAGGGGGACGGTGAAGACCAGCAACAGCTTTCACGGCTGCCACCTTCAGTGTGGGACAAGGAGCCGGACGTGTTCCTTTATGGAAACAGGCCGTGCCGAGGACGAGAGCCATGAGATGTTCCTCCTCTGGGCAAGCCCGCGTCCAAATCCTGTTGTGCCTGTGAATAGGCTGCAGGGGGACGGTGAAGACCAGCAACAGCTTTCAGGGCTGCCACCTTCCGTGTGGGACAAGGAGCCGGATGTGTGCCTTTTCGGAAACAGGCTCTGCCGAGGACGTCAGCCATGAGATGTTCCTCCTCTGGCCAAGCCCGGGTCCCAGATCCTGTTGTGCCTGTGAATAGGCTGCAGGGGGACGGTGAAGACCAGCAACAGCTTCCAGGGCTGCCACCTTCAGTGTGGGACAAGGAGCCGGACGTGTGCCTTTTCGGAAACAAGCTCTGACGAGGACGAGAGCCATGAGATGTTCCTCCTCTGGGCAAGCCCGGGTCCCAGATCCTGTTGTGCCTGTGAATAGGCTGCAGGGGGACGGTGAACACCAGCAACAGCTTTCACGGCTGCCACCTTCCGTGTGGGACAAGGAGCCGGACGTGTTCCTTTCTGGAAAAAGGCCGAGCCGAGGACGAGAGCCATGAGATGTTCCTCCTCTGGGCAAGCCCGGGTCCCAGATCCTGTTGTGCCTGTGAATAGGCTGCAGGGGGACGGTGAAGACCAGCAACAGCTTTCAGGGCTGCCACCTTCCGTGTGGGACAAGGAGCCGGACGTGTGCCTTCTCGGAAACAGGCTCTGCCGAGGATGAGAGCCATGAGATGTTCCTCCTCTGGGCAAGCTCGGGTCCCAGATCCTGTTGTGCCTGTGAATAGGCTGCAGGGGGACGGTGAACACCAGCAACAGCTTTCAGGGCTGCCACCTTCCGTGTGGGACAAGGAGCCGGACGTGTCTTTCTTGATACAGGCCCTGCCGAGGACGAGAGCCATGAGATGTTCCTCCTCTGGCCAAGCCCGGGTCCCAGATCCTGTTGTGCCTGTGAATAGGCTGCAGGGGGACGGTGAACACCAGCAACAGCTTTCAGGGCTGCCACCTTCCGTGTGGGACAAGGAGCCGGATGTGTGCCTTT
Organism: Astur gentilis; assembly: GCF_929443795.1. Lineage (NCBI taxonomy): Eukaryota > Metazoa > Chordata > Aves > Accipitriformes > Accipitridae > Astur > Astur gentilis. The sequence continues at coordinate 1,895,359 of NW_026060958.1, read as the reverse complement.
TCGGAAACAGGCTCTGCCGAGGACGAGAGCCATGAGATGTTCCTCCTCTGGGCAAGCCCGGGTCCTGAATCCTGTTGTGCCTGTGAATAGGCTGCAGGGGGACGGTGAAGACCAGCAACAGCTTTCAGGGCTGCCACCTTCCGTGTTGGACAATGAGCCGGTCTTGTGCCTTTTTGGAAACAGGCCCTGCCGAGGACGAGAGCCATGAGATGTTCCACCTCTGGGCAAGCCCGGGTCCTGAATCCTGTTGTGCCTGTGAATAGGCTGCAGGGGGACGGTGAAGACCAGCAACAGCTTTCAGGGCTGCCACCTTCCGTGTGGGACAAGGAGCCGGACGTTTGCATTTTCGGAAACAGGCTCTGCTGAGGACGAGAGCCATGAGATGTTCCTCCTCTGGGCAAGCCCGGGTCCCAGATCCTGTTGTGCCTCTGAATAGGCTGCAGGGGGACGGTGAAGACTAGCAACAGCTTTCAGGGCTGCCACCTTCCGTGTGGGACAAGGAGCCGGATGTGTGCGTTTTCGGAAACAGGATCTGCCGAGGACGAGAGCCATGAGATGTTCCTCCTCTGGGCAAGCCCGGGTCCTGAATCCTGTTGTGCCTGTGAATAGGCTGCAGGGGGACGGTGAAGACCAGCAACAGCTTTCAGGGCTGCCACCTTCCGTGTGGGACAAGGAGCCGTTCTTGTGCCTTTTTGGAAACAGGCCCTGCCGAGGACGAGAGCCATGAGATGTTCCACCTCTGGGCAAGCCCGGGTCCTGAATCCTGTTGTGCCTGTGAATAGGCTGCAGGGGGACCGTGAAGACCAGCAACAGCTTTCAGGGCTGCCACCTTCCGTGTGGGACAAGGAGCCGGACGTGTGCCTTTTCGGATACAAGCTCTGCCGAGGACGAGAGCCATGAGATGTTCCTCCTCTGGGCAAGCCCGGGTCCCAGATCCTGTTGTGCCTGTGAATAGGCTGCAGGGGGACGGTGAAGACCAGCAACAGCTTTCACGGCTGCCACCTTCCGTGTGGGACAAGGAGCCGGACGTGTGCCTTCTCGGAAACAGGCTCTGCCGAGGACGAGGGCCATGAGATGTTCCTCCTCTGGGCAAGCCCGGGTCCCAGATCCTGTTGTGCCTGTGAATAGGCTGCAGGGGGACGGTGAACACCAGCAACAGCTTTCAGGGCTGCCACCTTCCGTGTGGGACAAGGAGCCGGACGTGTGCCTTTCTGGAAACAGGCCGTACCGGGGACGAGAGCCATGAGATGTTCCTCCTCTGGGCAAGCCCGGGTCCCAGATCCTGTTGTGCCTGTGAATAGGCTGCAGGGGGACGGTGAAGACCAGCAACAGCTTTCACGGCTGCCACCTTCAGTGTGGGACAAGGAGCCGGACGTGTTCCTTTCTGGAAACAGGCCGTGCCGAGGACGAGAGCCATGAGATGTTCCTCCTCTGGGCAAGCCCGCGTCCAAATCCTGTTGTGCCTGTGAATAGGCTGCAGGGGGACGGTGAAGACCAGCAACAGCTTTCAGGGCTGCCACCTTCCGTGTGGGACAAGGAGCCGGATGTGTGCCTTTTCGGAAACAGGCTCTGCCGAGGACGTCAGCCATGAGATGTTCCTCCTCTGGGCAAGCCCGGGTCCCAGATCCTGTTGTGCCTGTGAATAGGCTGCAGGGGGACGGTGAAGACCAGCAACAGCTTCCAGGGCTGCCACCTTCCGTGTGGGACAAGGAGCCGGACGTGTGCCTTTTCGGAAACAAGCTCTGACGAGGACGAGAGCCATGAGATGTTCCTCCTCTGGGCAAGCCCGGGTCCCAGATCCTGTTGTGCCTGTGAATAGGCTGCAGGGGGACGGTGAACACCAGCAACAGCTTTCACGGCTGCCACCTTCCGTGTGGGACAAGGAGCCGGACGTGTTCCTTTCTGGAAAAAGGCCGAGCCGAGGACGAGAGCCATGAGATGTTCCTCCTCTGGGCAAGCCCGGGTCCCAGATCCTGTTGTGCCTGTGAATAGGCTGCAGGGGGACGGTGAAGACCAGCAACAGCTTTCAGGGCTGCCACCTTCCGTGTGGGATAAGGAGCCGGACGTGTGCCTTTTCGGAATCAGGCTCTGCCGAGGACGACAGCCATGAGATGTTCCTCCTCTGGGCAAGCCCGGGTCCAAATCCTGTTGTGCCTGTGAATAGGCTGCAGGGGGACGGTGAAGACCAGCAACAGCTTTCAGGGCTGCCACCTTCCGTGTGGGACAATGAGCCGGATGTGTGCCTTTCTGGAAACAGGCCCTGCCGAGGACGAGAGCCATGAGATGTTCCTCCTCTGGCCAAGCCCCGGTCCTGAATCCTGTTGTGCCTGTGAATAGGCTGCAGGGGGACGGTGAAGACCAGCAACAGCTTTCAGGGCTGCCAACTTCCGTGTGGGACAAGGAGCCAGACGTGTCTTTCTGGATACAGGCCCTGCCGAGGACGAGAGCCATGAGATGTTCCTCCTCTGGGCAAGCCCGGGTCCCAGATCCTGTTGTGCCTGTGAATAGGCTGCAGGGGGACGGTGAAGACCAGCAACAGCTTCCAGGGCTGCCACCTTCCGTGTGGGACAAGGAGCCGGTCTTGTGCCTTTATGGAAACAGGCCCTGCCGAGGACGAGAGCCATGAGATGTTCCTCCTCTGGGCAAGCCCGGGTCCCAGATCCTGTTGTGCCTGTGAATAGGCTGCAGGGGGACGGTGAAGACCAGCAACAGCTTCCAGGGCTGCCACCTTCCGTGTGGGACAAGGAGCCGGACGTATGCCTTTTCGGAAAAAGGCTCTGCCGAGGACGAGAGCCATGAGATGTTCCTCCTCTGGCCAAGCCCGGGTCCCAGATCCTGTTGTGCCTGTGAATAGGCTGCAGGGGGACGGTGAACACCAGCAACAGCTTTCAGGGCTGCCACCTTCCGTGTTGGACAAGGAGCCGGATGTGTGCCTTTTCGGAAACAGGCTCTGCCGAGGACGAGAGCCATGAGATGTTCCTCCTCTGGGCAAGCCCGGGTCCTGAATCCTGTTGTGCCTGTGAATAGGCTGCAGGGGGACGGTGAACACCAGCAACAGCTTTCAGGGCTGCCACCTTCCGTGTGGGACAATGAGCCGGTCTTGGGCCTTTTTGGAAATAAGCTCTGCTGAGGATGAGAGCCATGAGATGTTCCTCCTCTGGGCAAGCCCGGGTCCCAGATCCTGTTGTGCCTGTGAATAGGCTGCAGGGGGACGGTGAAGACCAGCAACAGCTTTCAGGGCTGCCACCTTCCGTGTGGGACAAGGAGCCGGACGTGTCTTTCTGGATACAGGCCCTGCCGAGGACGAGAGCCATGAGATGTTCCTCCTCTGGGCAAGCCCGGGTCCCAGATCCTGTTGTGCCTGTGAATAGGCTGCAGGGGGACGGTGAAGACCAGCAACAGCTTTCAGGGCTGCCACCTTCCGTGTGGGATAATGAGCCGGTCTTGTGCCTTTTTGGAAACAGGCCCTGCCGAGGACGAGAGCCATGAGATGTTCCACCTCTGGGCAAGCCCGGGTCCTGAATCCTGTTGTGCCTGTGAATAGGCTGCAGGGGGACGATGAAGACCAGCAACAGCTTTCAGGGCTGCCACCTTCCGTGTGGGACAAGTAGCCGGATGTGTGCCTTTTCGGAAAAAGGCTCTAACGAGGACGAGAACCATGAGATGTTCCTCCTCTGGGCAAGCCCGCATCCAAATCCTGTTGTGCCTGTGAATAGGCTGCAGGGGGACGGTGAAGACCAGCAACAGCTTTCAGGGCTGCCACCTTCCGTGTGGGACAAGGAGCCGGACGTGTGCGTTTTCAGAAACAGGCCCTGCCGAGGACGAGAGCCATGAGATGTTCCTCCTCTGGGCAAGCCCGGGTCCCAGATCCTGTTGTGCCTGTGAATAGGCTGCAGGGGGATGGTGAAGACCAGCAACAGCTTTCAGGGCTGCCACATTCCGTGTGGGACAAGGAGCCGGACGTGTGCGTTTTCGGAAACAGGCCCTGCCGAGGACGAGAGCCATGAGATGTTCCTCCTCTGGGCAAGCCCGGGTCCCAGATCCTGTTGTGCCTGTGAATAGGCTGCAGGGGGACGGTGAACACCAGCAACAGCTTTCAGGGCTGCCACCTTCCGTGTGGGACAAGGAGCCGGACGTGTCTTTCTGGATACAGGCCCTGCCGAGTACGAGAGCCATGAGATGTTCCTCCTCTGGGCAAGGCCGGGTCCCAGATCCTGTTGTGCCTGTGAATAGGCTGCAGGGGGACGGTGAAGACCAGCAACAGCTTTCAGGGCTGCCACCTTCCGTGTGGGACAAGGAGCCGGTCTTGTGCCTTTATGGAAACAGGCGCTGCCGAGGACGAGAGCCATGAGATGTTCCTCCTCTGGGCAAGCCCGGGTCCCAGATCCTGTTGTGCCTGTGAATAGGCTGCAGGGGGATGGTGAAGACCAGCAACAGCTTCCAGGGCTGCCACCTTCCGTGTGGGACAAGGAGCCGGACGTGTGCCTTTTCGGAAACAGGCTCTGCCGAGGACGAGAGCCATGAGATGTTTCTCCTCTGGCCAAGCCCGGGTCCCAGATCCTGTTGTGCCTGTGAATAGGCTGCAGGGGGACGGTGAACACCAGCAACAGCTTTCACGGCTGCCGCCTTCACTGTGGGACAAGGAGCCGGACGTGTTCCTTTCTGGAAACAGGCCGTGCCGAGGACGAGAGCCATGAGATGTTCCTCCTCTGGGCAAGCCCGGGTCCCAGATCCTGTTGTGCCTGTGAATAGGCTGCAGGGGGACGGTGAACACCAGCAACAGCTTTCAGGGCTGCCACCTTCCGTGTGGGACAAGGAGCCGGATGTGTGCCTTTTCGGAAACAGGCTCTGCCGAGGACGAGAGCCATGAGATGTTCCTCCTCTGGGCAAGCCCGGGTCCTGAATCCTGTTGTGCCTGTGAATAGGCTGCAGGGGGACGGTGAAGACCAGCAACAGCTTTCAGGGCTGCCACCTTCCGTGTGGGACAATGAGCCGGTCTTGGGCCTTTTTGGAAATAGGCTCTGCTGAGGATGAGAGCCATGAGATGTTCCTCCTCTGGGCAAGCCCGGGTCCCAGATCCTGTTGTGCCTGTGAATAGGCTGCAGAGGGACGGTGAAGACCAGCAACAGCTTTCAGGGCTGCCACCTTCCGTGTGGGACAAGGAGCCGGACGTGTCTTTCTTGATACAGGCCCTGCCGAGGACGAGAGCCATGAGATGTTCCTCCTCTGGGCAAGCCCGGGTCCCAGATCCTGTTGTGCCTGTGAATAGGCTGCAGGGGGACGGTGAACACCAGCAACAGCTTTCAGGGCTGCCACCTTCCGTGTGGGACAAGGAGCCGGATGTGTGCCTTTTCGGAAACAGGCTCTGCCGAGGACGAGAGCCATGAGATGTTCCTCCTCTGGGCAAGCCCGGGTCCCAGATCCTGTTGTGCCTGTGAATAGGCTGCAGGGGGACGGTGAAGACCAGCAACAGCTTTCAGGGCTGCCACCTTCCGTGTGGGACAATGAGCCGGTCTTGGGCCTTTTTGGAAATAGGCTCTGCTGAGGATGAGAGCCATGAGATGTTCCTCCTCTGGGCAAGCCCGGGTCCCAGATCCTGTTGTGCCTGTGAATAGGCTGCAGGGGGACGGTGAAGACCAGCAACAGCTTTCAGGGCTGCCACCTTCCGTGTGGGACAAGGAGCCGGACGTGTCTTTCTGGATAAAGGCCCTGCCGAGGACGAGAGCCATGAGATGTTCCTCCTCTGGGCAAGCCCGGGTCCCAGATCCTGTTGTGCCTGTGAATAGGCTGCAGGGGGACGGTGAAGACCAGCAACAGCTTTCAGGGCTGCCACCTTCCGTGTGGGACAATGAGCCGGTCTTGTGCCTTTCTGGAAACAGGCCGTGCCGAGGACGAGAGCCATGAGATGTTCCACCTCTGGGCAAGCCCGGGTCCTGAATCCTGTTGTGCCTGTGAATAGGCTGCAGGGGGACGATGAAGACCAGCAACAGCTTTCAGGGCTGCCACCTTCCGTGTGGGACAATGAGCCGGATGTGTGCCTTTTCGGAAAAAGGCTCTAACGAGGACGAGAACCATGAGATGTTCCTCCTCTGGGCAAGCCCGGGTCCCAGATCCTGTTGTGCCTGTGAATAGGCTGCAGGGGGACGGTGAAGACCAGCAACAGCTTTCAGGGCTGCCACCTTCCGTGTGGGACAAGGAGCCGGACGTGTCTTTCTGGATACAGGCCCTGCCGAGGACGAGAGCCATGAGATGTTCCTCCTCTGGGCAAGCCCGGGTCCCAGATCCTGTTGTGCCTGTGAATAGGCTGCAGGGGGACGGTGAAGACCAGCAACAGCTTTCAGGGCTGCCACCTTCCGTGTGGGACAAGGAGCCGGATGTGTGCCTTTTTGGAAACAGGCCCTGCCGAGGACGAGAGCCATGAGATGTTACTCCTCTGGGCAAGCCCGGGTCCTGAATCCTGTTGTGCCTGTGAATAGGCTGCAGGGGGACGGTGAAGACCAGCAACAGCTTTCAGGGCTGCCACCTTCCGTGTGGGACAAGGAGCCGGACGTGTGCCTTTTCGGAATCAGGCTCTGCCGAGGACGAGAGCCATGAGATGTTCCTCCTCTGGGCAAGCCCGGGTCCCAGATCATGTTGTGCCTGTGAATAGGCTGCAGGGGGATGGTGAAGACCAGCAACAGCTTTCAGGGCTGCCACCTTCCGTGTGGGACAAGGAGCCGGACGTGTCTTTCTGGATACAGGCCCTGCCGAGGACGAGAGCCATGAGATGTTCCTCCTCTGGGAAAGGCCGGGTCCCAGATCCTGTTGTGCCTGTGAATAGGCTGCAGGGGGACGGTGAAGACCAGCAACAGCTTTCAGGGCTGCCACCTTCCGTGTGGGACAAGGAGCCGGACGTGTCTTTCTTGATACAGGCCCTGCCGAGGACGAGAGCCATGAGATGTTCCTCCTCTGGGCAAGCCCGGGTCCCAGATCCTGTTGTGCCTGTGAATAGGCTGCAGGGGGACGGTGAAGACCAGCAACAGCTTCCAGGGCTGCCACCTTCCGTGTGGGACAAGGAGCCGGACGTGTGCCTTTTCGGAAACAAGCTCTGCCGAGGACGAGAGCCATGAGATGTTCCTCCTCTGGCCAAGCCCGGGTCCCAGATCCTGTTGTGCCTGTGAATAGGCTGCAGGGGGACGGTGAACACCAGCAACAGCTTTCACGGCTGCCGCCTTCACTGTGGGACAAGGAGCCAGACGTGTTCCTTTCTGGAAACAGGCCGTGCCGAGGACGAGAGCCATGAGATGTTCCTCCTCTGGCCAAGCCCGGGTCCCAGATCCTGTTGTGCCTGTGAATAGGCTGCAGGGGGACGGTGAACACCAGCAACAGCTTTCAGGGCTGCCACCTTCCGTGTGGGACAAGGAGCCGGACGTGTCTTTCTTGATACAGGCCCTGCCGAGGACGAGAGCCATGAGATGTTCCTCCTCTGGGCAAGCCCGGGTCCCAGATCCTGTTGTGCCTGTGAATAGGCTGCAGGGGGACGGTGAAGACCAGCAACAGCTTTCAGGGCTGCCACCTTCCGTGTGGGACAAGGAGCCGGATGTGTGCCTTTTCGGAAAAAGGCTCTAACGAGGACGAGAACCATGAGATGTTCCTCCTCTGGGCAAGCCCGCGTCCAAATCCTGTTGTGCCTGTGAATAGGCTGCAGGGGGACGGTGAAGACCAGCAACAGCTTTCAGGGCTGCCACATTCCGTGTGGGACAAAGAGCCGGACGTGTGCGTTTTCGGAAACAGGCCCTGCCGAGGACGAGAGCCATGAGATGTTCCTCCTCTGGGCAAGCCCGGGTCCCAGATCCTGTTGTGCCTGTGAATAGGCTGCAGGGGGATGGTGAAGACCAGCAACAGCTTTCAGGGCTGCCACCTTCCGTGTGGGACAAGGAGCCGGACGTGTGCGTTTTCGGAAACAGGCCCTGCCGAGGACGAGAGCCATGAGATGTTCCTCCTCTGGCCAAGCCCGGGTCCCAGATCCTGTTGTGCCTGTGAATAGGCTGCAGGGGGATGGTGAAGACCAGCAACAGCTTTCAGGGCTGCCACCTTCCGTGTGGGACAAGGAGCCGGACGTGTCTTTCTGGATACAGGCCCTGCCGAGGACGAGAGCCATGAGATGTTCCTCCTCTGGCCAAGCCCGGGTCCCAGATCCTGTTGTGCCTGTGAATAGGCTGCAGGGGGACGGTGAAGACCAGCAACAGCTTTCAGGGCTGCCACCTTCCGTGTGGGACAAGGAGCCGGTCTTGTGCCTTTCTGGAAACAGGCCCTGCCGAGGACGAGAGCCATGAGATGTTCCTCCTCTGGGCAAGCCCGGGTCCCAGATCCTGTTGTGCCTGTGAATAGGCTGCAGGGGGACGGTGAAGACCAGCAACAGCTTCCAGGGCTGCCACCTTCCGTGTGGGACAAGGAGCCGGACGTGTGCCTTTTCGGAAACAAGCTCTGCCGAGGACGAGAGCCATGAGATGTTTCTCCTCTGGCCAAGCCCGGGTCCCAGATCCTGTTGTGCCTGTGAATAGGCTGCAGGGGGACGGTGAACACCAGCAACAGCTTTCACGGCTGCCGCCTTCACTGTGGGACAAGGAGCCGGACGTGTTCCTTTCTGGAAACAGGCCGTGCCGAGGACGAGAGCCATGAGATGTTCCTCCTCTGGCCAAGCCCGGGTCCCAGATCCTGTTGTGCCTGTGAATAGGCTGCAGGGGGACGGTGAAGACCAGCAACAGCTTTCAGGGCTGCCACCTTCCGTGTGGGACAAGGAGCCGGTCTTGGGCCTTTTTGGAAACAGGCTATGCCGAGGACGAGAGCCATGAGATGTTCCTCCTCTGGGCAAGGCCGGGTCCCAGATCCTGTTGTGCCTGTGAATAGGCTGCAGGGGGACGGTGAAGACCAGCAACAGCTTTCACGGCTGCCACCTTCCGTGTGGGACAAGGAGCCGGACGTGTGCCTTTCTGGAAACAGGCCGTACCGGGGACGAGAGCCATGAGATGTTCCTCCTCTGGGCAAGCCCGGGTCCCAGATCCTGTTGTGCCTGTGAATAGGCTGCAGGGGGACGGTGAAGACCAGAAACAGCTTTCAGGGCTGCCACCATCCGTGTGGGACAAGGAGCCGGACGTGTTCCTTTCTGGAAACAGGCCGTTCTGATGACGAGAGCCAAAAGATGTTCCTCCTCTGGGCAAGCCCGGGTCCCAAATCCTGTTGAGCCTGTGAATAGGCTGCAGGGGGACGGTGAAGACCAGCAACAGCTTTCAGGGCTGCCACCTTCCGTGTGGGACAAGGAGCCGGACGTGTGCCTTCTCGGAAACAGGCTCTGCCGAGGACGAGAGCCATGAGATGTTCCTCCTCTGGGCAAGCCCGGGTCCCAGATCCTGTTGTGCCTGTGAATAGGCTGCAGGGGGACGGTGAAGACCAGCAACAGCTTTCAGGGCTGCCACCTTCCGTGTGGGACAAGGAGCCGGACGTGTGCCTTCTCGGAAAAAGGCTCTGCCGAGGACGAGAGCCATGAGATGTTCCTCCTCTGGGGAAGCCCGGGTCCCAGATCCTGTTGTGCCTGTGAATAGGCTGCAGGGGGACGGTGAAGACCAGCAACAGCTTTCACGGCTGCCATCTTCCGTGTGGGACAAGGAGCCGGACGTGTGCCTTTTCGGAAAAAGGCTCTAACGAGGACGAGAACCATGAGATGTTCCTCCTCTGGGCAAGCCCGCGTCCAAATCCTGTTGTGCCTGTGAATAGGCTGCAGGGGGACGGTGAAGACCAGCAACAGCTTTCAGGGCTGCCAAATTCCGTGTGGGACAAAGAGCCGGACGTGTGCGTTTTCGGAAACAGGCCCTGCCGAGGACGAGAGCCATGAGATGTTCCTCCTCTGGGCAAGCCCGGGTCCCAGATCCTGTTGTGCCTGTGAATAGGCTGCAGGGGGATGGTGAAGACCAGCAACAGCTTTCAGGGCTGCCACCTTCCGTGTGGGACAAGGAGCCGGACGTGTGCGTTTTCGGAAACAGGCCCTGCCGAGGACGAGAGCCATGAGATGTTCCTCCTCTGGCCAAGCCCCGGTCCTGAATCCTGTTGTGCCTGTGAATAGGCTGCAGGGGGATGGTGAAGACCAGCAACAGCTTTCAGGGCTGCCACCTTCCGTGTGGGACAAGGAGCCGGACGTGTCTTTCTGGATACAGGCCCTGCCGAGGACGAGAGCCATGAGATGTTCCTCCTCTGGCCAAGCCCGGGTCCCAGATCCTGTTGTGCCTGTGAATAGGCTGCAGGGGGACGGTGAAGACCAGCAACAGCTTTCAGGGCTGCCACCTTCCGTGTGGGACAAGGAGCCGGTCTTGTGCCTTTCTGGAAACAGGCCCTGCCGAGGACGAGAGCCATGAGATGTTCCTCCTCTGGCCAAGCCCGGGTCCCAGATCCTGTTGTGCCTGTGAATAGGCTGCAGGGGGACGGTGAAGACCAGCAACAGCTTCCAGGGCTGCCACCTTCCGTGTGGGACAAGGAGCCGGACGTGTGCCTTTTCGGAAACAAGCTCTGCCGAGGACGAGAGCCATGAGATGTTTCTCCTCTGGCCAAGCCCGGGTCCCAGATCCTGTTGTGCCTGTGAATAGGCTGCAGGGGGACGGTGAACACCAGCAACAGCTTTCACGGCTGCCGCCTTCACTGTGGGACAAGGAGCCGGACGTGTTCCTTTCTGGAAACAGGCCGTGCCGAGGACGAGAGCCATGAGATGTTCCTCCTCTGGCCAAGCCCGCGTCCCAGATCCTGTTGTGCCTGTGAATAGGCTGCAGGGGGACGGTGAAGACCAGCAACAGCTTTCAGGGCTGCCACCTTCCGTGTGGGACAAGGAGCCGGTCTTGGGACTTTTTGGAAACAGGCTATGCCGAGGACGAGAGCCATGAGATGTTCCTCCTCTGGGCAAGGCCGGGTCCCAGATCCTGTTGTGCCTGTGAATAGGCTGCAGGGGGACGGTGAAGACCAGCAACAGCTTTCACGGCTGCCACCTTCCATGTGGGACAAGGAGCCGGACGTGTGCCTTTCTGGAAACAGGCCGTACCGGGGACGAGAGCCATGAGATGTTCCTCCTCTGGGCAAGCCCGGGTCCCAGATCCTGTTGTGCCTGTGAATAGGCTGCAGGGGGACGGTGAAGACCAGAAACAGCTTTCACGGCTGACACCTTCAGTGTGGGACAAGGAGCCGGACGTGTTCCTTTCTGGAAACAGGCCGTTCTGAGGACGAGAGCCAAAAGATGTTCCTCCTCTGGGCAAGCCCGGGTCCCAAATCCTGTTGAGCCTGTGAATAGGCTGCAGGGGGACGGTGAAGACCAGCAACAGCTTTCAGGGCTGCCACCTTCCGTGTGGGACAAGGAGCCGGACGTGTGCCTTCTCGGAAACAGGCTCTGCCGAGGACGAGAGCCATGAGATGTTCCTCCTCTGGGCAAGCCCGGGTCCCAGATCCTGTTGTGCCTTTGAATAGGCTGCAGGGGGACGGTGAAGACCAGCAACAGCTTTCAGGGCTGCCACCTTCCGTGTGGGACAAGGAGCCGGACGTGTGCCTTCTCGGAAAAAGGCTCTGCCGAGGACGAGAGCCATGAGATGTTCCTCCTCTGGGCAAGCCCGGGTCCCAGATCCTGTTGTGCCTGTGAATAGGCTGCAGGGGGACGGTGAAGACCAGCAACAGCTTTCACGGCTGCCACCTTCCGTGTGGGACAAGGAGCCGGACGTGTGCCTTCTCGGAAACAGGCTCTTCCGAGGACGAGAGCCATGAGATGTTCCTCCTCTGGGCAAGCCCGGGTGCCAGATCCTGTTGTGCCTGTGAATAGGCTGCAGGGGGACGGTGAAGACCAGCAACAGCTTTCAGGGCTGCCACCTTCCGTGTGGGACAAGGAGCCGGACGTGTCTTTCTTGATACAGGCCGTGCCGAGGACGAGAGCCATGAGATGTTCCTCCTCTGGCCAAGCCCGGGTCCCAGATCCTGTTGTGCCTGTGAATAGGCTGCAGGGGGACGGTGAAGACCAGCAACAGCTTTCAGGGCTGCCACCTTCCGTGTGGGACAAGGAGCCGGTCTTGTGCCTTTTTGGAAACAGGCCCTGCCGAGGACGAGAGCCATGAGATGTTCCACCTCTGGGCAAGCCCGGGTCCTGAATCCTGTTGTGCCTGTGAATAGGCTGCAGGGGGACGGTGAAGACCAGCAACAGCTTTCAGGGCTGCCACCTTCCGTGTGGGACAATGAGCCGGATGTGTGCCTTTTCGGAAAAAGGCTCTGACGAGGACGAGAACCATGAGATGTTCCTCCTCTGGGCAAGCCCGCGTCCAAATCCTGTTGTGCCTGTGAATAGGCTGCAGGGGGATGGTGAAGACCAGCAACAGCTTTCAGGGCTGCCACCTTCCGTTTGGGACAAGGTGCCGGACGTGTCTTTCTTGATACAGGCCCTGCCGAGGACGAGAGCCATGAGATGTTCCTCCTCTGGCCAAGCCCGGGTCCCAGATCCTGTTGTGCCTGTGAATAGGCTGCAGGCGGACGGTGAAGACCAGCAACAGCTTTCAGGGCTGCCACCTTCCGTGTGGGACAAGGAGCCGGATGTGTGCCTTTTCAGAAACAGGCTCTGCCGAGGACGAGAGCCATGAGATGTTCCTCCTCTGGCCAAGCCCGGGTCCCAGATCCTGTTGTGCCTGTGAATAGGCTGCAGGGGGACGGTGAAGACCAGCAAAAGCTTTCAGGGCTGCCACCTTCCGTGTGGGACAAGGAGCCGGATGTGTGCCTTTTCGGAAACAGGCTCTGCCGAGGACGAGAGCCATGAGATGTTCCTCCTCTGGGCAAGCCCGCGTCCAAATCCTGTTGTGCCTGTGAATAGGCTGCAGGGGGACGGTGAAGACCAGCAACAGCTTTCACGGCTGTCACCTTCCGTGTGGGACAAGGAGCCAGTCTTGTGCCTTTTTGGAAACAGGCCCTGCCGAGGACGAGAGCCATGAGATGTTCCTCCTCTGGGCAAGCCCGGGTCCCAGATCCTGTTGTGCCTGTGAATAGGCTGCAGGGGGACGGTGAAGACCAGCAACAGCTTTAACGGCTGCCACCTTCACTGTGGGACAAGGAGCCGGACGTGTTCCTTTCTGGAAACAGGCCGTGCCGAGGACGAGAGCCATGAGATGTTCCTCCTCTGGCCAAGCCCGGGTCCCAAATCCTGTTGTGCCTGTGAATAGGCTGCAGGGGGACGGTGAAGACCAGCAACAGCTTTCAGGGCTGCCACCTTCCGTGTGGGACAAGGAGCCGTATGTGTGCCTTTTCGGAAACAGGCTCTGCCGAGGACGAGAGCCATGAGATGTTCCTCCTCTGGGCAAGCCCGGGTCCTGAATCCTGTTGTGCCTGTGAATAGGCTGCAGGGGGACGGTGAAGACCAGCAACAGCTTTCAGGTCTGCCACCTTCAGTGTGGGACAAGGAGCCGGACGTGTTCCTTTCTGGAAACAGGCCGTGCCGAGGACGAGAGCCATGAGATGTTCCTCCTCTGGGCAAGCCCGGGTCTCAGATCCTGTTGTGCCTGTGAATAGGCTGCAGGGGGACGGTGAAGACCAGCAACAGCTTTCAGGGCTGCCACCTTCCGTGTTGGACAAGGAGCCGGATGTGTGCCTTTTCGGAAACAGGCTCTGCCGAGGACGAGAGCCATGAGATGTTCCTCCTCTGGGCAAGCCCGGGTCCTGAATCCTGTTGTGCCTGTGAATAGGCTGCAGGGGGATGGTGAAGACCAGCAACAGCTTTCAGGGCTGCCACCTTCTGTGTGGGACAATGAGCCGGTCTTGTGCCTTTTCGGAATCAGGCTCTGCCGAGGACGAGAGCCATGAGATGTTCCTCCTCTGGGCAAGCCCGGGTCCAAATCCTGTTGTGCCTGTGAATAGGCTGCAGGGGGACGGTGAAGACCAGCAACAACTTTCAGGGCTGCCACCTTCCGTGTGGGACAAGGAGCCGGACGTGTGCCTTTTCGGAAACAAGCTCTGCCGAGGACGAGAGCCATGAGATGTTCCTCCTCTGGGCAAGCCCGGGTCCCAGATCCTGTTGTGCCTGTGAATAGGCTGCAGGGGGACGGTGAAGACCAGCAACAGCTTTCAGGGCTGCCACCTTCCGTGTGGGACAAGGAGCCAGATGAGTGCCTTTTCGGAAACAGGCTCTGCCGAGGACGAGAGCCATGAGATGTTCCTCCTCTGGGCAAGCCCGGGTCCCAGATCCTGTTGTGCCTGTGAATAGGCTACAGGGGGACGGTGAAGACCAGCAACAGCTTTCAGGGCTGCCACCTTCCGTGTGGGACAAGGAGCCGGACGTGTGCATTTTCGGAAACAGGATCTGCCGAGGACGAGAGCCATGAGATGTTCCTCCTCTGGGCAAGCCCGGGTCCCAGATCCTGTTGTGCCTGTGAATAGGCTGCAGGGGGACGGTGAAGACCAGCAACAGCTTTCAGGGCTGCCACCTTCCGTGTGGGACAAGGAGCCGGACGTGTGCCTTTTCGGAAACAGGCTCTGCCGAGGACGAGAGCCATGAGATGTTTCTCCTCTGGGCAAGCCCGGGTCCCAGATCCTGTTGTGCCTGTGAATAGGCTGCAGGGGGACGGTGAAGACCAGCAACAGCTTTCAGGGCTGCCACCTTCCGTGTGGGACAAGGAGCCGGACGTGTGCCTTTTCAGAAACAGCTCTGCCGAGGACGAGAGCCATGAGATGTTCCTCCTCTGGGGAAGCCCGGGTCCCAGATCCTGTTGTGCCTGTGAATAGGCTGCAGGGGGACGGTGAAGACCAGCAACAGCTTTCAGGGCTGCCACCTTCCGTGTGGGACAAGGAGCCGGTCTTGTGCCTTTATGGAAACAGGCCCTGCCGAGGACGAGAGCCATGAGATGTTCCTCCTCTGGGCAAGCCCGGGTCCCAGATCCTGTTCTGCCTGTGAATAGGCTGCAGGGGGACGGTGAAGACCAGCAAAAGCTTTCACGGCTGCCACCTTCCGTGTGGGACAAGGTGCCGGACGTGTGCCTTTTCGGAAAAAAGCTCTGCCGAGGACGAGAGCCATGAGATGTTCCTCCTCTGGGCAAGCCCGGGTCCCAGATCCTGTTGTGCCTGTGAATAGGCTGCAGGGGGACGGTGAAGACCAGCAACAGCTTTCAGGGCTGCCACCTTCCGTGTGGGACAAGGAGCCGGATGTGTGCCTTTTCGGAAACAGGCTCTGCCGAGGACGAGAGCCATGAGATGTTCCTCCTCTGGGCAAGCCCGCGTCCAAATCCTGTTGTGCCTGTGAATAGGCTGCAGGGGGACGGTGAAGACCAGCAACAGCTTTCACGGCTGTCACCTTCCGTGTGGGACAAGGAGCCAGTCTTGTGCCTTTTTGGAAACAGGCCCTGCCGAGGACGAGAGCCATGAGATGTTCCTCCTCTGGGCAAGCCCGGGTCCCAGATCCTGTTGTGCCTGTGAATAGGCTGCAGGGGGACGGTGAAGACCAGCAACAGCTTTAACGGCTGCCACCTTCACTGTGGGACAAGGAGCCGGACGTGTTCCTTTCTGGAAACAGGCCGTGCCGAGGACGAGAGCCATGAGATGTTCCTCCTCTGGCCAAGCCCGGGTCCCAAATCCTGTTGTGCCTGTGAATAGGCTGCAGGGGGACGGTGAAGACCAGCAACAGCTTTCAGGGCTGCCACCTTCCGTGTGGGACAAGGAGCCGTATGTGTGCCTTTTCGGAAACAGGCTCTGCCGAGGACGAGAGCCATGAGATGTTCCTCCTCTGGGCAAGCCCGGGTCCTGAATCCTGTTGTGCCTGTGAATAGGCTGCAGGGGGACGGTGAAGACCAGCAACAGCTTTCAGGTCTGCCACCTTCAGTGTGGGACAAGGAGCCGGACGTGTTCCTTTCTGGAAACAGGCCGTGCCGAGGACGAGAGCCATGAGATGTTCCTCCTCTGGGCAAGCCCGGGTCCCAGATCCTGTTGTGCCTGTGAATAGGCTGCAGGGGGACGGTGAAGACCAGCAACAGCTTTCAGGGCTGCCACCTTCCGTGTTGGACAAGGAGCCGGATGTGTGCCTTTTCGGAAACAGGCTCTGCCGAGGACGAGAGCCATGAGATGTTCCTCCTCTGGGCAAGCCCGGGTCCTGAATCCTGTTGTGCCTGTGAATAGGCTGCAGGGGGATGGTGAAGACCAGCAACAGCTTTCAGGGCTGCCACCTTCTGTGTGGGACAATGAGCCGGTCTTGTGCCTTTTCGGAATCAGGCTCTGCCGAGGACGAGAGCCATGAGATGTTCCTCCTCTGGGCAAGCCCGGGTCCAAATCCTGTTGTGCCTGTGAATAGGCTGCAGGGGGACGGTGAAGACCAGCAACAACTTTCAGGGCTGCCACCTTCCGTGTGGGACAAGGAGCCGGACGTGTGCCTTTTCGGAAACAAGCTCTGCCGAGGACGAGAGCCATGAGATGTTCCTCCTCTGGGCAAGCCCGGGTCCCAGATCCTGTTGTGCCTGTGAATAGGCTGCAGGGGGACGGTGAAGACCAGCAACAGCTTTCAGGGCTGCCACCTTCCGTGTGGGACAAGGAGCCAGATGAGTGCCTTTTCGGAAACAGGCTCTGCCGAGGACGAGAGCCATGAGATGTTCCTCCTCTGGGCAAGCCCGGGTCCCAGATCCTGTTGTGCCTGTGAATAGGCTACAGGGGGACGGTGAAGACCAGCAACAGCTTTCAGGGCTGCCACCTTCCGTGTGGGACAAGGAGCCGGACGTGTGCATTTTCGGAAACAGGATCTGCCGAGGACGAGAGCCATGAGATGTTCCTCCTCTGGGCAAGCCCGGGTCCCAGATCCTGTTGTGCCTGTGAATAGGCTGCAGGGGGACGGTGAAGACCAGCAACAGCTTTCAGGGCTGCCTCCTTCCGTGTGGGTCAAGGAGCCGGACGTGTGCCTTTTCGGAAACAGGCTCTGCCGAGGACGAGAGCCATGAGATGTTTCTCCTCTGGGCAAGCCCGGGTCCCAGATCCTGTTGTGCCTGTGAATAGGCTGCAGGGGGACGGTGAAGACCAGCAACAGCTTCCAGGGCTGCCACCTTCCGTGTGGGACAAGGAGCCGGACGTGTGCCTTTTCAGAAACAGCTCTGCCGAGGACGAGAGCCATGAGATGTTCCTCCTCTGGGGAAGCCCGGGTCCCAGATCCTGTTGTGCCTGTGAATAGGCTGCAGGGGGACGGTGAAGACCAGCAACAGCTTTCAGGGCTGCCACCTTCCGTGTGGGACAAGGAGCCGGTCTTGTGCCTTTATGGAAACAGGCCCTGCCGAGGACGAGAGCCATGAGATGTTCCTCCTCTGGGCAAGCCCGGGTCCCAGATCCTGTTCTGCCTGTGAATAGGCTGCAGGGGGACGGTGAAGACCAGCAAAAGCTTTCACGGCTGCCACCTTCCGTGTGGGACAAGGAGCCGGACGTGTGCCTTTTCGGAAAAAAGCTCTGCCGAGGACGAGAGCCATGAGATGTTCCTCCTCTGGGCAAGCCCGGGTCCCAGATCCTGTTGTGCCTGTGAATAGGCTGCAGGGGGACGGTGAACACCAGCAAGAGCTTTCACGGCTGCCACCTTCACTGTGGGACAAGGAGCCGGACGTGTTCCTTTCTGGAAACAGGCCGTGCCGAGGACGAGAGCCATGAGATGTTCCTCCTCTGGGCAAGCCCGGGTCCCAGATCCTGTTGTGCCTGTGAATAGGCTGCAGGGGGACGGTGAAGACCAGCAACAGCTTTCAGGGCTGCCACCTTCCGTGTGGGACAAGGAGCCGGATGTGTGCCTTTTCGGAAACAGGCTCTGCCGAGGACGAGAGCCATGAGATGTTCCTCCTCTGGGCAAGCCCGGGTCCTGAATCCTGTTGTGCCTGTGAATAGGCTGCAGGGGGATGGTGAAGACCAGCAACAGCTTTCAGGGCTGCCACCTTCCGTGTGGGACAATGAGCCGGTCTTGTGCCTTTTTGGAAACAGGCCCTGCCGAGGACGAGAGCCATGAGATGTTCCTCCTCTGGGCAAGCCCGGGTCCCAGATCCTGTTGTGCCTGTGAAGAGGCTGCAGGGGGACGGTGAAGACCAGCAACAGCTTTCAGGGCTGCCACCTTCCGTGTGGGACAAGGAGCCGGACGTGTCTTTCTTGATACAGGCCCTGCCGAGGACGAGAGCCATGAGATGTTCCTCCTCTGGCCAAGCCCGGGTCCCAGATCCTGTTGTGCCTGTGAATAGGCTGCAGGGGGACGGTGAAGACCAGCAACAGCTTTCAGGGCTGCCACCTTCCGTGTGGGACAAGGAGCCGGATGTGTGCCTTTTCAGAAACAGGATCTGCCGAGGACGAGAGCCATGAGATGTTCCTCCTCTGGGCAAGCCCGGGTCCCAGATCCTGTTGTGCCTGTGAATAGGCTGCAGGGGGACGGTGAAGACCAGCAACAGCTTTCAGGGCTGCCACCTTCCGTGTGGGACAAGGAGCCGGATGTGTGCCTTTTCGGAAACAGGCTCTGCCGAGGACGAGAGCCATGAGATGTTCCTCCTCTGGCCAAGCCCGGGTGCCAGATCCTGTTGTGCCTGTGAATAGGCTGCAGGGGGACGGTGAAGACCAGCAACAACTTTCAGGGCTGCCACCTTCCGTGTGGGACAAGGAGCCGGACGTGTGCCTTTTCGGAAACAAGCTCTGCCGAGGACGAGAGCCATGAGATGTTCCTCCTCTGGGCAAGCCCGCGTCCAAATCCTGTTGTGCCTGTGAATAGGCTGCAGGGGGACGGTGAAGACCAGCAACAGCTTTCAGGGCTGCCACCTTCCGTGTGGGACAAGGAGCCAGATGAGTGCCTTTTCGGAAACAGGCTCTGCCGAGGACGAGAGCCATGAGATGTTCCTCCTCTGGGCAAGCCCGGGTCCCAGATCCTGTTGTGCCTGTGAATAGGCTGCAGGGGGACGGTGAAGACCAGCAACAGCTTTAACGGCTGCCACCTTCACTGTGGGACAAGGAGCCGGACGTGTTCCTTTCTGGAAACAGGCCGTGCCGAGGACGAGAGCCATGAGATGTTCCTCCTCTGGCCAAGCCCGGGTCCCAAATCCTGTTGTGCCTGTGAATAGGCTGCAGGGGGACGGTGAAGACCAGCAACAGCTTTCAGGGCTGCCACCTTCCGTGTGGGACAAGGAGCCGTATGTGTGCCTTTTCGGAAACAGGCTCTGCCGAGGACGAGAGCCATGAGATGTTCCTCCTCTGGGCAAGCCCGGGTCCTGAATCCTGTTGTGCCTGTGAATAGGCTGCAGGGGGACGGTGAAGACCAGCAACAGCTTTCAGGTCTGCCACCTTCCGTGTGGGACAAGGAGCCGGACGTGTTCCTTTCTGGAAACAGGCCGTGCCGAGGACGAGAGCCATGAGATGTTCCTCCTCTGGGCAAGCCCGGGTCCCAGATCCTGTTGTGCCTGTGAATAGGCTGCAGGGGGACGGTGAAGACCAGCAACAGCTTTCAGGGCTGCCACCTTCCGTGTTGGACAAGGAGCCGGATGTGTGCCTTTTCGGAAACAGGCTCTGCCGAGGACGAGAGCCATGAGATGTTCCTCCTCTGGGCAAGCCCGGGTCCTGAATCCTGTTGTGCCTGTGAATAGGCTGCAGGGGGATGGTGAAGACCAGCAACAGCTTTCAGGGCTGCCACCTTCTGTGTGGGACAATGAGCCGGTCTTGTGCCTTTTCGGAATCAGGCTCTGCCGAGGACGAGAGCCATGAGATGTTCCTCCTCTGGGCAAGCCCGGGTCCAAATCCTGTTGTGCCTGTGAATAGGCTGCAGGGGGACGGTGAAGACCAGCAACAACTTTCAGGGCTGCCACCTTCCGTGTGGGACAAGGAGCCGGACGTGTGCCTTTTCGGAAACAAGCTCTGCCGAGGACGAGAGCCATGAGATGTTCCTCCTCTGGGCAAGCCCGGGTCCCAGATCCTGTTGTGCCTGTGAATAGGCTGCAGGGGGACGGTGAAGACCAGCAACAGCTTTCAGGGCTGCCACCTTCCGTGTGGGACAAGGAGCCAGATGAGTGCCTTTTCGGAAACAGGCTCTGCCGAGGACGAGAGCCATGAGATGTTCCTCCTCTGGGCAAGCCCGGGTCCCAGATCCTGTTGTGCCTGTGAATAGGCTACAGGGGGACGGTGAAGACCAGCAACAGCTTTCAGGGCTGCCACCTTCCGTGTGGGACAAGGAGCCGGACGTGTGCATTTTCGGAAACAGGATCTGCCGAGGACGAGAGCCATGAGATGTTCCTCCTCTGGGCAAGCCCGGGTCCCAGATCCTGTTGTGCCTGTGAATAGGCTGCAGGGGGACGGTGAAGACCAGCAACAGCTTTCAGGGCTGCCACCTTCCGTGTGGGACAAGGAGCCGGACGTGTGCCTTTTCGGAAACAGGCTCTGCCGAGGACGAGAGCCATGAGATGTTTCTCCTCTGGGCAAGCCCGGGTCCCAGATCCTGTTGTGCCTGTGAATAGGCTGCAGGGGGACGGTGAAGACCAGCAACAGCTTCCAGGGCTGCCACCTTCCGTGTGGGACAAGGAGCCGGACGTGTGCCTTTTCAGAAACAGCTCTGCCGAGGACGAGAGCCATGAGATGTTCCTCCTCTGGGGAAGCCCGGGTCCCAGATCCTGTTGTGCCTGTGAATAGGCTGCAGGGGGACGGTGAAGACCAGCAACAGCTTTCAGGGCTGCCACCTTCCGTGTGGGACAAGGAGCCGGTCTTGTGCCTTTATGGAAACAGGCCCTGCCGAGGACGAGAGCCATGAGATGTTCCTCCTCTGGGCAAGCCCGGGTCCCAGATCCTGTTCTGCCTGTGAATAGGCTGCAGGGGGACGGTGAAGACCAGCAAAAGCTTTCACGGCTGCCACCTTCCGTGTGGGACAAGGAGCCGGACGTGTGCCTTTTCGGAAAAAAGCTCTGCCGAGGACGAGAGCCATGAGATGTTCCTCCTCTGGGCAAGCCCGGGTCCCAGATCCTGTTGTGCCTGTGAATAGGCTGCAGGGGGACGGTGAACACCAGCAAGAGCTTTCACGGCTGCCACCTTCACTGTGGGACAAGGAGCCGGACGTGTTCCTTTCTGGAAACAGGCCGTGCCGAGGACGAGAGCCATGAGATGTTCCTCCTCTGGGCAAGCCCGGGTCCCAGATCCTGTTGTGCCTGTGAATAGGCTGCAGGGGGACGGTGAAGACCAGCAACAGCTTTCAGGGCTGCCACCTTCCGTGTGGGACAAGGAGCCGGATGTGTGCCTTTTCGGAAACAGGCTCTGCCGAGGACGAGAGCCATGAGATGTTCCTCCTCTGGGCAAGCCCGGGTCCTGAATCCTGTTGTGCCTGTGAATAGGCTGCAGGGGGATGGTGAAGACCAGCAACAGCTTTCAGGGCTGCCACCTTCCGTGTGGGACAATGAGCCGGTCTTGTGCCTTTTTGGAAACAGGCCCTGCCGAGGACGAGAGCCATGAGA
This sequence comes from Astur gentilis, assembly GCF_929443795.1. Lineage (NCBI taxonomy): Eukaryota > Metazoa > Chordata > Aves > Accipitriformes > Accipitridae > Astur > Astur gentilis. The sequence goes on along the minus strand of NW_026060958.1, from coordinate 1,873,913 downwards.
TGTTCCTCCTCTGGGCAAGCCCGGGTCCCAGATCCTGTTGTGCCTGTGAAGAGGCTGCAGGGGGACGGTGAAGACCAGCAACAGCTTTCAGGGCTGCCACCTTCCGTGTGGGACAAGGAGCCGGACGTGTCTTTCTTGATACAGGCCCTGCCGAGGACGAGAGCCATGAGATGTTCCTCCTCTGGCCAAGCCCGGGTCCCAGATCCTGTTGTGCCTGTGAATAGGCTGCAGGGGGATGGTGAAGACCAGCAACAGCTTTCAGGGCTGCCACCTTCCGTGTGGGACAAGGAGCCGGATGTGTGCCTTTTCAGAAACAGGATCTGCCGAGGACGAGAGCCATGAGATGTTCCTCCTCTGGGCAAGCCCGGGTCCCAGATCCTGTTGTGCCTGTGAATAGGCTGCAGGGGGACGGTGAAGACCAGCAACAGCTTTCAGGGCTGCCACCTTCCGTGTGGGACAAGGAGCCGGATGTGTGCCTTTTCGGAAACAGGCTCTGCCGAGGACGAGAGCCATGAGATGTTCCTCCTCTGGCCAAGCCCGGGTGCCAGATCCTGTTGTGCCTGTGAATAGGCTGCAGGGGGACGGTGAAGACCAGCAACAACTTTCAGGGCTGCCACCTTCCGTGTGGGACAAGGAGCCGGACGTGTGCCTTTTCGGAAACAAGCTCTGCCGAGGACGAGAGCCATGAGATGTTCCTCCTCTGGGCAAGCCCGCGTCCAAATCCTGTTGTGCCTGTGAATAGGCTGCAGGGGGACGGTGAAGACCAGCAACAGCTTTCAGGGCTGCCACCTTCCGTGTGGGACAAGGAGCCAGATGAGTGCCTTTTCGGAAACAGGCTCTGCCGAGGACGAGAGCCATGAGATGTTCCTCCTCTGGGCAAGCCCGGGTCCCAGATCCTGTTGTGCCTGTGAATAGGCTACAGGGGGACGGTGAAGACCAGCAACAGCTTTCAGGGCTGCCACCTTCCGTGTGGGACAAGGAGCCGGACGTGTGCATTTTCGGAAACAGGATCTGCCGAGGACGAGAGCCATGAGATGTTCCTCCTCTGGGCAAGCCCGGGTCCCAGATCCTGTTGTGCCTGTGAATAGGCTGCAGGGGGACGGTGAAGACCAGCAACAGCTTCCAGGGCTGCCACCTTCCGTGTGGGACAAGGAGCCGGACGTGTGCCTTTTCAGAAACAGCTCTGCCGAGGACGAGAGCCATGAGATGTTCCTCCTCTGGGGAAGCCCGGGTCCCAGATCCTGTTGTGCCTGTGAATAGGCTGCAGGGGGACGGTGAAGACCAGCAACAGCTTTCAGGGCTGCCACCATCCGTGTGGGACAAGGAGCCGGTCTTGTGCCTTTATGGAAACAGGCCCTGCCGAGGACGAGAGCCATGAGATGTTCCTCCTCTGGGCAAGCCCGGGTCCCAGATCCTGTTCTGCCTGTGAATAGGCTGCAGGGGGACGGTGAAGACCAGCAAAAGCTTTCACGGCTGCCACCTTCCGTGTGGGACAAGGAGCCGGACGTATGCCTTTTCGGAAACAAGCTCTGCCGAGGACGAGAGCCATGAGATGTTCCTCCTCTGGGCAAGCCCCGGTCCTGAATCCTCTTGTGCCTGTGAATAGGCTGCAGGGGGACGGTGAAGACCAGCAACAGCTTTCACGGCTGCCACCTTCCGTGTGGGACAAGGAGCCGGTCTTGTGCCTTTCTGGAAACAGGCCGTGCCGGGGACGAGAGCCATGAGATGTTCCTCCTCTGGGCAAGCCCGGGTCCCAGATCCTGTTGTGCCTGTGAATAGGCTGCAGGGGGACGGTGAAGACCAGCAACAGCTTTCACTGCTGTCACCTTCCGTGTGGGACAAGGAGCCAGTCTTGTGCCTTTTTGGAAACAGGCCCTGCCGAGGACGAGAGCCATGAGATGTTCCTCCTCTGGGCAAGCCCGGGTCCCAGATCCTGTTGTGCCTGTGAATAGGCTGCAGGGGGACGGTGAAGACCAGCAACAGCTTTCAGGGCTGCCACCTTCCGTGTGGGACAATGAGCCGGACGTGTTCCTTTCTGGAAACAGGCCGTGCCAAGGACGAGAGCCATGAGATGTTCCTCCTCTGGGCAAGCCCGGGTCCCAAATCCTGTTGTGCCTGTGAATAGGCTGCAGGGGGACGGTGAAGACCAGCAACAGCTTTCAGGGCTGCCACCTTCCGTGTGGGACAATGAGCCGGTCTTGTGCCTTTTTGGAAACAGGCCCTGCCGAGGACGAGAGCCATGAGATGTTCCACCTCTGGGCAAGCCCGGGTCCTGAATCCTGTTGTGCCTGTGAATAGGCTGCAGGGGGACGGTGAAGACCAGCAACAGCTTTCAGGGCTGCCACCTTCCGTGTGGGACTATGAGCCGGTCTTGTGCCTTTATGGAAACAGGCCCTGCCGAGGACGAGAGCCATGAGATGTTCCACCTCTGGGCAAGCCCGGGTCCCAGATCCTGTTGTGCCTGTGAATAGGCTGCAGGGGGATGGTGAAGACCAGCAACAGCTTCCAGGGCTGCCACCTTCACTGTGGGACAAGGAGCCGGACGTGTGCCTTTTCGGAAACAAGCTCTGCCGAGGACGAGAGCCATGAGATGTTCCTCCTCTGGGCAAGCCCGGGTCCCAGATCCTGTTCTGCCTGTGAATAGGCTGCAGGGGGACGGTGAAGACCAGCAACAGCTTTCAGGGCTGCCACCATCCGTGTGGGACAAGGAGCCGGACGTGTGCCTTTTCAGAAACAAGCTCTGCCGAGGACGAGAGCCATGAGATGTTCCTCCTCTGGGCAAGCCCGGGTCCCAGATCCTGTTGTGCCTGTGAATAGGCTGCAGGGGGACGGTGAACACCAGCAACAGCTTTCACGGCTGACACCTTCACTGTGGGACAAGGAGCCGGACGTGTTCCTTTCTGGAAACAGGCCGTGCCGAGGACGAGAGCCATGAGATGTTCCTCCTCTGGGCAAGCCCGGGTCCCAGATCCTGTTGTGCCTGTGAATAGGCTGCAGGGGGACGGTGAAGACCAGCAACAGCTTTCACGGCTGTCACCTTCCGTGTGGGACAAGGAGCCAGTCTTGTGCCTTTTTGGAAACAGGCCCTGCCGAGGACGAGAGCCATGAGATGTTCCTCCTCTGGGCAAGCCCGGGTCCCAGATCCTGTTGTGCCTGTGAATAGGCTGCAGGGGGACGGTGAAGACCAGCAACAGCTTTACCGGCTGCCACCTTCACTGTGGGACAAGGAGCCGGACGTGTGCATTTTCGGAAACAGGATCTGCCGAGGACGAGAGCCATGAGATGTTCCTCCTCTGGGCAAGCCCGGGTCCCAGATCCTGTTGTGCCTGTGAATAGGCTGCAGGGGGACGGTGAAGACCAGCAACAGCTTTCACGGCTGTCACCTTCCGTGTGGGACAAGGAGCCGGATGTGTGCCTTTTTGGAAACAGGCCCTGCCGAGGACGAGAGCCATGAGATGTTCCTCCTCTGGGCAAGGCCGGGTCCCAGATCCTGTTGTGCCTGTGAATAGGCTGCAGGGGGACGGTGAAGACCAGCAACAGCTTTCAGGGCTGCCACCTTCACTGTGGGACAAGGAGCCGGACGTGTTCCTTTCTGGAAACAGGCCGTGCCGAGGACGAGAGCCATGAGATGTTCCTCCTCTGGGCAAGCCCGGGTCCCAAATCCTGTTGTGCCTGTGAATAGGCTGCAGGGGGACGGTGAAGACCAGCAACAGCTTTCAGGGCTGCCAACTTCCGTGTGGGACAAGGAGCCGTATGTGTGCCTTTTCGGAATCAGGCTCTGCCGAGGACGAGAGCCATGAGATGTTCCTCCTCTGGGCAAGCCCGGGTCCTGAATCCTGTTGTGCCTGTGAATAGGCTGCAGGGGGACGGTGAAGACCAGCAACAGCTTTCAGGGCTGCCACCTTCCGTGTGGGACAATGAGCCGGTCTTGTGCCTTTTTGGAAACAGGCCCTGCCGAGGACGAGAGCCATGAGATGTTCCACCTCTGGGCAAGCCCGGGTCCTGAATCCTGTTGTGCCTGTGAATAGGCTGCAGGGGGACGGTGAAGACCAGCAACAGCTTTCAGGGCTGCCACCTTCCGTGTGGGACTATGAGCCGGTCTTGTGCCTTTTCGGAAACAGGCCCTGCCGAGGACGAGAGCCATGAGATGTTCCTCCTCTGGGCAAGCCCGGGTCCCAGATCCTGTTGTGCCTGTGAATAGGCTGCAGGGGGACGGTGAAGACCAGCAACAGCTTTCAGGGCTGCCACCTTCCGTGTGGGACAAGGAGCCGGACGTGTGCCTTTTCCGAAACAAGCTCTGCCGAGGACGAGAGCCATGAGATGTTCCTCCTCTGGGCAAGCCCGAGTCCCAGATCCTGTTCTGCCTGTGAATAGGCTGCAGGGGGACGGTGAAGACCAGCAACAGCTTTCACGGCTGCCACCTTCACTGTGGGACAAGGAGCCGGACGTGTGCCTTTTCGGAAACAAGCTCTGCCGAGGACGAGAGCCATGAGATGTTCCTCCTCTGGGCAAGCCCGGGTCCCAGATCCTGTTGTGCCTGTGAATAGGCTGCAGGGGGACGGTGAACACCAGCAACAGCTTTCACGGCTGACACCTTCACTGTGGGACAAGGAGCCGGACGTGTTCCTTTCTGGAAAAAGGCCGTGCCGAGGACGAGAGCCATGAGATGTTCCTCCTCTGGGCAAGCCCGGGTCCCAGATCCTGTTGTGCCTGTGAATAGGCTGCAGGGGGACGGTGAAGACCAGCAACAGCTTTCAGGGCTGCCACCTTCCGTGTGGGACAAGGAGCCGGACGTGTACCTTTTCGGAAACAGGCTCTGCCGAGGACGAGAGCCATGAGATGTTCCTCCTCTGGGCAAGCCCGGGTCCCAGATCCTGTTGGGCCTGTGAATAGGCTGCAGGGGGACGGTGAAGACCAGCAACAGCTTTCAGGGCTGCCACCTTCCATGTGGGACAATGAGCCGGATGTGTGATTTCTCGGAAACAGGCCGTGCCGAGGACGAGAGCCATGAGATGTTCCTCCTCTGGGCAAGCCCCGGTCCTGAATCCTGTTGTGCCTGTGAATAGGCTGCAGGGGGACGGTGAAGACCAGCAACAGCTTTCACGGCTGTCACCTTCCGTGTGGGACAAGGAGCCAGTCTTGTGCCTTTTTGGAAACAGGCCCTGCCGAGGACGAGAGCCATGAGATGTTCCTCCTCTGGCAAGCCCGGGTCCCAGATCCTGTTGTGCCTGTGAATAGGCTGCAGGGGGACGGTGAAGACCAGCAACAGCTTTAACGGCTGCCACCTTCCGTGTGGGACAAGGAGCCGGACGTGTTCCTTTCTGGATACAGGCCCTGCCGAGGACGAGAGCCATGAGATGTTCCTCCTCTGGGCAAGCCCGGGTCCCAAATCCTGTTGTGCCTGTGAATAGGCTGCAGGGGGACGGTGAAGACCAGCAACAGCTTTCAGGGCTGCCACCTTCCGTGTGGGACAAGGATCCGTATGTGTGCCTTTTCGGAAACAGGCTCTGCCGAGGACGAGAGCCATGAGATGTTCCTCCTCTGGGCAAGTCCGGGTCCTGAATCCTGTTGTGCCTGTGAATAGGCTGCAGGGGGACGGTGAAGACCAGCAACAGCTTTCAGGGCTGCCACCTTCCGTGTGGGACAATGAGCCGGTCTTGTGCCTTTTTGGAAACAGGCCCTGCCGAGGACGAGAGCCATGAGATGTTCCACCTCTGGGCAAGCCCGGGTCCTGAATCGTGTTGTGCCTGTGAATAGGCTGCAGGGGGACGGTGAAGACCAGCAACAGCTTTCAGGGCTGCCACCTTCCGTGTGGGACTATGAGCCGGTCTTGTGCCTTTATGGAAACAGGCCCTGCCGAGGACGAGAGCCATGAGATGTTCCTCCTCTGGGCAAGCCCGGGTCCCAGATCCTGTTGTGCCTGTGAATAGGCTGCAGGGGGACGGTGAAGACCAGCAACAGCTTCCAGGGCTGCCACCTTGACTGTGGGACAAGGAGCCGGACGTGTGCCTTTTCGGAAACAAGCCCTGCCGAGGACGAGAGCCATGAGATGTTCCTCCTCTGGGCAAGCCCGGGTCCCAGATCCTGTTGTGCCTGTGAATAGGCTGCAGGGGGACGGTGAAGACCAGCAACAGCTTTCAGGGCTGCCACCTTCACTGTGGGACAAGGAGCCGGACGTTTTCCTTTCTGGAAACAGGCCGTGCCGAGGACGAGAGCCATGAGATTTTCCTCCTCTGGCCAATCCCGGGTCCCAGATCCTGTTGTGCCTGTGAATAGGCTGCAGGGGGACGGTGAAGACCAGCAACAGCTTTCAGGGCTGCCACCTTCCATGTGGGACAATGAGCCGGATGTGTGTCTTCTCGGAAACAGGCCGTGCCGAGGACGAGAGCCATGAGATGTTCCTCCTCTGGGCAAGCCCCGGTCCTGAATCCTGTTGTGCCTGTGAATAGGCTGCAGGGGGACGGTGAAGACCAGCAACAGCTTTCAGGGCTGCCACCTTCCGTGTGGGACAAGGAGCCGGACGTGTGCCTTTCTGGAAACAGGCCGTGCCGGGGACGAGAGCCATGAGATGTTCCTCCTCTGGGCAAGCCCGGGTCCCAGATCCTGTTGTGCCTGTGAATAGGCTGCAGGGGGACGGTGAAGACCAGCAACAGCTTTCACGGCTGTCACCTTCCGTGTGGGACAAGGAGCCAGTCTTGTGCCTTTTCGGAAACAGGCTCTGCCGAGGACGAGAGCCATGAGATGTTCCTCCTCTGGGCAAGCCCGGGTCCCAGATCCTGTTGTGCCTGTGAATAGGCTGCAGGGGGACGGTGAAGACCAGCAACAGCTTTCAGGGCTGCCACCTTCCGTGTGGGACAATGAGCCGGACGTGTGCCTTCTCGGAAACAGGCTCTGCCGAGGACGAGAGCCATGAGATGTTCCTCCTCTGGGCAAGCCCGGGTCCCAGATCCTGTTGTGCCTGTGAATAGGCTGCAGGGGGACGGTGAAGACCAGCAACAGCTTTCAGGGCTGCCACCTTCACTGTGGGACAAGGAGCCGGACGTTTTCCTTTCTGGAAACAGGCCGTGCCGAGGACGAGAGCCATGAGATGTTCCTCCTCTGGCCAAGCCCGGGTCCCAGATCCTGTTGTGCCTGTGAATAGGCTGCAGGGGGACGGTGAAGACCAGCAACAGCTTTCAGGGCTGCCACCTTCCGTGTGGGATAAGGAGCCGGACGTGTGCCTTTCTGGAAAAAGGCCGTGCCGAGGACGAGAGCCATGAGATGTTCCTCCTCTGGCCAAGCCCGGGTCCCAAATCCTGTTGTGCCTGTGAATAGGCTGCAGGGGGACGGTGAAGACCAGCAACAGCTTTCAGGGCTGCCACCTTCCGTGTGGGACAAGGAGCCGTATGTGTGCCTTTTCGGAAACAGGCTCTGCCGAGGACGAGAGCCATGAAATGTTCCTCCTCTGGGCAAGCCCGCATCCTGAATCCTGTTGTGCCTGTGAATAGGCTGCAGGGGGACGGTGAAGACCAGCAACAGCTTTCAGGGCTGCCACCTTCAGTGTGGGACAAGGAGCCGGACGTGTTCCTTTCTGGAAACAGGCCGTGCCGAGGACGAGAGCCATGAGATGTTCCTCCTCTGGGCAAGCCCGGGTCCCAAATCATGTTGTTCCTATGAATAGGCTGCAGGGGGACGGTGAAGACCAGCAAAAGCTTTCACGGCTGCCACCTTCCGTGTTGGACAAGGAGCCGGATGTGTGCCTTTTCGGAAACAGGCTCTGCCGAGGACGAGAGCCATGAGATGTTCCTCCTCTGGGCAAGCCCGGGTCCTGAATCCTGTTGTGCCTGTGAATAAGCTGCAGGGGGACGGTGAAGACCAGCAACAGCTTTCAGGGCTGCCACCTTCCGTGTGGGACAAGGAGCCGGACGTGTCTTTCTTGATACAGGCCGTGCCGAGGACGAGAGCCATGAGATGTTCCTCCTCTGGGCAAGCCCGGGTCCCAGATCCTGTTGTGCCTGTGAATAGGCTGCAGGCGGACGGTGAAGACCAGCAACAGCTTTCAGGGCTGCCACCTTCCGTGTGGGACAAGGAGCCGGATGTGTGCCTTTTCAGTAACAGGCTCTGCCGAGGACGAGAGCCATGAGATGTTCCTCCTCTGGGCAAGCCCGGGTCCCAGATCCTGTTGTGCCTGTGAATAGGCTGCAGGGGGACGGTGAAGACCAGCAACAGCTTTCAGGGCTGCCACCTTCCGTGTGGGACAAGGAGCCGGATGTGTGCCTTTTCGGAAATAGGCTCTGCCGAGGACGAGAGCCATGAGATGTTCCTCCTCTGGGCAAGCCCGCGTCCAAATCCTGTTGTGCCTGTGAATAGGCTGCAGGGGGACGGTGAAGACCAGCAACAGCTTTCAGGGCTGCCACCTTCCGTGTGGGACAAGGAGCCGGACGTGTGCCTTTTCGGAAACAGGCTCTGCCGAGGACGAGAGCCATGAGATGTTCCTCCTCTGGGGAAGCCCGGGTCCCAGATCCTGTTGTGCCTGTGAATAGGCTGCAGGGGGACGGTGAAGACCAGCAACAGCTTTCAGGGCTGCCACCTTCCGTGTGGGACAAGGAGCCGGTCTTGTGCCTTTATGGAAACAGGCCCTGCCGAGGACGAGAGCCATGAGATGTTCCTCCTCTGGGCAAGCCCGGGTCCCAGATCCTGTTCTGCCTGTGAATAGGCTGCAGGGGGACGGTGAAGACCAGCAAAAGCTTTCACGGCTGCCACCTTCCGTGTGGGACAAGGAGCCGGACGTGTGCCTTTTCGGAAACAAGCTCTGCCGAGGACGAGAGCCATGAGATGTTCCTCCTCTGGGCAAGCCCGGGTCCCAGATCCTGTTGTGCCTGTGAATAGGCTGCAGGGGGACGGTGAACACCAGCAAGAGCTTTCACGGCTGCCACCTTCACTGTGGGACAAGGAGCCGGACGTGTTCCTTTCTGGAAACAGGCCGTGCCGAGGACGAGAGCCATGAGATGTTCCTCCTCTGGGCAAGCCCAGGTCCCAAATCATGTTGTTCCTATGAACAGGCTGCAGGGGGACGGTGAAGACCAGCAACAGCTTTCAGGGCTGCCACCTTCCGTGTTGGACAAGGAGCCGGATGTGTGCCTTTTCGGAATCAGGCTCTGCCGAGGACGAGAGCCATGAGATGTTCCTCCTCTGGGCAAGCCCGGGTCCTGAATCCTGTTGTGCCTGTGAATAGGCTGCAGGGGGATGGTGAAGACCAGCAACAGCTTTCAGGGCTGCCACCTTCCGTGTGGGACAATGAGCCGGTCTTGTGCCTTTTTGGAAACAGGCCCTGCCGAGGACGAGAGCCATGAGATGTTCCTCCTCTGGGCAAGCCCGCCTCCAAATCCTTTTGTGCCTGTGAATAGGCTGCAGGGGGACGGTGAAGACCAGCAACAACTTTCAGGGCTGCCACCTTCCGTGTGGGACAAGGAGCCGGACGTGTGCCTTTTCGGAAACAAGCTCTGCCGAGGACGAGAGCCATGAGATGTTCCTCCTCTGGGCAAGCCCGGGTCCCAGATCCTGTTGTGCCTGTGAATAGGCTGCAGGGGGACGGTGAAGACCAGCAACAGCTTTCAGGGCTGCCACCTTCCGTGTGGGACAAGGAGCCAGATGAGTGCCTTTTCGGAAACAGGCTCTGCCGAGGACGAGAGCCATGAGATGTTCCTCCTCTGGGCAAGCCCGGGTCCCAGATCCTGTTGTGCCTGTGAATAGGCTGCAGGGGGACGGTGAAGACCAGCAACAGCTTTCAGGGCTGCCACCTTCCGTGTGGGACAAGGAGCCGGACGTGTGCATTTTCGGAAACAGGATCTGCCGAGGACGAGAGCCATGAGATGTTCCTCCTCTGGGCAAGCCCGGGTCCTGAATCGTGTTGTGCCTGTGAATAGGCTGCAGGGGGACGGTGAAGACCAGCAACAGCTTTCAGGGCTGCCACCTTCCGTGTGGGACAAGGAGCCGGACGTGTGCCTTTTCAGAAACAGCTCTGCCGAGGACGAGAGCCATGAGATGTTCCTCCTCTGGGGAAGCCCGGGTCCCAGATCCTGTTGTGCCTGTGAATAGGCTGCAGGGGGACGGTGAAGACCAGCAACAGCTTTCAGGGCTGCCACCTTCCGTGTGGGACAAGGAGCCGGTCTTGTGCCTTTATGGAAACAGGCCCTGCCGAGGACGAGAGCCATGAGATGTTCCTCCTCTGGGCAAGCCCGGGTCCCAGATCCTGTTCTGCCTGTGAATAGGCTGCAGGGGGACGGTGAAGACCAGCAAAAGCTTTCACGGCTGCCACCTTCCGTGTGGGACAAGGAGCCGGACGTGTGCCTTTTCGGAAACAAGCTCTGCCGAGGACGAGAGCCATGAGATGTTCCTCCTCTGGGCAAGCCCGGGTCCCAGATCCTGTTGTGCCTGTGAATAGGCTGCAGGGGGACGGTGAACACCAGCAAGAGCTTTCACGGCTGCCACCTTCACTGTGGGACAAGGAGCCGGACGTGTTCCTTTCTGGAAACAGGCCGTGCCGAGGACGAGAGCCATGAGATGTTCCTCCTCTGGGCAAGCCCGGGTCCCAAATCATGTTGTTCCTATGAATAGGCTGCAGGGGGACGGTGAAGACCAGCAACAGCTTTCAGGGCTGCCACCTTCCGTGTTGGACAAGGAGCCGGATGTGTGCCTTTTCGGAAACAGGCTCTGCCGAGGACGAGAGCCATGAGATGTTCCTCCTCTGGGCAAGCCCGGGTCCTGAATCCTGTTGTGCCTGTGAATAGGCTGCAGGGGGATGGTGAAGACCAGCAACAGCTTTCAGGGCTGCCACCTTCCGTGTGGGACAATGAGCCGGTCTTGTGCCTTTTTGGAAACAGGCCCTGCCGAGGACGAGAGCCATGAGATGTTCCTCCTCTGGGCAAGCCCGGGTCCCAGATCCTGTTGTGCCTGTGAATAGGCTGCAGGGGGACGGTGAAGACCAGCAACAGCTTTCAGGGCTGCCACCTTCCGTGTGGGACAAGGAGCCGGACGTGTCTTTCTTGATACAGGCCCTGCCGAGGACGAGAGCCATGAGATGTTCCTCCTCTGGGCAAGCCCGGGTCCCAGATCCTGTTGTGCCTGTGAATAGGCTGCAGGGGGACGGTGAAGACCAGCAACAGCTTTCACGGCTGCCACCTTCCGTGTGGGACAAGGAGCCGGATGTGTGCCTTTTCAGAAACAGGCTCTGCCGAGGACGAGAGCCATGAGATGTTCCTCCTCTGGGCAAGCCCGGGTCCCAGATCCTGTTGTGCCTGTGAATAGGCTGCAGGGGGACGGTGAAGACCAGCAACAGCTTTCAGGGCTGCCACCTTCCGTGTGGGACAAGGAGCCGGATGTGTGCCTTTTCGGAAACAGGCTCTGCCGAGGACGAGAGCCATGAGATGTTCCTCCTCTGGGCAAGCCCGCCTCCAAATCCTTTTGTGCCTGTGAATAGGCTGCAGGGGGACGGTGAAGACCAGCAACAACTTTCAGGGCTGCCACCTTCCGTGTGGGACAAGGAGCCGGACGTGTGCCTTTTCGGAAACAAGCTCTGCCGAGGACGAGAGCCATGAGATGTTCCTCCTCTGGGCAAGCCCGGGTCCAGATCCTGTTGTGCCTGTGAATAGGCTGCAGGGGGACGGTGAAGACCAGCAACAGCTTTCAGGGCTGCCACCTTCCGTGTGGGACAAGGAGCCAGATGAGTGCCTTTTCGGAAACAGGCTCTGCCGAGGACGAGAGCCATGAGATGTTCCTCCTCTAGGCAAGCCCGGGTCCCAGATCCTGTTGTGCCTGTGAATAGGCTGCAGGGGGACGGTGAAGACCAGCAACAGCTTTCAGGGCTGCCACCTTCCGTGTGGGACAAGGAGCCGGACGTGTGCATTTTCGGAAACAGGATCTGCCGAGGACGAGAGCCATGAGATGTTCCTCCTCTGGGCAAGCCCGGGTCCTGAATCGTGTTGTGCCTGTGAATAGGCTGCAGGGGGACGGTGAAGACCAGCAACAGCTTTCAGGGCTGCCACCTTCCGTGTGGGACAAGGAGCCGGATGTGTGCCTTTTCAGAAACAGCTCTGCCGAGGACGAGAGCCATGAGATGTTCCTCCTCTGGGGAAGCCCGGGTCCCAGATCCTGTTGTGCCTGTGAATAGGCTGCAGGGGGACGGTGAAGACCAGCAACAGCTTTCAGGGCTGCCACCTTCCGTGTGGGACAAGGAGCCGGTCTTGTGCCTTTATGGAAACAGGCCCTGCCGAGGACGAGAGCCATGAGATGTTCCTCCTCTGGGCAAGCCCGGGTCCCAGATCCTGTTCTGCCTGTGAATAGGCTGCAGGGGGACGGTGAAGACCAGCAAAAGCTTTCACGGCTGCCACCTTCCGTGTGGGACAAGGAGCCGGACGTGTGCCTTTTCGGAAACAAGCTCTGCCGAGGACGAGAGCCATGAGATGTTCCTCCTCTGGGCAAGCCCGGGTCCCAGATCCTGTTGTGCCTGTGAATAGGCTGCAGGGGGACGGTGAACACCAGCAAGAGCTTTCACGGCTGCCACCTTCACTGTGGGACAAGGAGCCGGACGTGTTCCTTTCTGGAAACAGGCCGTGCCGAGGACGAGAGCCATGAGATGTTCCTCCTCTGGGCAAGCCCGGGTCCCAAATCATGTTGTTCCTATGAATAGGCTGCAGGGGGACGGTGAAGACCAGCAACAGCTTTCAGGGCTGCCACCTTCCGTGTGGGACAAGGAGCCGGATGTGTGCCTTTTCGGAAACAGGCTCTGCCGAGGACGAGAGCCATGAGATGTTCCTCCTCTGGGCAAGCCCGGGTCCTGAATCCTGTTGTGCCTGTGAATAGGCTGCAGGGGGATGGTGAAGACCAGCAACAGCTTTCAGGGCTGCCACCTTCCGTGTGGGACAATGAGCCGGCCTTGTGCCTTTTTGGAAACAGGCCCTGCCGAGGACGAGAGCCATGAGATGTTCCTCCTCTGGGCAAGCCCGGGTCCCAGATCCTGTTGTGCCTGTGAAGAGGCTGCAGGGGGACGGTGAACACCAGCAACAGCTTTCACGGCTGCCACCTTCCGTGTGGGACAAGGAGCCGGACGTGTCTTTCTTGATACAGGCCCTGCCGAGGACGAGAGCCATGAGATGTTCCTCCTCTGGCCAAGCCCGGGTCCCAGATCCTGTTGTGCCTGTGAATAGGCTGCAGGGGGACGGTGAAGACCAGCAACAGCTTTCAGGGCTGCCACCTTCCGTGTGGGACAAGGAGCCGGTTGTGTGCCTTTTCGGAAACAGGCTCTGCCGAGGACGAGAGCCATGAGATGTTCCTCCTCTGGGCAAGCCCGGGTCCCAGATCCTGTTGTGCCTGTGAATAGGCTGCAGGGGGACGGTGAAGACCAGCAACAGCTTTCAGGGCTGCCACCTTCCGTGTGGGACAAGGAGCCGGACGTGTGCATTTTCGGAAACAGGATCTGCCGAGGACGAGAGCCATGAGATGTTCCTCCTCTGGGCAAGCCCGGGTCCTGAATCCTGTTGTGCCTGTGAATAGGCTGCAGGGGGACGGTGAAGACCAGCAACAACTTTCACGGCTGCCACCTTCCGTGTGGGACAAGGAGCCGGACGTGTCTTTCTGGATACAGGCCCTGCCGAGGACGAGAGCCATGAGATGTTCCTCCTCTGGGCAAGCCCGGGTCCCAGATCCTGTTGTGCCTGTGAATAGGCTGCAGGGGGAAGGTGAACACCAGCAAGAGCTTTCACGGCTGCCACCTTCACTGTGGGACAAGGAGCCGGACGTGTTCCTTTCTGGAAACAGGCCGTGCCGAGGACGAGAGCCATGAGATGTTCCTCCTCTGGGCAAGCCTGGCTCCTGAATCCTGTTGTGCCTGTGAATAGGCTGCAGGGGGACGGTGAAGACCAGCAACAGCTTTCAGGGCTGCCACCTTCCGTGTGGGACAAGGAGCCGGACGTGTACCTTTTCGGAAACAGGCTCTGCCGAGGACGAGAGCCATGAGATGTTCCTCCTCTGGGCAAGCCCCGGTCCTGAATCCTGTTGTGCCTGTGAATAGGCTGCAGGGGGACGGTGAAGACCAGCAACAGCTTTCACGGCTGCCACCTTCCGTGTGGGACAAGGAGACGGACGTGTGCCTTTCTGGAAACAGGCCGTGCCGGGGACGAGAGCCATGAGATGTTCCTCCTCTGGGCAAGCCCGGGTCCCAGATCCTGTTGTGCCTGTGAATAGGCTGCAGGGGGACGGTGAAGACCAGCAACAGCTTTCACGGCTGTCACATTCCGTGTGGGACAAGGAGCCAGTCTTGTGCCTTTTTGGAAACAGGCCCTGCCGAGGACGAGAGCCATGAGATGTTCCTCCTCTGGGCAAGCCCGGGTCCCAGATCCTGTTGTGCCTGTGAATAGGCTGCAGGGGGACGGTGAAGACCAGCAACAGCTTTCAGGGCTGCCACCTTCCGTGTGGGACAATGAGCCGGACGTGTTCCTTTCTGGAAACAGGCCGTGCCGAGGACGAGAGCCATGAAATGTTCCTCCTCTGGGCAAGCCCGGGTCCCAAATCATGTTGTTCCTATGAGTAGGCTGCAGGGGGACGGTGAAGACCAGCAACAGCTTTCAGGGCTGCCACCTTCCGTGTTGGACAAGGAGCCGGATGTGTGCCTTTTCGGAAACAGGCTCTGCCGAGGACGAGAGCCATGAGATTTTCCTCCTCTGGGCAAGCCCGGGTCCCAGATCCTGTTGTGCCTGTGAATAGGCTGCAGGGGGATGGTGAAGACCAGCAACAGCTTTCAGGGCTGCCACCTTCTGTGTGGGACAATGAGCCGGTCTTGTGCCTTTTTGGAAACAGGCCCTGCCGAGGACGAGAGCCATGAGATGTTCCTCCTCTGGGCAAGCCCGGGTCCCAGATCCTGTTGTGCCTGTGAAGAGGCTGCAGGGGGACGGTGAAGACCAGCAACAGCTTTCACGGCTGCCACCTTCCGTGTGGGACAAGGAGCCGGACATGTCTTTCTTGATACAGGCCCTGCCGAGGACGAGAGCCATGAGATGTTCCTCCTCTGGCCAAGCCCGGGTCCCAGATCCTGTTGTGCCTGTGAATAGGCTGCAGGGGGACGGTGAAGACCAGCAACAGCTTTCAGGGCTGCCACCTTCCGTGTGGGACAATGAGCCGGACGTGTTCCTTTCTGGAAACAGGCCGTGCCGAGGACGAGAGCCATGAGATGTTCCTCCTCTGGGCAAGCCCGGGTCCCAAATCCTGTTGTGCCTGTGAATAGGCTGCAGGGGGACGGTGAAGACCAGCAACAGCTTTCAGGGCTGCCACCTTCCGTGTGGGACAAGGAGACGTATGTGTGCCTTTTCGGAAACAGGCTCTGCCGAGGACGAGAGCCATGAGATGTTCCTCCTCTGGGCAAGCCCGGGTCCTGAATCCTGTTGTGCCTGTGAATAGGCTGCAGGGGGACGGTGAAGACCAGCAAGAGCTTTCACGGCTGCCACCTTCACTGTGGGACAAGGAGCCGGACGTGTTCCTTTCTGGAAACAGGCCGTGCCGAGGACGAGAGCCATGAGATGTTCCTCCTCTGGGCAAGCCTGGCTCCTGAATCCTGTTGTGCCTGTGAATAGGCTGTAGGGGGACGGTGAAGACCAGCAACAGCTTTCAGGGCTGCCACCTTCCGTGTGGGACAAGGAGCCGGACGTGTACCTTTTCGGAAACAGGCTCTGCCGAGGACGAGAGCCATGAGATGTTCCTCCTCTGGGCAAGCCCCGGTCCTGAATCCTGTTGTGCCTGTGAATAGGCTGCAGGGGGACGGTGAAGACCAGCAACAGCTTTCACGGCTGCCACCTTCCGTGTGGGACAAGGAGCCGGACGTGTGCCTTTCTGGAAACAAGCCGTGCCGGGGACGAGAGCCATGAGATGTTCCTCCTCTGGGCAAGCCCGGGTCCCAGATCCTGTTGTGCCTGTGAATAGGCTGCAGGGGGACGGTGAAGACCAGCAACAGCTTTCACGGCTGTCACATTCCGTGTGGGACAAGGAGCCAGTCTTGTGCCTTTTTGGAAACAGGCCGTGCCGAGGACGAGAGCCATGAGATGTTCCTCCTCTGGGCAAGCCCGGGTCCCAGATCCTGTTGTGCCTGTGAATAGGCTGCAGGGGGATGGTGAAGACCAGCAACAGCTTTCAGGGCTGCCACCTTCCGTGTGGGACAAGGAGACGTATGTGTGCCTTTTCGGAAACAGGCTCTGCCGAGGACGAGAGCCATGAGATGTTCCTCCTCTGGGCAAGCCCGGGTCCTGAATCCTGTTGTGCCTGTGAATAGGCTGCAGGGGGACGGTGAAGACCAGCAACAGCTTTCAGGGCTGCCACCTTCCGTGTGGGACAATGAGCCGGTCTTGTGCCTTTTTGGAAACAGGCCCTGCCGAGGACGAGAGCCATGAGATGTTCCACCTCTGGGCAAGCCCGGGTCCTGAATCCTGTTGTGCCTGTGAATAGGCTGCAGGGGGACGGTGAAGACCAGCAACAGCTTTCACGGCTGCCACCTTCCGTGTGGGACTATGAGCCGGTCTTGTGCCTTTATGGAAACAGGCCCTGCCGATGACGAGATCCATGAGATGTTCCACCTCTGGGCAAGCCCGGGTCCCAGATCCTGTTGTGCCTGTGAATAGGCTGCAGGGGGACGGTGAAGACCAGCAACAGCTTCCAGGGCTGCCACCTTCACTGTGGGACAAGGAGCCGGACGTGTGCCTTTTCGGAAACAAGCTCTGCCGAGGACGAGAGCCATGAGATGTTCCTCCTCTGGGCAAGCCCGGGTCCCAGATCCTGTTCTGCCTGTGAATAGGATGCAGGGGGACGGTGAAGACCAGCAACAGCTTTCACGGCTGCCACCTTCACTGTGGGACAAGGAGCCGGACGTGTGCCTTTTCGGAAACAAGCTCTGCCGAGGACGAGAGCCATGAGATGTTCCTCCTCTGGGCAAGCCCGGGTCCCAGATCCTGTTCTGCCTGTGAATAGGCTGCAGGGGGACGGTGAAGACCAGCAACAGCTTTCACGGCTGACACCTTCACTGTGGGACAAGGAGCCGGACTTGTGCCTTTTCGGAAAAAAGCTCTGCCGAGGACGAGAGCCATGAGATGTTCCTCCTCTGGGCAAGCCCGGGTCCCAGATCCTGTTGTGCCTGTGAATAGGCTGCAGGGGGACGGTGAAGACCAGCAACAGCTTTCAGGGCTGCCACCTTCCGTGTGGGACAAGGAGCCGGACGTGTGCCTTTTCGGAATCAGGCTCTGCCGAGGACGAGAGCCATGAGATGTTCCTCCTCTGGCCAAGCCCGCGTCCAAATCCTGTTGTGCCTGTGAATAGGCTGCAGGGGGACGGTGAAGACCAGCAACAGCTTTCAGGGCTGCCACATTCCGTGTGGGACAAGGAGCCGGACTTTTTTCTATCCGGAAACAGGCTCTGCCGAGGACGAGAGCCATGAGATGTTCCACCTCTGGGCAAGCCCGGGTCCTGAGTCCTGTTGTGCCTGTGAATAGGCTGCAGGGGGACGGTGAAGACCAGCAACAGCTTTCACGGCTGCCACCTTCCGTGTGGGACAAGGAGCCGGACCTGTCTTTCTGGATACAGGCCCTGCCGAGGACGAGAGCCATGAGATGTTCCTCCTCTGGGCAAGCCCGGGTCCCAGATCCTGTTGTGCCTGTGAATAGGCTGCAGGGGGACGGTAAAGACCAGCAACAGCTTTCAGGGCTGCCACCTTCCGTGTGGGACAAGGAGCCGGATGTGTGCCTTTTCAGAAACAGGCTCTGCCGAGGACGAGAGCCATGAGATGTTCCTCCTCTGGGCAAGCCCGGGTCCCAGATCCTGTTGTGCCTGTGAATAGGCTGCAGGGGGACGGTGAAGACCAGCAACAGCTTTCAGGGCTGCCACCTTCCGTGTGGGACAAGGAGCCGGACGTATCTTTCTGGATACAGGCCCTGCCGAGGACGAGAGCCATGAGATGTTCCTCCTCTGGGCAAGCCCGGGTCCCAGATCCTGTTGTGCCTGTGAATAGGCTGCAGGGGGACGGTGAAGACCAGCAACAGCTTTCATGGCTGCCACCTTCCGTGTGGGACAAGGAGCCGGATGTGTGCCTTCTCGGAAACAGGCTCTGCCGAGGACGAGAGCCATGAGATGTTCCTCCTCTGGGCAAGGCCGTGTCCCAGATCCTGTTGTGCCTGTGAATAGGCTGCAGGGGGACGGTGAAGACCAGCAACAGCTTTCTGGGCTGCCACCTTCCGTGTGGGAGAAGGAGCCGGATGTGTGCCTTTCTGGAAACAGGCCGTGCCGGGGACGAGAGCCATGAGATGTTCCTCCTCTGGGCAAGCCCGGGTCCCAGATCCTGTTGTGCCTGTGAATAGGCTGCAGGGGGACGGTGAAGACCAGCAACAGCTTTCAGGGCTGCCACCTTCCGTGTGGGACAATGATTCGGTCTAGTGCCTTTTTGGAAACAGGCCCTGCCGAGGACGAGAGCCATGAGATGTTCCTCCTCTGGGCAAGCCCGGGTCCCAGACCCTGTTGTGCCTGTGAATAGGCTGCAGGGGGACGGTGAAGACCAGCAACAGCTTTCAGGGCTGCCACCTTCCGTGTGTACAAGGAGCCGGACGTGTGCCTTTCTGGAAACAGGCCGTGCCGAGGACGAGAGCCATGAGATGTTCCTCCTCTGGGCAAGCCCGGGTCCCAGATCCTGTTGTGCCTGTGAATAGGCTGCAGGGGGATGGTGAAGACCAGCAACAGCTTTCAGGGCTGCCACCTTCCGTGTGGGACAATGAGCCGGTCTTGTGCCTTTTTGGAAACAGGCCCTGCCGAGGACGAGAGCCATGAGATGTTCCTCCTCTGGGCAAGCCCGGGTCCCAGATCCTGTTGTGCCTGTGAATAGGCTGCAGGGGGACGGTGAAGACCAGCAACAGCTTTAACGGCTGCCACCTTCACTGTGGGACAAGGAGCCGGACGTGTCTTTCTTGATACAGGCCATGCCGAGGACGAGAGCCATGAGATGTTCCTCCTCTGGCCAAGCCCGGGTCCCAGATCCTGTTGTGCCTGTGAATAGGCTGCAGGGGGACGGTGAAGACCAGCAACAGCTTTCAGGGCTGCCACCTTCCGTGTGGGACAAGGAGCCGGATGTGTGCCTTTTCAGAAACAGGCTCTGCCGAGGACGAGAGCCATGAGATGTTCCTCCTCTGGGCAAGCCCGGGTCCCAGATCCTGTTGGGCCTGTGAATAGGCTGCAGGGGGACGGTGAAGACCAGCAACAGCTTACAGGGCTGCCACCTTCCGTGTGGGACAAGGAGCCGGATGTGTGCCTTATCGGAAACAGGCTCTGCCGAGGACGAGAGCCATGAGATGTTCCTCCTCTGGGCAAGCCCGCCTCCAAATCCTTTTGTGCCTGTGAATAGGCTGCAGGGGGACGGTGAAGACCAGCAACAACTGTCAGGGCTGCCACCTTCCGTGTGGGACAAGGAGCCAGATGAGTGCCTTTTCGGAAACAGGCTCTGCCGAGGACGAGAGCCATGAGATGTTCCTCCTCTGGGCAAGCCCGGGTCCCAGATCCTGTTGTGCCTGTGAATAGGCTGCAGGGGGACGGTGAAGACCAGCAACAGCTTTCAGGGCTGCCACCTTCCGTGTGGGACAAGGAGCCAGATGACTGCCTTTTCGGAAACAGGCTCTGCCGAGGACGAGAGCCATGAGATGTTCCTCCTCTGGGCAAGCCCGGGTCCCAGATCCTGTTGTGCCTGTGAATAGGCTGCAGGGGGACGGTGAAGACCAGCAACAGCTTTCAGGGCTGCCACCTTCCGTGTGGGACAAGGAGCCGGACGTGTTCCTTTTCGGAAACAAGCTCTGCCGAGGACGAGAGCCATGAGATGTTCCTCCTCTGGGCAAGCCCGGGTCCCAGATCCTGTTGTGCCTGTGAATAGGCTGCAGGGGGACGGTGAAGACCAGCAACAGCTTTCAGGGCTGCCACCTTCCGTGTGGGACAAGGAGCCGGACGTGTGCCTTTTCGGAATCAGGCTCTGCCGAGGACGAGAGCCTTGAGATGTTCCTCCTCTGGGCAAGCCCGCGTCCAAATCCTGTTGTGCCTGTGAATAGGCTGCAGGGGGACGGTGAAAACCAGCAACAGCTTTCAGGGCTGCCACATTCCGTGTGGGACAAGGAGCCGGACTTTTTCCTATCCGGAAACAGGCTCTGCCGAGGACGAGAGCCATGAGATGTTCCACCTCTGGGCAAGCCCGGGTCCTGAATCCTGTTGTGCCTGTGAATAGGCTGCAGGGGGACGGTGAAGACCAGCAACACCTTTCAGGGCTGCCAACCTCAATGTGGGACAAGGAGCGGGATGTGTGCCTTTTCGGAAACAGGCTCTGCCGAGGACGAGAGCCATGAGATGTTCCTCCTCTGGGCAAGCCCGGGTCCTGAATCCTGTTGTGCCTGTGAATAGGCTGCAGGGGGACGGTGAAGACCAGCAACAGCTTTCAGGGCTGCCACCTTCCGTGTGGGACAAGGAGCCGGATGTGTGCCTTTCTGGAAACAGGCCGTGCCGGGGACGAGAGCCATGAGATGTTCCTCCTCTGGGCAAGGCCGGGTCCCAGATCCTGTTGTGCCTGTGAATAGGCTGCAGGGGGACGGTGAAGACCAGCAACAGCTTTCAGGGCTGCCACCTTCCGTGTGGGACAAGGAGTCGGATGTGTGCCTTTTCGGAAACAGGATATGCCGACGACCAGACCCATGAGATGTTCCTCCTCTGGGCAAGCCCGGGTCCCAGATCCTGTTGTGCCTGTGAATAGGCTGCAGGGGGACGGTGAAGACCAGCAACAGCTTTCAGAGCTGCCACCTTCCGTGTGGGACAAGGAGCCGGACGTGTGGCTTTTCGGAAACAGGCTCTGCCGAGGACGAGAGCCATGAGATGTTCCTCCTCTGGGCAAGGCCGGGTCCCAGATCCTGTTGTGCCTGTGAATAGGCTGCAGGGCGACGGTGAAGACCAGCAACAGCTTTCAGGGCTGCCACCTTCAGTGTGGGACAAGGAGCCGGATGTGTGCCTTTTCGGAATCAGGCTCTGCCGAGGACGAGAGCCATGAGATGTTCCTCCTCTGGCCAAGCCCGCGTCCAAATCCTGTTGTGCCTGTGAATAGGCTGCAGGGGGACGGTGAAGACCAGCAACAGCTTTCAGGGCTGCCACATTCCGTGTGGGACAAGGAGCCGGACTTTTTTCTATCCGGAAACAGGCTCTGCCGAGGACGAGAGCCATGAGATGTTCCTCCTCTGGGCAAGCCCGGGTCCTGAATCCTGTTGTGCCTGTGAATAGGCTGCAGGGGGATGGTGAAGACCAGCAACAGCTTTCAGGGCTGCCACCTTCTGTGTGGGACAATGAGCCGGTCTTGTGCCTTTTTGGAAACAGGCCCTGCCGAGGACGAGAGCCATGAGATGTTCCTCCTCTGGGCAAGCCCGGGTCCCAGATCCTGTTGTGCCTGTGAAGAGGCTGCAGGGGGACGGTGAAGACCAGCAACAGCTTTCAGGGCTGCCACCTTCCGTGTGGGACAAGGAGCCGGACGTGTCTTTCTTGATACAGGCCCTGCCGAGGACGAGAGCCATGAGATGTTCCTCCTCTGGCCAAGCCCGGGTCCCAGATCCTGTTGTGCCTGTGAATAGGCTGCAGGGGGACGGTGAAGACCAGCAACAGCTTTCAGGGCTGCCACCTTCCGTGTGGGACAATGAGCCGGACGTGTTCCTTTCTGGAAACAGGCCGTGCCGAGGACGAGAGCCATGAGATGTTCCTCCTCTGGGCAAGCCCGGGTCCCAAATCCTGTTGTGCCTGTGAATAGGCTGCAGGGGGACGGTGAAGACCAGCAACAGCTTTCAGGGCTGCCACCTTCCGTGTGGGACAAGGAGACGTATGTGTGCCTTTTCGGAAACAGGCTCTGCCGAGGACGAGAGCCATGAGATGTTCCTCCTCTGGGCAAGCCCGGGTCCTGAATCCTGTTGTGCCTGTGAATAGGCTGCAGGGGGACGGTGAAGACCAGCAAGAGCTTTCACGGCTGCCACCTTCACTGTGGGACAAGGAGCCGGACGTGTTCCTTTCTGGAAACAGGCCGTGCCGAGGACGAGAGCCATGAGATGTTCCTCCTCTGGGCAAGCCTGGCTCCTGAATCCTGTTGTGCCTGTGAATAGGCTGTAGGGGGACGGTGAAGACCAGCAACAGCTTTCAGGGCTGCCACCTTCCGTGTGGGACAAGGAGCCGGACGTGTACCTTTTCGGAAACAGGCTCTGCCGAGGACGAGAGCCATGAGATGTTCCTCCTCTGGGCAAGCCCCGGTCCTGAATCCTGTTGTGCCTGTGAATAGGCTGCAGGGGGACGGTGAAGACCAGCAACAGCTTTCACGGCTGCCACCTTCCGTGTGGGACAAGGAGCCGGACGTGTGCCTTTCTGGAAACAAGCCGTGCCGGGGACAAGAGCCATGAGATGTTCCTCCTCTGGGCAAGCCCGGGTCCCAGATCCTGTTGTGCCTGTGAATAGGCTGCAGGGGGACGGTGAAGACCAGCAACAGCTTTCACGGCTGTCACATTCCGTGTGGGACAAGGAGCCAGTCTTGTGCCTTTTTGGAAACAGGCCGTGCCGAGGACGAGAGCCATGAGATGTTCCTCCTCTGGGCAAGCCCGGGTCCCAGATCCTGTTGTGCCTGTGAATAGGCTGCAGGGGGATGGTGAAGACCAGCAACAGCTTTCAGGGCTGCCACCTTCCGTGTGGGACAAGGAGACGTATGTGTGCCTTTTCGGAAACAGGCTCTGCCGAGGACGAGAGCCATGAGATGTTCCTCCTCTGGGCAAGCCCGGGTCCTGAATCCTGTTGTGCCTGTGAATAGGCTGCAGGGGGACGGTGAAGACCAGCAACAGCTTTCAGGGCTGCCACCTTCCGTGTGGGACAATGAGCCGGTCTTGTGCCTTTTTGGAAACAGGCCCTGCCGAGGACGAGAGCCATGAGATGTTCCACCTCTGGGCAAGCCCGGGTCCTGAATCCTGTTGTGCCTGTGAATAGGCTGCAGGGGGACGGTGAAGACCAGCAACAGCTTTCACGGCTGCCACCTTCCGTGTGGGACTATGAGCCGGTCTTGTGCCTTTATGGAAACAGGCCCTGCCGATGACGAGATCCATGAGATGTTCCACCTCTGGGCAAGCCCGGGTCCCAGATCCTGTTGTGCCTGTGAATAGGCTGCAGGGGGACGGTGAAGACCAGCAACAGCTTCCAGGGCTGCCACCTTCACTGTGGGACAAGGAGCCGGACGTGTGCCTTTTCGGAAACAAGCTCTGCCGAGGACGAGAGCCATGAGATGTTCCTCCTCTGGGCAAGCCCGGGTCCCAGATCCTGTTCTGCCTGTGAATAGGCTGCAGGGGGACGGTGAAGACCAGCAACAGCTTTCACGGCTGCCACCTTCACTGTGGGACAAGGAGCCGGACGTGTGCCTTTTCGGAAACAAGCTCTGCCGAGGACGAGAGCCATGAGATGTTCCTCCTCTGGGCAAGCCCGGGTCCCAGATCCTGTTGTGCCTGTGAATAGGCTGCAGGGGGACGGTGAAGACCAGCAACAGCTTTCAGGGCTGCCACCTTCCGTGTGGGACAAGGAGCCGGACGTGTGCCTTTTCGGAATCAGGCTCTGCCGAGGACGAGAGCCATGAGATGTTCCTCCTCTGGCCAAGCCCGCGTCCAAATCCTGTTGTGCCTGTGAATAGGCTGCAGGGGGACGGTGAAGACCAGCAACAGCTTTCAGGGCTGCCACATTCCGTGTGGGACAAGGAGCCGGACTTTTTTCTATCCGGAAACAGGCTCTGCCGAGGACGAGAGCCATGAGATGTTCCACCTCTGGGCAAGCCCGGGTCCTGAGTCCTGTTGTGCCTGTGAATAGGCTGCAGGGGGACGGTGAAGACCAGCAACAGCTTTCACGGCTGCCAACTTCCGTGTGGGACAAGGAGCCGGACCTGTCTTTCTGGATACAGGCCCTGCCGAGGACGAGAGCCATGAGATGTTCCTCCTCTGGGCAAGCCCGGGTCCCAGATCCTGTTGTGCCTGTGAATAGGCTGCAGGGGGACGGTAAAGACCAGCAACAGCTTTCAGGGCTGCCACCTTCCGTGTGGGACAAGGAGCCGGATGTGTGCCTTTTCAGAAACAGGCTCTGCCGAGGACGAGAGCCATGAGATGTTCCTCCTCTGGGCAAGCCCGGGTCCCAGATCCTGTTGTGCCTGTGAATAGGCTGCAGGGGGACGGTGAAGACCAGCAACAGCTTTCAGGGCTGCCACCTTCCGTGTGGGACAAGGAGCCGGACGTATCTTTCTGGATACAGGCCCTGCCGAGGACGAGAGCCATGAGATGTTCCTCCTCTGGGCAAGCCCGGGTCCCAGATCCTGTTGTGCCTGTGAATAGGCTGCAGGGGGACGGTGAAGACCAGCAACAGCTTTCATGGCTGCCACCTTCCGTGTGGGACAAGGAGCCGGATGTGTGCCTTCTCGGAAACAGGCTCTGCCGAGGACGAGAGCCATGAGATGTTCCTCCTCTGGGCAAGGCCGTGTCCCAGATCCTGTTGTGCCTGTGAATAGGCTGCAGGGGGACGGTGAAGACCAGCAACAGCTTTCTGGGCTGCCACCTTCCGTGTGGGAGAAGGAGCCGGATGTGTGCCTTTCTGGAAACAGGCCGTGCCGGGGACGAGAGCCATGAGATGTTCCTCCTCTGGGCAAGCCCGGGTCCCAGATCCTGTTGTGCCTGTGAATAGGCTGCAGGGGGACGGTGAAGACCAGCAACAGCTTTCAGGGCTGCCACCTTCCGTGTGGGACAATGATTCGGTCTAGTGCCTTTTTGGAAACAGGCCCTGCCGAGGACAAGAGCCATGAGATGTTCCTCCTCTGGGCAAGCCCGGGTCCCAGACCCTGTTGTGCCTGTGAATAGGCTGCAGGGGGACGGTGAAGACCAGCAACAGCTTTCAGGGCTGCCACCTTCCGTGTGTACAAGGAGCCGGACGTGTGCCTTTCTGGAAACAGGCCGTGCCGAGGACGAGAGCCATGAGATGTTCCTCCTCTGGGCAAGCCCGGGTCCCAGATCCTGTTGTGCCTGTGAATAGGCTGCAGGGGGATGGTGAAGACCAGCAACAGCTTTCAGGGCTGCCACCTTCCGTGTGGGACAATGAGCCGGTCTTGTGCCTTTTTGTAAACAGGCCCTGCCGAGGACGAGAGCCATGAGATGTTCCTCCTCTGGGCAAGCCCGGGTCCCAGATCCTGTTGTGCCTGTGAATAGGCTGCAGGGGGACGGTGAAGACCAGCAACAGCTTTAACGGCTGCCACCTTCACTGTGGGACAAGGAGCCGGACGTGTCTTTCTTGATACAGGCCATGCCGAGGAAGAGAGCCATGAGATGTTCCTCCTCTGGCCAAGCCCGGGTCCCAGATCCTGTTGTGCCTGTGAATAGGCTGCAGGGGGACGGTGAAGACCAGCAACAGCTTTCAGGGCTGCCACCTTCCGTGTGGGACAAGGAGCCGGATGTGTGCCTTTTCTGAAACAGGCTCTGCCGAGGACGAGAGCCATGAGATGTTCCTCCTCTGGGCAAGCCCGGGTCCCAGATCCTGTTGGGCCTGTGAATAGGCTGCAGGGGGACGGTGAAGACCAGCAACAGCTTACAGGGCTGCCACCTTCCGTGTGGGACAAGGAGCCGGATGTGTGCCTTTTCGGAAACAGGCTCTGCCGAGGACGAGAGCCATGAGATGTTCCTCCTCTGGGCAAGCCCGCCTCCAAATCCTTTTGTGCCTGTGAATAGGCTGCAGGGGGACGGTGAAGACCAGCAACAACTGTCAGGGCTGCCACCTTCCGTGTGGGACAAGGAGCCAGATGACTGCCTTTTCGGAAACAGGCTCTGCCGAGGACGAGAGCCATGAGATGTTCCTCCTCTGGGCAAGCCCGGGTCCCAGATCCTGTTGTGCCTGTGAATAGGCTGCAGGGGGACGGTGAAGACCAGCAACAGCTTTCAGGGCTGCCACCTTCCGTGTGGGACAAGGAGCCAGATGACTGCCTTTTCGGAAACAGGCTCTGCCGAGGACGAGAGCCATGAGATGTTCCTCCTCTGGGCAAGCCCGGGTCCCAGATCCTGTTGTGCCTGTGAATAGGCTGCAGGGGGACGGTGAAGACCAGCAACAGCTTTCAGGGCTGCCACCTTCCGTGTGGGACAAGGAGCCGGACGTGTTCCTTTTCGGAAACAAGCTCTGCCGAGGACGAGAGCCATGAGATGTTCCTCCTCTGGGCAAGCCCGGGTCCCAGATCCTGTTGTGCCTGTGAATAGGCTGCAGGGGGACGGTGAAGACCAGCAACAGCTTTCAGGGCTGCCACCTTCCGTGTGGGACAAGGAGCCGGACGTGTGCCTTTTCGGAATCAGGCTCTGCCGAGGACGAGAGCCTTGAGATGTTCCTCCTCTGGGCAAGCCCGCGTCCAAATCCTGTTGTGCCTGTGAATAGGCTGCAGGGGGACGGTGAAAACCAGCAACAGCTTTCAGGGCTGCCACATTCCGTGTGGGACAAGGAGCCGGACTTTTTCCTATCCGGAAACAGGCTCTGCCGAGGACGAGAGCCATGAGATGTTCCACCTCTGGGCAAGCCCGGGTCCTGAATCCTGTTGTGCCTGTGAATAGGCTGCAGGGGGACGGTGAAGACCAGCAACAGCTTTCACGGCTGCCACCTTCTGTGTGGGACAAGGAGCCGGACGTGTGCCTTTCTGGAAACAAGCCGTGCCGGGGACGAGAGCCATGAGATGTTCCTCCTCTGGCCAAGCCCGGGTCCCAGATCCTGTTGTGCCTGTGAATAGGCTGCAGGGGGACGGTGAAGACCAGCAACAGCTTTCACGGCTGTCACATTCCGTGTGGGACAAGGAGCCAGTCTTGTGCCTTTTTGGAAACAGGCCGTGCCGAGGACGAGAGCCATGAGATGTTCCTCCTCTGGGCAAGCCCGGGTCCCAGATCCTGTTGTGCCTGTGAATAGGCTGCAGGGGGATGGTGAAGACCAGCAACAGCTTTCAGGGCTGCCACCTTCCGTGTGGGACAAGGAGACGTATGTGTGCCTTTTCGGAAACAGGCTCTGCCGAGGACGAGAGCCATGAGATGTTCCTCCTCTGGGCAAGCCCGGGTCCTGAATCCTGTTGTGCCTGTGAATAGGCTGCAGGGGGACGGTGAAGACCAGCAACAGCTTTCAGGGCTGCCACCTTCCGTGTGGGACAAGGAGCCGGATGTGTGCCTTTTCGGAAACAGGCTCTGCCGAGGACGAGAGCCATGAGATGTTCCTCCTCTGGGCAAGCCCGCCTCCAAATCCTTTTGTGCCTGTGAATAGGCTGCAGGGGGACGGTGAAGACCAGCAACAACTGTCAGGGCTGCCACCTTCCGTGTGGGACAAGGAGCCAGATGACTGCCTTTTCGGAAACAGGCTCTGCCGAGGACGAGAGCCATGAGATGTTCCTCCTCTGGGCAAGCCCGGGTCCCAGATCCTGTTGTGCCTGTGAATAGGCTGCAGGGGGACGGTGAAGACCAGCAACAGCTTTCAGGGCTGCCACCTTCCGTGTGGGACAAGGAGCCAGATGACTGCCTTTTCGGAAACAGGCTCTGCCGAGGACGAGAGCCATGAGATGTTCCTCCTCTGGGCAAGCCCGGGTCCCAGATCCTGTTGTGCCTGTGAATAGGCTGCAGGGGGACGGTGAAGACCAGCAACAGCTTTCAGGGCTGCCACCTTCCGTGTGGGACAAGGAGCCGGACGTGTTCCTTTTCGGAAACAAGCTCTGCCGAGGACGAGAGCCATGAGATGTTCCTCCTCTGGGCAAGCCCGGGTCCCAGATCCTGTTGTGCCTGTGAATAGGCTGCAGGGGGACGGTGAAGACCAGCAACAGCTTTCAGGGCTGCCACCTTCCGTGTGGGACAAGGAGCCGGACGTGTGCCTTTTCGGAATCAGGCTCTGCCGAGGACGAGAGCCTTGAGATGTTCCTCCTCTGGGCAAGCCCGCGTCCAAATCCTGTTGTGCCTGTGAATAGGCTGCAGGGGGACGGTGAAAACCAGCAACAGCTTTCAGGGCTGCCACATTCCGTGTGGGACAAGGAGCCGGACTTTTTCCTATCCGGAAACAGGCTCTGCCGAGGACGAGAGCCATGAGATGTTCCACCTCTGGGCAAGCCCGGGTCCTGAATCCTGTTGTGCCTGTGAATAGGCTGCAGGGGGACGGTGAAGACCAGCAACAGCTTTCACGGCTGCCACCTTCTGTGTGGGACAAGGAGCCGGACGTGTGCCTTTCTGGAAACAAGCCGTGCCGGGGACGAGAGCCATGAGATGTTCCTCCTCTGGCCAAGCCCGGGTCCCAGATCCTGTTGTGCCTGTGAATAGGCTGCAGGGGGACGGTGAAGACCAGCAACAGCTTTCACGGCTGTCACATTCCGTGTGGGACAAGGAGCCAGTCTTGTGCCTTTTTGGAAACAGGCCGTGCCGAGGACGAGAGCCATGAGATGTTCCTCCTCTGGGCAAGCCCGGGTCCCAGATCCTGTTGTGCCTGTGAATAGGCTGCAGGGGGATGGTGAAGACCAGCAACAGCTTTCAGGGCTGCCACCTTCCGTGTGGGACAAGGAGACGTATGTGTGCCTTTTCGGAAACAGGCTCTGCCGAGGACGAGAGCCATGAGATGTTCCTCCTCTGGGCAAGCCCGGGTCCTGAATCCTGTTGTGCCTGTGAATAGGCTGCAGGGGGACGGTGAAGACCAGCAACAGCTTTCAGGGCTGCCACCTTCCGTGTGGGACAAGGAGCCGGTCTTGTGCCTTTTTGGAAACAGGCCCTGCCGAGGACGAGAGCCATGAGATGTTCCTCCTCTGGGCAAGCCCGGGTCCTGAATCCTGTTGTGCCTGTGAATAGGCTGCAGGGGGACGGTGAAGACCAGCAACAGCTTTCACGGCTGCCACCTTCCGTGTGGGACTATGAGCCGGTCTTGTGCCTTTATGGAAACAGGCCCTGCCGATGACGAGATCCATGAGATGTTCCTCCTCTGGGCAAGCCCGGGTCCCAGATCCTGTTCTGCCTGTGAATAGGCTGCAGGGGGACGGTGAAGACCAGCAACAGCTTCCAGGGCTGCCACCTTCACTGTGGGACAAGGAGCCGGACGTGTGCCTTTTCGGAAACAAGCTCTGCCGAGGACGAGAGCCATGAGATGTTCCTCCTCTGGGCAAGCCCGGGTCCCAGATCCTGTTCTGCCTGTTAATAGGCTGCAGGGGGACGGTGAAGACCAGCAACAGCTTTCACGGCTGCCACCTTCACTGTGGGACAAGGAGCCGGACGTGTGCCTTTTCGGAAACAAGCTCTGCCGAGGACGAGAGCCATGAGATGTTCCTCCTCTGGGCAAGCCCGGGTCCCAGATCCTGTTGTGCCTGTGAATAGGCTGCAGGGGGACGGTGAAGACCAGCAACAGCTTTCAGGGCTGCCACCTTCCGTGTGGGACAAGGAGCCGGACGTGTGCCTTTTCGGAATCAGGCTCTGCCGAGGACGAGAGCCATGAGATGTTCCTCCTCTGGCCAAGCCCGCGTCCAAATCCTGTTGTGCCTGTGAATAGGCTGCAGGGGGACGGTGAAGACCAGCAACAGCTTTCAGGGCTGCCACATTCCGTGTGGGACAAGGAGCCGGACTTTTTTCTATCCGGAAACAGGCTCTGCCGAGGACGAGAGCCATGAGATGTTCCACCTCTGGGCAAGCCCGGGTCCTGAGTCCTGTTGTGCCAGTGAATAGGCTGCAGGGGGACGGTGAAGACCAGCAACAGCTTTCACGGCTGCCAACTTCCGTGTGGGACAAGGAGCCGGACCTGTCTTTCTGGATACAGGCCCTGCCGAGGACGAGAGCCATGAGATGTTCCTCCTCTGGGCAAGCCCGGGTCCCAGATCCTGTTGTGCCTGTGAATAGGCTGCAGGGGGACGGTAAAGACCAGCAACAGCTTTCAGGGCTGCCACCTTCCGTGTGGGACAAGGAGCCGGATGTGTGCCTTTTCAGAAACAGGCTCTGCCGAGGACGAGAGCCATGAGATGTTCCTCCTCTGGGCAAGCCCGGGTCCCAGATCCTGTTGTGCCTGTGAATAGGCTGCAGGGGGACGGTGAAGACCAGCAACAGCTTTCAGGGCTGCCACCTTCCGTGTGGGACAAGGAGCCGGACGTATCTTTCTGGATACAGGCCCTGCCGAGGACGAGAGCCATGAGATGTTCCTCCTCTGGGCAAGCCCGGGTCCCAGATCCTGTTGTGCCTGTGAATAGGCTGCAGGGGGACGGTGAAGACCAGCAACAGCTTTCATGGCTGCCACCTTCCGTGTGGGACAAGGAGCCGGATGTGTGCCTTCTCGGAAACAGGCTCTGCCGAGGACGAGAGCCATGAGATGTTCCTCCTCTGGGCAAGGCCGTGTCCCAGATCCTGTTGTGCCTGTGAATAGGCTGCAGGGGGACGGTGAAGACCAGCAACAGCTTTCTGGGCTGCCACCTTCCGTGTGGGAGAAGGAGCCGGATGTGTGCCTTTCTGGAAACAGGCCGTGCCGGGGACGAGAGCCATGAGATGTTCCTCCTCTGGGCAAGCCCGGGTCCCAGATCCTGTTGTGCCTGTGAATAGGCTGCAGGGGGACGGTGAAGACCAGCAACAGCTTTCAGGGCTGCCACCTTCCGTGTGGGACAATGATTCGGTCTAGTGCCTTTTTGGAAACAGGCCCTGCCGAGGACGAGAGCCATGAGATGTTCCTCCTCTGGGCAAGCCCGTGTCCCAGACCCTGTTGTGCCTGTGAATAGGCTGCAGGGGGACGGTGAAGACCAGCAACAGCTTTCAGGGCTGCCACCTTCCGTGTGTACAAGGAGCCGGACGTGTGCCTTTCTGGAAACAGGCCGTGCCGAGGACGAGAGCCATGAGATGTTCCTCCTCTGGGCAAGCCCGGGTCCCAGATCCTGTTGTGCCTGTGAATAGGCTGCAGGGGGATGGTGAAGACCAGCAACAGCTTTCAGGGCTGCCACCTTCCGTGTGGGACAATGAGCCGGTCTTGTGCCTTTTTGTAAACAGGCCCTGCCGAGGACGAGAGCCATGAGATGTTCCTCCTCTGGGCAAGCCCGGGTCCCAGATCCTGTTGTGCCTGTGAATAGGCTGCAGGGGGACGGTGAAGACCAGCAACAGCTTTAACGGCTGCCACCTTCACTGTGGGACAAGGAGCCGGACGTGTCTTTCTTGATACAGGCCATGCCGAGGACGAGAGCCATGAGATGTTCCTCCTCTGGCCAAGCCCGGGTCCCAGATCCTGTTGTGCCTGTGAATAGGCTGCAGGGGGACGGTGAAGACCAGCAACAGCTTTCAGGGCTGCCACCTTCCGTGTGGGACAAGGAGCCGGATGTGTGCCTTTTCAGAAACAGGCTCTGCCGAGGACGAGAGCCATGAGATGTTCCTCCTCTGGGCAAGCCCGCCTCCAAATCCTTTTGTGCCTGTGAATAGGCTGCAGGGGGACGGTGAAGACCAGCAACAACTGTCAGGGCTGCCACCTTCCGTGGGGGACAAGGAGCCAGATGACTGCCTTTTCGGAAACAGGCTCTGCCGAGGACGAGAGCCATGAGATGTTCCTCCTCTGGGCAAGCCCGGGTCCCAGATCCTGTTGTGCCTGTGAATAGGCTGCAGGGGGACGGTGAAGACCAGCAACAGCTTTCAGGGCTGCCACCTTCCGTGTGGGACAAGGAGCCAGATGACTGCCTTTTCGGAAACAGGCTCTGCCGAGGACGAGAGCCATGAGATGTTCCTCCTCTGGGCAAGCCCGGGTCCCAGATCCTGTTGTGCCTGTGAATAGGCTGCAGGGGGACGGTGAAGACCAGCAACAGCTTTCAGGGCTGCCACCTTCCGTGTGGGACAAGGAGCCGGACGTGTTCCTTTTCGGAAACAAGCTCTGCCGAGGACGAGAGCCATGAGATGTTCCTCCTCTGGGCAAGCCCGGGTCCCAGATCCTGTTGTGCCTGTGAATAGGCTGCAGGGGGACGGTGAAGACCAGCAACAGCATTCAGGGCTGCCACCTTCCGTGTGGGACAAGGAGCCGGACGTGTGCCTTTTCGGAATCAGGCTCTGCCGAGGACGAGAGCCTTGAGATGTTCCTCCTCTGGGCAAGCCCGCGTCCAAATCCTGTTGTGCCTGTGAATAGGCTGCAGGGGGACGGTGAAAACCAGCAACAGCTTTCAGGGCTGCCACATTCCGTGTGGGACAAGGAGCCGGACTTTTTCCTATCCGGAAACAGGCTCTGCCGAGGACGAGAGCCATGAGATGTTCCACCTCTGGGCAAGCCCGGGTCCTGAATCCTGTTGTGCCTGTGAATAGGCTGCAGGGGGACGGTGAAGACCAGCAACACCTTTCAGGGCTGCCAACCTCAATGTGGGACAAGGAGCGGGATGTGTGCCTTTTCGGAAACAGGCTCTGCCGAGGACGAGAGCCATGAGATGTTCCTCCTCTGGGCAAGCCCGGGTCCTGAATCCTGTTGTGCCTGTGAATAGGCTGCAGGGGGACGGTGAAGACCAGCAACAGCTTTCAGGGCTGCCACCTTCCGTGTGGGACAAGGAGCCGGATGTGTGCCTTTCTGGAAACAGGCCGTGCCGGGGACGAGAGCCATGAGATGTTCCTCCTCTGGGCAAGGCCGGGTCCCAGATCCTGTTGTGCCTGTGAATAGGCTGCAGGGGGACGGTGAAGACCAGCAACAGCTTTCAGGGCTGCCACCTTCCGTGTGGGACAAGGAGTCGGATGTGTGCCTTTTCGAAACAGGATATGCCGACGACCAGACCCATGAGATGTTCCTCCTCTGGGCAAGCCCGGGTCCCAGATCCTGTTGTGCCTGTGAATAGGCTGCAGGGGGACGGTGAAGACCAGCAACAGCTTTCAGAGCTGCCACCTTCCGTGTGGGACAAGGAGCCGGACGTGTGGCTTTTCGGAAACAGGCTCTGCCGAGGACGAGAGCCATGAGATGTTCCTCCTCTGGGCAAGGCCGGGTCCCAGATCCTGTTGTGCCTGTGAATAGGCTGCAGGGCGACGGTGAAGACCAGCAACAGCTTTCAGGGCTGCCACCTTCAGTGTGGGACAAGGAGCCGGATGTGTGCCTTTCTGGAAACAGGCCGTGCCGGGGACGAGAGCCAAGAGATGTTCCTCCTCTGGGCAAGCCCGGGTCCCAGATCCTGTTGTGCCTGTGAATAGGCTGCAGGGGGACGGTGAAGACCAGCAACAGCTTTCAGGGCTGCCACCTTCCGTGTGGGACAAGGAGCCGGACGTGTGCCTTTTCGGAATCAGGCTCTGCCGAGGACGAGAGCCATGAGATGTTCCTCCTCTGGCCAAGCCCGCGTCCAAATCCTGTTGTGCCTGTGAATAGGCTGCAGGGGGACGGTGAAGACCAGCAACAGCTTTCAGGGCTGCCACATTCCGTGTGGGACAAGGAGCCGGACTTTTTTCTATCCGGAAACAGGCTCTGCCGAGGACGAGAGCCATGAGATGTTCCTCCTCTGGGCAAGCCCGGGTCCTGAATCCTGTTGTGCCTGTGAATAGGCTGCAGGGGGATGGTGAAGACCAGCAACAGCTTTCAGGGCTGCCACCTTCTGTGTGGGACAATGAGCCGGTCTTGTGCCTTTTTGGAAACAGGCCCTGCCGAGGACGAGAGCCATGAGATGTTCCTCCTCTGGGCAAGCCCGGGTCCCAGATCCTGTTGTGCCTGTGAAGAGGCTGCAGGGGGACGGTGAAGACCAGCAACAGCTTTCAGGGCTGCCACCTTCCGTGTGGGACAAGGAGCCGGACGTGTCTTTCTTGATACAGGCCCTGCCGAGGACGAGAGCCATGAGATGTTCCTCCTCTGGCCAAGCCCGGGTCCCAGATCCTGTTGTGCCTGTGAATAGGCTGCAGGGGGACGGTGAAGACCAGCAACAGCTTTCAGGGCTGCCACCTTCCGTGTGGGACAATGAGCCGGACGTGTTCCTTTCTGGAAACAGGCCGTGCCGAGGACGAGAGCCATGAGATGTTCCTCCTCTGGGCAAGCCCGGGTCCCAAATCCTGTTGTGCCTGTGAATAGGCTGCAGGGGGACGGTGAAGACCAGCAACAGCTTTCAGGGCTGCCACCTTCCGTGTGGGACAAGGAGACGTATGTGTGCCTTTTCGGAAACAGGCTCTGCCGAGGACGAGAGCCATGAGATGTTCCTCCTCTGGGCAAGCCCGGGTCCTGAATCCTGTTGTGCCTGTGAATAGGCTGCAGGGGGACGGTGAAGACCAGCAAGAGCTTTCACGGCTGCCACCTTCACTGTGGGACAAGGAGCCGGACGTGTTCCTTTCTGGAAACAGGCCGTGCCGAGGACGAGAGCCATGAGATGTTCCTCCTCTGGGCAAGCCTGGCTCCTGAATCCTGTTGTGCCTGTGAATAGGCTGTAGGGGGACGGTGAAGACCAGCAACAGCTTTCAGGGCTGCCACCTTCCGTGTGGGACAAGGAGCCGGACGTGTACCTTTTCGGAAACAGGCTCTGCCGAGGACGAGAGCCATGAGATGTTCCTCCTCTGGGCAAGCCCCGGTCCTGAATCCTGTTGTGCCTGTGAATAGGCTGCAGGGGGACGGTGAAGACCAGCAACAGCTTTCACGGCTGCCACCTTCCGTGTGGGACAAGGAGCCGGACGTGTGCCTTTCTGGAAACAAGCCGTGCCGGGGACGAGAGCCATGAGATGTTCCTCCTCTGGGCAAGCCCGGGTCCCAGATCCTGTTGTGCCTGTGAATAGGCTGCAGGGGGACGGTGAAGACCAGCAACAGCTTTCACGGCTGTCACATTCCGTGTGGGACAAGGAGCCAGTCTTGTGCCTTTTTGGAAACAGGCCGTGCCGAGGACGAGAGCCATGAGATGTTCCTCCTCTGGGCAAGCCCGGGTCCCAGATCCTGTTGTGCCTGTGAATAGGCTGCAGGGGGATGGTGAAGACCAGCAACAGCTTTCAGGGCTGCCACCTTCCGTGTGGGACAAGGAGACGTATGTGTGCCTTTTCGGAAACAGGCTCTGCCGAGGACGAGAGCCATGAGATGTTCCTCCTCTGGGCAAGCCCGGGTCCTGAATCCTGTTGTGCCTGTGAATAGGCTGCAGGGGGACGGTGAAGACCAGCAACAGCTTTCAGGGCTGCCACCTTCCGTGTGGGACAATGAGCCGGTCTTGTGCCTTTTTGGAAACAGGCCCTGCCGAGGACGAGAGCCATGAGATGTTCCACCTCTGGGCAAGCCCGGGTCCTGAATCCTGTTGTGCCTGTGAATAGGCTGCAGGGGGACGGTGAAGACCAGCAACAGCTTTCACGGCTGCCACCTTCCGTGTGGGACTATGAGCCGGTCTTGTGCCTTTATGGAAACAGGCCCTGCCGATGACGAGATCCATGAGATGTTCCACCTCTGGGCAAGCCCGGGTCCCAGATCCTGTTGTGCCTGTGAATAGGCTGCAGGGGGACGGTGAAGACCAGCAACAGCTTCCAGGGCTGCCACCTTCACTGTGGGACAAGGAGCCGGACGTGTGCCTTTTCGGAAACAAGCTCTGCCGAGGACGAGAGCCATGAGATGTTCCTCCTCTGGGCAAGCCCGGGTCCCAGATCCTGTTCTGCCTGTGAATAGGCTGCAGGGGGACGGTGAAGACCAGCAACAGCTTTCACGGCTGCCACCTTCACTGTGGGACAAGGAGCCGGACGTGTGCCTTTTCGGAAACAAGCTCTGCCGAGGACGAGAGCCATGAGATGTTCCTCCTCTGGGCAAGCCCGGGTCCCAGATCCTGTTGTGCCTGTGAATAGGCTGCAGGGGGACGGTGAAGACCAGCAACAGCTTTCAGGGCTGCCACCTTCCGTGTGGGACAAGGAGCCGGACGTGTGCCTTTTCGGAATCAGGCTCTGCCGAGGACGAGAGCCATGAGATGTTCCTCCTCTGGCCAAGCCCGCGTCCAAATCCTGTTGTGCCTGTGAATAGGCTGCAGGGGGACGGTGAAGACCAGCAACAGCTTTCAGGGCTGCCACATTCCGTGTGGGACAAGGAGCCGGACTTTTTTCTATCCGGAAACAGGCCCTGCCGAGGACGAGAGCCATGAGATGTTCCTCCTCTGGCCAAGCCCGGGTCCCAGATCCTGTTGTGCCTGTGAATAGGCTGCAGGGGGACGGTGAAGACCAGCAACAGCTTTCAGGGCTGCCACCTTCCGTGTGGGACAAGGAGCCGGACGTGTCTTTCTTGATACAGGCCATGCCGAGGACGAGAGCCATGAGATGTTCCTCCTCTGGCCAAGCCCGGGTCCCAGATCCTGTTGTGCCTGTGAATAGGCTGCAGGGGGACGGTGAAGACCAGCAACAGCTTTCAGGGCTGCCACCTTCCGTGTGGGACAAGGAGCCGGATGTGTGCCTTTTCAGAAACAGGCTCTGCCGAGGACGAGAGCCATGAGATGTTCCTCCTCTGGGCAAGCCCGGGTCCCAGATCCTGTTGTGCCTGTGAATAGGCTGCAGGGGGACGGTGAAGACCAGCAACAGCTTACAGGGCTGCCACCTTCCGTGTGGGACAAGGAGCCGGATGTGTGCCTTTTCGGAAACAGGCTCTGCCGAGGACGAGAGCCATGAGATGTTCCTCCTCTGGGCAAGCCCGCCTCCAAATCCTTTTGTGCCTGTGAATAGGCTGCAGGGGGACGGTGAAGACCAGCAACAACTGTCAGGGCTGCCACCTTCCGTGTGGGACAAGGAGCCGGACGTGTGCCTTTTCGGAAACAAGCTCTGCCGAGGACGAGAGCCATGAGATGTTCCTCCTCTGGGCAAGCCCGGGTCCCAGATCCTGTTGTGCCTGTGAATAGGCTGCAGGGGGACGGTGAAGACCAGCAACAGCTTTCAGGGCTGCCACCTTCCGTGTGGGACAAGGAGCCAGATGACTGCCTTTTCGGAAACAGGCTCTGCCGAGGACGAGAGCCATGAGATGTTCCTCCTCTGGGCAAGCCCGGGTCCCAGATCCTGTTGTGCCTGTGAATAGGCTGCAGGGGGACGGTGAAGACCAGCAACAGCTTTCAGGGCTGCCACCTTCCGTGTGGGACAAGGAGCCAGATGACTGCCTTTTCGGAAACAGGCTCTGCCGAGGACGAGAGCCATGAGATGTTCCTCCTCTGGGCAAGCCCGGGTCCCAGATCCTGTTGTGCCTGTGAATAGGCTGCAGGGGGACGGTGAAGACCAGCAACAGCTTTCAGGGCTGCCACCTTCCGTGTGGGACAAGGAGCCGGACGTGTTCCTTTTCGGAAACAAGCTCTGCCGAGGACGAGAGCCATGAGATGTTCCTCCTCTGGGCAAGCCCGGGTCCCAGATCCTGTTGTGCCTGTGAATAGGCTGCAGGGGGACGGTGAAGACCAGCAACAGCTTTCAGGGCTGCCACCTTCCGTGTGGGACAAGGAGCCGGACGTGTTCCTTTTCGGAATCAGGCTCTGCCGAGGACGAGAGCCTTGAGATGTTCCTCCTCTGGGCAAGCCCGCGTCCAAATCCTGTTGTGCCTGTGAATAGGCTGCAGGGGGACGGTGAAAACCAGCAACAGCTTTCAGGGCTACCACATTCCGTGTGGGACAAGGAGCCGGACTTTTTCCTATCCGGAAACAGGCTCTGCCGAGGACGAGAGCCATGAGATGTTCCACCTCTGGGCAAGCCCGGGTCCTGAATCCTGTTGTGCCTGTGAATAGGCTGCAGGGGGACGGTGAAGACCAGCAACACCTTTCAGGGCTGCCAACCTCAATGTGGGACAAGGAGCGGGATGTGTGCCTTTTCGGAAACAGGCTCTGCCGAGGACGAGAGCCATGAGATGTTCCTCCTCTGGGCAAGCCCGGGTCCTGAATCCTGTTGTGCCTGTGAATAGGCTGCAGGGGGACGGTGAAGACCAGCAACAGCTTTCAGGGCTGCCACCTTCCGTGTGGGACAAGGAGCCGGATGTGTGCCTTTCTGGAAACAGGCCGTGCCAGGGACGAGAGCCATGAGATGTTCCTCCTCTGGGCAAGGCCGGGTCCCAGATCCTGTTGTGCCTGTGAATAGGCTGCAGGGGGACGGTGAAGACCAGCAACAGCTTTCAGGGCTGCCACCTTCCGTGTGGGACAAGGAGTCGGATGTGTGCCTTTTCGGAAACAGGATATGCCGAGGACCAGACCCATGAGATGTTCCTCCTCTGGGCAAGCCCGGGTCCCAGATCCTGTTGTGCCTGTGAATAGGCTGCAGGGGGACGGTGAAGACCAGCAACAGCTTTCAGAGCTGCCACCTTCCGTGTGGGACAAGGAGCCGGACGTGTGGCTTTTCGGAAACAGGCTCTGCCGAGGACGAGAGCCATGAGATGTTCCTCCTCTGGGCAAGGCCGGGTCCCAGATCCTGTTGTGCCTGTGAATAGGCTGCAGGGCGACGGTGAAGACCAGCAACAGCTTTCAGGGCTGCCACCTTCAGTGTGGGACAAGGAGCCGGATGTGTGCCTTTCTGGAAACAGGCCGTGCCGGGGACGAGAGCCAAGAGATGTTCCTCCTCTGGGCAAGCCCGGGTCCCAGATCCTGTTGTGCCTGTGAATAGGCTGCAGGGGGACGGTGAAGACCAGCAACAGCTTTCAGGGCTGCCACCTTCCGTGTGGGACAAGGAGCCGGACGTGTGCCTTTTCGGAATCAGGCTCTGCCGAGGACGAGAGCCATGAGATGTTCCTCCTCTGGCCAAGCCCGCGTCCAAATCCTGTTGTGCCTGTGAATAGGCTGCAGGGGGACGGTGAAGACCAGCAACAGCTTTCAGGGCTGCCACCTTCCGTGTGGGACAAGGAGCCGGACGTGTGCCTTTTCGGAATCAGGCTCTGCCGAGGACGAGAGCCTTGAGATGTTCCTCCTCTGGGCAAGCCCGCGTCCAAATCCTGTTGTGCCTGTGAATAGGCTGCAGGGGGACGGTGAAAACCAGCAACAGCTTTCAGGGCTGCCACATTCCGTGTGGGACAAGGAGCCGGACTTTTTCCTATCCGGAAACAGGCTCTGCCGAGGACGAGAGCCATGAGATGTTCCACCTCTGGGCAAGCCCGGGTCCTGAATCCTGTTGTGCCTGTGAATAGGCTGCAGGGGGACGGTGAAGACCAGCAACACCTTTCAGGGCTGCCAACCTCAATGTGGGACAAGGAGCGGGATGTGTGCCTTTTCGGAAACAGGCTCTGCCGAGGACGAGAGCCATGAGATGTTCCTCCTCTGGGCAAGCCCGGGTCCTGAATCCTGTTGTGCCTGTGAATAGGCTGCAGGGGGACGGTGAAGACCAGCAACAGCTTTCAGGGCTGCCACCTTCCGTGTGGGACAAGGAGCCGGATGTGTGCCTTTCTGGAAACAGGCCGTGCCAGGGACGAGAGCCATGAGATGTTCCTCCTCTGGGCAAGGCCGGGTCCCAGATCCTGTTGTGCCTGTGAATAGGCTGCAGGGGGACGGTGAAGACCAGCAACAGCTTTCAGGGCTGCCACCTTCCGTGTGGGACAAGGAGTCGGATGTGTGCCTTTTCGGAAACAGGATATGCCGAGGACCAGACCCATGAGATGTTCCTCCTCTGGGCAAGCCCGGGTCCCAGATCCTGTTGTGCCTGTGAATAGGCTGCAGGGGGACGGTGAAGACCAGCAACAGCTTTCAGAGCTGCCACCTTCCGTGTGGGACAAGGAGCCGGACGTGTGGCTTTTCGGAAACAGGCTCTGCCGAGGACGAGAGCCATGAGATGTTCCTCCTCTGGGCAAGGCCGGGTCCCAGATCCTGTTGTGCCTGTGAATAGGCTGCAGGGCGACGGTGAAGACCAGCAACAGCTTTCAGGGCTGCCACCTTCCGTGTGGGACAAGGAGCCGGACGTGTGCCTTTTCGGAATCAGGCTCTGCCGAGGACGAGAGCCATGAGATGTTCCTCCTCTGGCCAAGCCCGCGTCCAAATCCTGTTGTGCCTGTGAATAGGCTGCAGGGGGACGGTGAAGACCAGCAACAGCTTTCAGGGCTGCCACATTCCGTGTGGGACAAGGAGCCGGACTTTTTTCTATCCGGAAACAGGCTCTGCCGAGGACGAGAGCCATGAGATGTTCCACCTCTGGGCAAGCCCGGGTCCTGAGTCCTGTTGTGCCTGTGAATAGGCTGCAGGGGGACGGTGAAGACCAGCAACAGCTTTCACGGCTGCCACATTCCATGTGGGACAAGGAGCCGGACCTGTCTTTCTGGATACAGGCCCTGCCGAGGACGAGAGCCATGAGATGTTCCTCCTCTGGGCAAGCCCGGGTCCCAGATCCTGTTGTGCCTGTGAATAGGCTGCAGGGGGACGGTAAAGACCAGCAACAGCTTTCAGGGCTGCCACCTTCCGTGTGGGACAAGGAGCCGGATGTGTGCCTTTTCAGAAACAGGCTCTGCCGAGGACGAGAGCCATGAGATGTTCCTCCTCTGGGCAAGCCCGGGTCCCAGATCCTGTTGTGCCTGTGAATAGGCTGCAGGGGGACGGTGAAGACCAGCAACAGCTTTCAGGGCTGCCACCTTCCGTGTGGGACAAGGAGCCGGTCTTGTGCCTTTATGGAAACAGGCCCTGCCGAGGACGAGAGCCATGAGATGTTCCTCCTCTGGGCAAGCCCGGGTCCCAGATCCTGTTGTGCCTGTGAATAGGCTGCAGGGGGACGGTGAAGACCAGCAACAGCTTTCATGGCTGCCACCTTCCGTGTGGGACAAGGAGCCGGATGTGTGCCTTCTCGGAAACAGGCTCTGCCGAGGACGAGAGCCATGAGATGTTCCTCCTCTGGGCAAGGCCGTGTCCCAGATCCTGTTGTGCCTGTGAATAGGCTGCAGGGGGACGGTTAAGACCAGCAACAGCTTTCTGGGCTGCCACCTTCCGTGTGGGAGAAGGAGCCGGATGTGTGCCTTTCTGGAAACAGGCCGTGCCGGGGACGAGAGCCATGAGATGTTCCTCCTCTGGGCAAGCCCGGGTCCCAGATCCTGTTGTGCCTGTGAATAGGCTGCAGGGGGACGGTGAAGACCAGCAACAGCTTTCAGGGCTGCCACCTTCCGTGTGGGACAATGATTCGGTCTAGTGCCTTTTTGGAAACAGGCCCTGCCGAGGACGAGAGCCATGAGATGTTCCTCCTCTGGGCAAGCCCGGGTCCCAGACCCTGTTGTGCCTGTGAATAGGCTGCAGGGGGACGGTGAAGACCAGCAACAGCTTTCAGGGCTGCCACCTTCCGTGTGTACAAGGAGCCGGACGTGTGCCTTTCTGGAAACAGGCCGTGCCGAGGACGAGAGCCATGAGATGTTCCTCCTCTGGGCAAGCCCGGGTCCCAGATCCTGTTGTGCCTGTGAATAGGCTGCAGGGGGATGGTGAAGACCAGCAACAGCTTTCAGGGCTGCCACCTTCCGTGTGGGACAATGAGCCGGTCTTGTGCCTTTTTGTAAACAGGCCCTGCCGAGGACGAGAGCCATGAGATGTTCCTCCTCTGGGCAAGCCCGGGTCCCAGATCCTGTTGTGCCTGTGAATAGGCTGCAGGGGGACGGTGAAGACCAGCAACAGCTTTCAGGGCTGCCACCTTCCGTGTGGGACAAGGAGCCGGACGTGTCTTTCTTGATACAGGCCCTGCCAAGGACGAGAGCCATGAGATGTTCCTCCTCTGGGCAAGCCCGGGTCCCAGATCCTGTTGTGCCTGTGAATAGGCTGCAGGGGGACGGTAAAGACCAGCAACAGCTTTCAGGGCTGCCACCTTCCGTGTGGGACAAGGAGCCGGATGTGTGCCTTTTCAGAAAAAGGCTCTGCCGAGGACGAGAGCCATGAGATGTTCCTCCTCTGGGCAAGCCCGGGTCCCAGATCCTGTTGTGCCTGTGAATAGGCTGCAGGGGGACGGTGAAGACCAGCAACAGCTTTCAGGGCTGCCACCTTCCGTGTGGGACAAGGAGCCGGACGTGTCTTTCTTGATACAGGCCCTGCGGAGGACGAGAGCCATGAGATGTTCCTCCTCTGGGCAAGCCCGGGTCCCAGATCCTGTTGTGCCTGTGAATAGGCTGCAGGGGGACGGTAAAGAACAGCAACAGCTTTCAGGGCTGCCACCTTCCGTGTGGGACAATGAGCCGGATGTGTGCCTTTTCAGAAACAGGCTCTGCCGAGGACGAGAGCCATGAGATGTTCCTCCTCTGGGCAAGCCCGGGTCCCAGATCCTGTTGTGCCTGTGAATAGGCTGCAGGGGGACGGTGAAGACCAGCAACAGCTTTCAGGGCTGCCACCTTCCGTGTGGGACAAGGAGCCGGACGTATCTTTCTGGATACAGGCCCTGCCGAGGACGAGAGCCATGAGATGTTCCTCCTCTGGGCAAGCCCGGGTCCCAGATCCTGTTGTGCCTGTGAATAGGCTGCAGGGGGACGGTGAAGACCAGCAACAGCTTTCATGGCTGCCACCTTCCGTGTGGGACAAGGAGCCGGATGTGTGCCTTCTCGGAAACAGGCTCTGCCGAGGACGAGAGCCATGAGATGTTCCTCCTCTGGGCAAGGCCGTGTCCCAGATCCTGTTGTGCCTGTGAATAGGCTGCAGGGGGACGGTGAA
Organism: Astur gentilis; assembly: GCF_929443795.1. Taxonomy (NCBI): domain Eukaryota; kingdom Metazoa; phylum Chordata; class Aves; order Accipitriformes; family Accipitridae; genus Astur; species Astur gentilis. The sequence goes on along the minus strand of NW_026060958.1, from coordinate 1,831,360 downwards.
GACCAGCAACAGCTTTCAGGGCTGCCACCTTCCGTGTGGGACAAGGAGCCGGATGTGTGCCTTTTCAGAAACAGGCTCTGCCGAGGACGAGAGCCATGAGATGTTCCTCCTCTGGGCAAGCCCGGGTCCCAGATCCTGTTGTGCCTGTGAATAGGCTGCAGGGGGACGGTGAAGACCAGCAACAGCTTACAGGGCTGCCACCTTCCGTGTGGGACAAGGAGCCGGATGTGTGCCTTTTCGGAAACAGGCTCTGCCGAGGACGAGAGCCATGAGATGTTCCTCCTCTGGGCAAGCCCGCCTCCAAATCCTTTTGTGCCTGTGAATAGGCTGCAGGGGGACGGTGAAGACCAGCAATAACTGTCAGGGCTGCCACCTTCCGTGTGGGACAAGGAGCCGGACGTGTGCCTTTTCGGAAACAAGCTCTGCCGAGGACGAGAGCCATGAGATGTTCCTCCTCTGGGCAAGCCCGGGTCCCAGATCCTGTTGTGCCTGTGAATAGGCTGCAGGGGGACGGTGAAGACCAGCAACAGCTTTCAGGGCTGCCACCTTCCGTGTGGGACAAGGAGCCAGATGACTGCCTTTTTCGGAAACAGGCTCTGCCGAGGACGAGAGCCATGAGATGTTCCTCCTCTGGGCAAGCCCGGGTCCCAGATCCTGTTGTGCCTGTGAATAGGCTGCAGGGGGACGGTGAAGACCAGCAACAGCTTTCAGGGCTGCCACCTTCCGTGTGGGACAAGGAGCCAGATGACTGCCTTTTCGGAAACAGGCTCTGCCGAGGACGAGAGCCATGAGATGTTCCTCCTCTGGGCAAGCCCGGGTCCCAGATCCTGTTGTGCCTGTGAATAGGCTGCAGGGGGACGGTGAAGACCAGCAACAGCTTTCACGGCTGCCACCTTCCGTGTGGGACAAGGAGCCGGACGTGTTCCTTTTCGGAAACAAGCTCTGCCGAGGACGAGAGCCATGAGATGTTCCTCCTCTGGGCAAGCCCGGGTCCCAGATCCTGTTGTGCCTGTGAATAGGCTGCAGGGGGACGGTGAAGACCAGCAACAGTTTTCACGGCTGCCACCTTCACTGTGGGACAAGGAGCCGGACGTGTTCCTTTCTGGAAACAGGCCGTGCCGAGGACGAGAGCCATGAGATGTTCCTCCTCTGGGCAAGCCCGGGTCCCAGATCCTGTTGTGCCTGTGAATAGGCTGCAGGGGGACGGTGAAGACCAGCAACAGCTTTCAGGGCTGCCACCTTCCGTGTGGGACAAGGAGCCAGATGACTGCCTTTTCGGAAACAGGCTCTGCCGAGGACGAGAGCCATGAGATGTTCCTCCTCTGGGCAAGCCCGGGTCCCAGATCCTGTTGTGCCTGTGAATAGGCTACAGGGGGACGGTGAAGACCAGCAACAGCTTTCAGGGCTGCCACCTTCCGTGTGGGACAAGGAGCCGGACGTGTGCATTTTCGGAAACAGGATCTGCCGAGGACGAGAGCCATGAGATGTTCCTCCTCTGGGCAAGCCCGGGTCCCAAATCCTGTTGTGCCTGTGAATAGGCTGCAGGGGGACGGTGAAGACCAGCAACAGCTTTCAGGGCTGCCACCTTCCGTGTGGGACAAGGAGCCGGTCTTGTGCCTTTATGGAAACAGGCCCTGCCGAGGACGAGAGCCATGAGATGTTCCTCCTCTGGGCAAGCCCGGGTCCCAGATCCTGTTGTGCCTGTGAATAGGCTGCAGGGGGACGGTGAAGACCAGCAACAGCTTTCACGGCTGCCACCTTCCATGTGGGACAAGGAGCCGGACGTGTGCCTTTTCGGAAACAAGCTCTGCCGAGGACGAGAGCCATGAGATGTTCCTCCTCTGGGCAAGCCCGGGTCCCAGATCCTGTTGTGCCTGTGAATAGGCTGCAGGGGGACGGTGAAGACCAGCAACAGCTTTCACGGCTGCCACCTTCCGTGTGGGACAAGGAGCCGGACGTGTGCCTTTCTGGAAACAGGCCGTGCCGAGGACGAGAGCCATGAGATGTTCCTCCTCTGGCCAAGCCCGGGTCCCAGATCCTGTTGTGCCTGTGAATAGGCTGCAGGGGGACGGTGAAGACCAGCAACAGCTTTCAGGGCTGCCACCTTCCGTGTGGGACAAGGAGCCGGACGTGTACCTTTTCGGAAACAGGCTCTGCCGAGGACGAGAGCCATGAGATGTTCCTCCTCTGGGCAAGCCCGGGTCCCAGATCCTGTTGTGCCTGTGAATAGGCTGCAGGGGGACGGTGAAGACCAGCAACAGCTTTCAGGGCTGCCACATTCCGTGTGGGACAAGGAGCCAGATGACTGCCTTTTCGGAAACAGGCTCTGCCGAGGACGAGAGCCATGAGATGTTCCTCCTCTGGGCAAGCCCGGGTCCCAGATCCTGTTGTGCCTGTGAATAGGCTACAGGGGGACGGTGAAGACCAGCAACAGCTTTCAGGGCTGCCACCTTCCGTGTGGGACAAGGAGCCGGATGTGTGCATTTTCGGAAACAGGATCTGCCGAGGACGAGAGACATGAGATGTTCCTCCTCTGGGCAAGCCCGGGTCCCAGATCCTG